>NC_042633.1:13170928-13895303 GCF_901001135.1 Rhinatrema bivittatum
GTCGATTAAGCAGTGTGAATGTGACAGGATATATAAAGCAGGGAGACATCATTATAGGGGGGATCATCCCTGTTCACAAAGCTAAAACCTACCCCCCGATTCCCTTCACTGAGACTCCCATCATCCAGCATTGCGACACGTAAGTGACAGATTATTTCCTCTGTGCTTTTTATTTCTCATTTCCATGCTGTTTTATATTATTTAGTTATAACATCATTGCACAGTTCTTATGGTTACCCCTCTATATCTCTACTCACTTATTCATAAGAATTTAAGACACCCCATGGTGAGGCAGACCAAAGGTGAACAACAAAGGCCAATTCAGATCTATAGGAAGTACCCAGCAGATCCCATAGAATGGAACCATTTCTTGTTCCTCACCCCCAAGGGTAACCACTGACTATTCTCAAGTCTACCTGGCTAATAATTGCTAATTCCAGGAACTTTTCCAAACCCTTTTTAAAATCAGCTATGTAATGCCTTGACAATAACTGCCACAGCTTAATTGTGCAGGGGAAGTATCGTGGTGTGGTTGCACCATAGATCTATGTGGTGGCATTATGATGTTCTTATTTTATTCCTCATTCCTTTACAATAAATTCCTAACATTTGATTTGCTTTTTTGAATACCACCATGCAGTAAGCTGAGAATGTCAACATAATCTTGACTATGGCAGAGCAAGATCCTTTTCCTGGTGGTGATTCCTAACACAGAACCCAGCATTGTGTATCTGTAGATAGAATTATTTTTCCTTATGTGAGTCACTTTGCATTCAATTTTATCTGCCATTTAGATACTCAGTTGTCAAGTCTGGCAAGGTCCTTCTGTAATTCTGCTTCTGTTTTAACTACTTTGATTATTTTGTGTCATTTGATGACCTCATTCATTGCTCCCTTTGTTGTGCTCCCTGGCCACTGCGGGCCAGCGGCTGGGTTCACTCACTCCCAACACCGGGCTTCCGGAGCGAGCCCAACCTCTCTGGCGGCATCAGGTAGCCGTCTCTATGCCCATGCTCCACCTGCACTCCCTGGGACTTCCAGCACGGCGGGGAGTTCCCCTGGGCCCTCATCTTCTGCTGCACGGGGAGATGCCACCGCTGCCTTTCTTCTGGCCAAGGGTTCACCTCCGCAACACGATTGTCCTGATTATTAAAGAATAAGGTAAACGGAACTCTACTATTCAATCTGTCACCTGGGAAAATTGAACATTTAGTTCAATCTCTTGTTTCTTCTTTATAAACCATTTACCAATCATTAGTAGGAAGTTGGTTGTTATGCTATGCCTTTTTCAATTTCATGAGGAGTCTTTCATGATGGAGATTGTCAAATGCCTTCTGAAAATTGAAATGCACTATATCAGCCTGCTCATCCTTATCTACGTTTATTTAAACCTTAAAACAATTCTAGTAAATTGGTAACACAAGATTTCCCTTGCTAAATTTTTATTGGTTCTTTAATATTATGTCTATCCATTTGCCCAGTAATTCTCTTGTTAGGAATTAGGGATGTGAATCGTTTTTTGACGATTTAAAATATCGTCCGATATATTTTAAATCGTCAAAAATCGTTAGAGCCGCGATACAATAACAATTCCCCCGATTTATCGTCAAAAAATCGTAAATCGGGGGAAGGGGGAGGGGAAGGGGGAGGGCGGGAAAACCGGCACACTAAAACAACCCTAAAACCCACCCCGACCCTTTAAAATAAATCCCCCACCCTCCCGAACCCCCCCAAAATTCCTTAAATTACCTGGGGTCCAGAGGAAGGGTCGCGGTGTGATCTTTTACTCTCGGACCTCCGTGCGTTGTAGAAATGGCGCCGGCGCTACCTTTGACCTGTCATATGACAGGTCAAAGGTAGCGCCGGCGCCATTTTGTTTTTTTGTCCCCCAACGTCAGGAGCGTAGGAGATCGCTCCCGGACCCCCGCTGGACCCCCAGGGACTTTTGGCCAGCTTGGGGGGGCCTCCTGACCCCCACAAGACTTGCCAAAAGTCCAGCGGGGGTCCGGGAACGATCTCCTACCGCGAATCGTTTTTCCGTACGGAAAATGGCGCCGGCCAGGGGTCCGGGAACGATCTCCTACCGCGAATCGTTTTTCCGTATGGAAAATGGCGCCGGCCATACGCCGTATGGCTGATGTAAAACGCCTCCCCAGGCGTCTGTGTTACACTGTGAACCGATGTGATATCCCTGATGAATGTCGGTATATAAAAATTTTAAATAAATAAATAAATAAATAAATATAGATTCTACTGAGCATTTAGTCTCTTGTATGATCTTTAACCTGTTGGACTCTATACCCTCCCTGACATAAAGTGTCATATTCCCACCAACTTGATCCTCCCTATCATTGTGATATAATTTGTACCCTGATATAGCACTGTCCCATTGGTAATCCTCCTTCCACCAGGTCTCTGTGATGTCAATTATGTCAATCTCATCATTTACTGCTACACACTCTAACTCTCCTATCTTACTTCTTAGACTTACGGCATTTGCATAGAGACATTTCAAAGTGTATTTTTTTGTTTGTATTAACAACCTGCTTTTCTGTTCTTAGAGATAATTTGGAAATCTTTAGCTCAGGTGATTTTTTTACATATAAGCACATGGAGTACGTTTGCTTTTATTGGAACCTCTCTGTTGGGATGCCCTAACTCTCCTGTTTCATTAGTATCCTTCAAGGATACATTTCTCCGAACCATGCACTGCTGAGTGACTGTCGGCTTTCCCCCTTTTGAGTTTTGCAAACTGGATAAAAGACAGGAAAAAGAGAGTAGGATGAAATGGTCAATTTTCTCAGGGGATCTATACTGTGAACGGTGCATTTTATTATATTTATAGATGATCTGGACAGGGGAATAATGAGTGAGGTGATCAAATTTGCAGAAGACACAAAATTATTCAGAGCAGTATTATCACAAGCAGATAGTGGTACATAGCTGGACGACTTTGTGAGGTTGGAAAATTGAGCGTCCAAATGACAGATGAAATTTAATGTGGACAACTGAAAGGTGATGCACATAGAGAAAAATAACCCATGCTGTTTTTACACAGTGTTAAATTTTATGTTAGGAGTTACCACCCAGCAAAAAGATCTAAGCATCCTAGTAGAGAATATATTGAAATCGTCAGCTTAATGTGCTGTGTCAGTGAAAAAAGCAAACAGTATATTAGGAATTATTAGAAAGGGATTGATAAATAAAACTGAGAATGTCATAATGCCTCCAGGGTGAGTCTGCACCTTTTGGGCCGGTTTTTAAAAGGTTACGCGCACCAGGCCTATTTTAAAAGCCCCGGGATGCATTGCTATTGTGCTGGGGGATTGCGCACTGGCCAAATGCCCCAGGGCTGAAGTAAGTTTAACAACAGAAAAAACAATAAGAAAAAGGTAGGGGGGAAAGGGTGGGGTAGGTAGGGGAAAGGAAGGGAAGGTGGGGTGGGGTGGGGGAGTAGGGAAGTTCCCTCGAGGCCACTCTGATTTCAGAGCGGCCTGGGAGGAAATGGGGGAAGGCAGCACGGCTCGGCGTGTACAAGGTGCACAATTGTGCACCCCCTTGCATGTGCCGACCCCCAATTTTATAACTTGCGCGCACCTGCATGCACAAGGTATAAAATTGGGTGTACATATGTACGCACTGGGTAGAGCGCGCACATGTACACACGCTCGTACTTCTGAAAATCTACCCCTTTGTGTTGTGTTCAGTTCTGGTCACTGCATCTCCAAGGAGATACAGATGCACTGGAAAAGGAACAAAGAAAGGTGACCATAATAATAAATAGTATGGAACATCTCCCTTATGAGGAAAGACTAAAGAGGTTAGGGCCGTTCAGCTTGAAGAAGAGATGGCTGAGGGGGATATGATTGAGGTCTACAAAATCATGAGAGGGATAGAATGGGTAAATGTGAATCAGATATTTACTCTTTTCGATATCAGAAGGACTAGGAGGCAGTTATGATGCTACTCACAGAGCCCATCCCGCGAGCAGCCTCTCACCTCCACGCCAGCCTGATGCTGCAGAATGCCTTCTTGCAACCTAGGCTGCCCTGGACCACTGCTGCTGTGCTCCACAGTTGGCCCGCCCCGCTGTGGAAACCTCCTCTTCGCAGCATGAAGCTGCCGCCACCGCGCCGCCGCTGTCTCTCCACTTTTTGTGGCATGGAAGCAGCTGCCAACTGCCTCCTTCACGCGGCAGGCACACCGCCAACGCTGACTTTTTCACCTTCCGCACCCTGCCCACGTGCCTCACTACAATATTTAAAGGGCCAACGGTGGGAAAAGCCCGCTGCCCCAACAGATGATGTCTTCACCCTGTGCCATGTCCAGCCCTATAAAAGGGCTCAGCTTTCACTCCTTGGGAACTTCGAATCAGATCTTCACAGCAGCCTGTGGTCTCTCTCCAGTCAAGGTCCTCCGTGGTCTTCTCATGTCTAGATAGCTCTTCGTTTGATGTTCCAGATGTTCCTGGTCTCCTTTGTCTGATGTTCCTGCTCTTGTTCCTAATTGGAGCTTGTTCCATGTCCTGCTATTCCTGATGTTTCTTGTTCCTGATGTTCCATTTTCTGGTGTAGACACCAAAATAGTCCAAGTGTAACCTTTTATTTGAGTGGAGACATAAATTCATACAGATGCCCGACTCAGGCCGAGTTTCACCCCACATGGGACTGCCTCAGGGGCTGTGTGGAGATGTTCTCTTTTTCTATATCACAAAAATTCACATGGTAGAAGCTTCAAATATCTAATAGTTTCAATGCAAGTGCTGATGCGCATAGTCTCCGCTCGAGTTTAAGTCGGCCTGAGTCGGGCATCTGTATGAATTTATGTCTCCATTCAAATAAAAGGTTACACTTGGACTATTTTGGTGTCTAATCCATATTGTTGACTAAACGGCGTTCTTAGACAACTTACCCTCCTGTTTCATCAGTCCATTTTCTGGTGTTCCATGTTCCTGATTTCCCAGTCCTAATCCTGATATTCCCGTCTCCGGCTCTCCAGCTCTTCGTCCTGCTTCCAGGTTTCCTGCTTGTCCACCTTTCCTGGCGTGCCACCGTCATGTTCTGTGTCCAGCCCATGGGGGGCTGAATAGGGCACTTCATGGCACAAGGCCTGTCTTCACGTCTGCAATGCAAGTCTCCAGAAGGCCCTTGCTTTTAATACCAAGATATGTTCCTGAATCTGAGTTCCGAAGTCTTCAATCCTGAGTCTTCAATTCTGAGTTTTGAATACTGTTCCCGGTCTTCGGAGTACCTTATTCCTGCTTCCATCCATACCCTAGACTCAAGCCAGAACCTGGTCTGCTTTAGCGTAGTCTGCGATCAGTCATGGGTGGCTATGTAGGGCACACTTCGGTGCAAGCCTCTTCTGAATCTTCAACATGTTTCCGGTTCCAAGTCTTCACTTTCTCACCTGGAGTCTGCTTCGCTTTCAGCGTAGTCTGCGACAGGCCATGGGCAGCTATGTAGAATGCGCTGTGGTGCAGTACTCACCCTGTACTAGTGCCTGAATCCTGGATCCTTGCCTGACACTTGCAAGTATCCTGAAACCTCGTCTGAGTCTTCCAAGTTCCTCAAATCCTCGTCTGAGTCTTCCAAGTCCTGAGTTCCATGTCTCATCTTGTTCCTGCCCTCAGCCTCCGTCTGGCCTCACACACTCGTTGTTCCCAAGCGGTGGGTCTGGAAGGGCTACCGAGAGGCCGGAGGGCTACTCTTGAGAACAGCATTCGTTTCTAGGTCTCACCAATGCATGCAGGTCCAGTGGAGGTCTGAGCCTGCCTTGCTCCAGTTCCTCGATGTTCCATGTCTTGAACCTAATCTAGCATTGTTCCAGCTCCAGCCCATGCCTGAACACTCTCACCTCCCACGTGTGCATCTTGGGGCTCCTCCCTGAGCCATGCCATGGCCCAAGGGCTCAGAATCCCTCTAGGACAAGCGATTGCACCTCCACAGGATTCGAAGGCCATGAGCTCGGTTGGGGTGTTCTTGTGACGGGCCAAGTTTTTTCCTGGACTCCTTTGATACCTTGTTCCTTGTCAAGAATTTTTGCCAAAGTTTCCTGGACTTTATTTTTTGTTTGTTTTTATATCTTTTTATTAAATTTTTGAAACTTCCTAGCCAAGAATTCTTTTTTCCCTCTCCTGTTCGTGTGTTTGGATTTTTGACCCACAGGAGGCACCTGCATCCAGATCCACTTCGAGTTCAGTCTGGTCCCGGAACTCCATTTGATCTGCAGGAGGCGCCTGCACCCAGGTTTCAATACTTGCAGTCATTTTAGTCTCCTTGTTCCTCCGCTGAACACCCTCAATCTCAGGGGGCATATACCCTCCTAAGCTTTGCATTCCACAGCAACTCCAGGTCCTTGGGTTTGAACAACCTGCAGGAGGCACCTGCACCCCAGGCCTGGCTCCATCTCACCAGTTTCAGTCTAGTCCCTGCTTTACACAACTCTGGTTCTTGCCTTGCGACGATCTACAGCTACAATCCTGACTGCTCTGCACAAATGGGAATTCCAGCCTCTGATCCCATTCCAGTTTCCCTGAGATGTCATCTTGTTATCTCTTCCCCATAATACCGATGTGGTGAGTTGTCCTGAATCCATAGCTCGCAGCCATCATCCTCCAGTGTCCTTCTCACAGCTTTTCTGAGCTAGTAGAATCAGCATTCGGAGATCCTGATTTGTCCATGTCATCTGTCCCCAGTGCTATTTCTGCTGTAAATCCTCCTAGAAGGACCCATTATTGTCCACTTGAGGACCCTAGGCCTTCCCTGTGGAACTACACTTGGGATTCTTCATCACTAACTATGGATCCTTTGAGAGCTGTTGCCGCCATCTTCTCCTTGAATTCTGTATCCTCTGTACTTCTGGGAGATGACCACCAATCTTAAACCACGGAGAACCATTTCTGGAGAGGAGGACTGCTCTTCAAGAAAAGCCAAAAACTTGCCAGTCTCTCAAGTTGTTTTTTACTATTTATAAAAGCTATCCCCACAAGGATATCTGCCTTCAGCTGCACCTACAATCCGTCTATGAAAGCGGAAGAGGGTCAGTGACATCAGTTCAAATCCTCCGCTGTCTCCAAGCTTTGCCTCCTTGAGCCTCACCATGAACCTTGACACGGCTCATCTGATTCGAGCCTGAGGGATTTTACACTTACCAAGCCATTCTGGGAGATCCCTTATAAGGAGACAATATCCTGTGTAAACTGGAGCAATTATGTCTATCGACTACCAAGCTCCTTCAAGGAACAAACTCACTGTCATATGGGAGCCTGTGTTAACATGCAGATTATACCTAAAGTGCAATTCCCTCCTTGACCTTACCTAACAGCAAATAGTAATCTGCAAGCTTGCCTATGAATTCTCCTGGTATGCCACCTTCACCTCTAAGAGTCTAGCAATGATGCCCTAATCTACTACCTTCGCCATTGCTAACAGCAAGAAGATGATGCTAATGTGTTCCTCATTTCTGTCTCAATGTAAATAAGAACTAAAAACCGGACTAATACCTTATGATGCTACTACATCCATGCCTTCAGTTCATGCCTTTTTCTGAGTTTTTTTGTGTCTATGTCTAGTCCTCAGTATGTTTCTTCGCCTCGTTGCATCAGCCTCCTTGGCATAGGCACGTATGAAGGTCTTCAGCGACTGGTTAGTTCACTCTGCCTGTCCGTTGGCTTGTGGGTGGTAAGCTGTGGGCAGGTTCAACATTATATTAAACTTCTTGCAAAGTGATCGCAAATACTGGGTGGAGAACTGTGGTCCTGTGTTGGAAATTACATGTTTGGGAAGCCCACAGAGGCAGAACATGTGTAGAGTGAATAATTGCGCCAACTCATACCTCACCGATGTTGATCACATACCGACCGCCATTCAATACGTAAGTGCTGCTGGAAAAACTACTACCTGAACTAACAAACATTGACCTTTCCAGTGCTGAAAACACCACAACCTCCTGGCTCAACATTACTAAAACAATTTCAGACAAGATAAACCCCACTATTAATAAGGCAATAAAAAACCCAAAACTTCAGAATCAATGGTACAATGACTCTATCAGATCTGCCAAATGAGAATAGAGAAGGCCCTGCGCAAGAACAAAACAACCTCTCTACTTAACGCCTACCGAACACACTTAGCACACTACAAAAAACTTATACACAATGCAAAAAAGGAACTCTAGTCTCAAAAAATTAATAAATTCCAACATAACCCTAGAATGCTCTTCACCATTGTCCAAAATCTCAATCAAACCCCCAAATGATCAGAAAACACAACTCCACAGGAACAAAAGCAATGAATTCGCCAAATTCCTTGACAAGAAAATCAACAACCTAAGCAACAACAACCTCAACGGCAACACCCAAATCATCAAAATGCAAACCAATCAAACCCCAAGCTGGACTGAATTCGATGAAGCCTCATCACTGGAAATACAATCAATCATTAAAAAAAATGAATCCAGCAAATCACCCCATCGACAGCATACCTATACCAATGATCAAAGCTATCAAAGCTAGTGAAGCATCAATAACCAAAACTATAACCAACATAATTAACCTATCCCTCGTAGAAGGAAACTACCCGGACTCATTACAATCAGCTGTTATCAAACCCATTTTAAAGAAGACCAACCTAGACACAAACAACCCACTAAACTATCGACCCATATCTAACCTACCCTTCATCGCCAAAATCATTGAAAAGATCATCCACTCTCAACTATCCGACCACCTAGAAAAGAACAATATCCTATTCCCCACAAAATTTGGTTTCAGGAAATACCTGAGCACTGAAACACTACTCCTCTCTCTAAGCGACACTGTGCTCAGAGGCTTCGAAAATGGCCAAAGCTACCTATTAATCCTTCTAGACCTATCAGCCGCATTCGATACCGTAAACCAC
The DNA here is from genome assembly GCF_901001135.1 of Rhinatrema bivittatum. Classification (NCBI taxonomy): domain Eukaryota; kingdom Metazoa; phylum Chordata; class Amphibia; order Gymnophiona; family Rhinatrematidae; genus Rhinatrema; species Rhinatrema bivittatum. Next base: position 13,179,829 of record NC_042633.1, read on the forward strand.
GCAATCCTTATGGATCCACTGACTGAAATAGGATTAACTGAGAACTTTGCAATGGTTCTTATCCTACCTATCATACAGAATCTACCAGGTATTAATAAATAATACCCTCTCAAAGAAAATAAACCTAAGCACTGGTGTTCCCCAAGGCTCTGCACTATCTGCAACCCTTTTCAACATATACCTTCTCCCACTTTGTCACTTTCTATCTGACCTAGGGCATACCCACTTTCTATACGCGGACAACATCCAAATACTAATCCCAATCCAAAATACTCTGGAAGAAACCTGCAAAAAAATAGCCTCACATCTCTCCAAAATAAAACAACTATTAACCAACATGAAACTCATAATAAACATCGAAAAGACTGAAATAATTCTCCTGGATAGGAAAAACACACCATCACCCCCACCACCACTCAACACAGAGAATAGGGATGTGCAGAGGGATGCCATACATTGCATTCAGGATTCGTATTCGTCGGGGGGCAGATACGTTGCTTTCAGCAAGGGGGGTCCCCGATACATTTATACATTAATTCTTATTCGTTTCCTGGCTAAAATTAAATTAACTACACCCTCCTGATCCCCCTCACCCTCCTACATTCTAGAGATGTAGGACACCCTCACCCTCCTGATCCCCCCAAGACTTACCAAAACTCCCTGGTGGTCCAGCGGGGGGTCCGGGAGCCATCTCCTGCACTCACACCCTCGGCTGCCGGTTTCAAAATGGCGCCGATAGCCTTTGACCTACTATGTCACAGGGGCTACCGGTGCCATTGGTCAGCCCCTGTCACATGGTAGGAGCACAAGATGGCGCTGGCCATCCATTGCTCCTACCATGTGACAGGGGCTGACCAATATAAAGTTTTTTTTACTGTCCTAACCTGCTCCATTCTTGTTACATAATGTATTATTTATTACATATGGCCTCCTACTGTGCCCCTCCCCCTTACCCTCACTTGTTTTATTGTAATTTCCACTCATTTAGTTCTTTTGTAAACCGGCATGATGTTCCACACTAATGTCGGTATATAAAACCTCTAAATAAATAAATAAATAAATAAATAAATAAATAAATAAAATCTGTTGACTATCGCCCAAATTAAGGTGTTGCCAATGGAGTCAGAGGTCCTCCAAAGAATCAGTGGACAGATGGGTCCAGGGTTTCCTGGGGCTGGCAATGGCTTTAACAACCCCCACTGGTATCCCACCAGTGGCTTTTGTTGTGCGCAGGGGAGACAAGAGTCCACGTAGGACCGCACATCTTGTTGCATGTTGGGCCACCAATAGTAGTGTTGGAGTGCCAATGTCCGGGCATGCGCCTGGTATGGCCCGCCATTGGGAGTCATGTGACCACTTCAATAATTTCTCACATAACTGACGTAGAACCACTGTCTTTGCAGCGGGAAAGATCATGGCTGCAGATAGATGGATGAGCGCTGGGTTAATGATGTGTTGTGGTACCTCGATGGTATCTTCTGGTATGAATGAGTACAATAAGGCATCAGCTCGCGTGTTCGTCTCTGCCAGGCGGTACCTTAGGTCAAAGTTAAAATGGGGAAAGAAGAGGGACCATCTTGCCTGCCAGATGTTTAGGCATTCAGCTTGTCAGATGTGTTCCAAATTCTTGTGGTCTGTGTAGATGGTGAAGGGGTGCTGAGCCCCCTCCAGCCAGGGGCGCCATTTTTCCAGGGCAAGCTTAAAGGCAAGGAGTTCACAGTCACTGATGCTGTAATTGCACTTTGCAGGAGAAAACTTGTGAGAGAAAAAAGAGCAAGAATGTAGGTTGCATTTAGGGGAGTGCTGACTTAGGTCAGCACCGACAACTACAGAGGATGTGTCCACCTCCAAAACGAAAGGGCATCTAGGGTCGGCATGATGGAGGCAAGGTGTTTGCAGGAAGGCTTCTGCATGAAAGGCCAAAACCACAGCAGGGGACCAATTCCAAATGTCAGCCCCTTTACATATGAGCGCCATGAGAGGAGCTGCAAGGTTTGAGTAGTTTGCCACAAAATGACAGTAGTAGTTAGCAAACCCAAGAAATCTTTGGAGGGCTCAAAGACCAGTTGGTTGGGGCCAATTGCAGATACTCTGGAGCATACTGGGAACCATGGAGAAGGCTTGCTTGGAAACAATATATCCCCAAAACTGAAGACTTTCTAGCTCTAACAAACACATATCCGATTTATTTATTTTATTTATTTTTAGGTTTTTATATACCGGAAGTTCCTGTATACAATACATATCACTCCGGTTCACAATTAACAGAGAAAACTATCGCCGGGAAGGTGGTTTACATGGAACATACATGGAACATGGAACATATCGAATAAACTATAATAAAGTACAATCTAATTTAAAACAACTGAAATAAACTTAGGAAATAACTTGGTACATGTAACTGAAGCAAGATGAACATTACATTGCTGCAAGGCAAGGCTGGATGTTTGTTCTTATTGCTATTAGCTCTCTGGGAAAGCTTGATGGAATAGCCAAGTTTTGAGTTTCGCCTTGAAAGTAATGTGGCATGGTTCAAGACGGAGGTCTGGTGGTAGTGAGTTCCAGAGAGACGGGCCCGCTGTGGATAGAGCACGTTTTCTCAGGGTAGATTTTGCAGGTTGTGTGATCATTCTATTCTGGTATGCCGTTCTGGTTGGTTTGTTAGAAGAGTGTAGTTGAAGCTGGAAAGTTAGGTTGAGTGGGGAGATGTTGTGAAGGGCCTTGTGAATCATCATGCAGGTCTTGAACTGAATCCTATATTTGATGGGAAGCCAGTGGAGATGCTGGAGGATCGGGGTGATATGGTCCCTTTTTTTGGCATTGGTAAGTATTCTTGCAGTGGCATTCAGTACCATCTGGAGTGGTTTGGTAGTGTATGCTGGAAGGCCTTGCAGGAGTGAATTACAGTAATCTAATTTAGTGAGAATGATGGCCTGGAGTACTGTGCGGAGGTCCCTATAGAGTAGAAGGGGCTTTAGTTTCTTCAGCACTTGTAATTTAAAGAAGCATTCTTTTGTGGTGTTATTTATGAATTTGTTGAGGCTGAGTCTGTTGTCTAGTAGTACTCCCAGATCTCTGACTTGAGGTGCTGTGGAGTATCCTGAGGCGTCTGGAGGGTTGCTGGATGTTGGCGGGGCAGATTTATCTGGTGCTATTATGAGGATTTCCGTTTTTTTGGTGTTTAGAACGAGGTTGAGGCTGGTTAGAAGATCGTTGATGGATGAGAGGCATTTTTTCCAATGATCCATGGTTTTGTGTATGGTCTCTGTGATAGGTATGAGAATTTGTATGTCATCTGCGTATAGGAAATGGGTGAGTTTGAGGTTAGTAAGCAGATGACAGAGTGGGAGAAGGTAGATGTTGAAGAGGGTGGGGGAGAGTGATGATCCTTGTGGTACCCCCCTCTTGGCTTGGATGGGGTGAGATTCCTTATTGTTTATCTTAACTTTGTATGATCTGTTCTCTAAGAAGGATTTAAACCAGTTAAAAGCTGCTCCAGTGATGCCGATATTTGTCAGTTGTTGTAGTAGGTTAGGGTGGTTCACGGTGTCGAAAGCTGAGGAAAGATCCAGGAGCGCGAGGAGACAAGGTTGGCCTTTTTCGAGATTGAAGATGATGGTGTCCGCTAGTGTGGCTAATAAGGATTCGGTGCTTTTTTTCTTTCGGAATCCATATTGATTATTGGTGAGGATATTGTTCTCTTCAAGGAATTCAGCAAGTTGTCTGTTGACAACTTTCTCCATAATTTTAGCTAGCATGGGGAGGTTAGCTATAGGTCTGTAGTTGGCCGGATCTGTGGTGGGAAGGTTGGGTTTTTTGAGGAGAGGTTTGAGTAGTGCTGACTTGAGTTGGTCCGGAACTTGGCCTTGGGCGAGGGAGCAGTTAATGATATTGGCAACTGGCTTGGCAATGATGTCATGGATTGAACTCAGCAGGTTTGATGGTATATGGTCTAAGGGGTGAGAGGACGGTTTTATCTTCTTTAGGATATTCGCTATTTCTAAGGTGGACGTGGGTTCAAGAGATTCAAGGACAGCTGTGTGTGTGATGGGTTGAAAAGCGGTTGATGTAGTTGATTGCTGGTTGTGGTTGTTTGTGAGGCTTGTGAATGGTGTTAGTCCTTTGAGGGGGGCTACGAGTGCTGTGATTTTGTTGTCGAAAAAGTCAGTGTATATATTTGTTTTCCTCGTAGACGCTAAAGTACCTGAAGGACATCCAGAGGTTCTGCAGTTGGCAGGTCCTTAAAAAATACAAGGATGCTGTCCAGGTAAACCACGACCTTGGAGTTTAGGAGGTCTCGAAAAATTTAATTCATCATCCTCTGGAATACCGCCGGGGCATTGCATAGGCTGAAGGGCATTACGAGATACTCGTAATGCCCATCCCTGGTACTAAAGCCATCTTCCATATATCATCAGGGCAAATCCAGACCAGGTAATATGCCCCACAGAGATCCAACTTGGTGAAGACTGTCAACCCCTGAAAGCGGTTGAACAGTATTTGTCCTTCCGGGTGATGGCGTTGAGCCCTCAGTAATCAATGCAGGAGCATAAGCTGCCATCTTTTTATGCAACAAAGAACCTCGCACTGGCAGGATATGAGGCAGGATGAATGAATCCTTTGGCCAGGTTCTCCTGAATGTATTCTGTCATTGCCTTCATCTCTAGAATGTAGAGAGAATATACCCTACACTGCAGAGGAGTTGTATTGGGAAGCAGGTCTATAGGGCAGTTGAATCTCCAATGAGATGGAAGGATGTCCATATTCCTCTTGAAGAAGACATTGGCAAAGTCTGCAAAATGCTCCGGGATTCCAGGTGTTGCGGCTGCCAGAGATATCTGCGTGAGTGGCTCCACCTGCTTCATGCAGGAGGAAATACAGCATGGGCTCCATTCAGAGAGTTGTAACATCAGCCAATCGAATTGGTGAGAGTGGTACTGTAGCCAGGGTAGACTCAGGATTATCGGGTGCATAGATTTTTTCTAGGGTGAAGAACTCGATCCACTCCTCGTGGAGAGTGCCAATCGTCACCAGAACTGGAGTAGAGGTCTGGGTGATCCTCCCCAGTAAGTGGATGGATGTGATGACCAGAAGTGTTTCTATAGGTTTGGTAGCAATATGTAGGTGGGTGCAAGGTCTTTGACTAGGAAGTTTCCTCCCGCTCCGGAGTCCACCAATACTGAAAAGGAGCAAGAGTCCAACGTGATGGTTGCTGGAAGAGTCAGCTGAGGGGCCAGAATGATAGAGCCTAAGGTCAGGGCCCTTACTGACCTTAGGACAAGATGTTTCCTGGATGGATCATGCACTGGGATAACCGATGACCTACTGCACTACAGTATAAGCAGAGGCCCGCTTGTCTTCTATGTAGATTGTCCTCCGGGGATAAACACCCTCGACCCAACTACATGGGTTCTTCATCCTTAGAGGCAGAGGTGCTTTTAGGAGCTGAGGAGAGTGGGGATGCTCGGAGACTGATCAGCATGGAGTCTGGAGATGCCGGTTGATTCGACCGGTGAGGTCAATGAGGCCTTCCAGAGTCTCATGGAGCTCCCGGTTGGTGAGTTCATCCTTGATGTGGGATGAGTGGCCATCCAAGAAGATAGCACTTAGGCAGTCCTCTTGCCATCCAAGGTCGACGGCAAGCGTCCAGAACTTGATCGTGTAGTCATTAAGTGAATGTTGCCCCTGCTTGAGATGAGCAGGTCCGCACTGGCGATGGCCAGTCTTCCTGGATTGTCAAAGGTCCTCTTAAAAGTGGAGATGAAGCATGGGAGATCCTGCAGGAGGGAGTACGCATGCTCCCAGAGTGGGGAGGCCCATGCCAGAGTGTTGCCTTCAAGATGTGAGAGGATGAAAGTAATCTTCGTGGCATCGTCTGAGAATGCCATGGGTTGTAGGAAGAAATGCATGTAGCATTGGTTGATAAACCCCCGACTTTGTTTTGGGTCTCTGTTGTAATGCGGCAGTGTAGGTAGTGGAATGGATGGACATGCCAGTGTGGCCTGCGGGGATGGACCAAAAGTGGTCAGCGATGATGATGTCATCAGAGAGGAGGAGTCTAACTGAGCATTTAGGCGCTCAAAGGAGGCCACCAGAGCTTCGAGATACCGCCGTTGCTCTTGTATCTTGTGTGCCATTCCCAGAATAGCCTGGAGAGCGGAGGCTTTCGCCTGGTCCATGGCCTTGGCAACCTCTTAGAGGAGTGGAACCTTGAACTGAGGAAGAGTTGGCACTGCCTGTGGGAGAGACCCCCGCAAGCCCCCTCCATCAGTAGGTGAGGCCGGACAGGCAGCAGAGGCCAGCTAGAGCTTCACCAATACCTGCCCTCGTTCCCCGGAGGTTGAACCCTTGAGTACCGGGGCCAGCTGGATTTAGGTGAGCCTCTGTGTGGATGATCCCATAAGGAAAGAGCCAGGTGATAGTATTCGAAGTCAGGTCCAGGCCAAAGATCAGAGGCAGAGGGCGGGTACAGGCAAAAGGTCAGGGGAGGCGGCTATAGTTGAAGCCAGGTCCATGCAGAAGGTCAGAAGCCGAACGCCCATATAGGGTCAGGAGCAACGGAAGGTGAAACAGAGGGAGGCAGGAATGCAGGAAGGCTGGAACGCAGGAAAGTGGGAACACTGGAAGGCAGGAACACTGAAAGGCAGGAACACAGGAATGCTGGAGAACAGGAACACTGAAACACAGCTCTAGGAGAGAAAAGGGTCTTGTTGCCAATGCAAGCTCTAACTGTCAGAGCATGCCTTAAATAGGGCGAGATCGATGAGGTCATCAGCAAGGGCCACAGGCAATTTCCCACCATGGGCACTTTAAATCTTAGGGGAGAGGTGCGCGTGCATGCATAGAGGGGTGCCCAGCATAGAAGAAATGTGAAGGTGCCTACGGGGAAGTCACAGGCAGTGAGTCAGTGATGGCAAGGCAGTTCAGCCTGTGGAGAGCTGCAGCATCAGAGATAGAATGGTGTCAGAGATGGCTTCCTGCCATGGCCAGGGAGCCCAAAGGCTACCTTGGCGGGCTGGCATCTAGAGGGGTGTGTAGCCAATCGTGTGGCCTTGCGGTCAGCACATGTAACAAAAATAGGTCAGTTGCGGGGGGGTTTTAAGAGTCGGGAGGAGAGGGGAAAAGAGCACCATACGTGCTTTAAAAAAAAAAACCCTGCACATACGAGGGGGCACCTGTGCACACATGCGCGCCAATACAAAATCAGGCACGCATATGAGTGTGGACATCGGATTTTATAACATGCATGCAGCGATGCCGATACAAAATTGGTGCATGTCTTTTAAAATCTAGCTTTTAGGGAAAAGCCATTGCTTATTACCGCCTTTGACTCATGTTGGGGTATTTACAAGGTTCTGACCCATTATTGCAACTCATTAACCATTATTAAGGTGGAATTGCAGAAATCCACTGCTTATCTCTGGTATAAGCATTATGGAATCTATCTACCTCAAGGGATCCTGCCACTGGATTGGCCACTGTTAGAAACAGTCAAACAGAATATTTTCTTTGCCTATTTTCCTGTTAATCATATTGATTTTGTTATCTATTTTTAAAGTGTTTGCTTTACTTTTATTTTACTTTGTAATATGTTCTGTTTTTATAATACTTTATTTTATTATTGCCATATTGTTTATGCTTTATTGTAAATCACTTTCATTTGCCACAGTAAGAAAAAGCGATTAACACGTTAATAAAATAAAGTAATACTAGGATTAGTGGACTTTTTCTATGGCCCAGTATGGCAAGTCTCATGTTCTAATGTAAATTAAATACAAATGACTTGTAGTTTAGTCACAATAATACAAGTGATAAGAACATAAGAACAAGAGAAAATGCCATACTGGGTCAGACCAAGGGTCCATCAGGCCCAGCATCTTGCTTCCAACAGTGGCCAATCCAGGCCATAAGACCCTGCCAAGTACCCAAAAACTAAGTCTATTCCATGTTACTGTTGCTTGTAATAGCAGTAGCCATATTCTAAGTCAACATAATTAATAGCAGGTAATGGACTTCTCCAAGAACTTATCCAAACCTATTTTAAACCCAACTACACTAACTGTACAAACCACATCCTCTGGCATGAGTGAAAAATAACTTTATCCGATTAGTTTTAAATGTGCCACATGCTAACTTCATGCAGTGCTCCCTAGTCTTTCTATTGTCCGAAAGAGTAAATAACCAATTCACATTTACCCATTCTAGATCTCTCATGATTTTAAACACCTCGATCATATCCCCCCTCAACTGTCTCTTCTTCCCTCTATATGTTATGCTCAGGCTTGTGGACCCTTGGGCCGACGAGAGGATGGTATACCTTGCGGAGGATCCGTAGGTTCTCTCGGGTGGTGAGGCAGAACAGAAGAGGAGAGCGGCTGACCCTTGGCACTGGAGACGGAGGTGACTGCAGGCAGATGAAGAGACTAGAAGAGGAGCTGTGTCTTCACCCCTGGAAGTCTGTGGTCCCCCCAGGAGGAGCCCGTAGGGACCCAGATCACTGGGACTTAGGTGGACCCAGAGGAGTTGCAGTATCGGTGCAAGGGCTGACTGGAGCTTCGCCCTGGAAGTCCGCGGTCCCCCCGGGAGGAGCCCGTAGGGACCCGGACCACTGGGACTTAGGTGGGCCCTTGGAGACGGAGTCCAGGAGGGATCCAAGATTGAGTGCCAGAGAGTCGTCGCTTACCAGTCCGAGGTCACACACCGAGGGATCACCACTTGCCAGTCCAAAGTCACACCAGAGAATCACCGCTTGCCAATCCTAATCGCACACCAGAGAATCATCGTAAACCAATCCGAAGTCAGGAACCAAGAAGACCAAGACGTAACAGGAACAAGGATCCGAAGCTCAAGGAACTCACCGAAGCAAGCAGACTAGACAGCTCTGGGACGTTGCCTAGTCACTGAATGAGCAGAGGAAGCTTCCTTTTATACTTCCCCTGCTCAGGCTGATCAAGGACAGGTGAGGCTTGTTAAAGGGATCAGGTCCCTTTAATTTGTGAAGGGGGCGTGGCCTCACACCTAAAGATGGTGGCGGCCATCTTGGATTTCCTCCGCGGAGGAACGGCTGCAGGAACGGCGCGGGGGCAGAGCAGGGATGGCTCTCCACCCGACGGTCAGACCGGGGACCCGCGCCGAGGCACCGAGCACCCGGTCAGGGGTTTCCCCCGAAACTGCCGCGGCGGGTCGCCGCCACGGACGAGGTAGGGGACCGCGGTCATGGCCTCCCACGGCCGTGGGACACAACAGTACCCCCCTATTTAGGGCGCCTCCCTGGAGGTCTGAGTTTAGCCGGGTGGTCTCTGTGGAACTGGTCCAACAGGCTCTGGTCCAGGATGTTAGCCATTGGCTCCCAGGAGTTTTCTTCGGGGCTGAAGCCCTCCCATGCCAACAGATATTTCCACTACTTGTGATGTTTTCGCACATCCAGGACCTCCCGAACCCGATAGGTGAGGTCATCTTCTGAGGCGATAGGTTGGGGAGTGGGAGGCGTGCTGGAGGGCCATGACAATACCAGAGGCTTCAGGAGAGAGACGTGGAATGTATTGTGTATCTTAAGAGACGGAGGGAGGCGAAGCTGGTAAGAGACTGCACCCACATGCCGGATGATGGGGAACGGCCCGATAAATCACGGAGCCAGTCGCGATGATGGCAGCTTCAAGCGGATAAATTGCGTACTTAACCAAACCTTTTGGCCCGGTCGAAGAGGCGGGTATGGTCTTCTGCACGGATCCGAGTACCTCTTAGCTGCCTGGCCGGCCTTGATCAGGGCGCGCTGAGTGTATATCCATGGACGGTGCAGCTCTTCAGCAGAGAGCTGGGCTACTGGAGACGCCAATGTGGTGGGGACAGGCAGTGGCGGTCGTGGCTGTTTCCCATAAACTATCTGAAACGGGGATGATCCCATAGCCGCGGAGATATGGGAATTTAGCACGAATTCGGCCCAGGATAGCAGGCTAGCCCAGTCATCTTGTTTTTCATTAACGTACAGGTGGAGGAACTGTTTCACCGTCTGGTTAGTTCTCTCTGCAAGACCATTGGTCTGAGGATGGTAACCAGACATATAGTCTAAAGTGATGTCGAACTTCAGGCAAAGGGCCCTCTAGAACTTGGCAGTGAATTGTGGCCCTCGATCTGAGATGATACCTTTAGGGAGGCCATGTAGCCTGAAGACGTTTTGGACAAACAGCTGAGCCAAGTGTGGAGCGGACGGCAACCCTGGCAATGGCACGAAGTGCGCCATTTTACTAAAATGGTCGATGACCACCCAAATTGCCGTGTTGCCATTGGATGGTGACAAGTCTACCACAAAGTCGGTTGCCACATGAGTCCATGGTTCAGAAGGCGCAGGTAGCGGCTGAAGTAGGCCTGGGGTCGAGCTGAAGATTCTCTTGTGGCGGGCGCAGGACTGACCGGACTCCACGTACGCCCGAACATCCTTGTTGACCTTCGGCCACCAGTAATAGCGGCGCAGGTTTTGTAGGGTCCGGGATTGTCCTGGGTGACCGGAACAACGGGAGTCTTGGGCCCATGCCAAGACTTGTTTCTGCAAGCCCGGCAGAACCAAAGTCTTCCCAGGAGGGACGGTAGTGGTAGCAGACAAGAGGATACGGGTCGGGTTGATGATGTATCACGGTTCCTCCGAATCTTCCATAGATTCAAATACCCGTGATAGGGCGTCAACCTTGGCGTTCTTCTCTGCCAGTCTGTAGCGGAGCACAAAATTAAACCAGGTAAAAAACAAAGCCCAGCGTGCTTGCCGTGGGTTGAGTCGTTGTGCTCGGTGCAGGTATTCCAGATTCTTGTGGTCCGTGTAGACAGTAAATTGATGCTGTGCCTCCTCTAGCCAGGGGCGCCATTCCTCAGGAGCGTCCTTGATCGCAAACAACTCCTTATTGCCTATGTCATAGTTTCTCTCCGCCGGGGAGAACTGGCATTTGAGGAAGGCACACAGACGAAGTTTGTGAGTATCAGCCGTCTGACTCAAAATGGCACCTATGCCTTCCGATGAGGCATCTACTTCAATGATGAATGGCCATTGCGGATCCGGATGCCGAAGCACGGTTGTTGCAGGAACGCCTCCTTGAGGCGATGAAAGGCTGTCTCTGCTCCCGGAGGCCACTTCTTAGGATCCGCGCCTTTCCGGGTCAGGGCCGTCATTGGGGCCACTAAGGACGCGTAGTGTGGAATGAATGATCGATAATAATTTGCGAACCCCAAGAATCGTTGGCGTGCCTTCAGCCCAGACGGCTGGGGCTATTCCCAAATGGCTTGCAGCTTCTGAGGATCCATACGGAAGCCTTCGTTGGAGATGATGTATCCCAGGAAGGGAAGGAACTACTTCTCAAAGAGGCATTTTTCCAATTTTGCTATAACTGGTGTTCTCGGAGAAGTTGCAACACCTGGATGACGTGTTGACGGTGCTCAGTCAGGGAATTCGAGAATACTAAAATGTCATCCAGATACATCACTACGCACTTGTACAGGAGATCACGGAATATCTCATTCCAAGTGTTCTGGAACACCGCGGGAGTGTTACAGAGTCCGAACGGCATCACTAAATACTCATAGTGGCCGTCTTGGGTATTGAAGGCCATCTTCCACTCATCACCTTCCTTAATTCGGATGAGGTTGTAGGCCCCTTGGAGGTCTAATTTGGAAAAGATCTTTGCACCTTGTAGCCGGTCAAAGAGCTCCGAGATGAGGGGTAAGGGGTAACGATGCTTGACCGTAATGACATTTAAACCCCGGTAGTCGATACAGGGGCGAAGACTTCCGTCCTTCTTCGCGACAAAGAAGAAGCCAGCCACGACCGGGGATTTAGACTTCCGAATGAAGCCCCTCTCCAGGTTCTCCTTGATATACTTGCTCATAGCCTGCGTCTCTGTGGGCAAGAGGGCGTAGGTGCTGCCCCGAGGAGGTTCAGTGCCAGGAAGGAGCTGGATGGCACAATCGAACGCTCGATGGGGTGGAAGTATCTCTGCCTATTGCTTCGAGAAAACGTCCGCATACGCGGCATAAGGGGCTGGCAGGCCATGAAGGCTGGTGGAAGCTATGGGGCAAGATGCTGGAACCACAGAGCGGAGGCAGTTGCCATGGCAGCTTGGCCCCCAATGAGCCAGCTGCAAAGTCTTCCAATCGAACTGGGGATCATGCTCTTGGAGCCAAGGAAGACCTAGGACGATCGGATGGATGGAGTACTCCAGGACATAGAACGACACTTGTTCTTGATGCAGGACCCCAGCCCGCAGCTGGACGGGGATCGTGGTGTGTGTCACCTGTTCTGGAAGAGGCTTCCCTTTGATCGAGGAAATAACCATAGGGACAGAGAGGCGTACTTGTGGACTCTTTAGGTGTTCCACCAGGCCTTTCATTATAAAATTGTCGCCGGCGCCGGAATCCACTAGAGCTAGCATGTGGAACTCCCCATCTGTCGAGGATAACGCCACTGGCAACGTTAGAGGAGGTGTGGGTGCAGTATGGCCCAGGACGAGACCTCCTTCAGGTCCTAGGCCTGAGAGTTTTCCGGTCATGCTGGGCAGGCGGCTATTCGATGGCCTGCTATGCCGCAATAGAAGCAAAGTCCTTCTCTCTCGCGCCGCCGGCGCTCGTGGAGACACTCTCCCACGACCCAACTCCATGGGCTCCTCGGCGGGTGCCCGAAGGGCTTCAGATACACTCTTGGAAGGAGGTGAGGGCCTTCTCGCTGGCCTGACAACCGGAAGGCGAAACCTCATTCGACGATCCACTCGACTGGCCAGTTCAGTCATGCCATTGAGGTCATCTGGGAGTTCCTCCTCCGCTAGCTCATTCTGCAGGCACGAGGCTAGCCCTTCCAAGAATATTCCGTGTAGGCAATCTTCTCTCCAATTCAGCTCTGCGGCCAGGGTGCGGAACTCCGTCGCGTACTCACCCACTGTTCGAGTACCCTGTCGTAATTGGAGTAATTCCGAGACCGCAGTGGGCTTGCGGACGGGTTCGTCAAAAATCTGCCGGAAGGCAGACAGAAACTGATTCAAGTTTTCGAAGACAGGGTCCCTTCTTTCCCACAGATGAGAGGCCCAGATCAGAGGCTTCCCATCGAGCAGGGACATAATGTAGCTGGTTTTGACCAGGTCACTGGGGAACTGCGCAGGCAACAAGGAAAAATGGACCTGGCACTGGCTGAGAAATCCTCGACACAACTTCGCATCTCCGGCATATCGAGAGGGCGCCGGGAGTTGACTGGGCGTTACTGGCCCCTGGTCGTCCCTGAAGCCCTGGATGGTGTATGGCTGGGTAGGGCGACCTCCTTGAGCCCCAGGCGGAGATGGCAGCGTAGGGTTCGCGGGCCCTAATGCCTCGAGGCGTTGGGTCAGGCCCTGTACCGCAGAGACCAGGGCATCGAGAGTCTATTGTTGATCCTTCAGGCGCTGGGCCATTCCGGGAATGGCCTGGCGGGCAGATACCTCTGCTGGGTCCATGGACTTGGCAATCTGTTATGCTCAGGCTTGTGGACCCTTGGGCCGACGAGAGGATGGTATACCTTGCGGAGTATCCATAGGTTCTCTCTTCGGGTGGCGAGGCAGAACAGAAGAGGAGAGCGGCTGACCCTCGGCACTGGAGACGGAGGCCACTGCAGGCAGATGAAGAGACTAGAAGAGGAGATGTGTCTTCACCCCTGGAAGTCTGTGGTCCCCCCAGAAGGAGCCCGTAGGGACCCAGATCACTGGGACTTAGGTGGACCCAGAGGAGTCGCATATCGGTGCAAGGGCTGACTGGAGCTTTGCCCTGGAAGTCTGTGGTCCCCCTGGGAGGAGCCCATAGGGACTCGGACCACTGGGACTTAGGCAGGCCCTTGGAGACGGAGTCCAGGAGGGGTCCAAGATCGAGTGCCAGAGAGTCGTCGCTTACCAGTCCGAGGTCACACACCGAGGGATCACCACTTGCCAGTCCGAAGTCACACCAGAGAATCAACGTTTGCCAATCCGAGTCACACACCAGAGAATCACTGTAAACCAATCCGAAGTCAGGAACCGAGAAGACCAAGACGTAACAGGAACAAGGATCTGAAGCTCAAGGAACTCACCGAAGCAAGCAGACTAGACAGTGCTGGGACGTTGCCAAGTCACTGAATGAGCAGAGGAAGCTTCCTTTTATACTTCCCCTGCTCAGGCTGATCAAGGACAGGTGAGGCTTGTTAAAGGGATCAGGTCCCTTTAATTTGTGAAGGGGGCATGGCCTTGGGCCTAAAGATGGTGGCGACCATCTTGGATTTCCTCCGCGGAGGAACGGCTGCAGGAACGGTGCAGGGGCAGAGAAGGGACGGCTCTCCACCCGACGGTCAGGCCGGGGACCCGCACCGGGGCACCGAGCATCCGGTCAGTGGTTTCCCCTGAAGCTGCCGCGGCGGGTCACCGCCACAGACAAGGTAGGGGACCGCGGTCATGGCCTCCCACGGCCGCGGGACACAACACTATAGGCTTGTGAAGGAGTGTAGTTAGATCCTTCTTAATAGCTTGGGACCAGATATTAAGTTAGACCAGGCTAAAGCTACAGATAGGAAGGGAGTTCCACTATAAGGATGTTCTCCATAGAAGAGGATAAGAAGCTAGGCCCAGAGAAAACAAAGGCCCCAGGGAAGAGAAGGAGCCATGGAAGGCTATGGGATTATGCAGAGTTGTTTGAAAGTTATCCTGCTTGTGACTATGGGAATAAAGCTTAGGGGTAATTTTCAAAATGAGTTACGTATGTATATGTAACTACTATTGTAGCAATTTTCAAAAGCCAGTTTCTTGAGTAAAGTGCACTTACACAAGTAAATCCTATAGGCAATTCAATGGCATGTATTGTAACAATTTTCAAAAGCACACTTACCTGAGTAAAGTGCATTTGTGTAAATGCTTTTTAAAATCAGGCCCTAAGTGCATAAACTCCTTGATTAGATACACAAGACTATAAAAGCAGAACAGCCCTAGCCATGTCCCTTTAGTTGTAAAGGAAATGTTCTCTCTAGCTGACAGGTGGTAGAGATGTAACATATTTACAGCTGTGAAAAAAAGGTGTTGTGGGTCGTTATATGACTTTATAACTCTTAAATAGGTCATTTTTTAAGTTGAGGAACTACTGAGTTAGAATAAACTGGAGTTTCAGGATTAGTATTTTAATAAGTTTGTACATTTGTTATAAAAGAATGAAATATGTTAGTCCATAATTCTGCAGAAGGGTAATTTGCTAGGCTGTATTTCCTTTTTCCAAGGTGGCACTAACCATCCATTGAGGAATGTCTTAGTAGTAACAGGAGATTTATCTACTGGTGAATGCACAGCTTTTGCACATGAAGGCATTTAATTAATAAGTATACAGGTCAAAATTTGCTAGCACCTACATAAGTACCAAAATAGTAAAATATTCCTTACATACAACTTTAATTATACTGCAAAAAGAAGAAATATCAGAATTCACTTAAGAACATAACAACATGCCATACTGGGTCTGACCAAGGGTCCATCAAGCCCAGCATCCTGTCTCCAACAGTGGCCAATCCAGGCCATAAGAACCTGGCAAGTACCCAAAAACTAAGGGCCTCATTTTCTAAAGTACCACAGGCCTGCGATACTTTAGGGAATGAGGGGTGGGGGGCAGAAATGGGGGGGCGGGCCTGCGCTAGCCGGCAGTGATTGCACCGTCACTGTGTAATTGCTGCCGGTTTCGCACCCAATAGCGCCACCATAGAAGGTGTAGCTATTGGGCGTGAACTCGGACGCGAAAAGGGCCTTCCCTTTTCGTCGACTCCTCCTCTTCCGGGGCCGACTCCGCCCCCATTTTGGTATCGTGTGCGATCCGATTAGAAAATGAGTCCCTAAATCTATTCCATGCTACCTTTGCTAGTAATAGCAGTGGCTATTTTCTAAGTCAACTTAAGTAATAGCAGGTAATGGACTTCTCCTCCAAGAACTTATCCAATCCTTTTTTAAACACAGCTATACTAACTGCATTAACCATATCCTCTGGCAACAAATTCCAGAGTTTAATTGTGCGTTGAGTGAAAAAGAACTTTCTCCGATTAGTTTTAAATGTGCCACATGCTAACTTCATGGAGTGCCCCCTAGACTTTCTATTATCTGAAAGAGTAAATAACCAATTCACATTTACTTGTTCTAGACCTCTCATGATTTTAAAAACATCTATCATATCCCCTCTCAGCCGTCTCTTCCCCAAGCTGAAAATTCCTAAACTTTTAGTTTTTCCTCATAGGGGAGCTGTCCCATTCCCTTTACCATTTTGGTCGCCCTCTCTCTGCACCTTCTCCATCGCAACTATATCTTTTTTAAGATGCAGCAACCAGAATTGTACACAGTATTCAAGGTGTGGTCTCACCATGGAGCGATATAGAGGCATTATAACATTTCCAGTTTTATTCCCAACATTCTGTTTGCTTTTTTGACTGCCGCAGCACACTGAACCGAGGACTTCAATGTGTTATATCCACTATGATGCCTAGATCTCTTTCTTGGGTTGTAGCTTCTAATATGGAACCTAACATTGTGTAACTTTAGCATGGGTTATTTTTCCCTATATGCATCACCTTGCACTTATCCACATTCAATTTCATCTGCCATTTCAATTCCCAATTTTCCAGTCTCACAAGGTCTTCCTGCAATTTATCACAATCTGAAAAATGTTGTATCATCTGCAAATTTGATCCCCTCACATGTCGTATTTCTTTCCAGATCATTTATAAATATATTGAATACGGGTCCCAATACAGATCCCTGAGGCACTGCCCACTGCCCACTCCCTTCCACTGAAAAAATTGTCCATTTAATCCTACTCTCTGTTTCCTGTCTTTTAGCCAGTTTGTAATCCACAAAAGGACATCGCCTCCTATCCCATTAATTTTTACTTTTCCTAGAAGCCTCTCATGAGGAACTTTGTCAAACGCCTTCTGAAAATCCAAATATACTACATCTACCGGTTCACCTTTATCTACATGTTTATTAACTCCTTCAAAAAAGTGAAGCAGATTTGTGAGGAAAGACTTGCCTTGGTTAAAGCCATGCTGACTTTGTTCCAATAAACCATGTCTTTCTATATGTTCTGTGATTTTGATATTTAGAACACTTTCCACTATTTTTCCTGGCACTGAAGTCAGGCTAACTGGTCTGTAGTTTCCCGGATCGCCCCTGGAGCCCTTTTTAAATATTGAGGTTACATTAACTATCCTCCAGTCTTCAGGTACAATGGATGATTTTAATGATAGGTTACAAATTTTTACTAATAGGTCTGAAATTTCATTTTTGAGTTTCTTCAGAACCCTGGTGTATACCATCCGGTGATTTACTACCCTTCAGTTTGTTAATCAGGCCTACCACATCTTCTAGGTTCACCATGATTTGGTTCAGTCCATCTGAATCATTACCCATAAAAACCTTCTCTGATATGGGTATCTCCCCAACATCCTCTTCAGTAAACACTGAAGCAAAGAAATAATTTAATCTTTCCGCAATTACCTTATCTTCTCTAATTGCCCCTTTAACCCCTTGATCATCTAACAGTCCAATTGACTCCCTCACAGGCTTTCTGCTTCGGATATATTTAAAAACGTTTTTACTGTGAGTTTTTGCCTCTACAACCAACTTCTTTTCAAATTCTCTCTTAGCCTGTCTTATCAATGTCTTATATTTAACTTGTCAATGCTAATGCATTATCCTTTTTTCTTCTGTTGGATCCTTCTTCCAATTTTGAATGAAGATCTTTTAGTTAAAATAGCTTCTGTCACCTCCCCTTTTAACCATGCCGGTGATCATTTTGCCTTCTTTCCACCTTTCTTAATGTGTGGAATACATCTGAACTGTGCTTCTAGGATGGTATTTTTTTATCAATGACCATGCCTCTTGCACACTTTTTACCTTTGTAACTACTCCTTTCAGTTTTTTTCTATTTTTCTCATTTTATCAAAGTTTTCATAGAAACATAGAAATGACGGCAGAAGAAGACCAAATGGCCCATCTAGTCTGCCCAGCAAGCTACGTACTTTATCCATTTTTTCCCCTTTTTTTCTCTCCCACCTGTTACTATTGGCTTCCAGTACCCTCCAGCCCTAATTCCCCTCCACCCCACCACCAATTTAGAGAGCAGCGCCGTATCTGCATCCAAGTGAACGTCCAGCTCAATTAGGGGTAGCAACTGCTGTAACAAGCAGGCCACACCCTTACCCCATACTCTTACCCACCCCTGTTTTTATTTGTTTGTTTTTTGGGTTTTTTTGGAGATAGCAGCCCTCCATCCTTCCGCTCCGTGAGGGTGGAACACCAACTACTGGCCACTGGCATCCCGCTCCGAGAATGCCTCTGTGGCTACTGCCGCTCCATGCAGTGTTTGAATGCCTCTGTGGCTACTGCCGCTCCGTGAAGATGAGGCAGTCCTTTTGAAAGTTTAGCACGAGAGCCATGGATTTGCTTTCTGTCCCTTTTCCAGTCATTAATTCAAATTTGATCATGTTATGATCACTATTGCCAAGAGGCCCCACCATTATTACCAGTCTCACCAAATCCTGCGTTCCACTAAGAATTAAATCTAAAATAGCTCCTTCTTTTGTCGGTTCCTGAAACAATTGCTCCATAAAGCTGTCATTTATTCTATCCAGGAACATTATCTCTCTAGCATGTCCCGATAATTCATTTACCCAGTCAGTATTGGGGTAATTGAAATCTCCCCTTATTACCACACTACCAATTTGGTTAGCTTCCCTAATTTCTCTTAGGATTTCACTGTCCGTCTCACCATCTTGACCAGATGGACGGTAGAATACTCCTATCACTATAGTCTTTCCCAACATACAAGGGATTTCTACCAATTAAGATTGAATTGTGCATTTAGTCTCATGCAGGATGTTTATCCTGTTCAACTCTATGCCATCCCGGACATAAAGCACCACACCGTCTAACTTCAGTTAGTCAGCCAGAGTGACTCACTGCTCTCTTGATTAACAAATGGTACCTAATCATGCCAAATCACACTACCTTAACATCTTTCCAAGGTGTGTAACTGAACTGAACTTTTCAATCTTTTTACTTAGGTATACACTGCTCCTAGCTTTTTTCTAGCTTCTGGCTACTTTTTGTTTTGTTTCTAATATACAAACTCACTAACTACTGCTTATTAGCTGCCTTACTGACTGACTATTTAAAAATAAAGTCTAACTTCTGTTTATTTCCTGCCTTCCTGACTATTAAAAGCACAAACACACACAAACACACTAAATTATATTCCCAAATAGTTAAATTTGTCCCAATACGTTTAAAATAGAAAATTTCCCAAGCAAATCCTTACTGATTCCTTCAGCCATCAGCAAGGTGATCCTCTTCTCTCAGTGCTCCCTCTAGATTGTGATCCTCATAGATACAAATTAACACAATGTCTATGTAGTTCCTTCATCGGTCAGCAATAAAAAAACAATTTGACTCACCTCATAGATGACTTCTTATTGCTTAAAAACAACTCCCAAACTGTTAGCATCTAGGATATGTGCCCCCAGTCTCAGAGAGGATTCAGAAATCCAGGAATAAATCTTCCCTAGTTGCTAACAAATCTAAAACCCTATTACTTGCACATACACTCATCCACACTTTGGGACTTTGGCTCATGCTGCCTCTGGGTCCTTGTGGGTAACTGGAACAATTCTGAGAATAATTGCCTGGAGGTTTTGGATTTTAATCTTGTTCCTTAAAGCATTAATGTAGCTTTCAGAACCACTTTTATCCACCTTCCTATCCACACACACTATAACTGCTGGCTCCTACCCAGCACTCCCTAAAATCATTTCTAGAAGACACATGAGGTCTGCTACCTCAACACTAGGCAGGTAAGTTACAAGTGATCTTCATGTCTACCAGCCAACCACCTATAGAGGCACATCCTCAATGTGAGAGGATCTCTCATCATATGGAGAGTAGATCATAATGAAAGGATACATTTTTGCACACCATGGTGATGATCTTTTTTTGGTGACTTTGCTATGGCTCAGAGGCAAAGGGGCTGCAAGACTGGATAGCCCCCATCCATTTGCAGGACTGATGTCAGCATCATTTTCTCTTCAATTTGTCAAACAAGGTTAAATTCCTAAGATGTCTTTGGTTCATTTTTGTTTGCTCTGCCAATGACCCATTACTGACCCTCGGGATCTTAAATTTTTGACAGGGTTAATTTTTCTGTTTGTGTGAGTCATTATTTGCATAGAATTGCCTTCCAGTTAAGGTGGTAGAGTTAAAAACACTTCAAGAAAGTCAGGGATAAGCCCAGAGGATCTCTCACTGTAAAAACAATGAGGGGAAAGCCAGAGATCAACTGGGGCTCTGTGGCATTGCATCAAGAAGTAAGTTTGGATGGTCCTTATCTTCCATTACTGTTGCACTGGAGGTGGATTCTTGGGCTGAGGTGGGGTTGTCGCAACCTACAGGCAAGGGCCTATGGGTCCCCACCGTCAGCAGGTGGAGTGGGCTGAAGCGAGAGGCCACTGGAGCTTAACCTATACCATCCCACGTTCCCCTCAGGTTGAGCCTTTGGGTGCCGGGACCGGCAGGACTTAGGCGGGCCTCGAGATTAACTAGAGGTATTAGGTGTTTCAGCCCAGAGACAGCAGCCAGTAGATGGAGTAGTTCTATCCCAGACAGGATTCGGTATGGGAACTCAGGCACCAGGGAATGAGGAGAGACTGAAGGTGCCTGAGCAAGAAAAGGTAGGAGCCTTAGCAGTCCATGTCCAGAGGATAGGGACAGAGGTGTCACTGTCAGACTGGAGTGAAAGCTGGCGGCAAAGAAGAGTTGTAGCAAGCAACGAAGAACTCTGAACTCAAGAAAGTCTATAATGTAGTCAGTCATAGCAATGGTCAGGGCACGGAGAAGGCAGGCGTGGTCAGATGAAGCAATGGTCATGAAACGGAGAAGGCAAGTGTGGTCAGGCGAAGCTATGGTAAAGTCATGGAGAAGGCAGGCGTGGTCATTCATAGCAGTAGTCAGGCTTGTAGAAGGCAGACAAGGTCAGGCGTAGCAGTGGTCAATCTTGGAGAAGGCAGGCAAGGTCAGGCGTAGCAGTGGTCAAAGCCGGGAAGTCAATCCAACATACAGATGAGATGAATGGAGGATGCAGGAACTAGAAAACAAACAGGAACTCAGGACTTAGGCAAAGCATGGAGGCAACGAGTACTCAGAGTATGAGGAGACCTGTTGGAAAGGCAACGCTATGAAGTGAGGCCTGAGCATTTATACGCTGAAGGATCTGACGTCAGCATCCGGGTCTGCGGCCAGGTTCCTGCCACGGACCCTTTAAATAATTCACTGATGCGCGCGCACACTCCTAGGGAGGGGCGCTGCGCTGCTGGTGGTGTCTCTCCATGGGTCACACGGAGAGACCCGATGAATGGAGGTATCCTGGATGGAGGTCCCAGGTGATGAGGCAGGGCCGGAGGTGCTGACGGGAGCCTGAGGTTGAGACTGGCGGCCCACCACCGCCAGTGATGGGGAGCTGGAGGTTGGAATCCATCCAGAAAGGTGAGAGGGTTGCACAATGGGGCTGCCACGGGCGGCATGTGTAACAGTACCCCCCCTTTTCGCCTCCCTCCTGGATGTCAAGGTTTGCCTGGATGGGGACAATGAAAGTTTAAGAGGAGGGTCTTGTCCAGGATGTTATGAGCAGGCTCCCAAAAATTTTCCTCGGGTCCGTAACCCTCCCAGGAAATGAGGTACTCCATTTGGCGGCCCCTACGGCGGACGTCTAGGACTTTATGGACCTTGTATATCGTATCAGTCTCTGCCACCAACGGAGGTGGCTCAGGAACCTTCCAGGAAGTCCAAGATAGTACTACAGGCTTTAGTAAGGACACATGGAATGTATTATGTATGCCCAAGGAAGGAGGCAGCCGGTGCTGGTATGTAATGGATCCGATGCATCGGGTAATCAGGAATGGTCCAATAAATCTTGGAGCAAATCTTTATGATGGAATTCACAGTCTAAAATTTTTGGTACTTAACCAGACTTTCTGTCCAGGAAGACATTCAGGAGCTGAGCGGTGTCGACTGTCAGCAGTTTTCTTGGCCTGGGATGCAGCTGGCGCAGGCAGAGGTTTGTCTCCTCAATAGTGTTTTAAGGATATCCGCAGTAGCCTGTGCCACAGGAGATGGCAAGGAGAGAGATATGGGTAATGGTGGTTGAGGTTGTTTCCCATAGACAATTGAGAATGGAGATGTTCCCATAGCTGTGGCAATGTAACAGTTGTGGGAAAACTCTGCCCAGGATAAGAGGTCCGGCCAGTTATCTTGTCGGTCGTTGATGTAAGCATGCAGGAATGCCTTCAAGGAGTGGTTCTTCCGTTCAGCTTGCCCTTTGGCTTGGGGATGATAGACGGTCGTGAGGCTGATATTAATACCGAATTTTTGGCATAGAGAGCGTCAATACCTGGCGACGAATTAAGGACCTCGATCTGAAACGATATCCACTGGTAAGCCATGCAGTCTAAACACATGATGAAAAAATAGTCATGCCAGCTCTGGTGCAGACGGTAGGCTCGGAAGAGGTACAAAATGGGCAATTTTTGAAAAACGGTCCATGGTGACCCATATTACGGTATTACCCTTAGAGGGAGGCAGGTCCACGATGAAATCCGTAGACAAGTGAGTCCATGGTTCTTTGGGTGCTTTAAGCGGTTGTAGAAGCCCCCAAGGTCACCCGACCAGGGGTTTTTGTTGTGCACAAACATTATAGGATTCGACATACGCCTTTGCGTCGCAGACCAAAGTAGGCCACCAGAAGAACCGCTGGAGCAGTGCAATGGATCACACTCATCCTGGATGACCGGCAACCTTGGAATCATGTGTCCAATGGAGAACCCTTTCTTGGAGTCGTTGGGGCACTACTGTTTTCCCAACAGGAACTGGATGGGTGGTAGACAAGGAAATACATGCTGGGTTGATGATGTGAGTAGGCTCTTCAGGAATATCTTCGAGTTCAAAAGACTGAGATAGGGCATCTGCCTGGAGATTCTTGTCAGCAGGGCGATAACAGAGCTCGAAAACAAATCTAGAAAAAAATAAGGTCCATCAGGCTTGACGGGCATTGAAGCGCTGTGCTTGGCTTAGATGTTCCAAGTTTTTATTATCAGCGAACACTGTAAATTTATGTTGTGCGCCCTCTAGCCACGGACGCCACTCTTTGAGAGCCAATTTAATGGTGAGCAGTTTGCAGTCCCCGATACTGTAATTTTGCTCTACCCATGAAAATTTTCGGGAATAGAAGGAACATGGGTCTATGGTACCAGAAGCAGTGTGTTGACTTATGACATCCTCAGCCCCAATGGCAGAAGCGTCCACCTTGACTAGGAATGGATGAGTTGGATCGGGATGATGTAAACAGGATCCCTTTTGGAAGGCTTCTTTCAAATGATGGAAGGTGGCTGATGTCTCAGGCAGCCAGTTCCATGTGTTTTGTCCCTTCCGGGTCAAGGCCATCAAAGTAGCAGCTAGCGTTGAATACTGTGGGATGAATTGGCGATAGTAGTTGAGAAATCTAAGGAAGCACTGAAGTGCTTTGAGTCCCACTGGCTGCAGACAATCCTGGATTGCCCTCACTTTAGCAGGGTCCATGGAGAAGCCTTGTGGAGAGATTATGTAGCCGAGGAACGGCAGACTGGACTTCTCATACAAACACTTGTCCAATTTTGCAAACAAATGATTTTCACGAAGGCGTTGTAATACCATTCATACGTCAGCATGATGAGTGTCAAGGTCTTTTGAAAAAAATGAGGATATCATAAAAATAAACCACGACTATGGTGTACAATAGATCTCTAAAAATATTGTTCATCATTCGCTGGAATACAGCAGGTGCGTTAGAAAGGCCAAAAGGCATCACCAAGTATTCACAGTGACCATCTCTAGTATTAAAGGCAGTTTTGCAGATGTCATTGGGGTGAATTCTCACCAAATTATATGCCCCACATAGATCCAGCTTTGTGAAGATGGAGGCACCTTGAAGACGATCAAGCAATTCAGAAATTAGCGGTAAGGGATATTTATCCTTACGGGTGATGACGTTTAGACTGCGGTAGTCAATACACGGCCTAAGTAACCCATCTTTCTTGGTCACAAAAAAGAACCCCGTTCCAGCGGGTGATGTGGATAGACGGATAAATCCTTTTGCCAGATTCTCCCGAATATATTCAGTCATAGCCTTTGTCTCAGGTAACGACAAAGGATATGTGAATCCACGAAGAGGCGTAGTTCCAGGAAGGAGATCAGTTGGACAATCGAACCTTTGGAGAGGCAGGAGAAGGTAGGCATTCTGTTTAGAAAATACATCCTCATGGGTGCTGTATGGAGAAGAGGTGGTAACTAGAGATGTGAATCATGTGCTAGATCGTCTTAACGATCAGATTCGGCTGCGGGGGGGCTCAAATCTGATCGTTAGGATATGTGAATTGGAATCGTTTCCGATTCCAATTCACATTTTTTTAGGAGGCCCGCACCGCAAAAACAAACAAACCACATCCGACCCTTTAAATCGACCTCCCGACCTGACCCATCGCTAATTATTTTTTTACGGAGGCCCGCGCCGCAAAAAAAAAAAAAAAAACCACATCCGACCCTTTAAATCGACCCGACCCGACCCAATGCTAATTATTTTTTTACGGAGGCCCGCACCGCAAAAAAAACAAAAAAAAACCATCTGACCCCTTAAATCAACCCCCCCCCTCCCGACCCGACCCATCGCTAATTATTTTTTTACGGAGGCCCGCGCCGCAAAAAAACCAAAAAAACCCATCCGACCATTTAAATCAACTCCCGACCCCCCCAAAACCTTTTAAAGTTACCTGGTGGTCCAGGGGGGCCTCGGGAGACCTCGGGGAGAGATCCAGGGGGGCCTCGGGGAGAGGAGAGATCCAGGGGGGCCTCGGGGAAAGATTTCCCAGGCATCACCTGTTCTAAAAAAAAAAAATGGCGCCGATGCCCCTTTGCCCTTACCATGTGACAGGGTATCCGTGCCATTGGCCGGCCCCTGTCACATGGTAGGAGCACTGGATGGCCGGCGCCATCTTTAAAGATGGCGCCGGCCATCTTTACTCATCAGCCCATAGTATAATATGGGCTGATGAGTAAAGATGGCCGGCGCCATCTTTAAACATGGCGCCGGCCATCAGCCCATAGTATAATATGGGCTGATGAGTAAAGATGGCGCCGGACATCCAGTGCTCCTACCATGTGACAGGGGCCGGCCAATGGCACGGATACCCTGTCACATGGTAAGGGCAAAGGGGCATCGGCGCCATTTTTTTTTTTTTTTTAGAACAGCTGATGCCTGTGAAATCTTTCCCTGAGGCCCCCCTGGATCTCTCCTCTCCCCGAGGCCCCCCTGGCTCTCTCCCTGAGGCCCCCCTGGACCACCAGGTAACTTTAAAAGGTTTTGGGGGGGTCGGGAGGGGGGGGTCGATTTAAATGGTCGGATGGGCTTTTTTTTTTCTTGTGGCGCGGGCCTCCGTAAAAAAAAAATAGCGATGGGTCGGGTCGGGTCGGGAGGAGGGGGAGGGGTCGATTTAAAGGGTCAGATGGGTGTTTTGTTTTTTTTTTGCGGCGTGGGCCTCCGTAAAAAAAAATAGCGATGGGTCGGGTCGGGTCGATTTAAAAGGTCAGGGTGGGTTTAGGGGCTTTTTTGGTGTGCCCTATTTAACGATACAATACAAATGCCCCTGACGATAAATCATGGGCATTTGTATTGTATCGTGCACTCTAACGATTTTGGACGATTTTAAAATTATCTGACGATAATTTTAATCGTTCAAAAACGATTCACATCCCTAGTGGTAACCAAAGGAATCGTCAGTGATGGAGTCCCCTTCTGAAGACAGGACTGATGACAGGCTGGACCCCACTCTACAAATTGTAGTGAGGCCCAATTGAATTGAGGAGAATGCTTCTGTAGCCAGGGAAGTCCAAGCACTATGGGATGGATAGATTTATCCAATACTAGTAATTCGTGTTCCTCAAGGTGTAAGGCCCCTATACGTAACTGGACAGTTTCCGTGGTCAGAGAGATACAGCCGGGAAGCGGCTCTCTGTAGATAGAGGAGGTACACAAGGAAGGGTCAAGTGAACGGGTTTTTATACCCAAGAGTTGCACAATATCTTTAAGAATAAAATTACCTCTTGCTCTGGAGTCCACCAGAGCAAGAACCAGGAAGCCCCGGGAATCCCAGATTAGCATGAGTGGAACTGAAAGTTGAGGGGCCGGAGAACCTGTACCCGAGATCAGGACCCCTACTGAACTCGGGCCCAGGACGTTCCTGGATGGACGGGACAATTTTGTAGATGGTGGCCTGGGGCTCTGAAATACAGACACAAGCCGGTTTGTCTTCGCCGGAGCCACTCTTCCAGTTTCAGTCACCCTCAACCCAACTACATAGGTTCCTCCGCCTTGACCACTCTATTGTCACTAGGTGTAGTGTTAACAACAGGTGGTGAGCGGGAGTGAACCCGCGAGAGCCTCTTGGGCATCCAATTCTCCCGGTGACGCTCTTGAAGATGATGGTCAATTTGACCTGTCAAATCTATAAGGTCCTTCAAAGAGGAAGGGAGCTCCCATGCTGCCAGCTCATCTTTGAATTGCATGGAGAGACCATCCAGGTAGGTAGCTCGAAGTCAATCTTCTTGCCAAGCGAGCTCAGCAGCCAAAGTCCGAAACTCTATAGTATAATCAAAGAGGCTTTGTTGTCCTTGATGAAGGTGTAGTAAACTGGTGCTTGCTGTTGTGGTCTTGCCGGTGAGGAGCGCGGGCAGGCTCCTCACCTCATGCGGCCGGTCGGGCCGCTGATGCTGTCCTCTTCCCGGTGGTCGTGCCGCTGTCTCCGGGCTCCTCTCCGGCTGCCGTTTGCTCCGCGCAGTGTGGCCGACCTGCCGTGAGCTCTCCCTCGCGGTCGGGACCCCGCTGCCGCTTCTGGCTCTCCCCGGCATGCTCGGTCACTCCTGGGGTCCTCAGCCGGCAGGGAGGGCATTCCTGCCAGTGCCCGCAGCTGTTCGGGTCCTCGCCCGGCAGGGAAGCCGTCCCTGCTGGTGCCTGCAGCCCTCTGCTCTCCATGGCTGGGGACGCCACCAGCCCGAAGCCTTCCTTCTCTTCTTGCTCCAGTCTTCACGGCATGGAGCCACTCCAGCAGCCTGTCTTCTCCCAGCTTCTGAGCAGGGTTGCCCCTGCTGCCTACCTTGCTCTCGGGCCTTCTACGTGGCTGGTAGGATGCCACCAGCCTGTCTTGCTCTTCGCTCTCCAGCTTCCTAGGGCGCGGGCGTGCGCCTCTCTCCTTCTCTTCAAGGGCCAGCCAGGTGTGGCCCTCTGCTGACCCCTCCCTGGGCGTTGTCCTCTTCAGCCCTACAAAAGGGCTCAGCGTCCATTCCAGCTTTGCCTTCACAAGGAGTTGGTCACTCCTGGGATCCTGCTGTCCTTCGCTCCAGGAGTCATCCTTGTTCCAGCACTTCTTCAAGGTCCTGTGTTTCCTATTGTTTGTTGGAGCTCCTCGTCTTGTCTTCTTGTCTACGTTCCAGTCCTGATGTTCACCTGCTGTTCCAGATGTCCGTGTGCCAGCCCTAAGGTCTGTCTCCTGTTCCAGTACCTGTGTTCCAGTACAGATGTTTGTTCCTGATATCCGTGATCCAGCCTGTTGTTGCTTCTCCTGATCCTGAAGTCCGTGAGTCTGTCTTGCTTTTCTGAATCCCTGGTTCCTTGTTCCTGAGTCTTCTGTACGCTCGGTACCTCGCGGCAAGCCATGTCGTGGTCCGCGACCAGCCCCACGGGTGGGCTGAGTAGGGCGCTTCATGATGCAAGCCTTGTACCTTGTTCCTGAGTCTTCTGAAAGCCAAGTACCTCGTTCCTGAATTTCTGAATGCCAAGTACCTTGTTCCTGAATCTTCTGTACGCTCGGTACCTCGCGACAAGCCATGTCGTGGTCCGTGACCAGCCCCACGGGTGGGCTGAGTAGGGCGCTTCATGTTGCAAGCCTTGTACCTTGTTCCTGAGTCTTCTGAAAGCCTATTACCTCGTTCCTGAGTCTTTGCCTATGCCTGAGTCTTCGTCTGTGCATCCCAGAACCTCGTTCCTGAGTCTACACCTGTGCCTGAGACTACATCTGTGTTTCCAAGTACCTCGTCCCTGAGTCTCGTCTGAATCTCCATGTTCCGGTCTCCACTGCCCTGGCCTCCATCCAGCCTGCCGCTTCTTGCCGTACCCTGCGGCAGGTCCGAAAGGGCTTGGAACGGTCGGAGGACTGTTCATAAGACCATCATTGCGTTGTTGGTCTTCCGAAGCGTGCAAGTCCGGAGGAGGGTCAGTGTCTCCAGTTTTCAATCCAGCCTCGCTCCTGTCCAGCCCATGCTTGGGCATGCCTCGCCTACCGCGGCACCTCTTCGGAGTTCCTCTGGGGTCGAGACGTGGCCCAAGGACACACACCTCTTGGAAAGTTGGACCGCTCTCCTAGCGCTCCACAACACTTGCTACAGCATGCCACCCTGGATCGTCAAAGGTCAGTTTGAAAACAGCCACAAATTGAACCAGTTCCTTTAACAAGAGACAGAGACAAGATGGAGGCGATCCAGAGAAGGGCAACCAAAAAGGTGGAGGGTCTTCATCGAATGTGTTAGCACCGCCGGCCGTGGCAAGCCGCAACCGGGGCCAAGTGTCATGGCCGCCGGCCGTGGCGAGCCGCAAGCAGGGTCAGACCAGTGGTCATGAAAGAAATGATTACCTTGGGCCCGGCATCGTCTAGAGCTCCGGTGGCTGCAGGCAGCCTTCTCCTGCTCTCTCCAGCGGCCGCTGCCGCAGCCTGGTTCGGCAGCGTGGTCCCGCGGTAGATTCGGCTCCTCCCCCTCTGCCTTCATTAGAGCCGCGAGCGTGGCTGAAGACTACTCTTAAAGGAGCCATGACAGGAAACAGTCATGGCTCCCCCTGAGACTCCTCCCCTGATTTCCTGTACTTAAGGCAAGGTCTGAGTCTCAGACCTTGCCTTGGTATCAAAGTTCCTGGCTGGGTTTCTTCCAGTGTCCTGTGCTCCTGTTTTAGTTCTTCGTCCTGCTCTGCTCCTTCTCCCTGTTGGATTGATTCTTGGTTCCTGACCTTCAGACTGGCTTTCGTGTTCCCTGTGGCTTTATCTTGGACCGGCATTCGTCTCTTCTCCTGGCTTGCTCCTGGACTGGCTTCGGACCCTTCTCCTGACTCGTCTCTGGATTGGCTTTCGACCCCTCTCGTTCTTTCAGACCCTTGGACTGGCTCTTGACTACCCTGCGACTCCTTCTTCAAGACTACCATGACCTGCTTGAGGCGCCAGCTATCTGGAATCCATGACCCGCAGGAGGCGCCTGCATCCAGACCATTCTTCAGTCTTCAAGGGAGTCTCCTAAGTCCCAGCGGCCAGATCCCTACGGGCTCTTCCTGTGGGGATCAGGAGCTTCCAGGGTGAAATCATTTAGCAACATCCACTACCTTCGGCCTTGCCCTTTGACGGTAGAGACCTAAAGAAGGTCAAGTCCCTTTTGCGTAGCGCTAACTCTACCTCAATACAAGGGTCCACCTTCCGGTTCATAACAGAATACCAAGGCCATGGACCGGGCAGAGGCCTCAGCTCGTCAAGCCATTCCAGGACTAGCAGAAAAAGTCATGGAGCAGCAACGCATATTGGAATCCATGGCATCTTCCTTGGAACGACTCAACGCCCATCTTGATTCAATAGCCTCGGCACAGGAAAACCCTCCACCATTACCATCGGTAATGCCAAGTAATACACATTCTACGATTCCATTACCGATTCCTCCATGGTACGCAGGTGATCCTCACTTATGCCAAGGATTCTTCAACCAATGCAGCATGCACTTTCATCTTCAAGCCTCATTGTTCCCGGATGACCTTACAAAAACTACATATATCCTGTCTCTGTTAGAAGGCAACACCCTGGCGTGGGCTTCTCCTTTTTGGCGTCGGTAGGATCCAGTCCTACAAGATCTTCTTAAGTTCCTGGAACTGTTTCAAGCGGTATTTGATGACCCAGGGAAACAGGTGGTTGCTGGTTCAAAGCTTGTACAACTTCGGCAAGGAGGTCATCCACTGGCAGACTATAGTATCGAATTTAGAACTCTTGCCTCTGAACTCCATTGGGAGGAAAACTGTCTTCGGTCGATATACTTGGAGGGCCTATCATCCAGAATAAAGGACGAAATGGCAGCCTGAGAGTTACCTCAATCATTGAACGCTATTGTGGACCTGGTAACCCGGATCGATCACTGACTACAAGAACGAGCTTGTGAGGGATCAAGCACGAGAAGGCTCATGGCGGTCACTACTCCTTCTCACTCGGCTGTCTCTATCCCTCGTAAAGCTACAACTACAGAAGGTACTGTCGAAGAACCTATGCAATTGGGACATGGCCCCCTCTCTCCTGAGGAACGGCTAAGATGCCATAGGGCAGGTCTCTGTCTGTATTGTGGAGGAGCGGGTCATCTCATAGCTCGTTGCCCAATACGCCCTGGAAACTGCCAAGCCTAGGCTCCATCGGGGGAGTAACCCTAGGTATCGGTTCTCCAGCTCCCCCACTAACTCTACAGGTCTCTCTACATCTTGGAGACCTCCAGTTCTCTACCCTAGCTTTAGTAGATTCTGGAGCTGGGGGAAATTTTATTCTGCAAGAGGTAGTACAGCAACTACATATTCCTACTTGCCCATGCCAAAAACCGTTAATTATATCTTCCATTCATGGAGATCCCCTGCTGGGGAGGATAACTCATCACACCGTTCCATTGGAGTGTCACATTGCACCGAATCACACTGAAAGTATTTCCTTCTATGTCCTCCAGAGAGCTATCCACCCTATAGTTCTTGGAATTCCTTGGTTGCAACAGCACAATCCACAGTTCGACTGGACATCTTTAAAACTCAGCCAATGGGGTTCAGCATGCCTTAAGACCTGCATTAAAGAATCTAACAATTCCAGCAGCTTCATCTGCTCCTCCCGTCTGGTGGGTCTGCCGCCTCAATACCAGCAGTTCGCGAATGTTTTCTCTAAAAAGGCTGCCGACATCTTGCCCCCTCACCGATAATTTGCAGCATCAATCTGATTCCGTAAGCCACACCGCCCCGTGGCAGGGTCTATCTGTTATCCATCTCGGAGACCCATGCCATGTCTGAATATATCCGAGACAACTTACAGAAAGGATTTATTAGACGCTCTAAATCCCCCGCCGGGGCTGGATTTTTTTTTGTTGGGAAAAAAGACGGAACTCTGCACCCATGTATTGATTTCTGTGGGCTTAATGCCATCACTATCAAAGATCAGTACCCATTACCACTAATAGCTGAACTATTCGATCGCTTACAGGGGGCCAAGGTGTTTTCCAAATTGGATCTTCGAGGAGCATATAATCTTATCAGAATTAAGGAGGGTGACGAGTGGAAGACAGCATTCAACACCAGAGATGGACATTATGAATATTTAGTCATGCCCTTCGGATTGACTAACACCCCGTGTTGTGGAGCGCTAGGAGAGCGATCCTACTCCTGGGTGATGTGTGTCCTTGGGCCACGGCTCGACCCCAAAGGGCTCTGAAGAGGTGCCGCGGGAGGCGTGGCATGCCCGAGCATGGGCTGGACGGAAGCAGGGCTGGAGTGACATGGAAGACAGGCCCTCCTCCGGACCTGCACGCTTCGGAAGACCCAACAACGCAATGTTGGTCTTGTGAACAGTCCTCCGACCGTTCCTAGCCCTTTCGGACCTGCCGCAGGGTACGGCACGAAGCGGCAGGCCGGATGGAGGCCAGGGCAGCGAAGACTGGAACATGGATTCAGACGAGACTCAGGAACGACGTAGACTCAGGCATAGACGTGGACTCAGGATGAGGTGCAGGATCCATAGACGTGGACTCAGGCATAGATGCAGGATCCTTAGACGTGGACTCAGGCAAAGACGTGGACTCAGGAATGAGGTGTAGGATGCATAGACGTGGGCAGGCACAGGCGTGGGCTCAGGACTGGATGCACAGAGGAGGAATCAGGAACGAGGGCTGAAGGAAGACATGGGCACCGTCCCTCAGGGCGCCCTACTCAGACCACCCGCGGGACTGAGTCGTGGACCACCCTGCCTCATGCGCGCCCTACTCAGCCCTGGAAGGCTGGTCGCGGACCACGCAGAGAGCGGGAGAGCACAGGAAAGAGGAAGCAGGTTCGCTGCACTCCTGGCAGCATTAGGCAAGGATACGCTGCTCTCCTGGCAGCACAAGGCAAGGATACGCTGCTCTCCTGGCAGCACAAGGCAGGTTAAAGCATCAGGATCAGGAACAAGGATATCTGGAACAGCAGGAACATCAGGACTGGAACACAGATACTGGAACAGGAGACACACCTCAGGGCTGGAACATGGACATCAGGAACAGCAGGAACATCAGGACTGGATCAAGAGACAGACCTTGGGACTGGAACGGCAGGCAGACATCAGGACTGGACGAGGAGCTCCGACAGGTAACATGAAACACAGGACCTTGCAGAAGTGCTGGAACATGGACGACTTCCTGGAGCGAAGGATCTCAGGAGTGACCAACTCCTTGCGAAGGCAAAGACAGACTGAAAGCTGAGCCCTTTAGTAGGGCTGAGGTGGACAACGCCCAGGGAGGGGTCAGCAGGGGGCCACACCTGGCTGGCCCTTTAAGAGGAGCAGAGAGGCGCGTGCCCGTGCCCTAGGAAGCTGGAGAGAAGAGCTGGAAGCTGGTGGCGTCCTCAGCCACGTGGAGGGCCCAAGGAAGCCGCGGAGCAGCCCTGGACTGGAGCTGGGTGAAGGCAGGTCACTGGAGCAGCTCCCAGCTGCAAGGACAGAAGCAGGAGGAAGCGGGGGAAGGGCTGACTGCAGGAACGGCTCCATGCCGTGAAGACAGCAGGCAGAGCAGAGAGCTGAAGCAGGCTGCAGGCACTGGCAGGGATGGCTTCCCAGCCAGGCAAGGACCCGGACTGAAACAGGCACTGGGAGAGACGGCCTGCTCGCTGAAGGTCCCGGGATCGCAGCAGCACGTCGGGGAAAGGCAGAGACAGCAGCCGAGGAGCAGACCGAATGGCAACAGCTGTGGGAACGGCCCCATCTGATTCAGGGAGAAAGAAGCAGCCCGACTGGCTGTGGCTGTAACAAGGTAAGAGCCTGCCCACGCTCTTGCGGGCAGGAGCGTAACACCCCGGCAGTATTTCAGAATTTCATCAATGAGATATTTCGAGATTTGCTTTATGTCTGCATTGTAGTCTATTTGGATGACATTTTGATCTTTTCCTCCAATTTACAAATAGATCAACAACATGTTATGCTGGTTCTCTAACGCTTAAGAGAAAATCATCTTTATGCTAAACTCAAAAAATGCATCTTCAAACAGGAGACACTACCTTTTTTGGGATATATCATCTCCAAACAAGGTTTCCAGATGGATCCATCCAAATTCAAGAGTATTCAAGAGTGGGCCCCAACCCAACAGTTTACGAGCTCTCCAGCGTTTCCTAGGTTTTGCGAATTACTATCACAGCTTTATTCGGAATTTTTCCAAATTAGCGGCACCCCTTACGGCACTCACCCGCAAAGGGGCGAACATCAAATCCTGGCTTGTAGAGGCTGAAGAAGCATTTCAGACATTCAAGGACTCTTTTATCAAAAGACCTTGCCTTCGGCATCCAGACCCCAGACGTCCATTCGTGGTAGAGGTAGATGCCTCTGCTGAAGGGGTAGGAGCAGTCTTAAGCCAAAATGATACCACAGGGACCTCTCATCCTTGTACATATTTTTCTAGGAAATTTTCACAGGCTGAACGTAATTACTCCATCGGTGACAAAGAGCTTCTTGTCATTAAACTGGCATTTGAAGAATGGTAGCAGTGGCTGGAGGGAGCTCAGCATCGTGTAACAGTCTATACTTACCATAAGAACTTAGTATACCTTCAACAAGCCCAACATTTGAACCCACGTCAAGCTAGATGGGCACTTTTTCTCACACACTTTCACTTCGACCTAAGATATCGATCTGCTTGCCAGAATGGTGAAGGGGCCGACGCTCTATCCGAGAAGATGTTGAGGAAGATGTTGAGGAGCCAGTCCAATATATTATAGACCCCGGCTTGCATCACATTTCCGGCAAATTTACCATCTCACCTGGCAAAACCATGGTACCAAAAAGACTGCGCAATAAGTACTGGCCTGGGGGCACGACTCAATTAGCCGGACACCAGGGAAGAACTCGGATGCAACAGCTCTTACAACAATATTATTGGTGGCCAGAGATACATAAAGATATCCGAGCCTATGTGGACTCTTCCCCAACATGCGCCCAACACAGATTCCCCACCGGGAAGCCGTGGGGGCTTTTACAGCTGTTATCTATCCCCAAGAAGCCATGGACACATATCTCCACGGATTTTATTGTGGATCTTCTTCCGCCATCAGAAGGCAACATGGTTATATGGCTAGTAGTGGATCGTTTTTTCCAAAATGGCCCAATTCATCCCGCTACCCTCCCTCCCATCTGCTCCTTGTTTGGCTCAACTATTCATGCTCCACACCTTTCGTCTCCATGGTCTTCCACAGCACATTGCATGATCAAGGCCCTCAGTTTACGGCTCGCTACTGGCTCAATCTGTGTAAAAAGTTTAGTATTTCCTTGGACTAAACTACTGCATTTCACTCTCAGGCTAATGGTCAAGCAGAGCGTACAAATCACAAGTTGAAACAATTTCTTCGCATGTATGTTAATTCCTGTCAGGACGATTGGGCTATGCTTCTTTAATGGGCCGAATTCTCTCATAATTCTCTTACCTGTACCACAACGGGGGCTTCCCCATTCCAGA
Source organism: Rhinatrema bivittatum (assembly GCF_901001135.1). Taxonomy (NCBI): domain Eukaryota; kingdom Metazoa; phylum Chordata; class Amphibia; order Gymnophiona; family Rhinatrematidae; genus Rhinatrema; species Rhinatrema bivittatum. Next base: position 13,214,688 of record NC_042633.1, read on the forward strand.
TTGTCTTTGGCCGACAGCCCAGGCCGCCCTTGCCTTTACCCATGGCTGTGCCATCACCAGCGGCCCAACTCACGGCGGTAAACAAGTTGCGGAAACTCTGGATCCATACTCAAACACATGCTTCGCAAAGCAGCCCATGATGCCAAGACCTTTTCCGACAGACATCGACGACCAGTGCCTCATTCCGTCCTGGAGAGAAGGTTGTGGCTTAGCACCAGGCACCATCCGGTTGGCAGAGTCCCGTCTATTGCCACCTGGCACCCCCCATTATATTGGGCCTTTTCCGGTAGTACACAACTTGGGCGGTGACTTACCAACTAGCGTTGCCGGCAACATTGAGAAATCCACAATTCCTTTCCACTGCTCTCTACGAAGCCCCTGGTCCTCTCTTGGCCCTCCCGGAAGGTTCCTGCCATTCCACAACCCAGGCAGAGGAAGAAACTATATATCAAGTGCAGGAGGTTCTTGAAGTTGGGAAACAAGGCAAGTCTTGGGAATACCTTTTAGCATGGGAAGGATTTGGACCTGAAGAGAATTCCTGGGAGCCTGCTAAGAATATACTGGATAAGTCTCTTCTCAAGGACTTTCACTCCAAACACCCTGGTAAACCCAAGCCTTCTAGGGGGAGGCCTAAAAGGGGGGGTACTGTTAGCACCGCCGGCCGCGGCAAGCTGCGACCGGGGCCCAGTGTCATGACCGCCGGCCGCGGCGAGCCACAAGCAGGGTCAGGCCGGGGGTCACGAAAGAAATGATTACCTTGGGCCCGACATCGTCTAGGGCTCCGGTGGCTGCAGGCAGCCTTCTCCTGCTCTCTCCAGCGACAGCTGCCGCAGCCTGGTTCGGCAGCGTGGGTCCCGCGGTAGATTTGGCTCCTCCCCTCTGCCTTCATTAGAGCCACGCGCGCGGGCTGAAAACTACTCTTAAAGGAGCCATGACAGGAAACAGTCATGGCTCCCCCTGAGACTCCTCCCTGATTTCCTGTACTTAAGGCAAGGTCTGAGTCTCAGACCTTGCCTTGGTATCAAAGTTCCTGGCTGGGTTTCGTCCAGTGTCCTGTGCTCCTGTTTTGGTTCTTCGTCCCACTCTGCTCCTTCTCCCTGTTGGATTGATTCTTGGCTCCTGATTCTTCGGACCTGGCTTTCATGTTCCCTGTGGCTCGATCTTGGACCGGCGTTCGTCTCTTCTCCTGGCTTGCTCCTGGACTGGCTTCGGACCCTTCTCCTGACTCGTCTCTGGATTGGCTTTCGACCTCTCTCATGCTATCAGACCCGCGGGCTGGCTCTTGAATATCCTGTGACTCCTTCTTCAAGACTTCCACGACCTGCTGGAGGCACCAGCCATCTGGAATCCATGACCCGTAGGAGGCGCCTGCATCCAGACCATTCTTCAGTCTTCAAGGGAGTCTCCTAAGTCCCAGCAGCCATATCCTTTTGGGCTCCTCCTGGGGGGATCACGAGCTTCCAGGGTGAAGTCATCTAGCAACATCCACTACCTTTGGCCTTGCCCTTTGATGGTAGAGACCTAAAGGAGGTCAAGTCCCTTTTGGGTAGCGCTAACTCTACCTCAATACAGGGGTCCACCTTCTGGTTCATAACAGAATGACTTATGAGGAGAGATTGAAGAATCTAAATATGTACACCCTGGAGGAAAGGAGGAGCAGAGGTGATATGATACAGACTTTCAGATACTTGAAAGGTTTTAATGATCCAAAGACGAGGACAAACCTTTTCTGTCAGAAAAAAATCAACAGAACCAGGGGTCACGATTTGAAGCTCCAGGGAGGAAGACTCAGAACCAATGTCAGGAAATATTTCTTCATGGAGAGGGTGGTGGATGCCTGGAATGCCCTTCCGGAGGAAGTGGTGAAGACAAGAACTGTGAAGGACTTCAAAGGGGCGTGGGAATAAACACTGTGGATCCATAAAGTCTAGAGGACGTGAATGAAGAGTGGGTGGCTTCGTGGGAATGATGGCTACTACCTGGAGATAATACCCTTATTCCAATAAACATGCACACGGTTAATACGACTAGAACATTGCTCTAAGCTTCAACGGCAAGAGGAAATGTGGAAAAAAGGATTTGCATTCACAAAAAAGCGGGGAGTGGCTTGCTTGTTACGGCGGATACTACCCCAAACCAAATAAGACTGATACTTCCCTTTCAATGCATATCCAGCATAGCTCTCTGCTTCAACTGCAGGGGAGAAAGACTGGTACTTCACACATTTCCAGCATAGCTATCTGCTTCAACGGCAGGGGAGAAAGTCTGATACTTCACGCATATCCAGCATAGCTCTCTGCTTCAACGGCAGGGGAGAAAGACTGATATTTCACGCATTTCCAGCATAGCTCTCTGCTTCAACGGCAGGGGAGAAAGTCTGATACTTCACTTTCAATGCATATCCAGCATAACTCTCTGCTTCAACTGCAGGAGGAAATGAAGAAAAGTGGATCTATATACAGACAAGGACTGAATTATATAGTCTGGGTAAACAAATAAGCATGGGTGTAGCTTGCTTATTGCGGCGGTTACTACCCCTAACTAATTAAGCTAGATATTTCACTTAGATGCAGGTCCAACACTGCTCTCTACATTAATGGTGCTGCTCTCTACATTAATGCTGGGGGTGGAGTGGAAGAGAAATAGAACCAAAAGGTTACTAAGAGCCAAGACTAACAGATAATTTTGAGAAAAAAAAAGGTGCGAAGCTTGCTGGGCAGACTGGATGGGCCGTTTGGTCTTCTTCTGCCATCATTTCTATGTTTCTATGAGTCTGAGCATTCCCACAGGGGGAAGCCCAGGCCAGGGCTTTCCCTTCAAGGTGAGATAGGCTGCAGAGCAAATTGCATATAGCATTGGCTTATAAACCCTCTACAGAGCTTGGAGTCACCATTGAAAAGTGGAGGCGCTGGAAGTGCCAACAAGGCTCGTGGCGATGATGGAGATGGCTATGGAAGAGGAGGAACCAAGTCATTGAAGAAAGCTTCGACCCGGGCATGAAGACGGTCCATGGAGGAGGCCAGTGCCTCAAGGAACTGCTGCTGTTCTTGTACCTTGGATGCCAGGCCTGGGATGGCCTGGAGGACATACGGCTCCACCGAATCCATGGCCTTTGCAACCTGTTGCGCTGGAGGTGGAACTTGGGCTGAGGTGGGGTTGATGCAACCTGCAGGCAAGGGCCTACGTGTCCCCACTCTCAGCAGTTGGAGTGGGCTGAAGCGAGAGGCCACTGGAGCTTTATTTTTTTCTACAGGGTCGTTTATTGACTTGGATACTTCGTGGTAAAGTTCGGTTTTTCTCGTTTACTTTTTTTGAAAACCGAAAAAAACCTAAAAATGGAAAACTGAAACCAGCCCAAAAAATGACGCGGGAAAACGAAGCTATAAAAAACCCACCCCAAGCATTTAAATTCATTTTAATACATTACATACAACCCCCCCCCCCCCCACCCCCGACCATCCCAATCCCTCCCTAAGACTTACCAACATCCCTGGTGGTCCAGCGGGGTCCCGCAAGCTATTTGTCCCTCTGTGCCCGGCGTGCCAGCCTCGCTCAAAATGTTGCCGATAGCCTCTGAACTACTATGTCACAGGGGCTACCGGCGCCATTGGTCAGCCCCTGTCACATGGCCATCGGCACCATCTTGTGTTCCTACCATGTGACAGGGGTTGACCAATGGCGCCAGAAGCCCCTGTGACATAGTATGGGCAAAGGCTATCGGCACCATTTTGATTACTGGCAGCCGACGACCCGGGGGCAGCAGATCGCTCCGGGACCCTCGCTGGACCCCCAGGGACTTTTGGCAAGTCTTGGGGGGGGGGGGGTCAGGAGGTCAGGAGGCCCCCCAAGCTGGCCAAAAGTCCCTGGGGGTCCAGCAGGAGTCAGGGAGCAATTTAGTTGTCGGCTGCCAGTAATCAAAATAGCGCCGATAGCCTTTGCCCAAACTATGTCACAGGGGCTGTTATGCTCCTGCCCGCAAGAAGCATGGGCAGGCTCTTACCTTCTCACAGACAGCCAGCCGGGCTGCTGACGCTGTTGCTTGCTTTCTCCCTGAATCAGCTGGGGCTGTCGCCGCAGCTGTTCCCATGTGGCCGGCTTCTCTGTTCCTGCCTTCCCCCGACGTACTGCTGCGATCCCGGGACCTTTCAGCCAGCAGGGAGGCCGTCCTTGCCAGTGCCTGCTTCAGCCCGGGTCCTTGCCCAGCAGGGAAGCCGTCCCTGCCGGTGCCTGCAGCCTGCTACAGCTCTCTACTCTGCCTGCAGTCTCTCTGTTCTCCCTGCAGCCAGCTTACCTAGCTTCTGCCTTCCTGCTTCAGCCTTGCTGTGTGGAACGGTGCCTGCAGCCTGCTACAGGCCCCTGCTTCCCTTGCAGCCAGCCTTACCTCTCTCTTCTTCTTCCTGCTTCAGTCCTTGCAGCTGGGAGCTGCTCCACTGACCTGCCTTCACCCAGCTCCAGCCCAGGGCTGCTCCACTGCTTCCCTGGCCTTCCACGTGGCTGAGGACGCCACCAGCTTCCAGCTCTCCTCTCCAGCCTCCTAGGGCGCGAGCTCGCGTCTCTCTGCTCCTCTTCTAGGGCCAGCCAGGTGTGGCCCCCTGCTGACCCCTCCCTGGGCGTTGTCCACCTCAGCCCTACTAAAGGGCTCAGCTTTCAGTCTGTCTTTGCCTTCGCAAGGAGTTGGTCACTCCTGAGATCCTTCGCTCCATGAAGTCGTCCTTGTTCCAGCACTTCTGCAAGGTCCTATGTTTCTTGTTACCTGTCGGAGCTCCTCGTCCAGTCCTGATGTCTGCTTGCCGTTCCAGTCCCAAGGTCTGTCTTTTGATCCAGTATTTGTGTTCCAGTCCTGATGTTCCTGCTGTTTCAGATGTCCATGTTCCAGCCCTGAGGTGTGTCTCCTGTTCCAGTCCTGTTGTTCCTGCTGTTCCAGATGTCCTTGTTCCAGCACTGAGGTCTGTCTTAATCCTTGTTCCTGATCCTGATGCTTTAACCTGCCTTGTGCTGCCAGGAGTGCAGCGTATCCTTGCCTTGTGCTTCCAGGAGTGCAGCGAACCTGCTTCCTCTTTCCTGTGCTCTCCCGCTCTATGCGTGGTCCGCGACCAGCCTTCCAGGGCTGAGTAGGGCGCGCATGAGGCAGGGTGGTCCGTGACTCAGTCCCGCGGGTGGTCTGAGTAGGGCGCCCTGAGGGACGGTGCCCATGTCTTCCTTCAGCCCTCGTTCCTGATTCCACCTCTGTGCATCCAGTCCTGAGTCCACGCCTGTGCCGGTCCACGTCTATGCATCCTACACCTCATTCCTGAGTCCACGTCTTTGCCTGAGTCCACGTCTAAGGATCCTGCATCTATGCCTGAGTCCACGTCTATGGATCCTGCACCTCGTTCCTGAGTCCACGTCTATGCCTGAGTCTACGTCGTTCCTGAGTCTCGTCTGAATCCATGTTCCAGTCTTCGCTGCCCTGGCCTCCATCCGGCCTGCCGCTTCGTGCCGTACCCTGCGGCAGGTCCGAAAGGGCTAGGAACGGTCGGAGGACTGTTCACAAGACCAACATTGCGTTGTTGGGTCTTCCGAAGCGTGCAGGTCCGGAGGAGGGCCTGTCTTCCATGTCACTCCAGCCTTGCTTCCGTCCAGCCCATGCTCGGGCATGCCACGCCTCCCGCGGCACCTCTTCAGAGCCCTCTGGGGTCGAGCCGTGGCCCAAGGACATACATCACCCAGGAGTGGGATCGCTCTCCTAGCGCTCCACAACAGATTGCGAAGGCCATGTGTCCGGCGTTCATGTCCTTGTGATAGGCCTGTGCCAAGTTCCGGAGTTTCTTTGCCAAAGCAATTTTTTTTTAAAAAGGAAAAAAACTTCAGTCCCAGTTTTTCGCTGTATTTACCGACCTGCTGGAGGCGCCAGCTTATTTGAACTTTTGTTTTCCTGTACCGCTAGAGGCCTAGCACCTGTTTTCACCAAGTGCCTTCTTGGGACTTTTGCTTAGCTTGGGTACACTTGCTGTACGACCTGCAGAAGACGCCTGCACCCAGGTTTACCACCATATTCCACGCTGCAGCACCTGGTTCCTGTGTTGCATGACCACCTTGTCCAGAATTTTTTATTTTTTCCCTCCAAGAATGCTTGTTCACCAGCAAGAGGTACCTGCGCAAAAGAGCTTACTCTGCTGAAATTCCTGCACATCTCGCTCACTGTGTTCTCCATGCTACTAGTGATGCCTACTACTTGCCAGCTTGTGGTACACACCTCTCCAGATGACCTGCAGGAGGCGCCTGCACCCCATCTGTGGTCATCTTTCCAATGGGGCCTGGAGTGTCAGTCATCTCTTCCAGCTGAACCAGCAGATGTCTTCGCTTTTTCTGCTCAGCCTCTACAGTACTTCTGTTACCACATGCTTGTCTCGCTCACCACCCCGAGCACCAGTCCAGTTCCATGTTACAGCCTCTTCGGGGATCCGCTGCAAGCTTCACCATCCAAGCAAAGGTACTGGTCCAAGTGTGCCTTTCCAAGTAACCTACTGCCAGCTTGCTTCAAGCCATCCTGAAGATGTCCATCTCTACCGTCAGCCTAGGACCACTCGAGTGTGAGTTAACCGAGTCACATCAAAATTCTGCCCAGTCTTAGGGCTCACTCCTAGATGGGAGTTACTGAACTTTTGTGCCTGTAATCCTCTGCACTACTCTATCTTGATTCTCACCACCAGTTACTTGTGTTGCCAGTTCTACCCACCTGAGCATCAGCAATGTCTTCACTAAGGAGTCCAGTTACCAATCAAAGAACTTCAGCCTACATGCTTTGCCAAGCTTGAATCCAGCTGTTACCGCCAGCATTGACTAGCAGTCCGCCTGCCTTCTTGTACCAACACCTAGCAGGAGCTCACACTTGCACTTCCTGCCCATCTTCCAGAGACTGCAACATTATTTGGTCACCAACCAAAGGACTTTATCCAAGGTTCTTTGTCAAGTATAATTCTGTCCGTGACCACCAGTAGTGCATGTCTTCAACCTGTCATCTTAAACTATTGGTTGGTATCTAACATCGAGTGCCCCACCATACTTCGAAGTCAACTTAAACCTACGGTGAGTCACCTTCCAGTCTCCAGTGCTACCAAAGTCTACTCCTCGATGCATTCAAGTGGCTAGCAGGTCTGCCAAGTCGTCCAGTCATCAAGTCCCTACGCATATATTCTTGACCAACTTGGGGACATCTGCCATCATGTTGAGACTTCTACACCTCTACTCGCCGTAGCTCTAGCAGCTATCTTGACTCCTTGCATCCATCGTGAGTCACTGAACTGCCAAGTTCCTGGAATCATCTACTCAACGGCTAACCTTCACCTAGTACTCCAGCCTGCACCACAGCTTCAGTCTTAAGTCTGAGGACCTCCATTCAAGTAGAGTCTTGGAAGGAGTCCTGCCTCTGCCTTGATCCTAGAACCAAGATGCCATCTTGTGGTTCTGTACCCTACACCCTGCCTGATCTACGCCTCCAACTTCCCGTGTTCTGTGTTTGTCTTGCCTGGACCTTGACCACTTCTGCCTTGTCTTCTGCTTCTGTACCCATCTCGCTACAGTTACTCGCCAAGAAATACCAGCTCGTCCTTGGATCCTTGCTTGCCCTCGACGGTATGGACTACCGCCTTCTTCTCAAGCTGTTGACAAGAGGCTTGAGGGGGGGCTTTTGAGGAGGGGGTACTGTTATGCTCCTGCCCGCAAGAAGCATGGGCAGGCTCTTACCTTCTCACAGACAGCCAGCCGGGCTGCTGACGCTGTTGCTTGCTTTCTCCCTGAATCAGCTGGGGTTGTCCCCGCAGCTGTTCCCATGTGGCCGGATTCTCTGTTCCTGCCTACCCCCGACGTACTGCTGCGATCCCGGGACCTTTCAGCCAGCAAGCAGGCCGTCCTTGCCAGTGCCTGCTTCAGCCCGGGTCCTTGCCCAGCAGGGAAGCCGTCCCTGCCGGTGCCTGCAGCCTGCTACAGCTCTCTACTCTGCCTGCAGTCTCTCTGTTCTCCCTGCAGCCAGCTTACCTCGCTTCTGCCTTCCTGCTTCAGCCTTGCTGTGTGGAATGGTGCCTGCAGCCTGCTACAGCCCCCTGCTTCCCCTGCAGCCAGCCTTACCTCTCTCTGCTTCTTTCTGCTTCAGTCCTTGCAGCTGGGAGCTGCTCCACTGACCTGCCTTCACCCAGCTCCAGCCCAGGGCTGCTCCACTGCTTCCCTGGCCTTCCACGTGGCTGAGGACGCCACCAGCTTCCAGCTCTCCTCTCCAGCCTCCTAGGGCGCGAGCGCGCGTCTCTCTGCTCCTCTTCTAGTGCCAGCCAGGTGTGGCCCCCTTCTGACCCCTCCCTGGGCGTTGTCCACCTCAGCCCTACTAAAGGGCTCAGCTTTCAGTCTGTCTTTGCCTTCGCAAGGAGTTGGTCACTCCTGAGATCCTTCGCTCCAGGAAGTCGTCCGTGTTCCAGCACTTCTGCAAGGTCCTATGTTTCTTGTTACCTGTCGGAGCTCCTCGTCCAGTCCTGATGTCTGCTTGCCGTTCCAGTCCCAAGGTCTGTCTTTTGATCCAGTACTTGTGTTCCAGTCCTGATGTTCCTGCTGTTTCAGATGTCCATGTTCCAGCCCTGAGGTGTGTCTCCTGTTCCAGTATTCGTGTTCCAGTCCTGTTGTTCCTGCTGTTCCAGATGTCCTTGTTCCAGCACTGAGGTCTGTCTTAATCCTTGTTCCTGATCCTGATGCTTTAACCGCCTTGTGCTGCCAGGAGTGCAGCGTATCCTTGCCTTGTGCTGCCAGGAGTGCAGCGAACCTGCTTCCTCTTTCATGTGCTCTCCCGCTCTCTGCGTGGTCCGCGACCAGCCTTCCAGGGCTGAGTAGGGCGCGCATGAGGCAGGGTGGTCCGTGACTCAGTCCCGCGGGTGGTCTGAGTAGGGCGCCCTGAGGGACGGTGCCCATGTCTTCCTTCAGCCCTCGTTCCTGATTCCACCTCTGTGCATCCAGTCCTGAGTCCACGCCTGTGCCTGTCCACGTCTATGCATCCTACACCTCATTCCTGAGTCCACGTCTTTGCCTGAGTCCACGTCTAAGGATCCTGCATCTATGCCTGAGTCCACGTCTATGGATCCTGCACCTCGTTCCTGAGTCCACGTCTATGCCTGAGTCTACGTTGTTCCTGAGTCTCGTCTGAATCCATGTTCCAGTCTTCGCTGCCCTGGCCTCCATCCGGCCTGCCGCTTCGTGCCGTACCCTGCGGCAGGTCCGAAAGGGCTAGGAACGGTCGGAGGACTGTTCACAAGACCAACCTTGCGTTGTTGGGTCTTCCGAAGCGTGCAGGTCCGGAGGAGGGCCTGTCTTCCATGTCACTTCAGCCCTGCTCCCGTCCAGCCCATGCTCGGGCATGCCACGCCTCCCGCGGCAGCTCTTCAGAGCCCTCTGGGGTCGAGCCGTGGCCCAAGGACACACATCACCCAGGAGTGGGATCGCTCTCCTAGCACTCCACAACAGGGGCTACCGGTGCCATTGGTCAGCCCCTGTCACATGGTAGGAGCACAAGATGGCGCCGATGGCCATGTGACAGTGGCTGACCAATGGTGCCGGTAGCCCCTCTGACATAGTAGTTCAGAGGCTATCGGCACCATTTTGAGCGAGGCTGGCACTCCGGGCACGGAGGGACAAATGGCTCCCGGGACCCCGCTGGACCACCAGGGATGTTAGTAAGTCTTGGGGAGGGATCGGGATTGGGGGGGGGGGTGTTTTTATTATAGTTAATCTTAATGCTTGGGGTGTTTTTTAATTTAAAAAAATGTGCCCCTCTCCTTGTACAAACCCGAAAAACTGATTTTCCCCGAAGTTCGGGGAAAATCGTTTTCGGGGTTCGGGGCCCCCGACCCACGACGAATTATGCAATTTTGTTGTAAATGGCATAGTTCTATCCCAGACGGGATTCGGTACGGGAACTCAGGCACCAGGGAACGAGGAGAGACTGAAGGTGCCTGAGCAAGAAAAGGCCGGAGCCTTAGCAGTCCACGTCCAGAGGATAGGGACAGAGGCATCACTGTCAGACAGGAGTCAAAGCTGGCAGCAAAGAAGAGTTGTAGCAAGCAACAAAGAACTCTGGACTCAAGACAGTCTATAGTGTACTCATAGAAATGTTCAAGGCACGGAGAAGGCAGGCATGGTCAGACGTAGCAATGGTCAGGCTTGGAGAAGGCAGGCAAGGTCAGGCGTAGCAGTGGGCAGGCTTGGAGAATGCAGGCAAGGTCAGGCTTAGCAGTGGTCAGGCTTGGAGAATGCAGGAAAGGTCAGGTGTAGCAGTGGTCAGGCTTGGAGAAGGCAGGCAAGGTCAGGCGGAGCAGGGTTCAAAGCTGGGAAGTCAATCCAACATACAAATGAGATGAAGCGAGGATGCAGGAACCAGGAAACAAACAAGAACTCAGGACTTAGGCAAAGCACGGAGGAAACGAGTACTCGGAATACGAGGAGACCTGTTGCAAAGGCAACGCTATGGAGTGAGGCCTGAGCATTTATACGCTGAAAGATCTGACGTCAGCATCCGGGTCTGCAGCCAGGTTCCTGCCGTGAACGCTTTAAATAATTCACTGATGCGCGCAAGCGCTCCTAGGGCGGGGCGTGGCGCTGATGGTGGCATCTCTCCGCGGGCCACGTGGAGAGGCCTGAAGAACGGAGATCTCCTGGCTGGAGGTCCCAGGCGATGAGGCAGGGCAGGAGGCGCTGGCGGGAGCCTGAGGTCGGGGCTGGTGGCCCACTGCCACCAGCGACTGGGAGCTGGAGGCTGGAATCCATCCAGAAAGGTGAGAGGGCCGTGGGTGGCACGCGTAACAATTACATTTTGTTTTTCTAGGTACAAAATGGGGAAAGTTTTCCAAGACTTTGGCTTCTTTTGTATGGGTAAAGATAGAGGTATTCCACATAAATCACTGAGTTTTCTAACCATTTAAGTGTATGTGCATAATTTTATCCAAAGAAAAGATATTTAAACTCAGTGTATGCGAGTATCTTGTTATTGTAAATCAGCTGTGTGTCATTGCCAGTTGAATGACACAATGAAAATGAGTCCTATGGAGATACTTTTAAAAAGGATTTACCCATGTAAAAGGCTGTATCAAACTGCTACTTTTACACCTGCATCTCCTTTGAAAATTCACTCCATAGGGCTGATTTTTCAAAAGGTTTCACACACTTTCATATATGCTACTTTTACCTGTTTAACTCCTTTGAGAATTCACTCCTCAGTGTACATTTGCTTATCTTCTGAGGATATTTTATGTTATCTTCTAGACTGCAATTAAGATTTTACCAACATGTGAATGTCATGGGATTTGCTTTGAAGGAAATTAACAAAAACAGCTATCTACTGCCCAACATCACCTTGGGGCTCTGGATATACGACTCCTGCAATGCCCCATCCAGGTCCCTGCAAGGTACAATATGGCAACTCACCGGAAACAAAGACCCCATTCCAAATTATGCATGCAGGGGGTCATCTCCATTAGCTGCAGTGATTGGAGATAACCAGTCTCGGATGTCCATAACCATAGCTCAGCTTCTTGGAGTCTATAAACAGACACAGGTAAGGATCAGTTAAAGCAAATTCTGAAATATGCAGCTGATCTGGCTAATTATAAAGTCAATGTCAATTTGCTATCCTTCAAAAAACAGACTTAAGATGTGAATGTATGAGAAGTCTTTATGGTTGCTATCACTTACTGTCAAGAATGAGAATGGATGGATGGAGGTAAAAAGGTTATTTTAGGTTTTATCTAAAAGACTTGGTTAAGGCAGGAAAAAGTTTAGTGTGTCTTGAAATATCCTGTAAGAAAAGAGAAAACGTAATATATTTTATCACTCTCAGAAATGTGATCAAGGGTCAGAAAAACTAACTAATTTTGTTGGTGAAATTCTTCTAGATCAGCTATGCCTCAACTGTAGCTACTCTTAGTCATAAAACTCAATTTCCCTCTTTCCTCCGCACTGTTCCAAGTGACGATTTGCAGTCTCTGGGCATCACCCGGTTGATCACCTTCTTTGGTTGGACATGGATTGGAATCCTAGCTGAGAACAGTGATTATGGACTGATTGGGAGTCAGATGCTAAAAGAAGAGCTGGACAAGGCTGGGGTCTGCATAGCCTTCTATGAAATCATCCCCCTGTTTTACTCTAAAGAGAAGATTCAGCGCATTGTGGAGGTGGTGAAGAAGATGACAGCGAGGGTCATTGTGGTCTTTTCCACTGCTAATAATTTCTATCCGGTTATGCTGGCAATTGCAAAGAATGACATATCTGGCAAAGTCTGGATTGCTTCAGATGGCTGGGGTCCTTTTCCATTATTTAATGAAAAGGATTTCTTTAAAATTCTGAAAGGAACAATTGGAATCACTGTTCCTACAGGCAACATTCCAATGTTCAAAGAGTACCTCGATGACTTTCAATCTTTCAGAAATACAGAAGACAGCTTTGTTGGGCAATTTTGGGAAGAAGCCTTTGGCTGCAGGTGGGCTGACCCCAACATGGACCAGGCCACTCTTCAAGAACTAAGCAGAGAAAGGAAACTCTGCACAGGGAAGGAAGACTTGAGGACCCTTAATATCAGTTTCCCTGATATACCAATCCTACAGTCCGTTTATAACAATTATATTGCTGTGTACATGGTGGCCCATGCCCTACATGCCATGTATGCCTGTGAACCTGGAAAAGGACCTTTCTTCAATGGGACATGTGGGGACATCAAACACTTTGAGCCTTGGCAGGTATGGGCCAATTTTTGTTTGAGATTTGTGATCGTAAGTATGCATGACCTGTAGAGTTCACTAAATTTCAGTGAAATGCAGTATTTAGTACATTTTTTAAAAGGCTTCCAACTGCAGAAGAATGTGTTATATAGAATTTTCAGCCTACAGAAACCTGACTGCTCTTAAAATATCAGCAACTTGTATACATTAATGAATAATTATTTAACATCTATTTATTAATCAATTTGCAGATCCAGTCTTGATCGCCCAATGAGATGTACAAAATTGTAAATCATAAAACAATATAATACAATGCAAAGCCATAACACAAAATATGAATAAAACATTTCTTTTTGATTTGCTAAGTGGCTAAAATTTTGTGAGGATTCTTAATGTTGCGCGATCCACCGCGACCACTCCGTGGCCGGCCCTGCTCACCTTTCTCTCCTGTCCACGAGCTCCATTCTCTCCTCCTCCTCCTCCGCAGCCAGTCCCTCGGCCTATGGGCAATCTATCTAGAGGGCCTGTCTCTAGCTCTCTAGGAGGAGCTGGCTGCTCGAGAGATTCCTACATCTCTTGAGGACCTGATTTCCCTGTTTGGCAAGATTGACCATCGGCTACGACAGCGACACTAGGAGGTAAAGATCCTCCGGCCTTCTGCCTCATAACCAGCTTGTGCCACGAGCCCCCAGTTGAAGGCCTTACTGGCAGCTCCTCCATCACCAGAGGAACCGATGCAAATTAATTGCGGATGCCTGTCTCCTGAAGAATGTCTCCGATGTAAGAAACAAGACCTTTGCCTTTATTGTGGTGGTTCCGGACACCTCCTGCAGTCCTGCCCCGTACGTCCGGGAAACTGCAAAGCCTGAGCCTGGCGAGGGTCCCAAGCTTGGGCACTACTGTTACTGGCCCCCAATTATTACTCCCTGTGTCCCTCTTTAGGGAATCATGCTCCTTTGCCACTACTGCACTCGTGGACACTGGGGCGAGTGGCAATTTTATTCTGGACGACATCGTCACACTAATCCAGATCCTGCTTCAACCTCTGGAAGTACCTCTCCGCATTGCATCAATCCAGGGAGAGCACCTCCCTGGACGCATTACTCATCACACCGTGGCCTTCCGCCTCACCATGGGAACCCTCCATGAAGAGGAAATTTCACTGTACATCTTGAAGCGTTCCACGCATCTGGTAATCCTAGGACTTCCTTGGCTCCAGGTACACAGACTCCACTTCGACTGGTAATCCCTGCAATTTATTCAGTGGGGACCCCAGTGCCAGAACCGCTGTCTGCGACAGGTGTCTCCAGCGGTTACTGTTCTGAACTCTACAACCCTTACCGGGTTACCTGCTCCGTATTCTGACTTCAAAGATGTGTTCTCCAAACAAAATGCTGACATCCTGCCTCCACTCCGAGAATTAAATTGTCCCATTGAGCTCCTACCAGGTACCACACCTCCCAAGGGCAGAACCTACCCTCTCTCGCTGCCGGAAAGTCAAGCAATGTCTGAGTACATTAAAGAGAATCTGAATAAAGGCTTCATAGAACCCTCCAATTTCCCCGCCAGGAGCCGGATGCTTCTTCATGAAGAAGAAAGATGGCAGTTTATGTCCTTGTATTGACTACCATAGGCTAAACGCTGTGACTCGCAAGGATCGTTACCCTCTGCCACTCATTAGCGAACTATTCGATCGCATAGAAGGAGCCCAGATCTTTAAAAGCTAGATCTAGAAGGGCAAACAATCTTGTAAGGATCCAGCCAGAGGATATCTGGAAGACTGCTTTCAATACAAGGGACGGCCACTACGAGTACGTAGTAACGCCTTTTGGACTTTGTAACACCCCTGCGGTCTTTCAGCATTTGATGAATGAGATCTTCCGAGCCTACTATACTCATTTGTTGTGGTATATCTAGACGATATGCGGATCTTTTCCAAAGACCTGAAGTCCCACCACTCACATGTTCAGTCCTCCAATGCCTCAGAGACAATCGTCTCTACGCCAAATTAGAGAAGTGTATCTTCAAACAGACTCATCTTCCATTTCTGGGCTACATTATCTCCAATCGTGGTTTCACCATGGACCCTGAGAAACTCCAAGGAATTCGAGATTGGCCCCAGCCAGTAGGCCTCCGCGCCTTACAAAGATTCCTTGGATTTACAAATTATTACAGGAACTTCATCACTAACTACTCCACGCTAGCTGCTCCTCTCATGGCCATGACTAGGAAAGGTAGCAACGTTCAAGGTTAGAGCCCCAAGGCTCTATCTGCTTTCCATGCCTTGAAAGAGGCCTTCTGCACCGGACCCTGTCTTCGTCACTCAGATCCTATCCGCCCCTTCGTCGTCAAAGTTGATGCCTCCGCCATTGGAGCAGGGGCAGTCCTGAGCCAATATTCTTCCAAGGGGGTCTTAGTACCCTGCTCCTTCTACTCACACAAGTTTTCTCCCGCACAGCAAAATTACACGATTGGGGACCGTGAGCTCTTACCTGTGAAATTGGCCCTTCAGGAATGATGCCCCTGGTTAGAAGGAGCACCACATAAGTTCACGATCTTTACAGATCACAAGAACCTCGAACACTTAAAGGAAGCCCAGCTATTGAACCCCAGAAATGCCCGCTAGGCGCTGTTCTTTCAACCTTTTAACTTTGAACTCCGCTACCATCCTGCAGCAAAGAACACCCGAGCGGATGATCTCTTTGCTCCCTCGAGACAGAAGATATGCCCGAAACTCCTAGGCACATCATCGACCCAGCTTGCATATCCTCACAGTTACCAACACGGTACCAGCCGGGAAGACAGTGGTCAAACACCGTCTCCGAGAGTGCATCCTCCGCTTGGCCCATGACTCAAAGTTGGCCAGCCATCCTGGCCGGGCTCAGACCCTTGAGATGTTAAGAATACATTACTGGTGGCCTAGCATGGTTAAAGACTCCCGCAGTTATGTGGACTCCTGTCCCATCTGTGCACAGCAAAAACCTCCAATTGGCCATCCTTGGGGACTCCTCCAACCTCTTCTGGCTCCCACTGAACCCTGGTCAAAGCATCTCGACTGACTTCATCGTCGATCTGCCCCCATCAAAGGGAACACGGTGATCTCGGTTATTATCGACCGCTTTTCAAAAATGGCCCACTTCGTTCCACTACAGAGCCTTCCTTCGGCTCCTGAATTGGCAAAACTCTTCCTGAATAATGTATTCCGCTTACATGGATTACCCAAAGAGATCGTTTCTGATCGTGGGCCACGTACTGGAAGTCCCTGTGTAAAAGGTTTGATATTACCCTGAATCTGACTTCAGCCTACCACCCTCAAGGGAATGGCCGAACCAAGAGGACAAACTGCTCTCTGAAGACATTCCTAAGATCCTACGTCAATGATCAGCAGGATAACTGGGATGGCCTCTTGCCATGGGCCGAGTTATCCCACAATACCCACGTCTCCTCTGCCACGGACGTCTCCCCCTTCTCCGTAGTATTCGGCCACCAGCCACGCCTCCTCTACCAGTGCCGCTTTCTGTACCCTCGCCTGCACCTCAGTCTATGGAACAGACGATTCGCTGACTCTGGAACCAGGTCAAAGAAAGACTAGCTCAGGCTGCCGAGAGAGCCAAACGCTTCACTGATGCTCACCGTTGCACTGCACCTCTGTTCCGGCCAGGCCAGAAAGTTTGGCTCAGCACTAAACTCATCAGGTTACGTCTGCCTTCACAATGATTGGCTCCCAGGTTCATTGGACCATTCCCTATCATCCGACGCATAGGAGCAGTCACATACCAGCTGCGACTTCCCACCTCCATGGGAATCCACAACACATTCCATGTTTCTTTATTAAAGCCATTAGTCTGGACCTGGCCTTCTCGAACGTCTCCTGCTCCTTCCCAACCTACCGCTGAACCCGAAGACATCCTCCAGGTAAAAGAGGTCATTGATATCCGGCGACAAAGAGACCATTGGGAATACCTCCTGTCGTGGAAGGGCTTCGGGCCGGAGGAGAACTCCTGGGAGCCCTTCCACCATATCTACAACAAGGACCTCCTCATTGAGTTCCATCGGGCTCACCCTGAAAAGCCCAGGCTGGTAAGGGAAGGCCTATAAGTGGGGGTACTGGTGCGCGTCCCGACCACGTCCGCTCCGCGGCCAGCCCTTCTCACCTTTCTCTCCCATCCACGAGCTCCGGTCTCTCCTCCTCCTCCACTGCAGCCAGTTCGCGGCATCCCCAACTCCCCAGCTCACAGTCTCCCGTCCAGGCCTCACGGCGGGGCTTGGCGTCCTCCATGGCGTCACCCCCCCCCCCCAGGCCTGCGAGCACGGTCCACCCGGCCTTTTAAAGGGCCAAGGGTGGATCCTAGTTCTGCAGCGCACCCTGATTGACAGTAGGATTTAAGGAAGTGGTCAGACACCACTTCCTTGCTTGGCCATCAGGTCATACACTCCGGTGTTCTCTAGTTTGCATTTTCCAGTGTCTCCTGTTCCAGCATCTCCTGTTCCAGTGCCTCCTGTTCCAGTGTCTCCTGTGTTTCCTGTTCCAGTGTCTCCGGTTCCAGCATCTCCTTTGTCTCCTGTTCCAGCATCTCCTGTTCCTTCATCCCTGGTAGTACCCTTCAGACTGATCTCACGGTACTGACCTTTGCTTGTTCTTGACCTCGTCTGACTGCTACCTGGATCCGACCTCTGCCTGTTCATTGACCACGTCTTACCACTGCCTGGACCAACCTCTGCCTGTCCACTGACCTTTTCTGACTGCTGCCTGGAACTTGACCTTTGCCTGACCTGACTACTCCTGGATTGACTACAGGTACTGATCCCTGCTTCGGCTGGCCATTCTAGACTGTTACTCTGGCCTTGATCCTCGCTATCCTCTTGGACACTCATTTCCGGCCTCCTGCGACCTCTGTACATTCTTGCTTGGACATTGACCGCGCACCCTTGTTCATGGTGGGCACTCCCATGCGCTTCCTCTCTAGGAGACCCTGCGAGGCCCACCTAAGACCAGGTGACCTGGGTAACCATGGGCTCAACCTGAGGGAATCCCAGGTTGCTTTGGCGAAGCTCCAGCTAGCCTCTGTCTCCTCCTGTGCTCCGCCTCCTGGTGGTAGGTGCTCTCTGGGTCTGACCGGAGGTCCATACCAATCCTGCACCAGGCCAAGGGTCCACCTCCAGTGCAACACTTAAGTGGAATTCATAAAATATTAATATTAATATTTAATGTTTCATATAGTACCATGTAAAACTGGTCCTCTGTGCAGCTTATCTATATAAATAAAAATGTTAAATAGTTTGTACGTCGTCGCTAATCTCACCAACCGCTTAACCGAATGCGTTCAAATTTGCACACAACATTCACTTCCCATACGGGAAGGATCTTATACACTTACATTACATATAGGTCACACCTGTGACAGGTAATACAAGTTTAAAAATTGCTTACACAAAACAGCAACATCTGGTGGCCATCAGCGCAAGCGCAACCTCTTACACCTTTCACACACACTCACACACCACCCCCCACCCCCACACAGGGCTATTGTCTTTCATTCACACTCCCTCATAACACACAGAAATCCACACTCATCACACCACACACCCCCACCCACACGCCTGCTAATGTCACTTACTTCACCCACCCTCCCAAAACACACCAAAACACGAATTCCTGGCTGCTACGTGGGAATGAATTCTAGAAGCTCTATTACGAAGGATTGAGAAGATTTGACCCCTGAAGCAGGACCTTGGTGGTCTGAAACGTGATCACGTCGGGATTTCAGCCTTAATCCCGGTTTGAAGCTAAGTAGTGCAATTTTTGCATATGATTTTTCATCTAAACAAAAGCTTTCCCGTGGCTTTGTTTTGAAATTATAGGTTTATTTTCCCGTGGCAATATAATTTTTGAGAGACTTCAATATTATTAAATAAAGTAATGTGACCTCTCCTATGTTGGGTCTGATTGCTATACAGATCCCGTTGGTAGTGGTCCTACATAATTTGTCCTTAAAGCAATTATATTTTGCATATGGTGTATTGAATTTTGAAAAATCAACCTGAAACCTTATTTTATTATTTTGTACATGCTACATTGGGAAGCCACGCATTTCACACATCCTCCAAATTTAAATTAAAGTACCCTCTTCCACCCACCCACGCACTGCACTCCGATCACACACTACACCTGAAACAAGTCCGTGCTTCTCCGCCGGCACCACAGGAACGGTCCTGGACACATCGCATTCAGTAGGGCCGTCTGATGCCAGCAACCAAAATGGCGCCGGCGGAACTTGCCCTTACTATGCTATACGGAGACAACAATGACGTCGGTACACCATGTGACATAGTAAGGGCAACAGCCCGTCGGCGCCATATCCTCAGCAGACATTTGCCCTTACTAGGTCTTTCACCACTTTCACCGGTGAAGTTTTGTGACATCGCAGCCGGCGGAACAAACCCTAGCACACACCCTCGCCACCGGCTGGCAGTTTACACAGGTAGCCGGGGAGGAGCACGGTGGGGGACCGTTCTTATTTTCCGCCGCACATTTTTCACAGGGGGGGGGGCCCACTGATTCTCCACATCTCCCGAGAGGGGGGCTGTAGCGTGGGTTGCTCTATTTCGCCGGGTTGGGGGGGGGGGGGGCCAGGAAGGCGTGCTTGCATATTTAAACTATTCTTTGCTGGTGCTGTTCATTTGGGGGGAAAAAAAAAACCCATAAACTGTAACCTTTACTGCTCTGTTCTGTTTTTTCAACTTAACCAGGCTCAGCTACTGCACCAATTGCTTTCAAATTTGGACACAACCTTGCTTTCACTTTCGGCAAGGTTCTTCTCTATCTAGATTACATAGATGTCACACGGTTACAGAAAAAAACATGTTTTTACATGTGTGTGGGGAAAACAGCGCATCATTTGGACAGACATGCAACACACACTATCTACCTTGGGAAATGAAGCTGCTGTACTGTGCATGTGTGGGCGGGAGCGCACGTCGGGCACAGCGGGACCAACATGGTGCTGGGAGGGGCAGCAGCGGTGCACGTCGCGCACAGCTGGACCAACATGGCGCTGGGAGGAGCAGCAGCGGCGGACCAGCGGCAATATCGGGCGAGGTGGTGTCGGCCGGCCGAAATTCGACACCTGGGAGGAGCTGCGGCGGCGATGTGGTATGGCTCACATGCACGACAGGGAGGTATCCTCACTGACCTCGTGCCTTCGGGAGCGGGCCACGCAGAACCGCACAAGAGGGAGAGGGACGGGGGGGGGGGGGGGGGCAGCTGGGAGGGCATTGCGAGCCGGTGGGGATCAGAATCAGGGAAGGAGATTGAGAGAGGGTGCGGTGTCACTGACAAAAGGGTAGGGAGTAGGCGGGGAGAGGTGACAGTGAGGGGATGGTGAATGAAGGGGGCAGTGAGTGTCAGTGGAGAGACACAGAGGGGAGAGGTGAGTGTGAGGGGTGAGAGTTGGAGTGGGGACAGGGGAGTGAAGGGGGGGTTAGTGACCGAAGGGGGAGGGGTGAGTGTGAGGGGAGAGAGCTGGAGTGGGGACAGGGGGGAAAGGGGGGCTGAGTGACCAAGGAGGAAGACGATGTGTGACTGAGGTATATGAGCAAGGGGAAGGGGTAGGGGGGGAAAAGAACCTGACTCTGCCACTGCAACGCGTAGCCGGGCACAGCTAGTAGCATGTATAAAATGATTTTCATGTTCTCTGTGCAATTTGTTGCATATATAAAATGATATAAAAATATATTTAAATTCTCCTATTCCCCCCGACTATTGCAGCCTCTGGAAAAATACATGGATTCATGAGGTGGAGGACAGGATAACTTTTTCATGCCCAAGCAATTTAAGAAATGTAGTCCACACAATTTGGCATTCCATAGAGGAAAGATTTTATTGTAAAAGGACAAAATATTGAAAATGTAAGCAATGAGGAGTCCACAATTCATGAAATAATCCAAAAGCACAAAACCGTTACTCAGTTTCTCACGTCACTTGAGTACGATACAAATGAAGAGTTTTCCCTCTCATATCCTCATTAAGGCCTTTTCCCTCCTTTACTCCCCACTGAAGAAGAGAAAATTCTCCTCCTTCACCACACAACTCACTGAGATGGAAGATGATGGATGATGTATTAGGGGATCCTCTCCTTCCAGTAGGTCTTTACTCTTTAGCTCATACCAGGGAGAGACACTTGTATTCTGTCCAGCAGATCAAATATCTCCATGCAATATCTCTGATCTCCTCAGAACCAGATTCAGGTTCTAACACTTCAGATCCTCTTTATAACTCCCCCCCCATGAGACATGGAAACATCTTATATAGCACTTCTAAAATCTATCACCTTTAGGTGAAGGACCCACCTTTCACTCTCTATCTCCTTCACACCTCCCTTGATCCTCCCTTTGCTGGAAGGTTCCTAATGATGAAGCGTAGCACCATATCTTGCGATACATAGGCAGTGCATATAATTTTTTAAATATATAAATAAATATAATCAGACATGACAGTAGTCATATATAGGTTGAAACAGAGTATATAAATCTAACCAGGTATACAGCAAGGATCAAATAAATATGGTGCCTCCATAAATAGGTGAGCGATAAGCAGTAAATCTCAACACAAGAATAGGTAAGGGATAAGTGCATAGGGCAGGTGTTCTGTCCATTCCAGGGAACTCTCAGGATTTGGCCGGGAGACTCCAGGCCCCAGAACTGAAAGTTACCAGGCCCTTGCAGGGACGAGAAGAGGAGTGTGGGATTCAGGCCGAAAGGCTGAGAAAGGAGGAGCATTAGCCCTCAAACAGAAGAAGAAACCTGATCAACCAGGACCCCATGTGGGAGAGAGAAAGTGAAAAAGAACTATCGCCCCTGCACAGGGGAAGAAGAAACAGGACCAGGTTGGGCCTTATATGGGGAAGGAAAGTGAAAGAGAATCATTGGCCCCTTGGGGTGGAAAATGCAGAAGGAGATCTGTTCCCCCACCAACACACACACACACCACACAGAAGAAGCAGAAGGAGATCTGTGGGCATGGGGAAGAGGCTGTTTTCCCTTGTGGATTCAGAATGAGGAGAGAGAATGAGTCAGCATGAGTGACAATCTGTGTGTGTGTGTGTCTGTGTGTGTGTGTGTGTGTGTGAGTGCTCATGTATGTGTGTAAAAGAAGGAATGAGAGAGAGAATATGTGAGCATGTTAGTGTGTGTATGGATGAAATAAAATTTGTGCACCTGCTACAGCAGCACCCTCATCCACTCTTCCCTTTGTATTCCACAATCAACTCAAGATCAGTTGAAATTAAAAGTTCCCAGGTATGGTTCTGACCTGTGGGGTAATGTGGAAGGGAGGGGTCACTCATTTTTTAAATATTGGGAAAGATGTTCAGAAAATCCAGGCGTTGCAGATTTTATTTTATCCCAGGTAGTCCTCGCTGGCTCTCATGTCCTTTACAGTAGTTTAGGATAGTTTGGTCAGCATGGCCTGGACTGTGGATGGGATGATGAATGAAGAGTTTTATCAGGGTTATATAGAGTCAGCTTATCCCTATAAAGTGTGCATGTTGGCAGCATGCCTGCTAGAACCATATATACATATATATTAAAAAAAAATATAATAATAATTAAATATACACGTAGAGTTTCCAAACACGCTTCCAAAATGCTCCATGTAATGAATCTTTACTTTGCCACTAAAAGGATGCTTGTGGTGAAAAATTTGTGCATGCTTTTGGGTAAATAAAAATCCACTTATGTAGACTCAGCAAATCCACCCCAAGGTCTATGCAGACATCCTGACTATCTCTTTGAAAATGCACCCAGTTATGTTTTCCAAAACGTTTGTTTCTTTGTATTTTAATAAAGCACTAACTTTTAAGAAAATTCTAGGCTCCTCTCTTTCTTTGCATGTTGTGATAAACTTTCCTATGTAAATATTAGGGATGTGAATCGTTTTTTGACGATTTAAAATATCGTCCGATATATTTTAAATCGTCAAAAATCGTTAGAGGCAATATTTAATAGGAGTTCCCCCGATTTATCGTCAAAAATCGTAAATCGGGGGAAGGGGGAGGGGATATTTAAAGAAACAAAACCGCAACGATCCGATTCCCTCCCCCCCCAGCCGAAATCGATCGTTAAGACGATCGATCACACGATTCACATCTCTAGTAAATATAAAGTTTATTTAAAGAGATTATTATACATAAGCTTTAGAGATAGAAGAACATTTTCCAGACAATCTGACAAAAGGCATCACAACCTGCAAAGAACCGAGTTTGTCCAGGGCATATGAGATGACTTAGACTCTATGCAAAGGTATCTGCAAAGAAGCCATAGGAGAATCCTACACTACAGAGCTGTTTACAGATTTCTACTGAAATTTTAGTGATCTGTGGTGAGTTTCAAGGAAAAAAACACAATTACAGTGAGCAATCAATGAGAAACACCATTACAAATCTACTCCTGTCCGTTCTCCTCTTGGCTTTAACCTCAGCATTGCAGAAGTTCCTCAGATAGAGTCATTGGATCCATCTTATATGAATTATATAAGCTCAACGTCCAAGCATCCCCTTGCCCCTTTTCCCAAAGATGAGCCTACTTTGTCCTGTTAACCACAGATTTGGCCAAGAAGGTAAGTCAGACATCCCTTGGAATGAAATCTGCTGCCCCATTTAAGGATTGCTTTATCTTGGATGGCTGTAGTCACTGTTTTTAGAGGTTGGCTTCCTGGACAGCCCCATATATGCTGATCAAGTCCAGGTTTTACCACATTATTGTTATGCCCGTCAGTAGCAGATGGCTGCAACCACTCATGCTCACCTTTTTTTTTTCAAGCTTGACTCCATTGGGGAAAGCGGCAGCCTCTGCCAGCTACCGCCGACATTCCTGGCGTTCCCAGGACAGCGTGGGCGCTGCCAACCATCATCTTGCTCCTGATATCACTTAGGTGCGCGCACACGTGCACTGGCCAGTATTAAGAACGTCATGGCGGGAACCTCGGAGGAGTCACCTCCGGATGATGTCTACACACTGCTGTACTTAAGCTGACTGGCCCTGCCATTGATGAGTTAGCAAGGAGTTCCGTCATTGCTGAATCCGCTTCTCTTGTATGGACTTCCTGTTCCAGTTCCTGCACTTCGGCGTGAGACGCTCCTCGGAGGGCCTTCTGCCTTGGACTGTGCTCTGATCCTGCTCCCCGGGATCTCTCCTGGAACCTTCACTCCGTGAGTACCCTGACTCCATGGATCAGTCTTGAACCAGCCTATTGTGGGATCCTCTCCGGTGTACCCCATACCATCCCAGCTTTAGTGAGGAACCACCTCGGTGTACCCTGTGCTGCAGGCCACTGCCACATCATTGCTACAATACCCTCTTCGGTATACCCTCGGTCTCGGGTCACTGCCGTGCCAGCTGCAGGGAGGAACCACCTTGGTGTATACTGCACTGCAGGTCATTGCCATGACTTCACTACAGGTTCCTCGACGCCTCACCCGTATCCTGGGTCACTACAGATACCATCCCTGAGTGAGATATTCTGCGGTGTATCCTACGCTGCAGGTCACTACCGCATCATCACTACGGAGAGACTACTGCGGAGAACCCCGCTCCGTGGACCTGCATCAAGTATTCACGTCTGGGTATTCCCCTTCTCAGACTTAACTCTTTCTCCTGCACCACACCTCAATGCCTGCCAAGCCAAGTTCTGCTTCACCTGCACCGCCATTTTGGCCTCCTGTGCCCTTGCTGGCACCTCCTCACTTCGCAGGTGACCCCTTGTTATGCAGGGGCTTTTTAAACCAGTGCAGCATGCACTTCTCTTTGCAGCCTGTGCACTTTCCTGACGTAGTGTCCAAAACTACGTACATCCTGACCTTCCTGGACGGAAAAGCCTTGGCCTGGGAATCACCCCTTTGGGAACGAATGGATCCAATTCTCAATGACCTGCCAGGCTTCCGTGCCCTGTTTCGCTCTGTATTTGATGACCCCGTTCACAGGACCGTTGCTGGATCTGCACTCCTGCAATTGCAAGAAGGGCCCAGGTCACTGATTGAATATGTCATTGAATTTTGAACACTTTCCTCTGAATTGCACTGGGACCTGTGCTGTCTGCATGTCATATTCATGGAAGAACTAAGTTCACGCATCAAAGACAAATTAGAAGCACGTGAAATACCAGAGGCATTGGATTTCCTTATTGACCTGGCCGGTCGCATTGATCATTGTCTGCGTGAGCGATCCCATGAGGTTAGAGGATACAAGAGGATGTCATCAAGTGCCCCTCGCATTTGCCCAATGCCTATCACTCTGATGGCTCCTTCACCCAACACTGAAGAGGAGGAACCCATGCAAATGGGTCGCAGTTACCTCTCTGCGAAAGAAAGGCATCATTGGCAAAAATCTGGTCTTTGCATGTATTGTGGCTAGCCAGGGCATGCGGTAACCTTCTGTCCTCTCTATCCGGGAAACTCCCTGGCCTAGGATCTGCCGGAGGACTCCTTCTAGGCCTGGCTGCGCCAGCTCCTCCACTAACACAACCTGTCTCCATCAACTCGGACGTCTTAGAATTTCATACCCTAGCTCTGGTCGACTCCGGGGCTGGTGGGAACTTTATACTCAGACAACTCGTGGAACACCAATGAATCTCCACCGTCCAGACGCCTTCACCCTTGCTCCTGTCCAATTCATGACGAGCCATTAGCAGGTGAAGTTACTTTCTCCACTACACCAATCCAACTTCGCACTGGCTCACTACACACGGAGACTATTTCTTTTTTGGTCTTAGACAAGGCTATACATCCTGTGGTGCTTGGACTGCCATGGTTACAAATGCACAAGCCACAATTCAATTGAACCACCTTAAAATTGTCCCAGTGGGGCAAATCCTGCCATGGGAGATGCTTAGAGGTTGGGAGATGCTTAGAGGTTGTAACCCCTATGCCTTGTCTGATGACTGCCACATCTCTTTCGGGTCTTCCCCAGCAGTATGCATTTCCAAGAAAGCAGCAGACACGCTACCACCTCATCGCTCCCTTGATTGCGCCATAAACTTGTTACCCAACACTGAACCTCCCAGAGGAAGGGTATACCCACTTTCTCTGATGGAAACCAAAGCAATGTCTGAGTACATACAAGAGAATTTGGCGAAAGGCTTCATCTGGACTTCTAAATCTCCCACTGGAGCCAGGTTCTTTTTTGTGGGAGAAAAGAATGGTTTCCTTCGGCCGTGCATAGATTACAATGGTTTAAATGAAATCACCCAGAAGGACCGCTATCCATTACCATTAATATTGGCCATTACCATTAACCTTTGGCCCCTTGGAGTTGTTTGACAGACTCCAAGGGGCCAAAATATTCACAAAGTTGGACCTCAGAGGAGCATATAATCTGGCCATGATATGCCGGGGTGACGAATGGAAAACCACATTTAACACCCGTGATGGCCATTTTGAATATTTAGTAATGCTGTTTGGCCTCTGCAATGTCCCGGCAGTATTTCAAAATATGATGAATGAAATCTTCAGGGACATGCTGTACAACTGTGTAGTGGTATACCTGGATTATATCCTGGTTTTCTGCAAGATCTTCAGAGCCATCATTTGGACGTAGCCCACATTTTGCAAAGATTGAGGGACAACCAGTTATATGCTAAACTGGAAAAATGTTCCTTTCACCAGGAGACTGTTCCCTTCTTAGGCTATGTGGTCTCCAGTCAAGGGTTCCAAATGGATCCACAGAAGACCAAGAGTATTCGGGATTGGCCACAACCAACAGGTCTTAAAGCACCTCGAAGATTCTTGGGTTTCACTATCTACTACAGGTCGTTCATCCACCATTACTCAACACTGACTGCCCCACTTACAGCCATGACCCGAATGGGAGCCAACCCATCTCAGTGGTCTCCTGAAGCCATGATCGCTTTTCAAAAACTCAAGGAGGCGTTCCTACAAGAACCGTGCTTCCGCCACCCGGATACCCGACGACCCTTCATCGTCGAGGTGGACGCTTCTGAGGTCAGCATTGGTGCTGTCCTCAGCCAACACTTGGCCAACCACACTTTGCACCCATGCTCATTCTTCTCCCTACGATTCTCCCCAGTGGAATGTAATTATAGAAGTGGGGACAAGGAATTGCTGGTGATTAAACTAGCATTCGATGAATGGCGCCCATGGCTCAAGGGAGCACAACACCAAATCACGGTTTACACCAATCACAAGAACCTGGAGTACTTAGATCACGCTCAATGCCTGAACCACAGACAGGCTCACTGCTTGCTATTTTTCACCTGGTTTAACTTCCTTTAGTGATACTGGCCAACTGATAAAAATATACGAGCTGATGCACTCTCCTGTTCATTTACCACAGAAGACGTTCCTGATAAGCCATGCCACACCACATCATTGACCCCACAAGAGTGCTCCTCTCCACTACACACATGGTCCCAACTGGGAAGACAGTGGTTCCTCGACCACTCAGAAAAAAGATCCTCAGATGGGCGCACGATTCTCTGCTCACAGGTCATCCTGGACAAGCTAGAACATTTACTACATTACAGAGGTTCTACTGGTGGCCAACCATAAAGAAGGACGTCCAGGCTTACTTAGAGTCGTGTCCTACTTGCACCCATCAAAAGCCACCAGCAGGCCGCCCTTGGGGTCTTCTCCAACTATTCCCTGCATCCAGCGAACCATGGATGCACATAGCCACGGATTTCAATGTTGATCTACCTCTTTCGTGTGGTAACACCACCATCTAGGTCACCATGGACCACTTTTCAAAGATGGCTCATTTTATGGCGCTGCCTGGTCTACCTTCAGCTCCCGAATTGTTGAACCTATTAATCTGCCATATTCTTCGCTTCCATAGTCTCTGAAGACATATCCTCTCAGATAGAGGTGTACAATTTACGGCTAAATTATGGAGGTCATTATGCAAAAAATTTGGCATAGCCCTAGACCTCACCTCTGCCTACCATCCACAGGCTAATGGACAGACAGAGAGGATGAACTGTACGTTAAAACAATTTCTCCGGGCATAAGTAAACTCTAGGCAAAGTGACTGGTCTGACTTGCTTCCCTGGGCCGAGTTTGCATTAAACTCCCACCAGTCAGCTTCTACTGGATCCTCACCCTTCCAGATTGTCTACGGACGCCAGCATCTGCCTCCTCTTCCAGTGCCTCTGTCTGTGTCATCTCCTGCAGCCCAGGCCTAGGCACAAGAACTTCACCAATTCTGGGAGCATACCAAGCAACTTCTTCAACAAGCCGAGCAAAAGGCTAAGACGTTTTATGATGCTCATCATCGGACAGCTCCACAATTGAACCCCGGAGATAAAGTGTGGCTCAGTACCCGCTTCATCCGTCTTAAACTACCTTCAGACCACTTTGCGCCCAAATACATCGGGCCTTTTCCAGTTCTTCGCTGCCTGGGTCCAGTTACGTACAGTCTTCAATTACCTACTTCTCTTCAGATCCACAATGCCTTCATATCTCTCTTTTAAAACCGCTCATCCTGTCGGAGTTTTCTAGGAAACCACCTGAACCCCAACCTCTTTTGGCTGAAGAGGATATCACCTATCAGGTAGAAGACATCCTAGACATGAGGAAGCGTGGAAGGCATTGGGAGTATCTCATCTCATGGGAAGGAATTTATCTCAAGGAGAATATTTGGGAGCCCTCAGCCAATATCCTGGACAAGGAAAAAATCAAACAGTTCCATACTTCTCATCCTCAGAAACCAAAATCCCCGGGGAGGGGCCCTAAGAAGGGGAGTACTGTTATGCCCGTTGGTCACAGACGGCTGCGACCACTCATGCTCACCTCTTTTTTCTCAAGCTTGACTCCATTGGGGAATGTGGCGGCCTCTGCCAGCTACCGCTGACAACCCTGGCGTTCCCAGGACAGCGTGGGTCCTGCCGACAGCCATCTTGCTCCTGAGATCACTTAGGCGCGTGCGTGTGCATGGGCCAGTATTAAGCACGTCAAGGTGGGAACTTCGGGGGCATCCTCTCTGGATGATGTCTACACACTGCTATACTTAAGCAGACTGGCCCTGCCTATTGTCGAGTTAGCAAGGAGTTCCCTCATTGCTGAATCCACTTCTCTCGTATGGACTTCCTGTTCTAGTTGCTGCACTTCGGCGTGAGACGCTCTGGGTACCCGCTCCTCGGGGGCCCTACTCTGTCTCTGGCTATCTGCTCCTCGGAGGGCCTTCTGCCTTGGACTGTGCTCTGCTCCTGCTCCCTGGGACCTCTCCTGGAACCTTCACTCTGTGACTACCCTGACTCCATGGATCAGTCTTGAACCAGCCTATTGTGGGATCCTCTCCGGTGAACCCCGAACCTCGGGCCACTACCATACCAGCTTTAGTGAGGAACCACCTTGGTGTACCCTGCGCTGCAGGCCATTGCCACATCATCGCAACAGTACCCTCTCCAGTATACCCTGGGTCACGGGTCACTGCCGTGCCAGCTCCAGGGAGGAATCACCTTGGTGTACCCTGTGCTGCAGGTCATTGCCATGACTTCACTTCAGGTTCCTCAATGCTTCACCCGTATCCTGGATCACTACGGATGCCATCCCTGAGTGAGATATTCTACGGTGTACCCTGCGCTGCAGGCCACTACCGCATCATCACTATGGAGAGACCACTGCGGTGAACCCTGCTCTGCGGACCTCAATTGAGTATTCATGTCTGGGTATTCCCCTTCTCAGACTTGAACTCTTTCTCCTGCACCCCGCTCCGCGGGCTGTGCCTTTTCTACTTGACAATAAAGACTCTATTCCACAGCGTGTCTGACCTGGCTGAGACCATGCCTACCAATGGTGAGGCTCACGGGGCTCCTCCCTGTGGGCAGTACCATCTCTCACCTCAGCCCAGGGCCCATATACCTACAAG
Organism: Rhinatrema bivittatum; assembly: GCF_901001135.1. NCBI lineage: Eukaryota > Metazoa > Chordata > Amphibia > Gymnophiona > Rhinatrematidae > Rhinatrema > Rhinatrema bivittatum. The sequence continues at coordinate 13,244,291 of NC_042633.1, forward strand.
TCATAACAATTATATGAGAAGACCTATTCTTATTTCTATGATAAAAACACAGATACCAGGGGCCCACGCATAGAATGAGAGTAAGACATGGACTCTGGAGCTGCCAGGAGCTGGGACATCAAAATCAACACCAGTGCCATTATGTGTAGTGAAGACCATGCACAGGTTAGAGGACCCCCTGTCTTCATAGAAAACTGATTAACAAGGTGCTCAGAAGCAGTGATGGGAGGAACCTTCTTTGATCTGATTAAAGTCCAATTTCAGAAACATTAATATTTGACTTAGATTTTTCAGTGTTACAAATTCAGCTTCAGATTGCTTGACCAGCAGAAACTGAAAAAATTGAAAACCTTATCTGCAATACAAAGGATATTATTATGGCAAAAAAAGTGTGTGTGTGTCAGAGAATATATATATAGTGATTATAACCAACAAAAAGTGAACACTAATATGCATAGAAATATTTGTGACAAAAAATTACTTTATTACATTTTATACAAAAAAGAATTTTTTATCATTTTAAAAAAAAAAAATTAAACTTCATACAGAGCCAAAAACAAGTAGTTATAACACATTTATGTACATTAGTGATACAGTCTTTAAATTATCAGTCTGTATCCTTATGCTTTAAAAACTCCTACAAATCAGAAACTTGCAATCTAAATGATCCAAACAGATATGTCCACAAAAGAATCCAAGGAACAACTTCTCATCATCTTATAATGTTCAGAGTGCTGCTCTCCCTTGTTCCATTTCTTTGTGTACAGAATGGCTGTTATGTTAATGACTCCCTTTGACAAATGTCCCCTTGTTTTGCCCACATTAGTATTTGTTTTTGTTGGCTATATTCACTTTAGTTAGTGTGAACACTTGAATTTTTTCTAACTGCCTCATCTCTATTATTTAATTTATTTTAATTTCACCTGCATATTTTGCCTTTCAAGGAGCCCAGCAGCCTGGATCCATAGCCTTGTTAGCTCAGAATGAAGTGGGATACATGTAGTCAGTGTTACTGAAGTGATATTTTAAGGCACATTCTAGGACTGTAGGCTTCAGTGATTATTAGGGTATTTATACTTGTGTAATAAGCCTGTTTCTCATCTAGAAATGCATTACAAATTCTGGATATGGCTGGAAAGGCTGAGGCACAGCTCTATACTCATGAAATCAAGCTGTCACTGTATAAAATCAATGCAAGCATGTCTCCTTTTCTCCGCACAGCTCCTGCATTATGTATGGAAGGTGCGTTTCCAGAACACCATGGACCGGGAGATTTTCTTTGACAAAAATGGAAACCCTCCGGCTGCTTATGACATTAATAACTGGTACCTGACTTCAAGTGGCTCCTTTGATGTTGTAAAAATTGGCCACTATGACTCTGGAGCTGCCAGCGGCTGGGACATCATAATCAACACCAGTGCCATTACGTGGAGTGAAAACTATGCACAGGTTAGATGATCCCCCTGTCTTCATAAAAAACTGATTAACAATATGCTCAGAAGCAGTGATGGGAGGAACCTTCTTTGATTTGATTAAAGTCCAATTTCAGAAACATTAATATTTGACTTGGATCTTTTCAATCAATCAAATTCAGCTTCAGATTGCCTTGAATCTGACTCTGATTTATTTTTCATTGGAAACAGACTGAGACCTTTACCTCAGTAGCAGAGTCACCACCCCAGAATCCAGGGTTCACCAGTCTGTATCTCAGGAAGGCTTCTATTAGGGATGTGAATCGTTTTTTAACTATTTAAATTATCGTCCGATATTTTTAATATCGTCATTAATCATTAAAGAATGCGATACATTAGAAATTCCACCGATTTATCGTAAAAAAATTGTTAATCGGGTTAGTGCGCACTACCTATTGTTAGTGTGCACTACCAGAAACTGATACAAATTGACACTTTTCTGGTCAGTTAGGAATGAATATGTATTCATATTGGCTGCCCTCTTATTTATTGATGTTACCAAGGTTCCCACTGAGGTGATGGTTTAATATATGGGGGATGGGAAATGGAAACGGTTGGTAGCTTGACAAAGGGAAGGGAAAGGGGGAGATGAAGGGCCAAGCAGTCCTACTCCCTGGTCTCTGAAGGACAGATCTCTTCAGAAAATCAGAGCTGCTGAATGCAGGGGCTGTCTCCCCCTTCACATCCCTCTTCCCCCGCCCCCCCATTCACTGTGCTCAAGTTTGCAGTTCCTGTGTTAAACTAAACTTCTTTTTTTTCACTAGAGTAGAATAAAATAAAATGAAGTACTTTGTGTATTAAACTAAAGAAACTTTACATAAAATGAAATTAAGTACTTCTCTATATTCTACTTTAGTGAAACAAAACATTTAATAAAGAAACTTGCAACCTGAGCTTCAAAACATTAACATACTATAGAAAAACTAAACAAAAAGCTTTGGTTTTAATTTATTATATTTACAGTGGTTAAATTTAAAGAGCAGGCTGAGGCTAGACTGGCTACTGGCTAGTGGCTACTGCTGGCACTGTCACTGCTGCAGCCTGCTGGCACTTTTTTTCTCTTTCTGGCTAGTGCGTGCTATATCTGGTAGCAAAATGGCCACTGGAGACAGCACCAAGCATGCGCGGCTTAGTGTGCACCTCTAGCTAACCAACATTTCCTCAAATGTTACTTTTAAACCATTAAGTAACAATTTTTGATGGTGCGCACTAACGCGAGTTAGTGCCCACTATTCAGAAAAACGATTTTTTTACAAAAGAATCATGCAGATCAGATTTTTTTCTCCCCCCAGCCGATCCAGATAGTTAAAACGATCGGGCACATGATTCACATCCCTAACTTCTATGAACCAGTCAGAATTAATTTACATTCATTTATTTTCCTTCTTTCATTATATTTTAGAGTGGATTGCTTTTAGGTATTATAGATATTTCCCTCAACCCAGAGAGCATACAATCTAAGAAAGTCATTTACTGAGCCATGGTATTTTCCCTGGCAGTAAAATACTGCCAGGGAAAAATACTGTTGCATTACTTGGCCCAAAAGTTTCACACAAAGAATTTGGGAGCTGACATGTCTGAACATAAGAACATAAGAAATTGCCGTGCTGGTTAAGACCAAGGGTCAATCAAGCCAGCATCCTGTTTCCAACAGAGGCCAAACCAGGCCACAAGAACCTGGCAATTAACCAAACACTAAGAAGATCCCATGCTACTGATGCAATTAATAGCAGTGGCTATTCCCTAAGTAAACTTGATTATTCCCTGTACGTACCAGGATCATTCCAGACGGTGGGTTATGTTCCCTGTCCAGCAGATGGAGTTAGAACCAAAAATTCCCAGGGGAGGACCTATATAGCCACGCCTCCCTTGCCTCAATCCTCAGTATAGTTCTAACTCCAGCAGATTGAGCAGGGGACACGGTGGTCCCCAGCACTTTTCTAGTTTTATTTTCTCTTTGAGGAATCAATTAAATAATAGGGATGTGAATCGTTTTCCATATCGTCTTAACGATAGAAATCGTGTGGCAGGGCAAGAAAATCGTCTTAGGCACGATTTTTTAGTTAAAAAATCGTTAAAAATCGTTTTTTCCGATTAGTGCGCACTAACTCGAGTTAGTGCGCACTAACTGGGAGTTAGTGCGCACTAACTGAAAATGATACAATTTGACACTTTTCAGGTCAGTTAAGGTCAGTTTAGGAATGAATATGTATTCCTATTGGCTGCCCTCTTATTTATTCATGTTACCAAGTTTCCTACTGACAGTATATGGGGGATGGGAAATGGAAACAGTTGGTAGCTTGACAAAACAAGTAATGTGATCAGTCAATGTGACTAGAACTTGTGCCCTAACCCTGATACCAGGGGTATTGTGATCTTCCTGCACACAGTGCCCTATCCCTATTAATACCAGGAGTGTTGTGATCTTCCTGCACACAGTGCCCTATCCCTAATACCAGGGGTGTTGTGATCTTCCTGCACACAGTGCCCTATTCCTGATACTGGGGGTGTTGTGATCTTCCTGCACACAGTGCCCTATTCCTGATACCGGGGGTGTTGTGATCTTCTTGCACACATCCCGGTATCAGGGATAGGGCACTGCATGCAGGAAGATCACAACACTCCTGGTATTAATAGGGATAGGGCACTGCATGCAGGAAGATCACAACACTCCTGGTATTAATAGGGATAGGGCACTGCATGCAGGAAGATCACAACACCCCTGGTATCAGGGATAGGGCACTGTGTGCAGGAAGATCACAATACCCCGGAGGAGTGAGGGTCAGGCAGCTCCCCCCTGTCTGTGAAGCCAGCCTCTCACTAGTAATGCAGGGAGGGAGCTGTCTCAGACTTCACCATCCTCCCCCCCCCCCCCCCTTACCCACACACCATTCACTAGCTGGGACATGGGGGAAGTCAGGAGTGAGGGTCAGGCAGCTCCCCCCTGTCTGTGAAGCCAGCCTCTCACTAGTAATGCAAGGAGGGAGCTGTCTCAGACTTCACCATCCTCCCCCCCCCCCCCTCACCCACACACCATTCACTAGCTGGGACATGGGGGAAGTCAGGAGTGAGGGTCAGGCAGCTCCCCCCTGTCTGTGAAGCCAGCCTCTCACTAGTAATGCAAGGGAGGGAGCTGTCTCAGACTTCACCATCCTCCCCCCCCCCCCCTTACCCACACACCATTCACTAGCTGGGACATGGGGGAAGTCAGGAGTGAGGGTCAGGCAGCTCCCCCCTGTCTGTGAAGCCAGCCTCTCACTAGTAATGCAAGGAGGGAGCTGTCTCAGACTTCACCATCCTCCCCCCCCCCCTCACCCACACACCATTCACTAGCTGGGACATGGGGGAAGTCAGGAGTGAGGGTCAGGCAGCTCCCCCCTGTCTGTGAAGCCAGCCTCTCACTAGTAATGCAGGGAGGGAGCTGTCTCAGACTTCACCATCCTCCCCCCCCCCCCCTCACCCACACACCATTCACTAGCTGGGACATGGGGGAAGTCAGGAGTGAGGGTCAGGCAGCTCCCCCCTGTCTGCGAAGCCAGCCTCTCACTAGTAATGCAGGGAGGGAGCTGTCTCAGACTTCACCATCCTCCCCCCCCCCCCCTCACCCACACACCATTCACTAGCTGGGACATGGGGGAAGTCAGGAGTGAGGGTCAGGCAGCTCCCCCCTGTCTGTGAAGCCAGCCTCTCACTAGTAATGCAGGGAGGGAGCTGTCTCAGACTTCACCATCCTCCCCCCCCCCCCTCACCCACACACCATTCACTAGCTGGGACATGGGGGAAGTCAGGAGTGAGGGTCAGGCAGCTCCCCCCTGTCTGTGAAGCCAGCCTCTCACTAGTAATGCAGGGAGGGAGCTGTCTCAGACTTCACCATCCTCCCCCCCCCCCCTCACCCACACACCATTCACTAGCTGGGACATGGGGGAAGTCAGGAGTGAGGGTCAGGCAGCTCCCCCCTGTCTGTGAAGCCAGCCTCTCACTAGTAATGCAGGGAGGGAGCTGTCTCAGACTTCACCATCCTCCCCCCCCCCCCTCACCCACACACCATTCACTAGCTGGGACATGGGGGAAGTCAGGAGTGAGGGTCAGGCAGCTCCCCCCTGTCTGCGAAGCCAGCCTCTCACTAGTAATGCAGGGAGGGAGCTGTCTCAGACTTCACCATCCTCCCCCCCCCCCCCTCACCCACACACCATTCACTAGCTGGGACATGGGGGAAGTCAGGAGTGAGGGTCAGGCAGCTCCCCCCTGTCTGTGAAGCCAGCCTCTCACTAGTAATGCAGGGAGGGAGCTGTCTCAGACTTCACCATCCTCCCCCCCCCCTCACCCACACACCATTCACTAGCTGGGACATGGGGGAAGTCAGGAGTGAGGGTCAGGCAGCTCCCCCCTGTCTGCGAAGCCAGCCTCTCACTAGTAATGCAGGGAGGGAGCTGTCTCAGACTTCACCATCCTCCCCCCCCCCCCTCACCCACACACCATTCACTAGCTGGGACATGGGGGAAGTCAGGAGTGAGGGTCAGGCAGCTCCCCCCTGTCTGTGAAGCCAGCCTCTCACTAGTAATGCAGGGAGGGAGCTGTCTCAGACTTCACCATCCTCCCCCCCCCTCACCCACACACCATTCACTAGCTGGGACATGGGGGAAGTCAGGAGTGAGGGTCAGGCAGCTCCCCCCTGTCTGTGAAGCCAGCCTCTCACTAGTAATGCAGGGAGGGAGCTGTCTCAGACTTCACCATCCTCCCCCCCCCCCTCACCCACACACCATTCACTAGCTGGGACATGGGGGAAGTCAGGAGTGAGGGTCAGGCAGCTCCCCCCTGTCTGTGAAGCCAGCCTCTCACTAGTAATGCAGGGAGGGAGCTGTCTCAGACTTCACCATCCTCCCCCCCCCCCTCACCCACACACCATTCACTAGCTGGGACATGGGGGAAGTCAGGAGTGAGGGTCAGGCAGCTCCCCCCTGTCTGTGAAGCCAGCCTCTCACTAGTAATGCAGGGAGGGAGCTGTCTCAGACTGGTATCAGGGTTAGGGCACTGTGTGCAGGAAGATCACAACACTCCTGGTATTAATAGGGATAGGGCACTGTAAGAGATGACTGTAGTAGATTGAATAAAGATCTGATGTTTCTGCTCTCCTCACACCAAACAAAAACAACACACAAGCAGAGAAGCCCTTCTTACAAAGCTGAGCTAGTGAGTTAAGTAGGAGGAAAAGTAAACATACTGTTGCCAGTGTGGCTACTTAAAAAATACACTTACCAACAATCAATTACATATATTTGAACTGTGTACAGTTCCAGCCAGGACCACCTTTCTAAAATGCACAGTGATTGGCAAATTCAACATGCACTAGCATTTCAGGTGCCTGCTAACAAAAATAATAAACAAACAAGTTCTAGTCAGGTGAGTGCTGATCATTACATTACTTTTTTTGTCAAGCTTCCAACTGTTTCCATTTCACATCCCCCCAACCATATTGGTAACATCAATAGATAAGAGCACAGCCAGCCAATAGGAATACATACATACATATTCATTCCTAAGTGACCTTTACTGACCTGGGAAGTGTGAACACTTTGTTTCATTTTCTGTTGGTGTTCGTTAGTTTCCAGTTCCATTTCCCATCCCCCCAACCATCACCTCAGTGGTAACATCAATAGATAAGAGGGCAGCCAGCCAATAGGAACACATATTCATTCCTAACTGACCTTCAGTGACCTGGAAAGTGTTTATTTGTATCATTTTCAGTTAGTGCGCACTAAATCGAGTTAGTGCGCACTAACGGGGAGTTAGTGCGCACTAACTCGAGTTAGTGCGCACTAACGGGGAGTTAGTGCGCACTAACTCGAGTTAGTGCGCACTAACACGATTTAACGATTTTTAACGATAAATCGTTAGAATTTCTATTGTATCGTGTTCTATAACGATTTAAGACGATATAAACATTATCGGACGATAATTTTAATCGTTGAAAAACGATTCACATCCCTATTAAATAATATTAGATAAAGGTTTTCTTCTAAGGGATAGGTTCTGTAGTGTTCTGACAGGACCACTCCGTTCAAAGAGAGACACTGTTTTCCAGTCAGGAACTTGCTGACAGGCTGTTTTTTACCTGTCACTTTATTTCTCTCTTCCTATCTCTTTGTTTTTTCCTCTTCCTTGCCTGGCTAGAGTGTGGTAAGTGTTATTTTTATTTCATTTACAGTCGTTGGTAGGAACAGGAATTTGTGAGGGGTGAAAGTCTGTAATGCCGACCGCTCCCCCTAGCCCCGGAGTTTTCCTTTTCCCCTCCTCCCTTTCAGGGAGTGATTGGAGTTCCCGCCCTGCAGCTCTGCGACGACCCATTCCCCGGAGCTGCTCACCGTCGGGACGGTGTTTTTCCCCGACGGTCTCTTGGGGACGGTGAGGGGTCCGGATGCTGAAGAGTTTTATTAATTCACCGCTTCAGTTGTTGCCGCGCGCCGCAGCCGCCCCTCCCCCTCCCACCCGCCGCGATGCAGAAATCGCCGAACGGCTCCGGAGCTCGGCACGGGCTTCAGCAGACCTCAGAGGGATTTTCTTCAGCTTTTCCTGAGGGGGAGTATGGCTTACCTGGTAGGCAGCTTGGAGGAGAGTCGGACCGCACTGGCAGGAAGCGGCATGCCCCGTTTCCCCTCAGCACGGGAACGGCGGCCATTTTCTCAGCTGACTCTGAGGCAGCTCTCTCTGAGGAGGACGTCGACGCTCCTCTCCAGGTTTCCTCTAACAGTATGGAGTTTCGGAGCGTAACGGACCAGGGCAGGCAAGGGGACGACGTCTCGGGGGGGCCCTCATCAGCACTTCCCGCTTTTTCGCCAGAATTCATTGTTTTAATGCACAAGGCATTTTTACAGAGCAGGGATCCGAATCTTGGAATTTGGGGTCCCCCTCCCCCCAAACTGGCCTGCTTGACACAGCTTTCGACGGCAGATCCTCCCTTAGGGAGGGCTTCTTTGCCCACAGGGGGTGCGGGGTCCACTCAGCCCCCCCCCCCCCCCCCCCGTGATTCCTATACCGCTGCAACAACCGTCGGGGGATCCATGGCAAGATCCAGATGCGGATGATCCCTCCCTGGCGGCCCAGGTAGAAGGTGACGACCCGAGGGTCCTCCGTATTTTTCAAGCAGTGGAATTGGATGATCTCATCCCCCACATCCTCTAGGAAATGGACATTGACCCTCCTCCGGATCCTGTGGCTCAGGATCCGAAGATTAAGAAAGGGGATCCTCTCCTAGCGGGCTTACGACCTCTAGCGAAAGCTTTTCCCACTCATCACAACATCTTGCAATTGATTTCAAGGGAGTGGGATACTCCTGAGGCCAATCTTCGAGTCGGTCGAGCCATGGAAAATTTAAACCCTCTCCCCACTGATTTCTTGGAGATTCTTAAGGTTACTGCTGTTGATTCAGCGGTATCTGCGGTCACGAAACATACTACCATCCCAGTCACGGGCGGGACGGTGTTAAAGGATGTCCAGGATTGCAAGCTCGAGGTTTACTTCAAGCGTATCTTCGAAGTCTCAGCGTTGGGGATGAGGGCTGCTATCTGCCGTTCCCTAGCACAGCGAGCAGCTCTGCGTTGGGTACAACAGCTTCTCACTTCCCAATCTTTGCCACAGGCAGAGACTATTCAGGCTGATAGACTTGAAGCGGTGGTTGCCTATGGAGCTGATGCTTTTTATGATCTGTTAAGGGTCCTCGCTCGTTCCATGGTGGCGGCGGTGTCCGCTCGTCGTCTTTTGTGACTACGCAACTGGGCGGCAGATGCTTCGTCTAAGACGCGCCTGAGTTCCCTTCCTTTCAAGGGTAGGTGCCTATTTGTGGAAGATTTGGATCAGATCATCAAATCTCTTAATGAGAATGCGGTGCACAAGCTACCAGAAGATCGTCCACATTCTTCTAGATCTTTTTATTCCTCCAGAAATAGGTACCGGAATCAATGGAGGGCGCGTCCTACTAGACAGCAGACACCTTGGGCTCCTTCTACACGATCACACACCTGGAACCAGTCCTTTCGAGGGCGCCACCACGGTAAGGATACTCAAGGGGCAGGTCCTTCCTCGAAGGCTTCACAATGATGCCAGAAGGACCCAAGAGGGGATCCCCCACCTGGGGGGTCGCCTTACTCTTTTACAAGGAGTGGGCCCAAATTACGTCGGATCAATGGGTGCTGGACATCTTAAGACAAGGCTACGTATTAGATTTTGTACACGAACCCAGAGATCGTTTTCTGTTTTCTCCTTGCGGTTCCCGTCTCAAACAATTAGCAGTCCGACAGACTCTCGATCGACTGCTACAGCTGGGGGCGATAGTATCGGTAGCGGCCTCCGAACTGGGAAAAGGTCATTATTCAATCTACTTCGTGGTTCCCAAGAAAGAGGGCACTTTTCGACCTATCCTAGATCTCAAGACGGTCAACAAGTGTCTCAGAGTTCCTCGTTTTCGTATGGAAACGCTCCGTTCAGTGTTAGCAGCCGTGCATCCAGGAGAATTCTTGGCCTCTTTGGACCTTACAGAGGCATACCTTCACATCCCGATCCATCACCATCATCAGCGCTTCTTAAGCTTCAAGATTTTGGGACAGCATTTTCAGTTTCGTGCTCTTCCTTTTGGTCTGGCGACGGCTCCACGTGTCTTCACCAAGATCATGGTAGTGGTGGCGGCGGCGCTCCGCAAGGAGGGTATCCTTGTACATCCCTATCTAGACGACTGGCTCATTCGAGCGAAGTCGAGAGCGCAGGGCTACCGTGCAGTCGAGAGAGTGGTACAGCTTCTTCAATCTCTGGGTTGGATCGTCAATTTCTCAAAGAGCAAACTGATACCGTCCCAATCGCTGGATTTTCTGGGAGCACACTTCGACACCAAGGTGTTTCTGCACCCGGACAGAGCTCGGGCTCTACGCGCTCAAGTAACCAGTTTTATGGCTCTCGTCGCTCCCATGGCATGGGACTATCTTCAGGTGCTGGGAACCATGGCTTCAACCATCGATTTGGTACCGTGGGCCTTCGCCCATCTCCGACCTCTCCAGAGATCCCTACTTTCACGATGGAACCCGGTGTCGAGAGATTTTCAGGCAGTGCTGCCCATTCCGGGTGTTGTTTTGAGCAGCCTACAGTGGTGGCTGGACCCTCAACGATTGGCTCAGGGAGTGTCTCTGCAGAACCCAGATTGGGTGGTCGTCACCATAGATGCCAGCCTCTCCGGCTGGGGAGCGGTTTGTCAAGACAGGTCTCTCCAAGGCCAATGGACGGTAGATCAATCTACCTGGCCCATCAATCGGCTGGAGACCAGGGCAGTCCGTCTAGCACTGGTGCGCAGTCGAGCGGTTCGGATTCTTTCGGACAATGCGACCACAGTGGCGTATATCAATAGCCAGGGGGGCACCAGGAGCCATCTGGTCTCGTTGGAAACCGACGAGTTGATGACATGGGCAGAGCTACACTTACAGCGTCTAGCGGCTTCGCACATAGCGGGCGTGGACAACGTTCAGGCAGATTTTCTCAGTCGACAACACCTGGATCCCGGAGAGTGGGAACTCTCGGTGGACGCAATGCGAAGGATAGTACAGCGTTGGGGGACACCCCATGTGGATCTAATGGCAACCGCAACAAATACAAAGGCCGCCCGGTTCTTCAGCCGCAGGCGAGAGCGCGGCGCGGAAGGAGTCAACGCGCTGGTTCTTCCCTGGCCTCGACACTGTCTCCTGTATGTCTTTCCTCCGTGGCCTCTAGTGGGCAAGGTTATCCGACGGATAGAGATGCATCACGGTCCGGTGATTCTAGTTGCACCAGAGTGGCCTCGTCGACCATGGTTTGCAGATCTCCTCAATCTGGCAGTGGAGGGCCCTCTTCGGCTCAGTCATCTGCCACGTCTTCTTCGCCAAGGACCAATATTTTTCAAGGAGGCAGATCGCTTCTGTCTTGCGGCTTGGCTTTTGAGAGGCGTCAATTGAGACGGTGCGGATATCCAGAATCTGTCATCTCGACGCTCCTGAAAGCTAGGAAGACATCCACGTCGGTTACTTATGTCAGAGTATGGAAGGTTTTTGAGGAATGGTGCGAGTCAAAATCGATTCTACCAACGCAGACCTCAGTGATGCATGTGCTTTCCTTCCTACAGGCTGGTCTGGATTTGGGCCTTGCCTATAATTCTCTTCGTGTGCAGGTGGTGGCATTGGGAGCCTTCCTACGTAGTAACGACAGTGGGCTCCTGGCCTCACATCCGGATATCCTACGTTTTCTAAAGGGGGTAAAACACTTGAAGCCTCCAATTAGACCACCTTGTCCTTCTTGGAATCTCAATTTGTTACTCCGGGCTCTATCTGCACCGCCTTTTGAGCCTCTGAGTTCGGCCACACTCAAGGATTCACCCTTAAGACCATCTTCCTGGTGGCAATCAGCTCAGCACGTCGAATCTCTGAACTTCAAGCTCTATCATGTCGGGAGCCATACCTTCGTTTCACGCCAGGGGGAGTTTCCCTGCGGACAGTTCCATCTTTTCTGCCGAAGGTGGTCTCGGCTTTCCATCTCAACCAATCTATAGAGCTTCCGTCATTTGTATCCTCTGATTCATCTGACCTCCGTCGGCTGGATGTTCGACATTCCTTGATACATTATTTGGAGGTCACCAATGATTTTCGACTCTCCGACCATTTGTTTGTACTTTGGTCAGGGCCCAGGAAGGGTTACATGGCATCCAAACAATCGCTCGCTGGCTGAAGGGAGCGAAAATAGCTGCGTACATTGGAGTGGGTAAGTCTCCACCTTTAGCTGTTAAGGCGCATTCTCTCCGCGCTCAGGCGACGTCGTGGGCGGAAAGTTCTGCAATTTCTTCTCAGGAAATCTGTAGGGCGGCCACATGGAAGTCGCTCCACACTTTTGCAAGACATTATCGTCTAGACGTCCACTCGCCGTCTCATGGTCAGCTTGGAGACAGGGTCATACGGGCAGGGCTGTCCGGGACCCACCCATGATGGGGAAGCTTTGGTACATCCCACCGTCTGGAATGATCCTGGTACGTACAGGGAAAAGAAAATTATTCCTTACCTGCTAATTTTCGTTCCTGTAGTACCATGGATCATTCCAGACCCCTTCCTGGTTTGGGGGGTTCTTTGTGGGCCATCCCTGCTTTCCTGTCTTCACAATATTTTCACTCTGTATCTCTAGTTATTGCGAGCTGTGTCTTTGAACACAGTGCTGTTTGCAAGTTCTCAGTTACAGTTTTTTGAGTACAAGTTAGTTGCTGTCACTTACAGCTGTTATTTTTTCTCTATATTTTTTAGATTAATTGATTCCTCTGGTTCTGTCTCTTCTCGGCTTGGCTTTGCTAGTCCAGTTACTGAGGATTGAGGCAAGGGAGGCGTGGCTATATAGGTCCTCCCCTGGGAATTTTTGGTTCTAACTCCATCTGCTGGACAGGGAACATAACCCACCGTCTGGAATGATCCATGGTACTACAGGAACGAAAATTAGCAGGTAAGGAATAATTTTCTTATAGCAGTTAATGGACTTCTCCTACAAGAACTTATCCAAACCTTTTTTGAACCCAGCTACACTAACTGCAATAACCACATCCTCTGGCAACAAATTCCAGAGCTTTATTGTGCGCTGAGTGAAAAAGAATTTTCTCCGATTAGTCTTAAATGTGCTACTTGCTAACTTCATGGAATGCACCCTGGTCCTTCTATTATTCGAAAGTGTAAATAACCGAGTCACATCTACTCATTCAAGACCTCTCATGATCTTAAAGATCTCTATCATATTCCACCTCAGCCGTCTCCTCTCCAAGCTGAATAGCCCTATCCTCTTCATCCTTTCCTCATAGAGGAGCATTCCATCCCCCTTTATCATTTTGGTTGCCCTTCTCTGTACCTTCTCCGTCACAACTTTATCTTTTTTGAGATGCGGCAACCAGAATTGTACACAGTATTCAAGGTGCGGTATCACCATGGAGCGATATAGAGGCATTATGACCTTTTCCGTTTTATTAACCATTCCCTTCCTAATAATTCCTAACATTCTATTTGCTTTTTTTGACTGCTGCAGCACACTGAGCCGACAATTTTAAAGTATTATCCACTATGATGCCTAGATCTTTTTCCTGGGTAGTAGCTCCTAATATGGAACCTAACATCGTGTAACTACAGCAAGGGTTATTTTTCCCAATATGCATCACCTTGCACTTGTCCACATTAAATTTCATCTGCCATTTGGATGCCCAATCTTCCAGTCTTGCAAGGTCCTCCTGTAATGTATCACAGTCTGCTTGTGATTTAACTACTCTGAATAATTTTGTATCATCTGCAAATTTGATAACCTCACTCATCGTATTCCTTTCCAGATCATTTATATATATATATTGAAAAGCACCGGTCCAAGTACAGATCCCTGAGGCACTCCACTGTTTACACTTTTCCACTGAGAAAATTTACCAATTAATCCTACTCTCTGTTTCCTGTCTTTTAACCAGTTTGTAATCCACGAAAGGACATCGCCTCCTATCCCATGACTTTTTAGTTTTCTTAGAAGCCTCTCATGAGGGACTTTGTCAAACACCTTCTGAAAATCCAAATACACTACATCTACCAGTTCAGATTTCTTAGGCAAGACTTCCCTTGGGTAAATCCATGTTGACTGTGTCCCATTAAACCAGATCAGATCAGACTAATATGCCCCATGTGTGTAAAAGACTCTGAGAATCTCTTTACACCCACTGACGCCTACAAAATCAGCCAATAAGTAATTAAATACATATTTAAAGGTTTAAACCTATGGGGACAACCATGCAACAACCTTACCACTTTGTTATAAAAATCCTCCCCCCCCCCCCCCCCCGAGGCCGGTTCTCCATCCTAGCCCATAATCCAGATCCTTCCTGGTTGTGTACCAGGTGTCCAGAATACCAGCTAAGGTCTGGGACCAGCACTGGACATTTTGTTCAAATGGTGCTGGCTGCCCTTATCAAGTGAACATCATAATATCCCTGATGCAGGCATGAACACCGAAATGTGGCCATGTCAGGTTTATTCCTGACTAAGTGCATTTCTCTCTTTGTGCCTATCAGCCTATCTACTGAAGATTTGGAATAGCAGCCTGTGCAGTCGTCAGTCTGTTATAAATTTATGGGGTATATATTTACCTTAGATACATTTTATTGTATATAATTTTGTAATAAACATATAGGGCCGGATTTTCAAAAGGTTACGTGTGCCAGGCCTATTTTAAAATGGCCCGGCGGCGAGCATAAAGCCCCGGGACGCGTGTAAGTCCCAAGGTTTGCAAAAAGGGGTGGAGAGGGGCGGGACGTGGGTGGGGAGGGGGCAGGGTCAGGCTCCCGGCACAGAGGCCATATTTGCTGCTCTGCTGGGGACCGCGTGCTGGCAGTCGGCTGGCGCGCGCAACTTGCGCCTGTCTGAAGGCAGGCGCAAAAGGTAAAACACAAATTTTGGGGGCAGTTAGAGTAGGGCTGGGGGGGGAAGGTTAGGGGAAGGGGTGGGGAGGTCAGGTTAGGGGGAAAGGAATGGGGGAAGGCTGCGCAGCTTGGCGCACACAACATGCACAATTGTGCACCCCCTTGCGCATGCCGACACCTGATTTTATAACTTCCATGCGCCTGCGCGCGCAAGTTATGAAATTGGATGTACATGTGCGTGCGCCGGGTAGCGCATGCACATATACGCCCACACGTAACCTTTTAAAATCTACCCCATATTTTAATGATTTTATTGGTTAATTGTCCAAAATATTTTAGACTCATAGAATTATGGGTTATTTATAGTGTATTCCAAACTATCTGTCGGCTGGTTTTTGGATAGATTATTGCCTCTCTTTATTGTTTTCTAATGTTCCATAAATGTAGCTAACCCAGGGGAATGTGGAGATCCTTGTCAAGCCACTTCCTCTGAAATCTTTGCAATAACTTCTGGGGGACAGGGATGGGAGAGTGTTCTCTGGTTAAAATTATGGTTTTGTTCAACCGAAGGAAACTCTAAGTAAGGTTAATGCATTTCTTTTCTCTGCAAACTCAAATTTTCTGTGCTTTTTTTTTTTCAAAGGACTTATTAATCTAGTAGCAATTTATTGGGTATCCAGTTCATTTGTGACTTAGCAGCTCTGAGCTGCCATTCTCAGAAGCAGAGCACTAGGGATGTGAATCGTTTTTTGACGATTTAAAATATCGTCCGATATATTTTAAATCGTCAAAAATCGTTAGAGCCGCGATACAATAACAATTCCCCCGATTTATCGTTAAAAAATCGTAAATCGGGGGAAGGGGGAGGGGAAGGGGGAGGGCGGGAAAACCGGCACACTAAAACAACCCTAAAACCCACCCCGATCCTTTAAAATATATCCCCCACCCTCCCGAACCCCCCCAAAATGCCTTAAATTACCTGGGGTCCAGAGGAAGGGTCCCGGTGTGATCTTTTACTCTCGGACCTCCGTGCGTTGTAGAAATGGCGCCGGTGCCATTTTGTTTTTTTGTCCCCCGACGTCAGGAGCGTAGGAGATCGCTTCCGGACCCCCGCTGGACCCCCAGGGACTTTTGGCCAGCTTGGGGGGGCCTCCTGACCCCCACAAGACTTGCCAAAAGTCCAGCGGGGGTCCGTAACGATCTCCTACCGCAAATCATTTTTCTGTACGGAAAAACGATTCGACTGCAGGAGGTCGTTCCGGACCCCCGCTGGACCCCCAGGGACTTTTGGCCAGCTTGGGGGGGCCTCCCCTTGTTTCTCATTGGCAAACGGCAGGGCAAAAATCTTAGGTCATCCTAAGATGCTCCCCTTGTTTCTCATTGGCAAACGGCAGGGCACTCTGAGGATGACCTAAGATTTTTGGTAATTGATTTGCTTCATCCCCCATGTCGGGGAGGCAATTTTTCTGAAATGCTTATCCGCAGACAACAGAAGTGGATCTTTACACTTAACTGCCTGCATCCGGCAGGACTAAATAATGAGATCGAGTGGCAATATTTTATCTGATTCATCTGTGTTCACTCCATTTGATTTATCTGTTTTGTTGTTTTGATCACTGTACTATTTGACTGTTTACCTTTGCACGACTTATCTTGTTTCTGATTGGCTGTTCTACTCGCTTTCTGATTGGATGCACAAAACCGGGAGTGTTGTGATCTTCCTGCACGCAGTGCCGTATCCCTGCTCAGTGCAGGAAGATCACAACACTCCCGGTATCAGGGTTAGGGCACTGCGTGCAGGAAGATCACAACACTCCCGGTATCAGGGTTAGGGCACTGTGTGCAGGAAGATCACAACACCCCCGGTATCAGGGTTAGGGCACTGCATGCAGGAAGATCACAACACTCACGGTATCAGGGTTAGGGCACTGTGTGCAGGAAGATCACAACACTCCCAGTATCAGCATATGGCACTGTGTGCAGGAAGATCACAACACTCCCGGTAGCAGGGATATGGCACTGTGTGCAGGAAGATCATAACACTCCTGGTATTAGGGATAGGGCACTGCGTGCAGGAAGATCACAACACCCCTGGTATCAGGGATAGGGCACTGCGTGCAGGAAGATCACAACACTCCCAGTATCAGGGATACGGCACTGCATGCAGGAAGATCACAACACTCCCGGTATCAGGGATAGGGCACAAGTTCTAGTCACACTGACTGATCACATTACTTTTTTTGTCAAGCTACCAACCGTTTCCATTTCCCATCCCCCCAACCATCACCTCAGTGGGAACCTTGGTAACACCAATAAATAAGAGGGCACCCAGCCAATAGGAATACATATTCATTCCTAAACTGACCTTAACTGACCTGAAAAGTGTCAATTTGTATAATTTTCTGTTAGTGCGCACTAACCCGATTAACGATTTTTTAACGATAAATCGTTAGAATTCCTATTGTATCGTGTTCTTTAACGATTTAAGACGATTTTAAAATTATTGGACGATAATTTTAATTGTTGAAAAACGATTCACATCCCTACACCCATCCTTTAATTTATAGGTAGGGACCACTTTCACAAAAAGAAAAAAAAAGCACCTTATTAAGAGTTTGATCATTCCCCTGTAGGCCACTACCAGACATATAGTGAATTCACTAATACATTTAAAGGACATTAGACACATTCCTACTCCCATAGCAACCTAAAACTTAGGTAGGAACTAAACAAATTTCAGATGAAGGCAGCAGTCCAGCAGCAAGAGGGGGGCTTCCCAGTCTTTTGCATCAAGTGTCACATGTATGACTTTTTACCCACCAGTGAGAAATTGTACATGTGCATGCGATGCAAAGAGCTCCTGGCTCTCAGAGAATGAATCCAATCTCTGGAGCCCAGAGTGGCAGACCTGGAGGAGCTGAGGCAGTTAGAGAGGTATATAGATGAGACCTTCAGGGACATAGTAGCCAAGTCCCAACTTCAGACTGGCAGCCCTGGTGCTGCCTTGGAGGAAGAAGGTCTCATGATTGAAGAGCATCAACCTGGTGCAGCAGGAAAGGATCCTGTAGCAAGGACCTGCTCTCCAGGTGGCACATCGTCCTTTCACACCAAGGATATCTCCCCAAGGCCTACTGCCCAGGAGGGAAGGGTTAGGTTGGCCTTCATAGTTGGTGATTCGATTATTAGGAATGTAGACAGCTAGGTGGTTGGTGGGCATGAGGATCACCTGGTAACATGCCTACCTGGTACGAAGGTGATGGACCTCACACATCACCTAGATAGGATTTTAGACAGTGCTTGGGAGGAGCCAGCTGTTGTGGTACATGTGGGCACCAACGACATAGGAAAATGTGGGATGGAGGTTCTTTAAGCCAAATTTAGGCTCCTAGGTAAAAATGTTAAATCCAGAACCTCCAGGGCAGCATTCTCTGAAATGCTCTCTGTTCCACGTGCAGGTCCCTAGAGGTAGGCAGAGCTCCACAGTCTCAATGCGTGGATGAGACGATGGTGCAAGGAAGAAGGATTCTGTTTTGTAAAGAACTGGGGAAACATTTGGGAAAGGGGGAGTCTCTTCCGAAGGAATGGGCTCCACCTTAACCAGGGTGGAACCAAACGGCTGGTGCTAACCTTTAAAAAGAAGATAGAGCAGCTTTTAAACTAGAACAAAAGGGAAAGCTGACAGTTGCTTTGCAGCGCATGGTTCGCAGGGAGGTATTTTCAAAGGATTCTAATGATGTATTAGAATTACGGCATCCCGACAGTGAGGTTCCAATAATAAGAAAAGTAGTCCAAGTGCCTGTAAATAAAAACTCACCTAAGCTAAAAAATTCTAACTTATCCTTATCAATGAAAAGGCAGAATGAAAATACAAACAAAAAACAAACTTTGAAATGTTTGTATGCTAATGCCAGAAATCTAAGAAGTAAGATGGGACAATTAGAATGTATAGCAGTGAATGACGACAGACTTAATTGGCATTTCAGAGACATAGTGGAAGGAGGACAACCAATGGAACAGTGCTATACTGGGGTACAAATTATATCGCAATGACAGAGAGGAGCACCCATGAGGCGGTGTAGCACTTTATGTCCGGGATGGCATAGAGTCCAACAGGATAAGCATCCTGCATGAGACTAAATGCACAATCGAATCTTTATGAGTAGAAATCCCTTGTGTGTTGGGGAAAACTATAGTTATAGGAGTATACTACCGTCTACCTGCTGAAGATGGTGCAACGGACAGTGAAATGCTAAGAGAAATTAGGGAAGCTAACCAATTGGTAGAGTGGTAATAATGAGAGATTTCAATTACCCAAATATTGACTGGTTAAATGTTTCATCGGTACATGCTAGAGAGATAAAGTTCTTGGATGGAATAAATGACAGTTTTATGGAGCAATTGGTTCAGGAACCGACGAGAGAGAGATGAATTTTAAATTTAATTCTCAGTGGAGCACAGGATTTGGTGAGAGAGGTAACGGTGGTGGGGCCGCTTGGCAATAGTGATCATAATATGATCAAATTTGAATTAATGACTGGAAGGAGGACAGTAAGCAAATCCACGGCTCTCATGTTAAACTTTAAAAAAGGGAATCTTTGATAAAATGAGAAAAATAGTTAGAAAAAAACTGAAAGGAGCAGCTACAAAGATAAAAAGTGTGCAAGAGGCGTGGTCATTATTAAAAATACCATCCTAGAAGCACAGCCCAGATGTATTCCACATATTAAGAAAGGTGGAAAGAAGGCAAAACAATTACCGGCATGGTTAAAAGGGGAGGTGAAAGAAGCTATTTTAGCCAAAATATCTTCATTCAAAAATTGGAAGAAGGATCCAACAGAAGAAAATAGGATAATGCATAAATGTTGCAAGTTAAATGTAAGACATTTATAAGACAGGCTAAGAGAGAATTTGAAAAGAAGTTGGCCATAAAGTTAAAAACTCACAGTAAAAACCTTTTAAAATATATCCGAAGCAGAAAGCCTGTGAGGGAGTCAGTTGGACCATTAGATGATCGAGGGATTAAAGGGGCACTTAGAGAAGACAAGGCCATCGCGGAAAGATTAAATGATTTCTTTGCTTCGGTGTTTACTGAAGAGGATGTTGGGGAGGTACCCATACTGGAGAAGGTTTTCATGGGTAATGATTCAAATGGACTGAACCAAACCACGGTGAACCTAGAAGATGTGGTAGGCCTGATTGACAACCTGGAGAGTAGTAAATCACCTGAACTGGATGGCATACACTCCAGGGTTCTGAAGAAACTCTAAAATGAAATTTCAGATCTATCAGTACAAATTTGTAACCTATCATTAAAATCATCCATTGTACCTGAAGACTGGAGGATAGTTAATGCAACCTCAATATTTAAAAAGGGCTCCAGGGGCGATCTGGGAAACTACAGACCGGTTAGCCTGACTTCAGTGCCAGGAAAAATAGTGGAAAGTGTTCTAAATATCAAAATCACAGAACATATAAAAAGACATAGTTTAATGGAACAAAGTCAGCATGGCTTTACCCAAGGCAAGTCTTGCCTCACAAATCTGCTTTACGTTTTTGAAGGAGTTCATAAACATGTAGATAAAAGTGAACTGGTAAATGAAGTGTATTTGTATTTTCAGAAGGCGTTTGACAAAGTTCCTCATGGGAGGCTTCTAGGAAAAGTAAAAAGTCATGGGAAAGGTGGCAATGTCCTTTCCTGGATTACAAACTGGCTAAAAGACAGGAAACAGAGAGTAGGATTAAATGGACAATTTTCTCAGTGGAAGGGAGTGGGCAGTGGAGTGCCTCAGGGATCTATATTGGGACCCATACTTTTCAATATATTTATAAATGATCTGGAAAGAAACAAGACGAGTGAGGTAATAACTAGGGATGTGAATCGTTTTTCAACGATTAAAATTATCGTCCGATAATGTTTATATCGTCTTAAATCGTTATAGAACACGATACAATAGAAATTCTAACGATTTATCGTTAAAAATCGTTAAATCGTGTTAGTGCGCACTAACTCGAGTTAGTGCGCACTAACTCCCCGTTAGTGCGCACTAACTCGATTTAGTGCGCACTAACTGAAAATGATACAAATAAACACTTTCCAGGTCACTGAAGGTCAGTTAGGAATGAATATGTGTTCCTATTGGCTGGCTGCCCTCTTATCTATTGATGTTACCAAGGTTACCACTGAGGTGATGGTTGGGGGGATGGGAAATGGAACTGGAAACTAACGAACACCAACAGAAAATGAAACAAAGTGTTCACACTTCCCAGGTCAGTAAAGGTCACTTAGGAATGAATATGTATGTATGTATTCCTATTGGCTGGCTGTGCTCTTATCTATTGATGTTACCAATATGGTTGGGGGGATGTGAAATGGAAACAGTTGGAAGCTTGACAAAAAAAGCAATGTAATGATCAGCACTCACGTGACTAGAACTTGTTTGTTTATTATTTTTGTTAGCAGGCACCTGAAATGCTAGTGCATGTTGAATTTGCCAATCACTGTGCATTTTAGAAAGGTGGTCCTGGCTGGAACTGTACACAGTTCAAATATATGTAATTGATTGTTGGTAAGTGTATTTTTTAAGTAGCCACACTGGCACCAGTATGTTTACTTTTCCTCCTACTTAACTCACTAGCTCAGCTTTGTAAGAAGGGCTTCTCTGCTTGTGTGTTGTTTTTGTTTGGTGTGAGGAGAGCAGAAACATCAGATCTTTATTCAATCTACTACAGTCATCTCTTACAGTGCCCTATCCCTATTAATACCAGGAGTGTTGTGATCTTCCTGCACACAGTGCCCTAACCCTGATACCAGTCTGAGACAGCTCCCTCCCTGCATTACTAGTGAGAGGCTGGCTTCACAGACAGGGGGGAGCTGCCTGACCCTCACTCCTGACTTCCCCCATGTCCCAGCTAGTGAATGGTGTGTGGGTGGGGGGGGGGGGGGGGGAGGATGGTGAAGACTGAGACAGCTCCCTCCCTGCATTACTAGTGAGAGGCTGGCTTCACAGACAGGGGGGAGCTGCCTGACCCTCACTCCTGACTTCCCCCATGTCCCAGCTAGTGAATGGTGTGTGGGTGAGGGGGGGGGAGGATGGTGAAGTCTGAGACAGCTCCCTCCCTGCATTACTAGTGAGAGGCTGGCTTCACAGACAGGGGGGAGCTGCCTGACCCTCACTCCTGACTTCCCCCATGTCCCAGCTAGTGAATGGTGTGTGGGTGAGGGGGGGGGGAGGATGGTGAAGTCTGAGACAGCTCCCTCCCTGCATTACTAGTGAGAGGCTGGCTTCACAGACAGGGGGAGCTGCCTGACCCTCACTCCTGACTTCCCCCATGTCCCAGCTAGTGAATGGTGTGTGGGTGAGGGGGGGGGGGTGGATGGTGAAGTCTGAGACAGCTCCCTCCCTGCATTACTAGTGAGAGGCTGGCTTCACAGACAGGGGGGAGCTGCCTGACCCTCACTCCTGACTTCCCCCATGTCCCAGCTAGTGAATGGTGTGTGGGTGAGGGGGGGGGGGAGGATGGTGAAGTCTGAGACAGCTCCCTCCCTGCATTACTAGTGAGAGGCTGGCTTCACAGACAGGGGGGAGCTGCCTGACCCTCACTCCTGACTTCCCCCATGTCCCAGCTAGTGAATGGTGTGTGGGTGAGGGGGGGGGGGGGGAGGATGGTGAAGTCTGAGACAGCTCCCTCCCTGCATTACTAGTGAGAGGCTGGCTTCACAGACAGGGGGGAGCTGCCTGACCCTCACTCCTGACTTCCCCCATGTCCCAGCTAGTGAATGGTGTGTGGGTGAGGGGGGGGGGGAGGATGGTGAAGTCTGAGACAGCTCCCTCCCTGCATTACTAGTGAGAGGCTGGCTTCGCAGACAGGGGGGAGCTGCCTGACCCTCACTCCTGACTTCCCCCATGTCCCAGCTAGTGAATGGTGTGTGGGTGAGGGGGGGGGGGGGGAGGATGGTGAAGTCTGAGACAGCTCCCTCCCTGCATTACTAGTGAGAGGCTGGCTTCACAGACAGGGGGGAGCTGCCTGACCCTCACTCCTGACTTCCCCCATGTCCCAGCTAGTGAATGGTGTGTGGGTGAGGGGGGGGGGGAGGATGGTGAAGTCTGAGACAGCTCCCTCCCTGCATTACTAGTGAGAGGCTGGCTTCACAGACAGGGGGGAGCTGCCTGTCCCTCACTCCTGACTTCCCCCATGTCCCAGCTAGTGAATGGTGTGTGGGTGAGGGGGGGGGGGGGTGGATGGTGAAGTCTGAGACAGCTCCCTCCCTGCATTACTAGTGAGAGGCTGGCTTCACAGACAGGGGGGGAGCTGCCTGACCCTCACTCCTGACTTCCCCCATGTCCCAGCTAGTGAATGGTGTGTGGGTGAGGGGGGGGGGGGAGGATGGTGAAGTCTGAGACAGCTCCCTCCCTGCATTACTAGTGAGAGGCTGGCTTCACAGACAGGGGGGAGCTGCCTGACCCTCACTCCTCCGGGGTATTGTGATCTTCCTGCACACAGTGCCCTATCCCTGATACCAGGGGTGTTGTGATCTTCCTGCATGCAGTGCCCTATCCCTATTAATACCAGGAGTGTTGTGATCTTCCTGCATGCAGTGCCCTATCCCTATTAATACCAGGAGTGTTGTGATCTTCCTGCATGCAGTGCCCTATCCCTGATATCGGGATGTGTGCAAGAAGATCACAACACCCCCGGTATCAGGAATAGGGCACTGTGTGCAGGAAGATCACAACACCCCCAGTATCAGGAATAGGGCACTGTGTGCAGGAAGATCACAACACCCCTGGTATTAGGGATAGGGCACTGTGTGCAGGAAGATCACAACACTCCTGGTATTAATAGGGATAGGGCACTGTGTGCAGGAAGATCACAATACCCCTGGTATCAGGGTTAGGGCACAAGTTCTAGTCACATTGACTGATCACATTACTTGTTTTGTCAAGCTACCAACTGTTTCCATTTCCCATCCCCCATATACTGTCAGTAGGAAACTTGGTAACATGAATAAATAAGAGGGCAGCCAATAGGAATACATATTCATTCCTAAACTGACCTTAACTGACCTGAAAAGTGTCAAATTGTATCATTTTCAGTTAGTGCGCACTAACTCCCAGTTAGTGCGCACTAACTCCCGTTAGTGCGCACTAACTCGAGTTAGTGCGCACTAATCGGAAAAAACGATTTTTAACGATTTTTTAACTAAAAAATCGTGCCTAAGACGATTTTCTTGCCCTGCCACACGATTTCTATCGTTAAGACGATATGGAAAACGATTCACATCCCTAGTAATAACATTTGCAGATGATACAAAATTGTTTAGAGTAGTTAAATCACAAGCAGATTGTGATAAATTGCAGGAAGACCTTGTGAGACTGGAAAATTGGGCATCAAAATGGAAGATGAAATTTAATGTGGATAAGTGCAAGGTGATGCATATAGGGAAAAATAACCCATGCTATAGTTACAGAATGTTAGGTTCAATATTAAGAGCTAGCCCCCAAGAAAGAGATCTAGGCATCATAGTGAATAACATATTGAAATCATCGGTTCAGTGTTCTGCGGCAGTCAAAAAAGCAAACAGAATGTTGGGAATTATTAGAAAGGGAATGGTGAATAAAACGGCATTCACACTGCCGACTCCGCCCCCTCCCCTCCCCGACTCCTCCCCTTCCTCTAATTTGTATGATATCATCCTTTTCGCATGCGATAGAGGCTTATTGCACTCGATACGGCCGTATCGTGTGCGATAAGCCTTTGATAAATGTCACCCTAAGTAAGAAATTCTTATGTTGCAAGACCACCTGGCGTATCATTAATATAGGTTGTCATGTCAACAGCATGATAAAGTATCCCTACATTACCCTGACCCATACTCCAAGTTGGGGCCCATTTACCATCATGCTATAGATAATCCTATGTTCTATTAAAATTTTGCTGCTCAGGGCAATCTTTATATCTTAGGCTATGTTTACAGATGCCTCTGTAATCGACATTCTAGGCTAAGGTTCTGACCGTTGCCTTCTGTTCTTGTGACCCTATAGTTAGGCATCAGAAATTGTCACCAGCTTCAAATACTGTCCAGATGTCCTTGGAATTTCTCCAGGTCAGGCTCAGTAGGGCATTTAAAGTTCACGTAGCCAGAAATGCTAAGATAGCAGAGGATTCTGGGTCAGTTGCCATCTCCATGTTGGTCTCAAGCTCAGGCACACCTATCACTACCCTAACCTCCCTTCCACTTCCACTCTCCTCCCCACCCTCTAATACTCTCTATTTGTTTTGTTACTTTTTATTCCACAAGTAACTTCAGGGCCAGACCTGAAGTAACTTGCACGTGCCAGCAGCTGGCTGGCATGCGAGGTTCCAGGACAGCGAGGAATGGTGCTGTCCTGGCCCACCATGCTCTTCCCCCTGGACCACCCATCCCCACCCCCCGGCCTGCCCATTTGTAAGGATCCAGCACTTATGGATATATGGCCACTTACGTGCGTATCGGGCACTTTTTAAAATGCGTATAGTGTGTACAGGGCCCGGCCATGCACATAAGTGGCCATTTCTATGCTCGTGGCCGATTTTAAAATCCAGCCATAAATGCACAGTAAAAACCATCAATCTTCTTCTTCCTGTCAATCCTTACCTCATTTCAGTAGTCTCCCAAAAAATAGTAACACATTAGATGATGGAAGATAAACATAAATTGGACCATTCATTCTGCTTGGCTAATCTGGTCAACTGTGATAATGAGGGTACCCTCATAGAATACTACGTAAAGCATTCAAACAAGCTTTTACATTAATCGAGAATTACTTTTTCTACCTCAGTCTCACTCATCAGAAGGGTATATTAATTGTGTGTTACCATTTTCTACCCATACATCCAATCTTACTAATATCATTAAAAGGCATTGGCATATTCTATCACTACACGATTGCTTCAATACTCCCCTATGATTTTCTTACCGGAGAGGTTGCAACCTGAGAGATATGTTAGTACATACACATTTCTCGAGTGTGACATCGGACGTCTCTCCCCATGAAGGTTTTAACTCATGTGGTCATTGTTCAGTCTGTGCCCACGCTATTCCATGCACCACATTTGTACATCCCCAAACTCAACAAACTTATGATTTAAAGTTCACAGCCTCTTGTGCGTCAAGGGGGGTGGTCTATGTCATAATATGCCCCTGCCCCAAGTTATATGTTGGGAAGACGACAAAACTGATCCGTACTAGGATTATTGAACATCGTTCGAATATACATATAAATCGAGACATGGCCCTGTTGGTCGCTCATTGGTCTGCTCATTCTCATTCTGAATCGGATTTAAAATTCTTCATTATTGACATAATGACTCCTCCCGTACGAGGAGGTAATTTTTCTGAAATCTTGACACGTAGGGAACAAAGGTGGATCTTTCGATTAAATTGTTTAATCGCACATGGGTTGAATAATGAAATCGAGTGGTTCCATTTTTTGTGACTGCACACTGTTTACCTTGCTATACTGTCTACCTTGCTACATTGACATCATTGCTGACACTACGGGCTGATTGGCTCTTGGGTTGGTGTCATTTTTGACACTTTGTTAAATGGACGATTCTGTATACACTGTTTGCTTCTCCCTTACAATCTGAATCTGGACCTGAGTTAAGGTATGTGTCCCGGCTAGTATGTTCAAATAATTGCCTCATAGCACTAGTCCACAATATATTGACGTATATTATTTTTTTCTTTGTAGTGGTTGAAAATATACACTATTCTCAGTCCGTCCTGACGCAGCTTTTTGCGAAACACGGTCCATGTCAGGGGACCTGGTTGAAAACCCTGTACTGTATATTATGTTTGGAGTAGCCATATGGAAACGTTCAAAACTGAATTAAACAACACCTATTTGGAAGGAATTTGGAAGTTTGTGGACTACTTTAAGTTTTCTGCTCTCCCTTCTTGTATGTGTGGCAACAGTGATAATGAGACATCACTGTACCCACCATATAAATCTGATCACTTGAAGGATTCTGTCACTTATCTAAGTCAGTTTTATTACATAAGAAATTGCCATGCTGGGTCAGACCAAGGGTCCATCAAGCCCAGCAATCTGTTTCCAACAGAGACCAAACCAGGCCACAAGAACTTGGCAATTACCCAAACACTAAGAAGATCCTATACTATGATGCAATTCCATAAGTAAACTTAATAGCCATTAATGGACTTCTCCTCCAAGAACTTATCCAAACCTTTTTTGAACCCAGCTAAACTAACTGCAATAACCATTAACCACATCCTCTGGCAACAAATTCCAGAGCTCTGTTGTGCATTGAGTGAAAAAGAATTTTCTCCAATTAGTCTTAAATGTGCTACTTGCTAACTTCATGGCATGCCCCCTAGTCCTTCTATTATTTGAAACTGTAAATAACTGATTCACATCTACTCATTCAAGACCTCTCATGATCTTAAAGACCACTATCATATCCCTCCTCAGCCGTCTCTTCTCCAAGCTGAACAGCCCTAACCTCTTCAGCCTTTCCTCATAGGGGAGATGTTACATCCCCTTATCATTTTGGTTGCTCTTCTCTGTACCTTCTCCATCACAACTTTATCTTTTTTGAGATGCGGCGACCAGAATTGTACACAGTATTCAAGGTGCGGTCTCACCATGGAGTGATACAGAGGCCTTATGACATTTTCCATTTTATTAACCATTCCCTTCCTAATAATTCCTAACATTCTGTTTTTCTTTTTTGACTGCTGTATCACACTGAGCCGATGATTTTAAAGTATTATCCACTATGATGCCTAGATCTTTTTCCTCGGTGGTAGCTCCTATTATGGAACCTAACATCGTGTAACTACAGCAAGGGTTATTTTTCCCTATATTCAACACCTTGCACTTGTCCACATTACATTTCATCTGCCAATTGAATGTCCAATCTTCCAGTCTTGCAAGGTCCTCCTGTAATATATCACAATCCGCTTGTGATTTAACTACTCTGAATAATTTTGTATCATGCACAAATTTGATAACTTCACTCGTCGTATTGCTTTCCAGATCATTTATATATATATTGAAAAGCACTGGTCCAAGTACAGATCCCTGAGGCACTCCACTGTTTACCCTATTTACTGAGAACATTTACCATTTAATCCTACTCTCTGTTTCCTGTCTTTTAACCAGTTTGTAATCCACGAAAGGACATTGCCTCCCATCCCATGACTTTTTAGTTTTCTTAGAAGCCTCTCATAAGGGACTTTGTCAAACGCCTTTTGAAAATCCAAATACACTACATCTACCAGTTCACCTTTATCCACATGTTTATTAACCGCTTCAAAAAAATGAAGCAGATTTGTTTGACTAAATACATGTTGACTGTGTTCCATTAAACCATGTCTTTCTATATGCTCTATGATTTTTATCTTGAGAATAGTTTCCACTATTTTTCCTGGCACTGAAGTCAGGTTCACTGGTCTATAGTTACTCGGATCGCCCCTGGAGCCTTTTTTAAATATTGGGGTTACATTGGCCACCATCCAGTCTTCAGATACAATGGATGATTTTAATGATAGGTTACAAATTTTTGCTAATAGATTAGAAATTTCATTTTTGAGTTCCTTCAGTACCCTAGGATGCATACTATCCGGTCCAGGTGATTTGCTACTCTTTAGTTTGTCAATCTGGCCTACTACATCTTCCAGGTTCACAGTGATTTTGTTCAGTTCGTCTGACTCATCACCCCTGAAAACCATCTCCGGACCTGGTAACTCCCCAAAATACTCATTAGTAAACACGGAAGCAAAGAATTCATTTAGTCTTTCTGCAATGTCCTTATTTTCCGTAAGATCCCCTTTAACCCCTCGGTCATCTAATGGTCCAAGTGACTCTCTCACAGGTTTCTTGCTTCGGATATATTTTAAAAACTTTTTATTATGAGTTTTTGCCTCTATGGCCAACATGATTTCAAATTCTCTCTTCGCCTGTCTTATCAATGTTTTACGCTTAACTTGACAATGCTTATGTTTTATCCTTTTTTCTTCAGATGGATCCTTCTTCCAATTTTTGAAGGATTTTTTTTTTGGCAAAATAGCCTCTTTTACCTCACCTTTTAGCCATGATGGTAATCGTTTTGCCTTCCTTCCACCTTTCTTAATGTGTGAAATGCATATGGACTGCGCCTCTAGGATTGTATTTTTAAACAGTATCCATGCTTGTTGAATACTTTTAACCTTTGCAGCTGCACCTTTCAGTTTTTTTCTATTTTCCTCATTTTATCAAAGTTTCCCTTTTGAAAGTTTAGTGCTAGAGCTGCAGATTTACTTATTGTCCCCCTTCCAGTTATTAGTTTAAATTTGATTATGTTATGATCACTGTTGCCAAGTGGGCCTCCACTCTCTCACCAAATCCTGCATTCCACTAAGAATTAAATCTAAAATAGCTCCCTCTCTTGTTGGTTCCTGAACCAATTGCTCCATGAAGCAGTTATTTATTGCATCCAGGAACTTTATGTCTCTAGCAAGTCCTGATGTTACACTTAACCAGTCAATATTGGGGTAATTGAAATCTAATACAAAAGATCTCTTAATGGGTAAACCCACGAGTACAGTAAACTAAATTGAAATACGTGGTGTTTAAGATTTTGAAAAAACTTCAACGCTGTGCATATCAATATTTACTTATGAATTTAAGGACCATCATACCACCCCAGTGCTCACAAGTCAGACTTGCATTTCATGCACTTCATTAGGGTCACTTTTAATCAATTGGTCCACATAGCTCAGTTCAATTTTTATAGGATTTTTTCGTTATAAGTTTAAAAAAAGAAACAACTTCCCTTATTCATCCGTTGTCGGGGTCATTCATCCCGTAGCTGTCGGGGGTATTCGTCCGACGCGCACGTTTCGCCACACTAGCTGCTTCAGAGACGTGTATTCAAACTCTCCTGATCCAGCACTCCCCTTATTTTAGCGGGGATACAAACAGATCTTTAGGTAATCGTAAATTCTTACAAAGGAAAGAACTTCAATGGTGTTAGAGGTCCATCAAATTTTTCTAAAAAATGTATAAAAATTCTTTGATTAATTTCAGCGATATTACTTCTTTACAAACAATGTTTTAACGATGTACAATTGCAGTGGGAAGAAGAGCAACAAGTAAACTTACCGGACCCAACGCCATCTCCCCGCTTAAAGTTCTTAGCGGTGGAGCAGCTTGGGTCGGTCTGAATTTAAATGCAATTGCGTCTAGTATCCACCTGACAGTCAAGTGATTCCTGATTTCGGCGGGCAATCACCAGAAATGAAACCATTCAATGTCTTTATTCAAGCCACCAGGGGTCACTGATTTTAATTGGAAGATCCACTTCTGCTCGCACTATCTCAAGGTCTGTACACGATTTCCACCTCTCCAATGCTGATTGATGATTTCTAACACAGTCCATTTGATATCATCAAACTCATGTTTGAACTCTTTAAAATGAGCAACTAGAGGTTCTTCAACTCGATTGGTGTTGATACAACATTTATGCTCAGTAAGACGGATCTTAACCTTCCTTTTGTCATGCCCACATAAGTTAATGGGCATGGGCAGAAGATAGCATAAACAGCATGGGTTGAATGACAAGAGGATTCAGGTAATGAAATGGTTTCCCCCAATGTCGTGACAATCTGAGTCTGAGAGGACTTTAAAGGGCAAAATTTGCATTTATCACATGTTTGGACAGGTTCCTTGTTCAGTATAGGTTTAGAGCAATTTGAACGCACAACATGATCCCGAATGTTTTTACCCCGGGAATATGCAATTCGCAGAGGTTGATTTAATGAAGGATGAATTTGTTGCATGATCTTCCAGTGCTCCCTCATAGCTCTACTGCTTGAGGCTGACAAACGGGTATGCTTCAACACCACAGTGTGTGGGTTCAATCCTGGCTCAGAATTTTTTGGCAAAAATAAATAGTCTCTATTCGAGTAGAGCGCTCGCCGGTAAGCTTTTTTAACGCAGTGTGTCGGATAGCCACGTTGTAAAAAACGGTTGGCCATGTCTTTTGCTTGAACTTTAAAATCCTCTTGATCCGCACACAATCTCCTTAGCCTGAGGAACTGGCCCACAGGAAGGTTAGTTTTGAAGCTGGTTGGGTGAAAACTGTCGTATCT
The DNA here is from genome assembly GCF_901001135.1 of Rhinatrema bivittatum. NCBI lineage: Eukaryota > Metazoa > Chordata > Amphibia > Gymnophiona > Rhinatrematidae > Rhinatrema > Rhinatrema bivittatum. The sequence continues at coordinate 13,275,327 of NC_042633.1, forward strand.
CAGCAGATTGTTGTGATCATTTGGCTTGCGGTATATGGTGGTAACAACGGCGGTGTCTTTTTTCTTAATCAGTATGTCTAAATAAGATATTTGATCATGATGATACTCCATGGTGAATTTTAAACAAGGATCCAAACTGTTCAACCATGTATGGAACTCTTGTAACATTGGTAGGGATCCTTCCCATATGACAAAAACGTCATCAATATAACGTTTCCAACATTTCAATTGAGATGTCCATTGACAGTTTTCTATGTGTAGTTTCAGAAGCATTAAAAGTACATTCACATCCAAAAAGGATTCCCATTATTTACATTATTGAACTTCTTGAACTTACATTAAGTAAGAACTACTTTATGTTTAATGGGGATTTCTATCTACAAACTCGAGGAACTGCCATGGGAGCTGCCATGGCTCCTGATGTGGCAAACATTTTCGTGGCCAGATTCGAGACCCTACACATAGAAAACTGTCAATGGACATCCCAATTGAAATGTTGGAAACGTTATATTGATGACGTTTTTGTCATATGGGAAGGGTCCCTACCAATGTTACAAGAGTTCCATACATGGTTGAACAGTTTGGATCCTTGTTTAAAATTCACCATGGAGTATCATCGTGATCAAATATCTTATTTAGACATACTGATTAAGAAAAAAGACACCGCCGTTGTTACCACCATATACCGCAAGCCAAATGATCGCAACAATCTGCTGAGATACGACAGTTTTCACCCAACCAGCTTCAAAACTAACCTTCCTGTGGGCCAGTTCCTCAGGCTAAGGAGATTGTGTGCGGATCAAGAGGATTTTAAAGTTCATGCAAAAGACATGGCCAACCGTTTTTTACAACGTGGCTATCCGACACACTGCGTTAAAAAAGCTTACCGGCGAGCGCTCTACTCGAATAGAGAATATTTATTTTTGCCAAAAAATGCTGAGCCAGGATCAAACCCACACACTGTGGTGTTGAAGCATACCCTTTTGTCAGCCTCAATCAGTAGAGATATGAGGGAGCATTGAAAAATCATTCAACAAATTCATCCTTCATTAAATCAACCTCTGCGAATTGCATATTCCTGGGGTAAAAACATTCGGGATCATGTTGTGCGTTCAAATTGCTCTAAACCTATACTGAACAAGGAACCTGTCCAAACATGTGATAAATGCAAATTTTGCCCTTTAAAGTCCTCTCAGACTCAGATTGTCACGACATTGGGGAAAACCATTTCATTACCTGAATCCTCTTGTCATTCAACCCATGCTGTTTATGCTATCTTCTGCCCATGCCCATTAACTTATGTGGGCATGACAAAAAGGAAGGTTAAGATCCGTCTTACTGAGCATAAATGTTGTATCAACACCAATCGAGTTGAAGAACCTCTAGTTGCTCATTTTAAAGAGTTCAAACATGAGTTTGATGATATCAAATGGACTGTGTTAGAAATCATCAATCAGCATTGGAGAGGTGGAAATCATGTACAGACCTTGAGACAGTGCGAGCAGAAGTGGATCTTCCAATTAAAATCAGTGACCCCTGGTGGCTTGAATAAAGACATTGAATGGTTTCATTTCTGGTGATTGCCCGCCGAAATCAGGAATCACTTGACTGTCAGGTGGATACTAGACACAATTGCATTTAAATTCAGACCGACCCAAGCCGCTCCACCGCTAAGAACTTTAAGCGGGGAGATGGCGTTGGGTCCGCTAAGTTTACTTGTTGCTCTTCTTCCCACTGCAATTGTACATCGTTAAAACATTGTTTGTAAAGAAGTAATATCGCTGAAATTAATCAAAGAATTTTTATACATTTTTTAGAAAAATTTGATGGACCTCTAACACCATTGAAGTTCTTTCCTTTGTAAGAATTTACGATTACCTAAAGATCTGTTTGTATCCCCGCTAAAATAAGGGGAGTGCTGGATCAGGAGAGTTTGAATACACGTCTCTGAAGCAGCTAGTGTGGCGAAACGCACGCGTCGGACGAATACCCCCGACAGCTACGGGATGAATGACCCCGACAACGGATGAATAAGGGAAGTTGTTTCTTTTTTTAAACTTATAACGAAAAAATCCTATAAAAATTGAACTGAGCTATGTGGACCAATTGATTAAAAGTGACCCTAATGAAGTGCATGAAATGCAAGTCTGACTTGTGAGCACTGGGGTGGTATGATGGTCCTTAAATTCATAAGTAAATATTGATATGCACAGCGTTGAAGTTTTTTCAAAATCTTAAACACCACGTATTTCAATTTAGGTAATTGAAATCTCCCATTAATATTGCACTGCCAAATTGGTTTGCTTCCCTGATTTCTCTTAGCATTTCATAATCTGTCTGACCATTTTGACCAGGTGGATGGTTGTATACTCCTATCATTATACTCTTACCTAACACACATGGGATTTCTGCCCATATAGATTCTATTGAGCATTTAGTCTCTTGTATGATCTTTATCCTATTGGACTCTATACCCTCCCGGACATAAAGTGCCACACCCCCAAGTTCATCCTCCCTATCATTGCGATATAAATTGTACCCTGATATAGCACTGTCCCATTGGTTATCCTCCTTCCACCTAGTCTCTGTAATGCCAATTATGTCAATCTCATCATTTGCTGCTATACACTCTAACTCTCCAATCTTACTTCTTAGACTTCTGGCAATGGCATACAGACATTTCAAAGTGTGTTTTTTGTTTGTATTAACAACCTGCTTTTCAGTTGTTAGGGATAATTCAGAAATCATTAGCTTCGGTGATTTTTTACATATAGGCACATGGATTACGTTTTCTTTTATTGGAACCTCTCTGTTGGGATGCCCTAACTCTCCTGTTTCATTAGTATCCTTCAAGGATACATTTCTCCGAACCATGCACTGCTGAGTGACTGTCGGATTTCCCCCTGTTCTAGTTTAAAAGCTGCTCTATCTCCTTTTTGAAAGTTAGTGCCAGCAGCTTGGTTCCACCGTGGTTAAGGTGGAGCCCATCCTTTCAGAAAAGTCTCCCCTTTCCCCAAAATTTCCCCAGTTCCTTACAAAGCTGAATCCCTCTTCCCTGCACCATTGTCTCATCCACGCATTGAAACTCTGGAGCTCTGCCTGCCTCTGGGGACCTGCACATGGAACAACAAACATTTCAGAGAATGCCACCTTGGAGGATCTGGATTTCAGCTTCCTACCTAAAATCCTAAATGTGGCTTCCAGAACCTCTCGCCCACATTTTCCTATGTCGTTGGTGCCCACATGTACCATGACAGCCGGCTCCTCCCCAGCACTGTCTATAATCCTATCTAGGTGACGCGTGAGGTCTGCCACCTTTGCACCAGGTAGGCAAGTTACCAGGCGATCCTCACGCCCACCAGCCACCCAGCTATCTACATTTCTTATAATCGATTCACCAACTATGATGGCCGGCCTAACCCTTCCCTTTGCTTTTCTACCATCCTAGATAAATGAATATACAAGTTTGCATTCTTAATTTGATGCCCATTCCACCTTGTCCTACCACTGAGCCTTGTAGCAATCTAAACAGCTACCAAAACTAGTGAAACTGCTATGCACAAACTATGGAAGATGCTCCTTAGATATTTGGCTTCCTTGGTCCTGTGACCTTGCTGGATGTTACCTGACCACCACCAACCTTCCAGCATCAATCTGGTTGGATTCTGGAGAGTTCTACCCTGCTGGGTCCAAGGACACCATGTAGAATCCATCCTTTGATTTTTTCATTAGTACCTTTTTCTTTGCTCTGCTCTCAAGATAATAAATGGTGGCTTGCTTGCAATACTGCAACTTCCCAACCGTGTTCTTACTGCTACCCTCTTTTTCTATCCCAAGCATGCATGAATTCAGTCAAAGTTCTGATTTCCCTACCTCTGCTGGTGGCTTATTCCAGACATCTTCCACCTTCTCCATAAAAATGAATCTCTCATTTTTCCTCTGAATCTTCCTTCCTCCAGCTTCATTTCATGACTCCTTGTCCTATTGTAATAGGATTCCCCTAAATAAATAAATAAATAATATAATAAAATTGAAGTAAAAAAAATGTCCTGTGAGAGAAGAAACCATGGTGGGAAATTTGGGTGAGAATGCTAGGTGGGGGTAGGACAGTGAGAGGAGGCCTGCAATAGCCTAAGAACCCTGACCCATCTACTGTTAGAATTGTCAGAAAATAGTTTTTAAAAGAGGAATGTTAGCACCCTTTTAAGACTTTTATTGGCATAAGTAAAAATAGATGATCAAGTTAAATACTTTTCCTGATAGGAATAATGCTTTTTGAATCCACAATAATTTGAAAGGAAATGCCATTGAAACCAGGGGAATAACGAAACTGTATCCAGGTGTTGCAGCATAACGGCTTCACTAGCAAATGGTTTAGTGGCAGGTGTAGCATCACTAGCTGATGCTTAATAACAGAATGGCAAGAAACACAAGGAAAATTTAGACCCCTGACATCATCAGAGCATGGATATAGAAAAGCGAGAAAATCTATGATCAGATTAGAATCTGGGAGCGAGCTGAGTTGAAGTGACAAGGAGACAGAACGCTACACTAGTACTCTTCTCTGATAGTGGAAAAAAGTGTCTCAAAACACTTTAAAACCTGTCAGGAACAATAGTACACACTCTGAAATGAATGGAGGTGTGATTGAATGTTGATTAGTTATGTTAAAAAAAAAAACAGCAACTGCTTTTTTAAAAAACATGGAAAGAAAATGTCTCTGATGAAGGTATATTTTCAATGATCATTGCCATCTAGAAATTTTATTAGGGATAAAAATATAAGTAATTATAGGGCACAGCAAATGTCAAAACTTTGTTTTGACAGGTGGCTAATAAGCCATGCCAATTGACCTCCTAAGCTAATCAGGGTTCACGTCCCTGTTAAGCCCCACCCCTTTCTCTGCCCTAACCCTGCACTTGTGCAGTAAAGCCACCCACTGACCCCCCTCTCAGCAAATCAGCATTCCCTTCTAGGTTTAGCCATGCCTATTTATCTACCCAACTTTGCTAATTTGTAGATACCCGTCATAGCACCACTCACGCCACACCCCTTTTTATTCCCTTTTTGATTATGTCACTTCTGGTCATGCTCCCTGTCTGGCTCTTGTAGATGATACAAACTGGATCTGGGAATATGTTTTTCAAGATGGCACTGGGTGACTATAGACAGGAAATAATGCACCTCCAAGATGGCAGCTGTTGTGGAGGGGCCAGAAATGACATCATGGCCGCACTTACTCAGTAAAATCAAAATAAAGTGAGTTTGAATTGTTACGCTGTGAACCATGCTCTAGGCAGCCATCTTGGAATGACATTATCCCTGCGCATGCTCAGACCTTTTTTTTTTTTTTTTACAAAGAAAGAGCAAGGTAGGCTGACATGTCAGATGGAATGAGCATGCTCAGAAAGCAGCCATGGGATTTGAAAGGGTAGTCACTATCAGCCATTAAAATCCTTCTGTTTTCTGTCATTAAAAGAAAACAATAGGGTTTTCTTTTTGCCATAAGCCATACATTTTTGTGCCAGTGTTTTCTTTTTGTTCTTACTAATTTCCACTCCTTCCTCTGAACTCAGGCTGCTTGAGCAAAGAGAAGATTTTTTTTTTAAAACTAAAGCTTTTGTCTCCAGTTGTAATTTCATCTCAGCAGAGAATTTCTCTAGCAAAGAGAAAAGCGACTACTCCCACCCACTCCAACCTTTACCCCTCTTCCCCTGTACTAGCTGCACTTAGCACAGATAGCAGTGAGAAAGGGAAATGCATTTTATTGCTCTCCCTTTTTTACTTTTAAAATGTTTAAAATGTATGATACTAAAAAATGAGTAGAAGCCGGACCATATTATTTTTTTTTTGTAAAAAGCAAGCCATGAAAGAGCCTGTTTTATTTGTAACAAGCAAACAAAGAGGCTGTTTTATCAGGAAGTCATAAATTAATTTAGAGGTATATTTTAAAAGTGCTGCATGAGCAAAAACAGCCACATACAATCATAAGTGGGCCGGGAGGGAGCTATGTGAAATGTTGCGTTTCCCGGCCACAGCAGGCCCACAACCGGCTCTACTCACCCCCGACCTGGCTCTTCCTCTTTGGCAGCGGTAGGCAGTTGCCTACACGCTCGCACTCCTGCTATGATCCCAGGTTCCTCTGGTAGCTCTGTGGCCTCCTCCGGTCCCAGTTAGCTCTCCCCATGTGCGTCAAGGGGAGACGCCGCCATTACCTAGCTCCAGTCTGTTTGCCTTAGGTGCGTGCGCGCGCATCTTCCATGACTTTAAAGGGGCTGTGGTGGGAAACCTTCCTGCGGCCCTGGATGATGACTTCGCCGGGCTTTGTCACTTAAGGCAGGCTCCGCCATCCGGTCTTTGCCTTGGCAACAGGTCTCCACGCTTCCAGTATTGTGCATAGTTGCTGTTTGTTTGTGTTCCTGTTCCTGTACCTGACCTAGTTCCAGTCCTGCGTTTCTGTTCCAGTCTTTGTGCTTCAGTTCCAGCTTACTGTTTCCTGATTACTCTTTGGACAGATTCCTTGGTTTGACCCTCGCTTGTTCCTGACCACGCTTTGGACGGATTCCCTTACTCTGAACCTTGCTTGGACCTGACCTTGTCTCTAGCCACCTGCCCTGACTTCAGCTTGTTCCTGATCTTGTCTCCAGTTGCCTGCCCTGACTCAAGCTTGAACCTGACTTTGTCTCCAGCTGACTACTTGGACTTGGCCTATCTTAGGCTTTTGTCTATTTATGACCAGCCGGCCCCGGTACCCAAAGGCTCAACCTGTAAGGGAATGAGGGCTGGTATTGGTGAAGCTCCAGTCGCCCTCCACTTCCCATTCTGCTCCACCTCCCGATGATTAGGATACATGGGGGCTTCCCCATGGGTAGTGCCAACTCCACCTCGGGCTAAGGGTCCACCTCCACAACTCGAAATGGAAGATAGAAAATGGATGTTCCAGCACTGGTGCACATAACCCCTAGTTTTCCACAGCCAGTATGTGTATATTATGCATCTAATTTTGCTACAACTCCTCAGTTGGTGTTGGAGTTTAGTGAACATGTGTGTGGGGGGGGGGGGGGGGGTGTGGAGAGAGAGTCTATAAAGTTCAGTCTGATACTCTATATATGGACTATTGTAAGGGGGCACTTGGATTTGAGTGAATTTTTGGGAGGTGGATTGGGGTTAGAAGGGGTGTTTTTACAGATAAGTCAGAGGTATTCATTATAAAATTGACATCATTTAGGAATTTTAGACCTTTGTGATGAGGAACGACCTGGCCCGGGGCAGAAACAGCCGAGACACAGCCAAGCAGAAGCTAGTGGTACCAAACTTAGCCACCGGAGGGCGCTGAGGAAGGTAGCAAAGACTACACTTCCCAGGTTCCCTGAACCAACACCTGACCCCTGGCTGGAGCCTGAGCAGGAACAAGTGGGGGAAATTGGGACTGATCCCTATGACTCAGCAGAGTCTATGGAGGCTGAGGAAGAGGGCGTGCCACCGTGGTGGAACTGGCCACAAAAGCCCGGCTCCTCAGAGTCTCAGGAGGAGGAGATGGAGGTAAGCTGGGGAGAGGAAAGCTCCAGCTGTTCCTCTATGGAGCTGGAATAACCAGGAGGTTGGGGGATGGTAAATCCTAGGTTTAGACAAGGAGGTTTAAGAAATGTTGAAAGGATATTATGGTTCAACTGCTGTTTAACTCTAAGCTTGCTAAGGAGGACCTAAGCAGTTAGGCTTGGAGGTTTGTACAGTCAAGCAGGCATTGTTGCAGGGCTGCAGCCGGTGAGGCTACAGGACTCCAATAAACCCTTTTTGATAAAAGCCTTTTTCTCCGTGTACTGTTTGGGAGTGCCAGGACTAGGCCTGGCATTCTAACTAGAAGCTGTGAGGAGTCCATAGCAGCGCTGTGCATGAGCTGTGCAAGTGGACGGGACGTGGCATAGGAGCGAAGCCAGAGGCTTGAAGCCCAGCAAAGCCCCACAGCATGCTGAGCGGAAGGGCAGGATCGTGACACCTTATAAGTGATGAAAAGGTATTGATTTATAGAGATGTGCTTCGTGTTTAGGTATCGGGTCTGGCTTCGGTCGACCGATTCGTTTAAAAATTTAGTTTTTCGCGTGTGTTTTGTTTTTTTATACGAACGGAGTTAGTGCGCACTAACGGGGTTAGTGCGCTCACTGTTACCGTTAGTGCGCACTACCTAAAGTTAGTGCGCACAGCCAAAAAATTGCAACTTTTAAGTAAAACGTATCAATTTTTAAGGAGTCCGTTAGCTAAATGTACGGTTCCCAGCTCCCACTGGTTCGCACCACCTGGAAAACAGGCAATGGGAATGTAGAACCAGTATTTTAAATCATCCGTAGTTAGTGCGCACTAACGGGGTTAGTGCGCTCACTGTTACCGTTAGTGCGCACTACCTAAAGTTAGTGCGCACAGCCAAAAAATTGCAACTTTTAAGTAAAATGTATCAATTTTTAAGGAGTCCGTTAGCTAAATGTACGGTTCCCAGCTCCCACTGGTTCGCACCACCTGGAAAACAGGCAATGGGAATGTAGAACCAGTATTTTAAATCATCCGTAGTTAGTGCGCACTAACGGGGTTAGTGCGCTCACTGTTACCGTTAGTGCGCACTACCTAAAGTTAGTGCGCACAGCCAAAAAATTGCAACTTTTAAGTAAAACGTATCAATTTTTAAGGAGTCTGTTAGCTAAATGTACGGTTCCCAGCTCCCACTGGTTCGCACCACCTGGAAAACAGGCAATGGGAATGTAGAACCAGTATTTTAAATCATCCGTAGGTAGTGCGCACTATCGCTGGCTAGTGCGCACTATCGCGGATTAGTGCGCACTACCTTGAGCATGCTCTGTGAGGTCCCCGGAGGCCATTTTGCTTAAAATACACGCACTAATAATTATTTTCTTACTACGTGCAGTCTCTGAGACAGAGCAGTGAGCTGAGCAGCACGCGCAGTGAGCTGACTCTGAGTCTCTGAGCACTGTGAGCAGCAGTACAGACACCAGTCCAGTAATAAAATCATCAATTCAACAGACGTTGATTCACACATTATCATCAACTCTACCACTGTAAGTGTATAATATAATAAATTAAATATATAAGATTTTGTTTTAGTTTTTATACAACAGTATTACTTTACTAGTAGTTACTTAGTTGGTTAAGAAATAGTTAATGCACTTTTTTTCGGTGAAGTAGCATAAAATAATATAAAAATAATATTAAATGAAGTTACTTACATTAGGGGAAATTAAAAGTTTAACACACAAAAGTACTTCATTTAATTTTATGCTAATTTAGTGAAAAAAAAAGTTTAACAGAAATTGTCAGTGTCAGACAGCTCCCTCTCTGCATGAGAGGCTGGCTGGCTTCACAGACAGGGGGGGGGGAGCTCAGCTGCCTGACCCTCACTCCTCCCCTCCCCCCATGTCCCTGCCACTGAACTGAATAGTGTACTGTCACTGTGAGGGTGAGGGCTGAGACAGGGAGGGAGGGAGCTGTCTCAGCCCTCACCCTCACAGTGACAGTACACTATTCAGTTCAGTGGCAGGGACATGGGGGGAGGGGAGGAGTGAGGGTCAGGCAGCTGAGCTCCCCCCCCCCCCCTGTCTGTGAAGCCAGCAAGCCTCTCACTACGTAATGCAGGCAGGGAGGGAGCTGTCTCAGCCCTCACCCTCACAGTGAGGGCTGAGACAGCTCCCTCCCTGCCTGCATTACGTAGGGGGGGGGGGGAGCTCAGCTGCCTGACCCTCACTCCTCCCCTCCCCCCATGTCCCTGCCACTGAACTGAATAGTGTACTGTCACTGTGAGGGTGAGGGCTGAGACAGCTCCTGTCTCAGCCCTCACCCTCACAGTGACAGTACACTATTCAGGTGAGGGCTGAGACAGGGCTGAGACAGCTCCTGTCTCAGCCCTCACCCTCACAGTGACAGTACACTATTCAGTTCAGTGGCAGGGACATGGGGGGAGGGGAGGAGTGAGGGTCAGGCAGCTGAGCTCCCCCCCCCCCCTACGTAATGCAGGCAGGGAGGGAGCTGTCTCAGCCCTCACTGTGAGGGTGAGGGCTGAGACAGCTCCCTCCCTGCCTGCATTACGTAGTGAGAGGCTTGCTGGCTTCACAGACAGGGGGGGGGGGAGCTCAGCTGCCTGACCCTCACTCCTCCCCTCCCCCCATGTCCCTGCCACTGAACTGAATAGTGTACTGTCACTGTGAGGGTGAGGGCTGAGACAGGAGCTGTCTCAGCCCTGTCTCAGCCCTCACCTGAATAGTGTACTGTCACTGTGAGGGTGAGGGCTGAGACAGGAGCTGTCTCAGCCCTCACCCTCACAGTGACAGTACACTATTCAGTTCAGTGGCAGGGACATGGGGGGAGGGGAGGAGTGAGGGTCAGGCAGCTGAGCTCCCCCCCCCCCCTACGTAATGCAGGCAGGGAGGGAGCTGTCTCAGCCCTCACTGTGAGGGTGAGGGCTGAGACAGCTCCCTCCCTGCCTGCATTACGTAGTGAGAGGCTTGCTGGCTTCACAGACAGGGGGGGGGGGGGGGGGGGGAGCTCAGCTGCCTGACCCTCACTCCTCCCCTCCCCCCATGTCCCTGCCACTGAACTGAATAGTGTACTGTCACTGTGAGGGTGAGGGCTGAGGGCTGGCTTCACAGACAGGGGGGAGCTGCCTAGCCCCTCCCTGCATTAGTGTGTGAGCTTCTGAACAAACAGCTGTCCTATAGCACATACTTTTTTTCATCTTCTTTTTTATTTTCTCATGGTAGGATGGAACGTGAAAGGGAGTCAGATGACAGGGGGAGGGAGTCAGACTCCTCCCCACCGTCCTCCTCCAAGGTGGCAGCAAGGTCCAGGAAGCCCCGCTTTACCCAGGCCGACGTGGACCTCCTGGCCCGGCTGATGCTCCTGGATGAGGGGAACCTTTACACCCCCCCAGGCAGCAGGCCTAACCTGCAAAGGGAGACTGCTGCCTGGGCCTCTCTCCAGGAGGAGTTTTGCCGGCGGGCCTCCTACCCTCGTGAGGTGGAAGACCTGAAAAAGAAAGGTGAAAATAATAATGTTGATCATAATATTCAATTATAAATTATGTATATTATTTTGTCATTGAAAATTAAATAGAGTATGATAGTAATACTAGCTACAGTAGCTACTAGTAGCATACATTGAGTTATATAATTATAATGTAATAATTAACTACTATAAGTAATAAAAGTTATAATGTTAAGTAAATATATTTTAAAAAAACAGAAATACTAGTAGCTAGCTACTAGCTAGCTAGCTACTAGTGTACCACCCTTACCCTATACTATACTAGTATTAATACTTAATAACTAGACTACACAGGAAATAAAATTATCTGTGGTATATTATTGATATTTATATATTAATCGTTTTGAAATGGTGGTATTTGGGATTTTTTTGAAAGCCACATTGAAATATAAATAAAATAGTATTTATGTATAACTAACTTTTGTATGTTGCATAAAAAATAATCTAGTAGGTCAAGGCAAAACATGGGCATGTTGTAAAAATTAATGAATGTTATTCTTTTTCCTGTATATCCCTCTAATTTTCAGGTCGCCATCTGCGATTGCACGAGGGTAGGTGGCTCGAGGAGGTCCGCCAAACCGTGGCCCGTTCCGTGCCTGGTAAGTTGTTTTCAGAATACTACACAAGAACAACACACATTACACAAGTATTCAATTAATTGTAATGGAATTTGTGTTTAAAAATGTTTCTTTACTATAACAGTGAATGAATCATTGTGTCTGATCTCATTCTTGTTTTTAAAATTCTAACTGTTCTCTGAATTTTGATTTGTCTTGTACAGAACAACACCCAGGCAGGGACGAGGCGGGGCTTCCTGGGCCTAGTGGGAGGCAGAGCTGTCACCAGAGGAGGACGGAGGCAGCAACCAGTAGTGGTCTAGGTAGGAAATAATATATCTCTTGGCACGGCCAGTAAAGTAGTATATATTATCTGAGGCTGAAAAACAAAATCTTTTTTTTTTTTATATCAATCAGTTTTAGTGGCTGGGGATTGGGAATGGGGGGAAGTGTGTATTTATTTATTTGTATATATTAAATGACACTGAGTGGCTATGATAGTAAACTAAAGAATTGAAGGTGAAAAAAAAGAAGAGGTTTGTAGTGTATCTCCTACCATCATATTCTGTGTAACCTGAGATTGACTATTATTTCTCCTTCCAATCCTTCAAATTATGTATTCTCTCTAATCTATGTTGATAGATTTGATATCCCTCCACTCTCCCCCTCACTCCTTCTCCCCTGCAATGGACTCCTCATTTTTCTATAATCCTCAAGGTCAATAAACTAAATAAGGGGTAGATTATTTTATAAACTTGCTCGCACGCATCCAGTATTTGCTTTTTTATTTGTCATATCTGACTATGTGTAATGTATGTATAATGTATAGTTCTGTGTCTCATGTTGAATTATTATTTTTTTTTAATTTCTTTACAGGCCAAGATAAAGCTGCCACCAGCCAGCGGCCCACCACTTCCACCAGCACCACCACCAGCGCCAGCGCCAGTGCCAGCACCAGCACCAGCACTGCCGTACTTCCTCCAGGATCTCCTCCAACCTGTAAGTGCTGCTGTGCACAATATTCAAAGTTGGAGGAGATCCTGCAGGAAGTACGGCAGTTCAAGGCGAAATATGATGCCGACTTCATGATGTTGCAGCAGAGGGTCGGAGAGGTGCAGGCCAGTGTCAGCAATGTGGAGAGGAGGTTGTTAGCCCTGGAGGAGGCCCCTCAGGAGCAGAGGGAAATGGCTTCTCCTCCTCATGAGATGCCTCATGAGGAGGAGGTGCCAGTTCCCTCTGCTTCAGAGCAGGTTTCTCCAGTGGCGGCACCCTCCTCTCCACATGAGCCTGACCCTGCTGCAACATCATGAAGTCAAGGCATCATATTTCGCCTTGACCTGGGCTGCTGGGCTGGTTTTTTTTTATTTTAATTTATTTTTTTTGACAAAAATGTTTGTCTATTGTAATTTGTTAATGTCTTCTAATAGTTAAATATTTGTAAAAAAAATAAATGTTAACATTGTTAAAAATGTTTGTTTGTTCTTTTTTATATATTATTTTATTAGTCATTTAACTAATAATAATTATTCATAAATAATATAGTATGGTACTACTAAATTACAAAGAGCAGACATGTACGGATGTATGTCTATTATAATCCAACATATTTCATTGTTTTAGTAGTAACTAAGTTAGTCATACACTTCCATACAACATTCAGTCTGGCTGAATTAGCACAAGTTGTATACTTGTGAGCAGTAGCGCCAACGTCAAGGCTTCAACCGTGGCTACTGACCATTCACACATCTTTCAACCTGGCCAATACAATATTGTGCACTGTGTGCAGTGTGTGCAGCACTCAAGCTACTGCAATGACTCACACGTCAATGCCAAAAATTGCTCCATGACCAAGACAGCCATTTGAAGCAAAAACTTTAATGCTTGTGATACTAAAGTAGGAGTAAGGACTAGGAGAAAGCAGACTCATGAACAAAAAATCCTTCAGAAATGTACAACTTCTGGGTGCTCAGTTTTCTCTTTTTATTACACTCAAGGGTGTTTGTATATATTTGGTTAATCAATATATTGTTACAGTAGTGGATATAACAGTAACAGTTTATATCCAACTAGTAGCTAGTAGTAGTAGCTACTAGTTGGATATAAACTGGATATCCAAGTAGTAGCTAGTAGTAGTAGCTAGCTAGTAGCTAGCTACTACTAGTACAACCACTAGCTACTTTGTTAGAGTATCAACCTCTCTGTGCACTGTAAGTGCAATTTTATATTGTATTGGCCTGAAATTCTTTCATACTTCATTCACACAATCATGCTGTCGGAGATGGACGCTGAGGCAGAAGAACCCAGCGAGGACTTGCCTGCCTCAGAGGTGGACACTGGGGGAAAGGAGCCTGGGAGTGAGAAGCCTGTGTTGGAGACGCAGCAGGACAGAGTGTTCATGTCTTGTGACTCCCAGACTGGCTTCTCCTGTGGGCCACAAGAGGCAGCAGCGGCAGTGTTGTGGCCGCTGCTGCCTCTTGTGGCCGGGCACCCCAGCAAGCGATGCGGGGGCACAGCTGCATAGAGCCAAGCCTCTCTTCCACCCCTTGACCTTGGATCTCGGCCCTCGACAAGAGGCTCACTCCTCCCAGTCACAGGGAAAGTTCGGATACCCAAGCTGTGGAAAGTTCGTTTTGATAAAAACCAATTGCTCGACTAAGTCTGGAGACAAACGTGCACGGTGTGGACTCACTATGTTCCCTGTCATTGAAAATACTCTTTCACTTTGCACACTTGTTGGCGGGCAGGAAAGAAAGTGCTGTGCTAGTATTGCAAGATCAGGCCACATTGAAGCTTTCTGTGCCCAATATCTCAAGGGATCTGAGTCCATGCTCTGAATTGGCTCAGACAGAAAACTCTTAACATGCAGTTCTGAAACATTCTCCTGCAGGTAGGACTCAGTAGTAGTAACTCTTCTGCCAACAGCTGATGCGATTGCTTGTGACATGGCAGGCAGTTCATTAAATGTGGAATGACTCATATTTTGATGTGTTATGGAAGGGGTAGGGGAGCAGCTGATCATACTAGTACTTGAGCAGGATGGAGTTGGAGACTGAGAGGATAATACTAATTCTTTTTCATCGTTACCAGTGGAACAGACCCTGTTAGACATTATGTTTTCAACCATTGTAATCAACTTTTTTTTCCAATGTGTAAGAGCATTGTTCTTGAGAGCAATACTGCCTTTCACACGTGGGTCACACATCGTGGCTAACATATAGCAATCCCTTTGCATGAGAGGTTTCAATCTTTTTTCAACTTGCTCTTTTAAGCATTTAACAAGCATTAACACTTCCTTAGAGAAATCTGGATGATGCAGAAATTCCTGTAATACCTCCTCCAGATAGTTTACTACAGGGATGACACCACCCAAAGTGGCATTAGCTGAACTCAATGCATCAGTATATACTTTGAAAGGCTTGAGGACATGCACCATGTGTGCAATGTTTGTCCAGTCCTGACATCCAAGAGGATTTTCCAATCCAATTTCAGTTGCCATTGCCAAATCATGAAGAGGTGTCTGCTGTTCAGACAACCTCTCCAACATAAGATAGGTGGAATTCCATCTGGTAGGCACATCCTGAAGAAGGTTGTGCAAAGGTGCGCCAACTGCTATTTGCCTCTTTCTGAGTTGCTTCCCACTTTTTACACTACGATTGAAATGCCCAGCTATTTTGCGACACTTTTCAATCAACCGCTTCAGGAGTTGACTACTACAACTAGTAGTAGTACCACCTTCCTTGCCACTAAGCCCCAAAGCATCCCTCACTATCAGATGCAGGGTATGTGCAAAGCATCGGATGCCGCTGAATCTGCCATCAGCCAGAGCCTTAATAATATTGGAACCATTGTCAGTAATGAAAAATCCATTTAAGCATTCCATATCACTGCTTCTAAGGAGCCCATTCCATTTTTCCATCATCCCCTGAATTGCGTGTAAGATATTTTCTGAAGTATGTCTCTTGTCTAGCACTTGAGCATGCAGTAAAGCCCAATGGTATCCTGGCGAAACCTTTTTGGAGCTGCTGCCACTGCCACTGCCAATGCTGCTAGTGCTTACAGGTATTAATGCCTCATCCAGCTGCCACCAATGTGCTGTTAGAGACAATATGCATGCACTGCATTCATACTAGTCCAAACATCAGTGGTGAGATGGATGCTCCTCCCCTTTGCCCTTGCCATCATAATCTGCATTTCAGCACGACATTTTCTGTATAGGGAAGGAAGCACCTGACGGCTAAATGTACTTCTTGAAGGAAGTTTGTAGTAAGGGGCGAAATAATGGAGCATCCGCTTAAATCCCTCATTTTCTACAATCTGCAGTGGCTGATCATCCAAAGCAATCATTAGAGCAATATGTCGTGTACCCACTTTAGACATTGCCTGCTTCCTGCTCTGTGACATTGCAGAAGAACACCACCCCATCTGCTCCATGGTAGCTTGCCGCTGCTGCTGGGGATGAGGAAGAGGAGACTGCTGCTTCTGCAGATGCACACAATCTGTATCTTCTTTAGTACTACTACTTTCCTTCTGTGGCTGCTTCCCTGTTGCTTTACTTGAAGCCTGGGCAAGCACGGTGGGACCAGCTTCTTCTGCAAGCAACAGTGCTCTATGTTCTCTTTCAAGGTGATATTTCATGTTGCTGTTAGTAAGATGTCCAATAATTCTTCCACGGCTCACCATCTTTTTACAATGGATACATTGTCCAAATCTCTGGTCAGCCACAACATGATAATGATTCCAAATCTTTGATGTCCTTGTACTGTTCCTTACTCTAGGCTGGATACTTGTCATTTTCATACTAGTAGTAGAAATAGTAGTAGTAGTAGTAGTAGTCACACGTGGATGTTCAAATGGTGTAGGGGACAGGGTACCAGCAATACTGCTGGCACTGGCAGTAGTTGTTTGTTTTGCAATCTGACTAACATTGTCATTGCTTCTGTTCTCCTCCTCCTCCTTCTCCTCTGAATGTTTACTAGCCAAAAACTCCTGATCATCATCCTCCTCCTCCTCCTCCTCCTCCTCCTCAATATCTGATTCTTCATCATCATCAAATATTTTCTGTAGCACCATTCTTTCATCTAATCTTTTCACCTTTCCCTCAAATTCTGCTCGTTCCTTCCCTTGCAACAAGTTTCCTTGCACTTCTACATCCTCTTTCTTCTCAAAAAATCGCAGTTTTTTCCTAGGGACTGGCAGACAGCTCTTTCCAGTAGCACTATCACTAGCAACACGTTTTTTTCCAGAGGGTACTGGTAGGGGCATTATGATCCTGTGGTCAAAGAAATATATAATAAATATAGTACATTAAACAAGTTAATAAATTAGTTTGGTATTCATTTTTAAAACTTTATTGAGCTAATAGCATTAGCTAGCTAGCTAGCTATTGCTAAGGCTACCCCCAGACCACAGGACAAAGAAGGATATAGTGATTATTTTTTATTAGTCAGTGAGTGACACTGACAATTGATAATTTGATATAGTATACTTACTAATATATTATATTGCAATTTATACCATGCATTGGCCAGAACATCAAACTGCAGCAGACTGAGACTGAAACTAGGCTGCAATACTTCAGTTCACTCATTACATTAGCCTCCTGGCAGGACTGGCTAGGCTTTTCTGTTAATACTACATGCAAGCCAAGCATTGAGGTTAGAGAAGTCCTATTCTTATTTTTTCATATCCTTTTCAGGCCTATTCTGTTCTTTGGACTAAAATAACTTCTCCCTCCCACTTCAAGTCTTACCCACAAATCTCACACACAGGAGCAGAAGCCTTAAGCCAAGCACAAGAAACATAATATAGGATATTGGACAGACTATTGGCCAATTATAGGTTTAGTAGTAGAATTGATTTGATAGTAGTGACTCACTGGCTTTAATAGCTAGTAGCCAGTGACACTAGGCTAATAGCCAAGCTAGCTATTAGCCTAGTGTCACTGGCTATGGCTAGCTAGCTATAAACACTATTAGTGATAAATCTAGTAGATTACACATACATCTATATAATATTGATAAATATAATATTATATAATTTTATATATTTATAAATCTATTAAAACTCTACTGCTACAATGTTCAGAAAGCAGTCAAAGCACCTACCTTGTCCTTTATAAGCAAGCACTGCTGCTGGACTGGAGTGCTGGTGCCTGCCTATGCCTAGGCTAGGAATGCTGCGAACGAAGAGCTCACTCAAGAAACAGAAAAAAAGAGTAGAGCTCAGCTCAGCTCACTGGTTGTGGCTATTGGCTATTTTGGCTAGTGGTACTTGGCTGCTAGCAGTAGCTATATGCTACTGTGGCTAGTGGCAATGGCTACTGGCTGGCTGGCTAGTATCATAGGCTGATACTAGTATCAGCTAGCTAAGCCAGCTAGCAGCTACCCCTTATTAATAACAATAAAGGCTGTATAATATTAGCTATCAATCAACAGCTGCAGCTAGCTATAATGACTGATTGACTGATGTTTTCTCCTCAAACCCACAAAACAAAAGCAACACATAAGCAGAGCACCCCTTATTATATAGCTATTATAGCTACCTATTGACTAAAAGTAGGAGGGAAAATAAACCTATTAATTTAAGTGGCCAATTCAAAAATGATGCAAATGAATATTATGCATAATATATCAAACAAATTCTAGTCACATGATTGATGACTTAATCACAATATCCACAGACACACTACTACAGTAGGATTAGAACTTCAAGCTAAAAGCTAATAGCTCTATCCCCCATTCCCATTCCCCATCCCCCATATAAAACAATCTGTAAAAAACAGCACCTTGGCTGTTGGTAACCTTGGTAATGAATAAAAAACAAGAAGACACCCAATAGGAATACATATTCAACCTTCAATTTAAAAAAAAGTGTCAATTTAGTATCAATTTACGTTAGTGCGCACTAACATATATCAACGCGCACTGCCATGTACTGAGCGCGCACTAATAATCCGTTAGTGCGCAGTATGGTGAGGCGCCATGTACTGCGCACTACGTCCAGCGACTGCGCGCTAACGGATAGTCCATGCGCACTAACATCCGTTAGTGCGCAGTAATAAAAAACCGACTTTAACCCGAAAATTCGTGGAATTTTGATTCTTTTTCCCAACTTCCCCAACAATGACGATTTAGACAATGTCGTTGGCATTGACTAAATCGTGAAAAACGATTGCACATCTCTATTGATTTATACAATGCTGCTAGCAGAGGCTACGGTGCACAAATCAGCTCCTCTTGTTAAAATTTTCATCGCTTATAAGAGTCTAAAAATCTTCAATGATGTCATCTTTAGAAGTGACTGAGCATCAGCAGGCCCAATATAGAAATTCAAATGAATAAAGCAAGCATTGCCAATGACCTCCAAGATGCTGTGCTTCTAAGCAAAGGAAAAGGAAGTGAGTTGATGGCTACAGGTTCATCAGAGAAAGACTATTTACTGTTTTCAGACTTTAACTGATTCAGGTTTACAGATGGTGTCAGATGTTTCTGATATTTCATCTGTAGATTCCAAGCTAGAAAAATATGTTGAGTTTGTAAACAGGTGGCGCAGACCAACAGTAATGTTCAACGGTGTTTTCTATTCAGACAAATTTCATGTTATTAATATGGAAATTATCAGCTCGTTCAGGGAAATGCAGGAGGCCATACATTTGGGAATTCAAAAAGCTTCAGACAAGATAAACAATAGAGCAGAGCCCAGTGATTACCTACAAGTATGCTTTGATCCAGGCAGCAATCACTGACCCCTGTATTCTAGAAGGCGGTATCCTGACGAGCTGGACGAGGATGCTTTCTGGGAAAGGGAAAGCTGTTGCATGTCCCGGCCATGTTGGTGCCATGGCCAGTGCTGCTCACCTTGGGTTACCCTAGGCGGCTCCCGGTCCGTCCTTCCTTGTCGCGGCTGCCTCCTCCCGGTGTCCCCAGCGTCTCCACCAGCCGTCTTTGGCTTCCTCCTCCATGCAGGCCTCTCAAAGGAGCTCCCACAGGGGCTCCGCATCCTCGGTCACGCCCCTAGGTGGGCGTGCAGCCAACACCCCACCCTTTAAAGGGCCCAGAGCGGAAACCTCTACCCGGACGCCTCCTGATGACGTCACTTAGTACTAGTATTTAAAGCGAGACTTGTTCCCCAGTTCCTCGCCTTGGCAAACAGGCTGTCTCCTTAGAGAGAAGCTAGTTGCCGTCCTGGGTTCCTGTGTTCCTTGTTCCTTGCCTGTTCCAGTGTTCCTGCGTTCCTGTTCCAGTACTTGTTCCTGCATTCCTGTGTTCCTGTGTCTTCCAGTGCTCCTGCGTTTCTGTGTTCCCGTGGTCCTTCCTGTGCTCCAGCTTCCTGTGCTCCGCTTCCCAGGTTGTACCTTTTGAAATGATACTTGGTATTGACCTCAGCTAGCCTCTGACCATGCTTGGACTGACTCACGGTTGACCTCTGCTTGCCTCTGACCACGTTTGGACCGCTGCCTGGAACTGACCTCTGCTTGCTACTGACCACGCTCGGACTGATACCTGGAACTGACCTTTGCTTTGGCTGACCAACCTCAGATGGATACCCTGGCTTTGACCCTTGCGCTCCACATGGACACTCTCGTTGCTTCTCCCATGACCAACAGGCATGCCTGTTCAGACGCTGCCCGTGGCCTTCTACCAGCTAGGTAGAAGGCCACGGGCAGCGCCTATCCTGATAGGCGCTGCCTATCCTGATCCGAGGACCTTCAGTTCCTGCTTCGTTCCAGTGGTCTCCAGTACCCTCTGTTCCGGTCTAGCTCATCTATTTTCCAATATTTATTTATTTATTTATTTATTTAGGGTTTTTATATACCGGCATTCGAGAACGCAGTCCCATCATGCTGGTTCACATTAAAACAAGTGTGCATCGTAAACAAAACTAAAACAATGGTGCGGAAAAAGGCAGTTACAAATAACAGGGAGATTAGAACTTGGCAGAGAGAGAAGAGAAAGGACAGGTTTTTAATTCAAACATGTAACGATAGTGTAAAATAATATAAAATTCAAACAAGAAGGTTTGTCATGGTGTATGTGAAGGTAAGGATTGGCGTGGAAGGTAGATCAGTTTGAGTCCGGGAATGCTTGTGTGAATATCCATGTCTTTAGTCTTTTTTTGAAGGTTGAGATGCATGTTTCAAGTCTGAGGTTTGAAGGGATAGAGTTCCATAACGGTGGAATGGCTGTAGAGAATGCCCGATCTCTTAGTGTGATGTGTCTGGTAGATTTGGACGGTGGTACCTGTAGCGATCCTTTGTATGCATCTCTTGTTGGTCTTGTTGAATTATGTAGTTGGAGAGGGATCTGTATGTCGATGGGAGCCAGTAGGTGGATATTTTTGTATGTGGTAAGGATGGCCTTGTAAATAATTCTAAAGTGTATAGGTAACCAATGGAGGCTCTTTAGGATGGGGGTTATGTGATCCCTTCTCCTGGAGTTTGTCAGTATTCGTGCAGCTGTATTTTGTACCATCTGAAGCGGTTTAGTATAAGAAGCAATAGCCATGCACCCTTGCTCTTGGTGGGCACACTTCTTTGCTACCTCTCCAGGAGATCCTCAGAGGCCCACCTTAGCCTAGGCGGTCCATGAATCCAAGGGCTCAACCCAAGGAGCTCCCGGACTGTTATTGGTGAAGATCTAGCTAGCCTCTATCTCCTTGTGTGCTCTGCCTCCTGGCAGCAGGTGCCCTCTGGGAACCCTCAGAGGGCCGTACCAATCCTGCGCCAGGACAAGGGTCCACCTCCAGTGCAACAGATTGCTAAGGTCATGGACTCAGCGGAGTCCTCCACTTTACTGGCCATTCCAGGCCTGGCTACATGTGTCTGGGAGCAGCAGCCATTCATTGAGGCATTTGCCACCTCAGTAGAGAGACTATGGTCACAACTCAAGGAGTCCACCCTGGCCAACTCAGGGACTATCGCCATCAACGCTTCCTCTGTCTCGACGCCCTCACAAAAACTGTTGGCTCTCCCAGCTCCTTCCCGTTTCAATGGGGGATCCTCGTCTCTGTCGGGGTTTTATCAACTAATGTTACATGCAGTTTGCACTCCAGCCTTCTTTGTTCCCAGATCAAGTGACGAAGATCACTTTTATCCTGTCTCGTTTGGAAGGGAAGGCCCTGGCATGGGCTTCCCCACTTTGGGAGCGTTCTGACTCTGTACTCCAGCAGCTCCCTCAGTTCATTTCCTCTTTCTGACGCACCTTTGATGACCCAGGCTGACAGGCGGTCGCCAGCCACCATCTCCTCCACCTTCGAAAGGGATCCCATTCCCTATCACAATACACCGTGGAGTTCCGTAACCTGGCTTCGGAATTGGGATGGGAGGAAGACTGCCTGTGGGCACTCTACCTCAAGGGATTGTCATCCGCCCTGAAAGACGAATTGGCAGCCCGAGAGATTCTCACGTCGTTGGAGGACCTCATCGCTTAAGTTGGGCAGACTGACCACCAGCTCCGAGAACTGCACAGGGAAGTATTACCCAGCCGATGAGTGGCCCTGGAACCACCTCGATCCGCTAGCCCCAGATCAAGGGCACCATCAGCAACTTCCCCGCCAAAGGAAGAACCAATGCAAATAAACCACTGTCATCTTACTCCCGAGGAACACCTCCGAAGATGGAAATCCGGTCTCTGTCTCTACTGTGGAGGTCCTGGTCACCTTATCCAGACTTGTCCGGTGTGTCTGAGAAACTCCAAAGCCTAAGCCCTGCGGGGGTCCCGAGCTTGGGCACTAGTTACTGGCCCTCAACTTCTGCTACCAGTCTCCCTCCTCAGGGAGGCTCACTCCTTCTCCACCACCGCCCTCGTGGATACTGGGGCTGGTGGGAATTTCATTCTTGAAGAACTGGTTACTCTACTTCAAGTTCCGACTCAACCCCTTGAAGTGCCTTTGCGTATTGCCTCCATCCATGGAGAACCTTTACCTGATCGCATCACTCATCGCACTCTACCCATCAGACTGACCATTGGGACTCTCCACGAGGAAGAGATAACCCTCGTGATCCTCAAGCGGTCAGTAAACCCTATTGACCTCGGTCTACCATGGCTACAATTGCATTCCTCACATTTTGATTGGGAGTCACTTCAACTTACCCAGTGGAGGCCTCGATGCCAAACCCACTGCTTACGGTGTGTGTCCCCGTCCGTTCCAGTGCTAACATCCACGCCCTTTCCTGGGCTACTTACACCCTATACCGATTTACCAGGACGTCTTCTCCAAACTACAGGCTGACATCTTACCCCCTCTCCGGAAGTTCAACTGCCAATCAAACTACTACTGGGCAGTACAACTCCCAAGGGCAGAACCTACCCGCTCTCACTGTTATTATTTGTGATAGTTGTGGGTGGATCATTGGGCCGGTGGCAGATGACCACGCCCACGGGGAAAGATCCCGAGAGGGACCACCGGTCAGGCTTAGAGTTAGGAGACAGCCACACACAAGTTCTTTTATTAAACTGTTTTAGAGAACCACCAGAGGTGGCAGTAGTGAGCTGGAAGAGCCCGGCTGGGCTGTAGTCCCTCAGGCACTGGAACAGCGATACCAGTATGGCTGAGCTGTACAGAAACTGAGACAGTGAGTAGGCAGAGTATGCAGAGTTCAGGAACAGAACCATAATGGTGTCACTCACACAACAGTCTCTTAGAACAGCCCAGGAGCTGGAATGAAGTAGGCCCTCGAGGAGCGAGTAACTGGTTCCAGGGAAAGCTCTGAGAGAGAGATGGTAACTCACTGGTGTTGTAGGCAGCGGTGACTTCCTGGCAGAAGTTATATTCAGTAGCAGGTCCAGGAACGTGGGCCCTCGAGGAGCAAATACCAGTTCCAGAGTGCGACCTGAAGAGCAAGAGAGAGAGCGAGGCCCACGAGGAGCAGATACCCCTGGTAAAGACCGAGGAGGCAGAGTAGCAAGATAAGAGGAGAGCGAATCCCATCCGCAGCGATACCTGGAGGCAGCTAGGTATGAACCCCTTTGCTAACTCGATTAGCTAGCAAAACAAGAGACCTTAAATATCTGGTGATGATGACGTCATTTCAGGGGGACGCCCTTGAGGTTCGCGTCACAGCTGGTACTTGAGTCGGGGCCGCGCCCTTAGGCCTCAGGAGAACATGGTGGAAGGCAGCATCTAGCTGGTCCGGGAACGCCAGAGGAGGTTGGCAAGATGATGCCACGGCAGCCAAACGTCCATCAACCAAAGAGGGAGTCGCCAAAGAGGGAAGGTGGGCGGAGTGGAGATGT
The DNA here is from genome assembly GCF_901001135.1 of Rhinatrema bivittatum. Taxonomy (NCBI): domain Eukaryota; kingdom Metazoa; phylum Chordata; class Amphibia; order Gymnophiona; family Rhinatrematidae; genus Rhinatrema; species Rhinatrema bivittatum. The sequence goes on from NC_042633.1 coordinate 13,299,160, forward strand.
CGGGCAGCGACGGTCACAACACTCACTTCCTGAGACCCAAGCTATGTCTGCATATATTAAAGAAAACCTAACCAAAGGTTTCATTAGACCCTCGACATCCCCGGCGGATTTTGGGTTCTTTTTTGTGAAGAAAAAGGACGGTACTTTAAGGCCGTGTATCGACTACCGAGGCCTGAACGCCGTGGCCCGTAAGGACCGGAACCCGCTCCCGCTCATCAGCGAGCTGTTTGATCGGCTCCAGGGGCTCGAATCTTTACCAAGTTGGACCTACGTGGGGCCTATAACCTGGTCCGCATACAACCCGAGGATATATGGAAAACCGTGTTTAATATGCGGGATGGACACTATGAGTACGTAGTAATGCTCTTTGGGCTATGCAACGCTCCTGCCATCTTCCAGAGAATGATGAATGAAATCTTCCGAGACCTCCTATACTCCTTCGTCGTAGTCTATTTGGATGACATCTTGATCTTTTCCAAAGAACTGGAGTCCCATTGCTCTCTTGTTCAGACCATTCTTCAGTGATTCAGGAACCACAATCTCTATGCCAAACTTTAAAAATGCCTTTTTTAGCAGGCTAGTCTCCCATTCCTGGGTTACATCATTTCCAGCCAAGGATTTACCATGAATCCGGATAAACTCCAAGGTATTTGTGACTGGCCTCAGCCCGTTGGTTTGTGGGCCTTACAAAGGTTCTTAGGTTTCACAAACTATTACCGTCACTTTATCGCAGACTATTTCATGATGGCAGCTCCACTCACCGCCATGACTAAGAAAGGATGTGGTCTCCAGGACTGGAGTCCCAAAGCCCAGTCCGCCTTCCAGGCACTTAAAGAGGCCTTTCGTCCAGGCCCATATCTCCACCATACAGATCCGAACCGCCCCTTCATTGTTGAGGTTGACGCTTCCGCCATTGGCGCCAGGGTGGTCCTTAGTCAATACTCCCCTAAGGGAGACTTTGTTCCATGCTCTTTTTACTCACACAAGTTTTTACCTACTGAACGCAACTACACAATTGGGGATCGCAAACTCCTGGCCGTGAATTTGTCTCTCCAAGAGTGGCGCCCCTGGCTAGAAGGGGCCCAACACAAGTTCACCATTTACACCGATCATAAGAATTTGGAATATCTAAAAGAGGCCCAACTACTAAATGCAAGACAGGCCCGCTGGGCTCTCTTCTTCACACATTTCAACTTTGAACTACGGTACCACCCAGCTGAGAAGAATCTCTGGGCCGACGCACTCTCACGCTCAGTAGAGCCAGAAGATACTCCTGAAACACCAGCTGACATCATTGATCCTGCTTGTATTTCCATCGCAGTTACCACCACTGTGCCTGCTGGTAAGACAGTGGTGCCTCGCCAGCTCTGAGAGCAAGTACTCCATTGGGCCAATGACTCCCATTCTCGCTGGTCATCCCGGCCGGGCCCTAACCCTTGAAATGCTCCGCATACACTACTGGTGGGCTAACTTGGTGAAAGACTCCCAAGACTACGTAGACTCTTGCCCTGTCTGTGTGCAACAAAAGCCTCCCACGGCTGCGGATTTCCTTCTTTCGCCCGGAGGCGAATTTTCTTCAAATCCGATTGGTCTGCCTGGCTGGGACACCAGGGGTGGAGCCGACTGGACGCCTACAAGAGCAGCGTCCTACAGCCCCCAGCCGCTGCGGATTTCCTTCTTTCGCCTGGAGGCAAATTTTCTTCAAATGCGATTGTTCTGCCTAGCCGGGATGCCAGGGGCGGAGCCGACTGGACGCCTACAAGAGCGGCGTCCTACAGCCCCCAGCCGCTGTGGATTTCCTTCTTTCGCACGGAGGCAAATTTTCTTCAAATCCGATTGGTCTGCGTGGCCGGGACGCCAGGGGCGGAGCCGACTGGACGCCTACAAGAGCGGCGTCCTATCGGTGTGCCGCAGCCGACGGCGCACCGCCAAAGCTGCGTGCGCCTAAGGGGCACGCAGCTTTGCTTGGCTTAGCTTGGCATCATTGGCCATGGCAGAAAATTTTGAATTATTGAACCACAGCCACGAGTCTATGGGGAGGTAACGAGGTTTTGTATATTGTCAATGGCAAAGAATCTTTGATAAGATCTGCTTAAGCAGTTTTTCTTCTTAAACATTTTTGATCTATTATTGGGCTCAGCTTGGCCTCCTCTTTATAATGCCGCACACAAAGAGGAAGGCAAAGCTGAGAGAGTTGTCTTCTACACCTGTGTCTACTAATCAATCTAAAGTAGAGGATTGCTTTGCAAGGACTCCCATATATAAACCAGGAGGAGGAGTCGCTGAAGGATCAGACTGGGAGCAGGGACCAATCCTCCAGACTCAGGAGACATCTTTAACCCCTGGGGCACCAGTGACACCTGAGCCGCCATTTGGGAATAGAGAAGGGTTCCCTTTTTTTGAAAGACCCTAAACTTAAATTGAATTTTACGCCATTTCAAGATCAGAGAGTAGCAGAGAGTGCAATCTGCTCCTCGGAGAGCCCAGTAATGGACTCCAGGGAACAAAATGGTATTTCTCCCTTGCAGTCTGTACCCAGGCAGGCTCCAATAGAGGGAGGAAGTGGAGGCATCTATGGTGGATCATTAGCTGGAATGTCTATAATCACACCAAGGAACTTTACCCTTGAAGAAATTGGATCCATGTTAATAACAATGCAAAAGACTATTAACAATATTGCTAATACATTATAGGATGCTTTGAATAAGAATTTGGTTCTACAGACTAAGATTGATAAAGGAGAAGGTTCTGTGAATTCTTTAGATGTTAAAGTGAAGGCGATGGATAAAGTTCAAGTAAACTTAATTAGGTCTGAGAAAATGCATTTTGATAAATTAGAAGCTATAGAGAATCAAATTAGGAAGAATAATTTAAGGATACTTAACTTTCCAAAAACTCATTTAATATCTGCATCGGACCTATTCAGAAGTTATCTTTTAAATGTGTTAAAGTATACTAATGAAGCACTACCAGCAATTGCAAGAATTTATTATGTGTCTCAAAATCAGGAAACAGAAAATAAAAAACAAGATAACCAAGTTGAGTTGAACTTATCTGATTTATTGGAAAAGTCCTTTGAGACAAATTTAAGTATGAGAGCTACCCTCATTGTCCAACTTTCTTTCCTATCTGAAAGAGATTCATTACTAAGAATGAAGAGTGGGTGACTCGCCAGAATGATGGCTATTGACACAATACCCTTATTAAATAAACATACACATGCTTACTGTGACTCCTACATCACTCTAAGCTTCAACAGCAAGAGCTAATGGAAAAAAGGATTTGCACTCACAAAGAGGGGAGTAGCTGGCTTGTTACGGCGGTTACTACCCCAAACCAAATATGCCTGATACTTCACTTTCAATGCATATACAGCATAGCTCTCTGCTTCAATGACAGGGGAGAAGAATAACTGATACTTCACACATCCAGCAGAGCTCTCTGCTACAACGGCAAGGGAGAAGAAAAAGGGTTCGCACTCAAAACGCGGGGAGTAGCTGGCTTGTTACGGCGGTTACTACCCCAAACCAAATGTGCCTGATACTTCACTTTCCATGCATATCCAGCATGGTTCTCTGCTGCATCGGCATGGGAGAAAGACTGATACATCACGCATTTCCAGCATAGCTCTCTGCTTCAACAGCAGGGGAAAAAAAAAATTAACAAACAAACAAACAACAAACAACGGCAGGGGGAAAAATAAAACAAAAACTAAAAACTGATGCTTCACGCATATCCTGCATAGCTTCAACAACAGGGGTGAAGAAAAAAAGGATTCGCAATCACAAAGCGAGGAGTAGCTGGCTTGTTACGGCGGTTACTACCCCAAACCAAATGTGCCTGATACTTCACTTTCAATGCATATCCAGCATGGCTCTCTGCTTCTACAGCAGGGGAGAAGTAAAAAAAAAAACCAACAAGAGCTGTACAACATAGTCTAGGTAAAACAAATAAGCATGGGTGTAGCTTGCTTATCGCGGCAGTTACTGCCCCTACTACCCCTAACTAATCAAGCTAGATATTTCACTTGCATGCAGCTCCATCACTGCTCTCTACATTAATGGTGGGGGTGGAAGGGGAATAGAACAAGGAGCTAAGAGTAACAGATAAGAATGAGAGAAAAAATGTGTGAGGCTTGCTGGGCAGACTGGATGGGCCATTCGGTCTTCTTCTGCCGTCATTTCTATGTTTCTATGTTTCTATTATATTTCAGAAATCAGAATGTTAAGTTTTATGGTCAGAATATAAGGATTTTTCCGGATATCTCACGTGAGACACAAATCAGAAGGAAGGAAGTTTTGGTAATGAGGGGGGAAGCTCAACAAAAAGGGGCCAAATTCATATTGAGATTTTCATATCGATGTATTATTGCATTTCAGGGGAAGAAGTATGTTTTTAATCAACCTAACCAGTTGAGATCATACTTGAATGCCCAATCCTAAAAAACCCCTATTGAGCTGGTAAATTCAGTAATAAATGGTGAGAGTTGACATAATCTGTATTTAGAGTTCTAATAATTTCTTTTAATAGCTGCTTCTTGTGCCTCAGGCACCTCTCCATATTCTCTGGTTTACTTATGTTTCCTTTGAGTGTTGATAATATTCACAGATATAGAACCTGATGTTTTGGCCTGAGGACTATATTGTATTGTTACTGTTTTTGCTGTGAAATGTACCTTAAATATTAAAATTTCAATTAAAAAAAAAAAAAAAGCCTCCCACTGGATGTCTGTGGGGGCTTCTCCAGCCTTTCCCGGTACCCACTTTACTCTGGACCAGTTTTTCTACAGACTTCATTGTGGATCTGCCCCCCTCCAAGTGGCACACCGTAATTTGGGTCATAATAGATTGCTTCTCCAAAATGGCCCATTTTGTGCCTTTACCTGGCCTAACATTGGCTCTTGAACTCGCCCGACTTTTCCTGAATCACGCCTTCCGTGTCCACGGATTGCCTCAAGAGATTTTCTCGGATCGTGGCCCTCAGCTCGCTGCAAAGTATTGGAGATCCCTCTGCAATAAATTCAGCATCACCCTAAACCTGACATCCGCCTACCATCCGCAGGCCAACGGCCAGGCCGAAAGGACCAACCATTCTCTGAAGGCCTTCCTCCGGTCCTACATTAATGACCAGCAGGATAACTGGGTCGACCTTCTTCCATGGGCGGAATTGTCACATAATACCCACGTCGCGTCTGCCACCGGGACATCTCCATTTCCTGTAGTTTTCGGTCGGCTTCCCCCCTGCCTCTACCAGTTCCTCTCAGTGTGCCATCTCCTGCAGTGCAAGCCACTACTGAAACCATCTGCCGCTTATGGGATCAAGTCAAGGAATGCCTGTGCTAAGCTGCCGAGCGGGCCAAGCGGGTAATGGACGCTCACTGTCGGGCTGCCCGAGTATTCCTTCCTGGGCAGAAGGCCTGGCTCAGCACGTGGCATATCAGCCTCCGGCTACCCTCGCAACGACTGGCCCCGAAGTACATAGATCAGTTCCCTGTTCTATGATGAGTGGGATCAGTAACCTACCAATTGTAGCTGCCTCCGAAACTTGGGATCCACAACACATTCCATGTGTACCTACTTAAGCCACTGATCTATCTTGGCCTTCACGAAGGTAACAGCAACCCACGCAGCTTGCTGCAGAACCAGAAGCCACTCTCCAAGTGTGGGAGGTATTAGATGTTCATCGCCATAAAGGACGCTGGGAGTACCTTCTGGCATGGGAGGGCTTCAGTCCGGAGGAAAATTCATGGGAACCGTCCCACCATATCCTTGATAAAGATCTCCTTCGCACCTTCCACCAGCAGCATCCAGAGAAGCCAAGACTGGTAAGGGGGAGGCCTAGAAGGGGGGGTTCAATTGCACATCCCGGCCGTGCTGGTGTCACGGACGGCCCTGCTCACCTCCGCAACTCCCGGTCCATCTTCCCTTGCAGCGGCTGCCGCCTCCTGGCGTCCCCAGCGTCTCCACCGGCCATCTTCCTCCGTGCAGGCCTCTCAGCGGAACTCCCGCAGGGGCTCCGCATCCTCGGCATCCTCGGTCATGCGCCTAGGTGGGCGCTGCCAACAACCCACCCTTTAAAGGGCCCAGGGCGGGAGCCTCTACCCGGATGCCTCCTGATGACGACACTTAGCACTAGTATTTAAAGCGAGGCTCATTCCCCAGTTCCTCGCTTTGGCAAACGGGTCGTCTCCTTAGTGAGAAGCTAGTTGCCATCCTGTGTTCCTGCATTCCTTGTTCATTGCCTGTTCCAGTGTTCCTGCGTTCCTGTTCCAGTACTTGTTCCTGCATTCCTGTGTTCCTGTAACTTTCAGTGATCCTGAGTTCCTGTGTTCCTGTTTCTTCCAGTGCTCCTACATTCCTGTGTTCCAGTAGTCCTTCCTGTGCTCCAGCATCTGCTCCTGTTCCTGATCCACTTCCCAGGTTGTACCTTTCGGACTGACACTCGGTACTGACCTCGGCTAGCATCTAACCATGCTTGGACTGACTCACGGTATTGACCTCTGCTTGCCTCTGACCACGTTTGGACCGCTGCTTGGAAATGACCTTTGCTTTGGCTGACCACCCTCAGATGGATACCCTGGCCTTGACCCTTGCACTCCACATGGATACCCTCGTTGCTTCTCCCATGACCACCAGGCCTGCCTGTTCAGACGTTGCCCGCGGCCTTCTACCAGCTAGACCAATAGGCGCTGCCTATCCTGATCCGAGGATCTTCAGTTCTTGCTTCGTTCCAGTGGTCTCTGGTATCCTCTGTTCCGGTCTAGCTCATCTATTCTCCAATAGCTGTGCACCCTTGCACGTGGTGGGCACACCTCTCCGCTACCTCTCTGAGAGACCCTCTGAGGCCCACCTAAGCACAGGCGGTCCGGGAATCCAAAGGCTCAACCCAAGGAGCCCCCGGACTGTTATTGGTGAAGCTCCAGCTTGCCTATATCTCCTCATGTGCTCCGCTTCCTGGCAGCAGGCGCCCTCTGGGATCCCTCAGAGGACCATACCAATCCTGCTCCAGGCCAAGGGTCCACTTCCAGCACAACATCAGCAAGTTTATTCAGAGGTACAGAGAGATACACATGATTGCCACCAGACATGTACTAGAGATTGTGATAAGAAATTGGGATGGGAGTGGGGGAGCATGTACAATTCTAAGAACTATCCTCTCCAGCAGCATCATCGATAAAAAAAAAAAAGATGATGCTTAGTAGATTTGAATAACCGGAGTAACAACTTGTGTTTTGCAGGGACCCTCATGGCCCTCTTGTCTACAGAAAAGCTCACATAGAACTGTTAGAGAAGGGTTGAAATTTGCACCCCAATTTGGGCTGGCGAGATCATGTTGAATGATGTGTCCACTATTGAGCAACAGCAGGGCGTCATTATATGGGTTGTCTATTATGCCGATAAAAGAAAGATGCACATGTATAAAATAAGCGATCGCAGTGTATATGCCAAAACCATGTTTCTTTTACTATGGTGTGTTAGAAATCAAGAAGTTATTAAGGGCGCAAAACTTTTGTAACTACGGCCTGACACTGTAAAGTCACACTAATAATTGTAAGAATCAATGCATTGAAAAAAGTACTTGGTCCCTAAACAACTCAAACATTTGAGGTCCCCTCAGAGAATAATACAGCTGAAGACACACACAGGCTAATCAAAGAAATGAAAGACATTCTTCACAGTTCCAGCATAACCAAATATGAAAAGGCCAAATTTTATTCCGCCATGCTACAGCATTACCTTTCGTTTAACAAAAAGGTGGGGCCGGCGAGCCCTCTCTCTCGCCGGCCCCACCCTCTGGAACTCCATGCCTCTAGACCTACGCACTGAAACCTCCACACTCTTATTCAAAACGAAACTTAAAACCTGGCTCTTCCTCCAAGCCTACCCTCCTTCACCTTCTCCTACTGACCCTCCCCTTCCTTGACCTTCCTCCAATATTTACCCTCTCTTGACCTTCCTCCAACATTTACCCTCACTAGCCCCTTCTCCCCTCTTCCTTCCCCTAAACAACAACCAGCATTATCCACGAACTCATCGTGGAACTCTGTATATAACCTTATCCTGTTTTGTTATTGCTTTCTCTCCCCCCTAGTTCCCTTCTCATGTTACTCCCAGTTGAATCCCTTCCACTAATTTATCTAGCTTCTTTGTTATTGCATCTTATCGTTACCTGTTCATTGTGAAGGCAATGCCTATATAACCGTGGTTAGTAAGTTACATGTAAACCGACACGATGTGCAAATGGTTGTCTGTATATAAAACTGTTCAAATAACTAACTAACTAACTAACTAACTAACTAGCAAGGAGAAAAAGAAAAACTAAACTTGTATCTACCAGATCAAAATGATATTGTTATGGCATCACTAGAAAACTGGCTCGTGCTACAGGAAAAATGCATAAGTGTTGCTTCATAAACTGTCTTGGCACAAGAACGTGGCTTCCTGGTGGGCTAATGGAACTTTTGTGTAGGTCACTACCAAATTAATTAGTGAATACACCTATAAATTTAAGGACTTTAATTCCAACTCTGTTAGCAACCTAAACTTAACTAAGAATTCAATAAACTTAAGATGAAGAAAGCAGTCAAGCAGCAAGGGGTTAGGGGCTTTACAGTCTTTTGCATCAAGTGTCACTTGTATGATTTTTTACCTGCCGGTGAGAGATTGTATATGTGCACCCGGTGCAAAGAGCTTGCTTTCAGAGAATGAGTCCAATCTCTGGAGACTAGAGAGGCTGACCTGGAGCAGCTGTGGCAGACAGAGAGGTACATTAATAAGACATTCAGAGAGATAGTAGCCAAGTCCCAATCCAGTCTGGCAGCCATAGTGCTGCTTTGTAGAGATGTGAATCGGAACCGGAATCGGTTCCGATTCACATGTGGGTTTTTTTTCATCGGGCCCGATCGCGGTTTTGTTTATTGGCTGCGCCCGAGCCGATAAACAAAAAACCCACCCCAACCCTTTAAAACTAATCCCTTAGCTTCCCCCACCCTCCCGACCCCCCAAAAAACTTTTTACAGGTACCTGGTGGTCCAGTGGGGGTCCCTGGAGTGATCTCCCACTCCCGGGCCGTCGGCTGCCACTAATCAAAATGGCGCCGATGGCCCTTTGCCCTTACTATGTGACAGGGTATCCGTGCCATTGGCCGGACCCTGTCACATGGTAGGAGCACTGGATGGCCCACGCCATCTTGTGCTCCTACCATGTGACAGGGGCTGACCAATGGCACCGGTAGCCCCTGTGACATAGTAAGGGCAAAGGCTATCGGCGCCATTTTGATTACTGGCAGCCGATGGCCCGAGTGCAGGAGATCGCTCCCGGACCCCCGCTGGACCACCAGGGGCTTTTGGCAAGTCTTGGGGGACCCTCCTGTTACTGTTGCTAGTAATAGCAGTGGCTATTTTCTAAGTCAATTTAATTAATAGCAGGTAATGGACTTCTCCTCCAAGAACTTATCCAATCCTTTTTTAAACACAGCTATACTAACTGCACTAACCACATCCTCTGGCAACAAATTCCAGAGTTTAATTGTGCATTGAGTGAAGAAGAACTTTCTCTAATTAGTTTTAAATGTGCCACATGCTAACTTCATGGAGTGCCCCCTAGTCTTTCTATTATCCAAAAGAGTAAATAACAGATTCACAGATGAGTTAAGTAAGAAAACATCCCTTTAGAGATAAAGAGAAAGAAATTGAAAAGAAACAAGAGAACTCAATTAACAGAATATACGTTTTGTCTGACAAGAAATGAATTGGTGACCTACTATTCTTCTTGACCAGAATTTAGGCCTGGATTCAGGCCTAAATTCAGGCTTCGTTATTTTTGCCTTGCTTGTTCCAGTATTTTTTGCCTTGCTTTGTTCCTCTATTTTTGCCTTGCCTGTTCCAGTGTGTCTGTATTTTTTGCCCCAGTGTTCTTGCATTGGGCCCATACCTTTGGACTTCCAAGAACTCTTGGTTTTCAAGAATTTTCCTTTCTGGGTTCGTATGACCTACAGGAGGCACCTGCACCCAGAGTTTCTTTTCCAGTATTTGGTTTCTGTGTTTCCAAGTTCTACGTTCCTATGTGTTTCCTTACGACCTGCAGGAGGCGCCTCTATCATCCATGATCCAGTTCCAGATGCCTTGCCTGTTTTACGACCTCCCAAAGGTGGGAGAGGACCCCCTTTGAGGGGGTCCTCTCCCACTTCTTACCTTTGCAGGCTGGAGGCCGCTGATGTTTCCTTCTCTTTACTGCTGCAGGGAGTCGCGGACCTCGATGATCCTCTTCGTGGCATGGTGCCACCGGTGATGTCATTGCCACTCCGCAGCCAGAGGCCGCAATCCCCAGCCTCGCTTGTGGCAGGAGCTACCCTCAGTTAACCTCTTCGCGGCCCGGACACTGCCTCTCTCTGTCGGGGCCTACTTCCTGCTTACAGCCCTGCTCCTGTGCTTCAACGTCTGCAGCAGGACCGTTGTCCATGGTATTGCACTTTCTGCTTCCTTCTTAGGGGGTGAGGCAGAGTCTTCTTCGGTGCCTTAAAGGGCCAGCAAGGGAGTGGTCCCTCTGGCTCCATCTGATGTCATCATATGGGTGTTTCCTGTCTAGCCTTATTTAAGGGCCTTGCTTCCACTCTGTCCTTGCCTTTGCAAGGGGTTATTCCTCCCTAGGACATCTCATCCTCACTCCTACTTGGCAATCCTTGTTCTTCGTGGGATCCCTCTTTGTTTTGTTCCTGGTCTCTGCTGATGTCTTGATGTTCTGTGTTCCAGTCCTGATGTTCTGTGATTCAGTCCTGATATTCCATGATCCCTGAAGTTCCGTAATCCAGCCATGATGTCCTGAACCCCTGGTTCCTTCTTGTCCACCTTTCTTGGCGTACCACTGTTGTTGTTCTTGACCAGCCCCACAGGTGAGCTGTGTAAGGCACCTCGTGGTACAAGGCCTGCCTTCTCTCTTGCAGCACAAGCCTCCGGAGGGTCATCCTTGCCTGAAGCCAAGTCCTGTCTTGGTCCTTTGTCCTGAATCTCGTTCCAGACATCAGATTCCCTTGTGTCTGCTTCCGTCCATTACCAAGACTCTGCCAGAACCTGATCCACTCCAGCGTGGTCCGCGACTAGCCACAGGCGGCTGTGTAGGGCGCGCACCAGAGCAAGACTCTATAGAATCTTCGACATGTTCCAGTCTCAAGTTCCACTTCTACTCCTGGAGTCTGCTTCGCACTTAGCGTGGTCCACGACCAGCCATGGTTGGCTATGTAGGGCGCGCTGCATTGCAGTTCTCAACCAGTACTTTCGTCTGAACCCTGAATCCAAGTTCCAAGTCCTTGTCTGAATCTTCTTAGCGCTCAGAGTCCTTCCAGGTTCCTCGTCTGAGTCTCCACATTCCAAGCTTCTCGTCTGAGTCTTCATGTTCCAGAGTCTTCGTCCACCCTTGCCTCCTTCCCAGCAGCAAGTCCAAAAGGGATTGGAGTGGTCGGAGGACAACTCAGAGACCAACCTTGCATGGTTGGCCTCACTGAGGCTGTGTAGGTCAGCAGGGGCCTGGTCTACAGTCTTCTCCCATGCTCGGACACATCTCGCCTGCCTTGGTACCACCTTAGCTTCAAACCCTACATTTCTCCTCAATAGATTATTGTAATTCTCTTTTACTAGGTTTACCTGCTAATTCTTTAAGACCTTTACAACTTCTCCAAAACTCAACTGCCAGAGTCCTATGTGGAGGAAAAAGATATGAGCATATCATGCCAACCTTGAGAGATTTACACTTGCTTCCAATAAAGCAGATAATTGAATATAAAAACTTTTGTGTATCATTCACAAATCATTAAACTGTGACTGAACTGAATTGCTAAATGCCTCCTTACATCTGCAGATACCTCAAAGGAATCATAGATTTGCAAATAAAGGTCTTCCTACAGTGCCTTCCATAAGAACAGCACATCTATCTGAAGTGCTTTATACTCAGTTTTTAACACAGTTCCTTTCAATTTCTCTCTCTCCTAGCACTTCACTACCTTTCTCCTTCCCGCAACCTCTGCACTTGCTGTCACCTGGCCCCCATCCTCTCCATCTTCCTTTCCTGCTCCACCTCCCCCCTCCCTGTTATTTGTAATTTCCTCTTCCGCCTTTCCAATGTTGATTGTGAACCGGCATGATATGTCCTATGAATGTCGGTATATTTTAAAAGCATTTAAATAAATAAATAAAATAAATAAGTGAGAGACAGAGTGATCTCAGTGGCAGGGCCTAAACTAGAGAACTCGCTATCAGATGAGCTTAGACTCAAAAAAGACATCAAAATATTTAAAAAAAACCTTAAAACCTGGTTATTTAAAAAGGCTTACAAAAATTAAACAATATCAAAGACTATACAGCAGCCATTTGCGATAATGTAAACTTTAAAGCAATGGACTAAGCAGCATTCTAGCAGTCAGATGCTTTTTCCTTAAACAATTTTTTTCCCTTTTCCCTTGTTTTTATGTATTGCTTTGAAAACCTTCTTATTATTTTACCCATTTATTTTTACAAAATTTTAGTTTAAATGTATTTTTTATCCACTTTACTAACTTTTAAATTGTCTGTATTCGTATAATTTAAGCATAAATACTCTTAGGTTTTTTTTTTCTCTTTATTTTAATTATATTTTAATAAACTTTCTTTTAGTTATTTTGCACTTGTTTTAATTAATTTTATATAACTTTTGCAATGTATTTTGAATTTTGTATTTATTTATTGTACACCATCTAGATTGTTTACAGATTGATGGTATATAAAACAAACAGTTTTATATACCATCAGTTTCATTGTAAAGCCCTGTTGGCCAGTTATCAGTTTCATTGTTGGCCAGTTATCAGTTTCATTGTAAAGCCCTGTTGTCCAGTTTATGTTACATGGAAACCGATGTGATGTTTGCTTAACGAATGTCGGTATACAAAAATTTTAAATAAATAAATAAATAAAATTGCTTTCAGAAGAACTCTCGGTGCCAAGGAGTCAGTTTTCCTTATTGATTTTACAAAGAGTGAGGCAGTATGTAGAGAGCTGCAAGAGTAAAGAGTAACATGAAAAATCCAAACACTACCAATAAACTCAAAGAACACAAGACAAATCCCAAAAGGAAAAATAATGTTAAGCGTGTGCATCCCAGTTAAAAAAAAAAAGACCTTTTTATTAGATACAAGAGAGAACACATCAGAAAAGAAAGAACAATGAATGAAAAAGTATGAAAAGCAAAGATGCTTAGCCAGGAAGGCTTCTGAAGGAGGAGTACGTATTCACACATAATCCCAGGAAACATAAAAGAGAAAGAAAAACACAATCAATTCCCATAGATTCATTTATGAAACAGACATAAAAGAAACAAAAGTTACAATTGCATAGAAAGACTTTTCTCTGACTGTGTTACTTACTAGAATCCTGGAACTCTGGAGTTCTTTGCTCCATGTAAGAAAATTATAGAATTTTTTGTTCTATATACACTGAATGTGATTAGAAAAAAGTATAGTTTGCTAAAAAAAGAAAAACAAAAGTACTTTTAAAAGACATAATTTATTTGAAAGATTAATTAATAATTGACTCTAACGCATTAAATGTAATTTGCACAATACTTGTGTTCTCATTCGATTACTTCCTCTTAAAGGTTTCCCATCCCCCTCTACCCCTGAGGGATGTACAGGTGGATTTTAATCCCTTAGTCCTGGTTAGGTGCCCTGACTGGGAGGAGAGTATTCCTCTTAGCTGACCCCCACTCTTTGGTACCCGAGTACCTAAAATATCAAATTGCCATACTCAGCCACTGAAAGAGGGAGGGTTGCCACACACAAAGGGGGGCATTAAACTTGAAGTTATTTTTCTATGCAAGATTTCACCACACTGTACTATTGAAGCCTGACACATATTTGATGTTTCTATCATATCCTCACATTCCCCTCTTTCCTACAGCAAATTCATTTTGTGTGCCTTAAGATCCTCTTTTCGGAGTTTCTGTTTCAGGCCTTTTATCATTTTAGTAGCCCTATTCTCAACTGCTTCCATCCCCTCAGATCACTTTTCCAGTCTTTATTTTTTTTCATCCTTTCCAGTGTGTGTCTAAGCTTATACACCACTCTTATCTGAAATAGAGAGACTCTTGGTCCATTATTAATAGGCAAATTTGCTCTGTTCCCCTCCACATTTCTCTCCATTAAGGCTCCTGTCTCTATCTGTAGTGAGAGCTGTGGTCCTGGGTACCGGAAGGCCATTCTGGAAGGGCAACCTGCCTGCTGCTTTGACTGCGTCCCCTGCTCCAAAGAAGAGTTTAGTAACCAAACCGGTGAGTGCTATGACGGCCACTCAGTAGTGAGCATATTTAGTAGGATGGAGGGATGGTATTAGAGGATACAATGGTTCTGTCTAGGTCAGTTTAAAGGACAAAATCATTACAGGGGATGCAGTTACAGTTCCGAGCAAATCCTTATAGACCAACATGTTCCAGCATATTTATTAAAATCTTAAAAAGTAGATATTCTAGTGAAGAATTGCCTTGTGTTTTATTTCTTTATTTAAAAAAAAAAACAAAACATTTACATTTGCAATCCAACATACTCCGCGGTGTACAAGAAACATACATAATAAAAAGAAAAAGATATCTTCCAACTGATATCAATAAATGAAAAAATTGTATCACATACCAAACATTGGCCTTAGTCAAACTTAGTTCAAGCACCAACTTAGTAGAAGCACAGACAAGATTGTCAAAAGAAACCATGTCTACAAACCCCAAAGTTAAAAGGAAGACTGCAGGAAGGTGTTATTCCTTAGTTACAAACAGGAAATTAATCCCACTTCATTGCCAAAAGCTTGCCTAAAAAATAAAATTTACACCATCTTACTGAATGTTTGAATGCACTAAAACATACTTATATCTCCTGTGATGTTTCCTTGAGTTGAAGTCCCTCAAAGGTTTGTAGATCTTACATAATTTATGATGTAAGATCTTCATGAAGATACCTATGAATAACGAGAAGCTAACAATCTATATCCATCATATGTATGGTGTTATCTGTCTTTTGGAGGGCTCTGATTTGGATACACCAGTAGCCAGTAGGGGAGTGATCTCCATCATCTGACACACATACTATGCAAACCTGCACATCCCTGGAAAACACAGTGGCAATGAGTGATAGAGTAAAGGGTTCTGGAAGGCTACATGAGAGTAAACATCAGCAAACTTGCAAAAATGTGTGTGAGACAGGGAATGAGTCTGAGGGTCAGACAGGGAGCATAGACATGAGTACTGGGTTCATTCATATTTATTACCTGTTGAAATTTCAGTGGGTGTCAGCAGATAATATTAATTATCTCAGTTCTTTTCGATGGTTGAATAGAAAATAACACATTTGAAAGTATTCTTCCTTTCATGAGACTAGTGAGGAAACAAATATTGCAAATATTTCAAGGGATACTGTGTCCATGTAGATTTTATTGCATGGATTTCACCAGCTGAACAATAAGAACTTTTTTTAATTTGTCAAGGTTTAATCGAATTCATTGATTTACAAATTCCCTTTCAATTTGTAAATGAATACTGAAGGCAGGATTCAAAATAGAAAGCATCCACAAGCAAGTTACATGGAAAAACTGCAACTTCAATACAACAGAACAAATTATAAACAAAATAACAATGCCTCCACAATCAGGCTACATAGATATATCTTTTAATTCAACAAGGCAATAGTTACAAGTAAGATGGGAAAAGGCAAAGAATCTTTAAAGATGACTGATACTCTCATTATGATTATCCTCATCTAGCCAGATCTGGAATTGTTTCTTCCTACAGATGCCAAGGAGTGTATGAAGTGCCCAGAAGACCAATGGCCGACCAAGAGACAAGATGGATGCCAGAAGAAGATCATTGAATTTCTGTCCTATCTAGAACCCTTGGGCATGGTCCTGGCAGTTATCTCTGTGCTTGGTGCCCTGATGCCAGCCGCTGTCCTTGTTATCTTCATCCAGAACCGTAACACACCAGTTGTGAAAGCAAACAACCGTGAACTCAGCTACCTCCTATTATTAGCCCTCATACTGTCCTTCATGTGCTCATTAGTGTTCATAGGCCACCCCACAACACTCACATGCATGGTGCAACAGATGACATTTGGAAATGTATTTGCCATCTGCATCTCTTGCCTGCTGGCCAAGACCATCATTGTGGTCATAGCCTTCAAGGCCACCAAGCCAACAAGCAACCTAAAGTTATTGGTGGGACCACGACTGTCCAATGCCCTGGTATTAGCCTGCAGTCTCGTCCAGGTCCTCATCTGTGTCACTTGGCTGATCATGGCTCCCCCATTTTACCAAATGAACATGAAATACCAGATGGGAAAGATAGTCCTTGAATGCAATGAAGGGTCATTGGCTGCATTCTGCTGCATGCTGGGATACATGGGCTTTTTGTCTATTATCTGCTTCATTGTAGCCTTTTTAGCTAGAAAGTTGCCCGACAGTTTTAATGAGGCTAAGTTCATCACCTTTAGCATGATTATATTCATTGCTGTCTGGCTTTCTTTCATTCCTGCTTATCTTAGCACAACAGGGAAATATACAGTAGCTGTAGAAATATTTGCAATTTTGACCTCCAGTGTTGGGTTGTTGGGTTGTATATTCTTCCCCAAATGTTATATCATCCTATTTAGACCAGACATGAACACCAAGGAATTCCTAATGGGGAAAGCCACAGGGAGCCTCAAGAAAACAAAGTAATTGCATTGTAGCATATTGATTAATAAATATCTCAGTTTGCATGATGCAATCTTTTTTTCTGAAAATACTTTCTTGAAACAGCGATCCTAGTAAATAAAAAAAGAACTTTGCTCATAGTTGATCTAAAAAAATCACCCCTCTGTGAAGTTGAACATTGGAATGTAGAAACAAAGTCTTCTCTGCCAGTCTGGTACTACCAGAGATTGTAAACACTTCACTTAAAATGTATAAAGCATGATGGCATCTCTGATAGATCATAAGAATGTAAGTACATGCCATACTGGGTCAGACCAAGGGTCCATCAAGCACAGCATCCTGTTTCCAACAGTGGCCAATCTAGGCCATAAGAACCTGGCAAGAACCCAAAACTAATTCTATTCCATGTTACTGTTGCTAGTATTAGCAGTCAACTTAAGTCAACTTAATTAATAGCAGGTAATTGACTTCTCCTCCAAGAACTTATCCAATCCTTTTTTAAACACAGCTACACTAACTGCACTAACCACATCCTCTGGCAACAAATTCCTAGGGTTTAATTGTGTGTTGAGTGAAAAAGAACTTTCTCTGATTAGTTTTAAATGTGCCACATGCTAACTTCATGGAGTGCCCCCTAGACTTTCTTTTATCTGAAAGAGTAAATAACCAATTCACATTTACTTGTTCTAGCCCTCTCTTGATTTTAAAAACATCTATCATATCCCCTCTCAGCCGTCTCTTCCCCAAGCTGAAAATTCCTAAATTTCATGGAGTGCCCCCTAGTCTATTATCCGAAAGAGTAAATAACCGATTCACATTTACCTGTTCTAGACCTCTGATTATTTTAAACACCTCTATCATATCCCCCCTCATGTTGTAGGAGTCTCGGTTTAGTGGACCCTTGGGCCGACCTGCTGGAGACTAAGAAAGATGGTCAATGTCTCTAGTGAATAGCAGGCCGGGAGGCAGATGTTCAGGCAGGACGTTGATGCTCTTCACCCTGGAAGCTGGTACTCCCCCAGGAGGAGCCCGTAGGACCCCAACTGCTGGGACTTAGGTGGCTTCACCCTTGGAAGCCAAAGCCCCCCTGGGAGGAGCCCGTAGGGGCCCGGTCGCTGGGACTTAGGCGGGTTGTGGATCAGGACAGGTAACTGGAACCAGACTAGGACAGTAGCAATAATGTAAGTGGGGTCAGATTCTGGAACCAGGCAGGAACTGTAGCAGATAACAGGAACCAAGCAGGTACTGTAGCAGGCAAGCAGGAACCAAGCAGGTACTGTAGAAGGCACGCAGGAACCAATCGGGTACTGTAGCAGGAACGGAGCGACAAAACGAGGCAGGTCACTCCGGGGCACAGCGCAACAGGGAACCGGGAGGCAAACCTGTTGCAAGGCAAAGACTGGATGGCTGCGGCCGGCTTATCAAGGCCGCGGCGTCTGACGTCAGGAGTTGGGCGGAGTCACCACTGGCAGGAAACGGCCTAGAAAAGCGCCCAAGTGGTGCGCGCGCCTAGAAGCAGGGTGTCCGCGGGAGAATTCACGGAAGTGCAGCCCCAGCGGGGACGCCACCAAACAGACCGCAAACCAGGCCTCGGGAAGCAGGAGCAGGTCCGGGAGTGAGGAGGTAAGGGCCTGGCCGTGGTGCTCGCGGCCAGAACCGCAACACCTCAGCCATCTCTTCTCCAAGCTGAAAAGTCCTAACCTCTTTAGTCTTTCCTCAGAGGGGAGCTGTTCCATTCCCTTTATCATTTTGGTTGCCCTTCTCTGTACCTTCTCCATTGCAACTATATCTTTTTTGAGATGCGGCGACCAGAATTGTGCACAGTATTCAAGCTGCGGTCTCACCATGGAGTGATACAGAGGTATTATGACATTTTCCGTTTTATTCACCATTCCCTTTCTAATAATTCCCAACATTCTGTTTGCTTTTTTGACTGCCGCACCACATTGAACCGATGATTTCAATGTGTTATCCACTATGACGCCTAGATCTCTTTCTTGGGTGGTAGCTCCTTATATTGAA
This sequence comes from Rhinatrema bivittatum, assembly GCF_901001135.1. Classification (NCBI taxonomy): domain Eukaryota; kingdom Metazoa; phylum Chordata; class Amphibia; order Gymnophiona; family Rhinatrematidae; genus Rhinatrema; species Rhinatrema bivittatum. Next base: position 13,317,878 of record NC_042633.1, read on the forward strand.
TGTAACATTGTGTAAATATAGCATGGGTTATTTTTCCCTATATGTATCACCTTGCACTTATCCACATTACATTTCATCTGTTATTTGGATGCCCAATTTTACAGTCTTACAAAGTCTTCCTGCAATTTATCATAATCTGCTTGTGATTTAACTACTCTGAACAATGTTGTATCATCTGCAAATCTGATTACCTCACTCGTAGTATTTCTTTCCAGATCATTTATAAATATATTAAAAAGTATGAGTCCCATTACAGATCCCTGAGGCACTCCACTGCCCACTCCCACTGAGAAAATTGTCCATTTAATCCTATTCTCTGTTTCCAATGTTTTAGCCAGTTTGTAATCCACGAAAGGACATCGCCACCTATCCCATGACTTTTTACTTTTCCTAGAAGCCTCTCATGAGGAAATTTGTCAAACGCCTTCTGAAATCCAAATACACTACATCTACTGGTTCACCTTTATCTACATATTTATTAACTCCTTCAAAAAATTGAATAAGATTTGTGAGACAAGACTTGCCTTGGGTAAAACCATGCTTACTTTGCTCCATTAAACCATGTCTTTCTATATGTCCTGTGATTTTGATATTTGGAGCACTTTCCATTAATTTTCCTTGCACTTAAGTCAGGCTAACTGGTCTGTACTCTTGCGCCCCTGTCCGCGCTTCATGCGGACAGGGCCTTACCTCCATGGCCTTGTGCTGCCTGACGCTGCTCATCGCCTGAGGTGGTCGACGCTGGGTGCTCCAGCGACCTGGCCTCCATCTTGCCAGCACGGCAGGAGCTGTGCCGGGTCTTCACCTCACCTGGAGGCCTGCTCCTCAGCGGCATGGACGCCACCGACATCACCTGTCTCTGGGCCCTCCTCCTATGCCGCTGAGACAACGCCGACACAGCTGACTCCTTCCTGCTTCGGCGTCTGCAGGGCTGCTGTCCAGGGTCCTGCAGACTTCCTCTGATGGCTCCTCCTAAGGGGCAGGCCTGCGGATTTCCCTCATTCGTATGGGGCCAGCCAGGCATGGTCCTCCAGACAGCTCCTCCCAGGGAGTTGCCCTCTCAGCCCTACAAGAGGGCCTTGCTTCATTCCACTTTTGTCTTCGCATTGGCTTAGATGCTCCTGAAGACATCTCGTCTCCTGATGTCTGTTCCTGAGTCTGGATCCTGGTGTCTGTTTCCTGAGTTTGGATCCTGATGTCCGTTTCCTGAGTCCGGGTCCTGATGTCTAATCCAAGACCGGATGTCCGTGAGACCAGCTTCAGATGTCCATTCCAAATCCGGATGTCCATGAGTTCAAATCCTGAGGTCCGTTCCAGGCCCGGATGTCCGTGAGCCTGATCCGGAAGTCCGTTCCAAGATGTTCCATCCTGCAGTGCACTCCAAGTCTTGCAGTCCTCTCCAAGTCCTGCAGTCCGCTTCAAGATGTCCCATGATCCTAGATGATCCAAGATGATCCAAGATGTTCAAAGTTCCAAATTCCAAGTTCCTAATTCGAAGTTCCTCGTTCGAAGTTCCTAGTTCCAAGAGGTTTGTGAGTTCTCTTCTTGTGATGTACCTTGTCTCCCTTTTGATGTTGTCCCGGTTCTAATGCTCCAGGTCTGGTGGGACCCGTGCCTCCAGAGATTCCCTGCTTTTACTCCAAGTGTCCTAACTCCAAGCTTTTATCTGTTCCCAGTTCCTATTCTGGAGGATCTGAGGGGTTTCCATTATCCTGCGCTATGAGACTTCATGAGCCTGTCCCGATCTCCTCGTGGTCTGCGACCAGCCATCCAGCTGTGTAGGGTATGAAGGGGACAGTGTGGTCTGTGACTAGCCCCACGTACTGTGTAGGGTGGCTGAGGGTCTTTCTCATCCCTGCCTGTGTCTTCGTTCTTCATCTGAGTCTTCAGTGTGGTCCACGATTAGCCCCATGTGCTGTGTAGGGTTCCTTAGGGACTCGCCTTCCTTGTCCAAATCTTTGTTCCAAGTTCAAAGTCTTCATCTCTTCGTCTCCAAGTTCCAAGTCTTCATCTCCTCATCTCCACGTTTCAAGTCTTCAGTTCTACGACGTACTCTTTGAGAGTCCCAAGCTCCTCGTCAACCTCCTCGAGAGTCCCAAGTTCCAAGTTTCTTTCTGATTCTTCGTACTCTAGCTTTCCTTGAACTCTCCTATGTTCAAAGTCCCTAGTCCTAGCCAGAGACCTATTCTGTAGTCCTATATTCCTAGCTCCATCCAGCTCTTCTCCTGTGTTGCCCATCCTGCACACACACCTCACCATGGGTACGACTCATGTCTCTACCTAAGCCGTCCTATGGCCCAAGGGCTCCTCTCTCCTATGAGCTAGTGATGCATGCCAAGCCCGCTCCATCAGCCCCTAAAGGCTGCGCTTGCAACCTATAGTTTCATGGATTGCCCCTGGAGCTCTTTTTAAATATTGGGGTTACATTAGCCACCCTCCATTCTTCAGGTACAATGGATGATTTTAATGATAGGTTACAAATTTTTACTAATAGGTCTGAAATTTCATTTTTTAGTTCCTTCTGAACCCTGGGGTGTATACTATCTGGTTCAGGTGATTTACTACTCTTCAGTTTGTCAATCAGACCTACCACATCTTCTAGGTTCACCGAGATTTGGTTCAGTCCATTGAATCATTACCCATGAAAACCTTCTCCGATACGGGTATCTCCCCAACATCCTCTTCAGTAAACACCTTAGCAAAGAAATCATTTAATCTTTCCATGATGGCCTTATCTTCTCGTGCCCCTTTAACCCTTCGATCATCTAATAGTCCAACTGATTCTCTCACAGGTTTTTTGCTTCAGATATATTTTAAAAAGTTTTTACTGTGAATTTTTGCCTCTACGGCCAACTTCTTTTCAAATTCTCTCTTAGCCTGTCTTATCAATGTCTTACTTTTAACTTGCCAATGCTTATGCATTTCCAATTTTTTTCTGTTGGATCCTTCTTTCAATTTTTGAATGAAGATCTTTTGGATATAATAACTTCTTTCACCTCCCCTTTTAAAAAAGTTTGTATGACCCAGACTACATCCTTATGTTCACTTCATCCATTTTCACAACCATGTCCCTCTCTCATCCTGTAAATCAGGATTTACCTGTTACATTCGGTGGATCGCAAACTAAGTCATGGCCCGTGGCTCATACCTGTCAGTTGGCCCTGGCCATATGGTCTCCCAATGCCACATCACCCGGGCTGCTTCTGATTGCCCCCGCATGGCTTCCTTTAGATAGCACAATATGAAGCTATGCCTCACTGCTCCAGCCATCCTGTCCTCAGTGCGGCAGGATGCCATTTGGACATCAGGGCCTGATCCGCCCTCTCAGAAGCCATCTTCTCCTCCTTCTATGGGGTAGATTTTCAAAGCAGTGCACACTGTCAAAGTGCGCGTGGTTCCCGGAGGACGCAGATGGACGCGCATGTTATAAAATCAGATGACCACAAACACATGCACGCCAGATTTTAAAATCTGCACGTGTATGTGCGGGTGGTGTGCACGGGGTAGGAATTTTCATAAAATATATGTGATGACACAATTGGACCTTCCGAATTCTCTACCCCCTACCTGCACTTCCTCTTTCTTCCCCTTTCTTCCTCACCTCCTAAGCCTAATCTACCTTTCCCTACATATTTTATTTTATTACTTACGGTACTGCTCCTCCAGAGCAGAAGCAAGTAATGCTTGCCGGCCAGCTGCCGGTGCCTGCTTCCCCGGAACAGCGTCTAATGGCCGCTGTCCTGGCCAGCCTTCACACCTGCAGGACTGCTTCCTGCAGGTTGTACCAACTCCACCTTGGCCTAAGGGTCACATTTCCAACATTATCATACCTGGCATGATGACCCAACACCTGTTGTGGTTTCAAAATATCCACAGTGAATATGCATAAGACAAATCTGTATATGCTGGGTCTGCAAAGTATGTAAATTCTTCTCATTTGCAGTCATTGTGAGTATCACACACAGATCGACCAACATATGTTTCTGATCTTATAATGCATTATTCTCTTTCATAGTTATTGCATTCTACCAAACAGGGTTTATTAAGACGATTTTCACCTATTGGGATTTGTTTTGAGTCCACTCAAAAATCCACCTTTAGTTATCAAGCAACACTGTGATATCAGTTCTCCTTGACATTAACGTAGAGTTAGAATATTTAAAACTCAGGAAGAATATTAGGGCTTGTTTTTTCTTTCAATTATTGAAATAAGAGGGTGGTTTGGGCCTGTGTTTCTCAATAATAAGAAGGTAACACACCTGAAAGAGTGTGAACACTCCTTCAGGTGTGTGCATCGTCACACACCAGATATGCATCCATTTTATAACTTGTACATGTATTTACGTGAATATTATAAAATAGCTTCACTGCATGCATATGTGTACCCAATTTTAACTGGGTAGGAGCCTAGGTGCATAGATCTCTCTTCTATCATTTAAGTCGTGGAATTTTAATGTCCCTTCAGTGTTGAAAAAGTCATCTTCTCCTTCGCAGTTGGCACCAGGGGAACTTGCCAGTACTCCTTTGTCAAATCAAGCATGGAGATAAACTGGGCAGTTCCCAAGCATTCAATAAGTTTATCCACGTGGGGCATTGGGTATGTGTCCAGCTTCGAAGCCTCATTGACCTTCTGGAAGTCAATACAGAACCGGATACTACCATCCAGTTTAGGTACCATTACAATAGGCGAGGACCAATCACTATTGGATTCCTCTATTACTCCAAGTAGAAGCATTTCTTTCACCTCAGCTTCTACCACCTGCCTCTTGGCTTCAGGAATCTGGTAGGGCCATTGTTTAACTATTACTCCTGGGGCTGTAATAATATCGTGACAAACTGAGTTCTCCTGGGCATAGTCAAGAAGGTATCTTTATTCCGAGTCACTAGTTTATCCAGGTCCACTTTCTGTGTTGTGGAAAGTTGGTCCCCATATGGGATCATCTGGGGTTCGGAAGTTTGTGAAACATCTGGACCAAAGTCTTCTTCTTGGACCAGACTGCAAGTCGGAGCAACCCATTTTTTTAATAGATTCACATGGAAGATCTGGGCCTTCTTCCGTCTGTCAGGTTGGGCCACTTTATAATCCACTGGGCCCATCTTCTCCAGCACCTCATACGGACCTTGCCAACGGGACAGCAATTTATTTTCCGGCATCGGTAGTAGCACTAGTATGCGGTCTCCTGGCTGGAAGACCCAAGGAACAGCGGACTGGTTATATTGCCGGGCTTGGGTAGCCTGGGCCTTTTCCAGTCATAGTAGGGCAGCCTCTCCTGCCCTCCCCAGTCGGTCCTGCATCTGGATCACATAGTCGGCCAAATTCCGACCAGAATTGGGTTCCTCCTCCCAGGTCTCCCAGGATTTCCGGTGGTCTTCTACCATACAATAATTCAAACAGGGAAAACCTCTCGAATGGCGAACAATATATATGGCAAAAGTAAGTCCCAATTCTTGCCATCTTCCGAGATGAACTTCCTCAATATCTGTTTGAGAGTTTTGTTAAAACGCTCCATGAGCCCATCAGTTTGTGGATGGTAAACTGACGTCCGCAGGGTTTTTACCTGCAATAATGTGCAAACTTGTTTCATCACTTTAGAGACAAATGGGGTCCCTTGGTCGGTTAATATCTCTTTGGGTAACCCCACCCGGGAAATCACCTCCACCAAGGCTGTGGCTATTGTTTGAGTCTTCATATCTCGTAGGAATATAGCTTCTGGATACCTGGTTGCATAATCAAGAATGACCAGGATATATTTGTTTCTGCGGCTAGACCTCTCTAAGGGACCTACCAAGTCCATAGCGACCCTCTCAAAAAGTGCCTCTATAATTGGCATAGGCACCAGGGGAGCTACGTGCATTGCTGCTGGTCTGGTCAGCTGACAGGTAGGGCAGAACTAACAATAGTCCTGAACATGCCGATACAAGCCAGGCCAATAGAACTGGGCTAAAATCTTTTCTAATGTTTTCTCTTCCCCTAGGTGGCCCCCCAAAAGGTGACTATGGGCAAGCCGCAACGCAAGATGTTGATACTGCTGGGGAACCAAAAGCTGCTCAACCATTTCGCCCTCCAGATTCCCCTTTGCTACTCTAAATACTAGATTTTTCTTGAGTACAAAAAAGGGGTGGGGGCTGGCTTTTGACCCTCCACCCCAGAGACTAATTCCCCATCTATTATCTGTATTTTCTCCCAGGCCCCTTTTAGTGTCCCATCTTCTTGTTGGGCCCACCTAAACTTCCCGGGGTTTCCCTCGCCTATCCAGTCTGAGGGAACCTCTATGGATTGGGGAGCCCCCTCTAACTCCACAACTGCCTCTAAACCTTGGGAATAATTATACTTTTCTATCTTACATTGTCTACGAGGCTTGGGTATCTTAGGATTATTAATAAAGAAGCCCTTCATGAGCCGGGCCCAAAGAGTCCCAAAGTCTGGATAATCTCATCCCAGTATCACCGGTTATGTTATCCAGAGGAGCACTCCCACTTTTACTGTTGCTTGTCCCACTGGAGTCTTCAATAGGACCTGACTGGTCGGGTATTGTCTTTGGTCTCCATGTATACAAGCGAGGGTCACTATCTGTTCATAATCAATCTGTGTTCTTTTGACCAGTTCCCTCCAAATGAGAGTTTTTACACTTCCTGAGTCTACTAGGGCTTGGGTCGAATCACCATCTAGCTCCACCGTAACCACAAAGGTTGTAAACCACGAGCAGGGAATGTCCACAAACGAGCAGGAGTAAGGGGTCACCAAATTGACATCCATATATTCATCCTCACTCGATAGCAGTCCCGCGCAAAGTGCTCCCTCTCTCCACAGTTGAAGCAGGTCCCTTTGGACTTCACTGCTTCTAGGTGTTTACTCGTTCCACCCTCAGGTCCCTATAAAGCATTATCAGGGTCTCATGAGGTAGGGAGACTCTTCACTTCTCGGCTGATATAGCGGCTTAGGGTTCCGCCCCTCGAGTCTCTTCTTCCTTTCTCCAAGCCCTTTATTCGGGAATTCTTCTATGCTGGAATAAGCCCACAGCCTGTGTCTGCAGCATCCAAATAACGCTCTACTAGGGAAACCACATCCTTCAGGTCCCCGCTGTCTGTCGCCGCACCCATTCACGCACTCGGGAGGGGAGAACATCCACAAACTGTTCTGCCACGACACTCCGCAACTTCAACTCCCCTTTTAATATTGGGTTCTAGTCACCGCCAACACCCGGTGTCTCTGAGCCAGAACCCGGAGTCTCTCTGCTGATGTAAAAGTTAAGCCCCGGAAACTTTTCCTATAAGATTCCTTAGACAGTCCCAGTCTATCGAGTACGGCAGCCTTGACTTCCTGATAGTCTTGGGCTTGCTGTTTGTCAAGGGCCCGGTATGCGGCCTGGGCCACATTGGTTAAATGTGGGGCCACTCTCATGGCCCACTGGAATCTAGGCCAGGCCAGGCCATGGCCTCTGCCACCCTTTCAAAAGTGACCAGAAATGCTTCCGGGTCTTCTTGGGGCCCCATATTTGTCAGCCAAATTTCCAGTGTTGGTGGGGTTGGACTCTGTTCCGTTCTGGTGTGTACCCCATAGGTCTCTGGTGCTGGTGTCCTTCATAGTAATTGGCCATTAAGCTGTGCTTGGGCTTCCAGGTATTGCTGCAATTGTTGCAGTAGCTGCTGGTGCTGTGCATACTGGGTCTGAGCGGCTGCCCGGAGCTGCTGTTGTCCCTCCACCAGGGCGTGCAGTAGCTGCTCCATTTCTCAGGGAGGTTCCTGCAGAGGCTATTCTGAGCTCCTGCCCCTTCAAGACCGGAAACCTTTCCCCTTCTTCCAAACAAAAGAAAAGCCTGCTTCACCAGCTCTAACTAACTTCTTCTGTTCCCTCCCTCCGGTGGAGCTTCTCTCCTTATCCGGTACCAACAAACAACAAAAAAAATCCTGTGTGGCTACCGTTGCAGCCAGGCCTCCCCCCAATTTTTTTTTCTGCTAGTGTGGGTCCCTGTCTGTAATGCTTAAAACAGATAATCCCGCTTCTGCCACCATATGTGATGCCCTTGGAGTGGTCTAAGACAGGAGAAGGTCAGAGAACAGAGCTGTTCTACTTTTCAACAGTTTAATTACAAAAGGTTCAGCAAGACAGAATCAAAATGGCTGCTTACCTCAGCATACTGACAATGCAAGAACAGCTTTTCCAAAAGAGCACAGCACTCCATTACTGTTACGATTCCGGAAGTTTACCCTTAATCCAAGGAAGGGTTAGCGCTACCTAGGAGAGAGTAAACCCTCTTAGGTCCCTACCGTTGGAAGGCAAGGCCGGGTGCAGCAGACGTTGAGCCGGTACTTCACCACTGGAAGCTCATGGTCCCCTCAGGCCGCTTGGACTTAGGAGAATCACCAAAGACTGAAGATAGGTCTGGATGCAGGCACCTCCTGCAGGTCATGGATACAAGACAGCTGGCACCTCCAGCATATTGTATGTCAGTCCAGGAGAGGAGGCCGAAGAATGGTCAAAAGCCGGTCCAATGGTCCAAGTCAGGCGAAGGGTCGGAAGCTGGTCCAGGGTCAAGCCAGGAGCATATTCGGAAGCCGGTCCAAGAGTCAATCCCGGAGAATCAGTCCACGAGAGAGTAGAGCAGAAGCAGGACAGAAGAACATGAACCAGACCAAGAAGCGGGAAAAAGGAACTCGGAGCTCAGGAGTCAACCAGACTAGAAGCCTCACTACCAAGGCAAGGTCTGAGGAGCAGACCTTGCCTTAAATACCTGAGCCAAGGGAGGAGTCTCAGGAAGGAGCCACGACAACTTCCTGTCGTGGCCCTTTAAAATTTAATCTTCAGCCACGTGCGCGGCTCTATTCAACCCGTAGGGGGAGGGGTCAGCCCGGCAGAGCAGGAACCATGCGGCTGGGCTTAGCAGCAGCAGTGGCTGTGCTGAGAGCATCGGAGGGGCCTGCCTGCTCCAGCAGGAGCCTCAGAGGTGGCCCGACGCCGCAGGTAGGTACTTGGCCCTGGTCGCCGACCATCGCAGCCGGCGGCCATGACAGTGAAGGCATTGGAGGTGGTCTGCCGCCTCAAAAGGGGGACTGGCCCCGGTCGCGGAACACTGTGGCTGGCAGCCATAACAATTACAGCTTCCTTCTTATCCCTGGGGCCAATCTAACTCTCTCAGGGCCTCACCTTTGTATCCCTTACCTCAGGGAAATGCCCCCACCCGAGGAACATTTTCCTGTCTGTCTTAAGGTGGACTGCAACAGATAGCTGGAGCCGGTCCGTTAAGGCAGTCTGAGGCTCTCTGTCATATACTCTATCACAGAGTATTTGAAACAAACGTATCTGCAGCTAGGTAATGTTACTAATTTATACTTAACAACCTTGCAATTCTTGGTTAGTGAATCTAAATTAACTGTTAAAATATAGCGGAATATGATACTACATTGCACTTATTAAGAGAATTACTGAAAAGTGATAACTCACATCTACAGGCAACAAATCAGGTATTGGAAAAAGACATTAGCCATTTGAGGGCAGAGATGGATGATATTAAAAAATGTGCACTGCAAGAAGCAGATGACAAGCTAACAGCAAAACAAAATCTTGAGTTAAGAGAAAAAAATAGAAGTTTTAGAGAAAAATGTCACTGAACCACAGCCTACAGACCCTTATTTAGATAAACCATCTCAATACCTTGACCAGCTCCAGGCAATGCAGGAAAGGGTTAGAGAGCAAGAAGAAACAGACATGGATGCTGAGGGGGTTTCTGATGATGAAACAAATAGGATTCAGGAATTAAAATCAGCTATTAAAATGCAGAAAGAAAAGTCAAAACAAAAGATTAAGTCTTTAAAAAAAAACAATTGACAGAACTGAAAATACAATTAGCTGGGATTAATAGTCAAAATAGTTGAAAGGATCAAAGAATCCAACAGCTTGAATTTCAGAACTTGTCTCTTCAAGTGACACATCTTACTGGGGATGAGATGTTAAAAGCTGAAAGCAGAACATTAACCCAACAGCTTTTAGTGGAAAAGCAAAGTTAACACAATGCAGATCATCTTTATCAGCTACAGAAAGAGAATTTAAAGTTGCAAGAAGATAATTTAACATTAGAGAAAGAAATTCAATATTGATATCTGGTTTAAAAGAATCTGCCTACCAATTACAGCTGTCCCAAAGTATGGTCCAATTATTCAAAGAAAAAATAGGTAATGGAATACCAAATCCTATCTTTCTGAAGTAGAAAATGCAGGCAGCAAAATATCCCAGCATAGCTCAGGAAATGCCCCTGTCCCCACACCTCCCTAAGGAGCAGTGGGAGTGGAAAGAGGAAAGCATAACCCAGAGCTACAGACAGCCTTGTTTCTTAGACCAGGAGAAAATAGTAAAACCAAGAAAAGCTTCAGGTATGGGACAAAGTACAGGTGTTAGCTTCTAAATACAAGGTCAAAAAAGAGCAAAGAGATCCCAATCAGGGAGCAATATCACAAAAAAAGGGGATCAAAAAACTATTTCAATTAATACAAATGCTTACCCCTAGGCTAATCAACTTAAAGAGGTCCGGTTAATGTAAATAATTATTAATTATTAAAACTGCATCAGCAAGCCAGACAGCGTGTCTCTTACATTGAAGGAGACCGCCCGGTCTTCTCAATCATTTGCGGTTTTAAACAAAGTATTTTTGGAAGAAGAGAGACTTATGCAGTTCTTTTATTAAATGCTCTTCTTTAAATACATCATGAAAACCCAATGTTTAAACGTTTGGTCTGAACACACTGAGTGATTTGGTCAAGTTATTTCGACATGTATAAAGCATTGTCAATATTTCATCAGGCTGCTGAAAAACGGAACTTTGAAAAGTCTCGATTAGAGCGCAATGAACATTTCTCACAAGGTCAGACTGCTGAACAGAAATTTTTAAAGGCTCAACCACGGCCTAAGTTTCGCTTGAGAAGCTTCATCAGGAGCCCATCTTGTCAGTATTTAAGCCGGACAACAATCATCTCCAATGGCTATGCAGTGCAACCAACCTTACAAGAAAAAGAATATAATGAGTAAAGTATATATAACCACTTAGCTTTCTTGGTAGTCGCAAAAGTTGAATCCTTACTCGGACCAGCAATGCCTCCTGTTTACTTCCAATGCCGAGCAGAGACCAATAGTAAACACAACCTCTGTTTAAATCAGGCGGGCTATGAGATCACATGAACCTATAGGAACGCATCACTGCGAGGGTGATGTCATCTCGCAATGATTTAGTCGAAAATCAAAGGAACACCTGTAAATCTAGACTAGCGTTTAGTCCAAGGGGGTGTTCTGTATGTAAACAATGTATCCAACGTTGTCAGATCGAAGCTAGCCAGGGCGAATGTGCTCAAGAATACATACACATACATCAGTGAACGTATGTGAAAAATCATTACAATGATTTACCAAAGGAGCAGTTTATTTGTCCATATGATCATCAAGCTTCAACTGAAAAACTCCTACTGTCAAGGAAACTTGAAGAAAGTAAGACAGACGAAGTCCAGGCTGAAGGAGTCCAAACAGTTAGCTGAGTTCAGACTCACTTTATCTCGGAGGAGATAGAAGAGCGATTGGAGATAGCTCAGAATGAACCCTTCCCTGTATTCAAAGAGACAGTAAACAATCAGCTCATGGAAGCAGATGCTTGTAGGAGCCCAGCAGAAAGAGGTCTGTTAAAGGAACTGCTATAGATATAAAGATATCTTTTCCATCGATGCCTATGACTTCAGACAGTTTGACTTACATGTTACCCAAGTGCCGACAGACCCCAAAAGCAAGTCAGTTTTCATACACCAATACAAAATACCACTAGTTTCCTATGAGTCAGAGCAAGTAATCTTAAACACCCTAGAAGAAAGAGGAAGTATCAGACAATGTAACAGGACCTTTAACAGTCTCATATGACCCATCTTGAAAAAGAATGGCACATGGATATTAGCTATAGACTACAGAAAACTGAACCTTATCAATTTACAGTTTATTTGTCCATATGATGATCAAGCTTCAACTGAAAAACTCCTACTGTCAAGGAAACTTGAAGAAAATAAGACAGATGAAGTCCAGGCTGAAGGAGTCCAGTTAGCTGAGTTCAGACTCACTTTATCTTGGAGGATAAAGCGAGTCTGAACCCACCTGGATCAGAATTTAACCAGAATTCAAGGAGCCAAATATTAAAACCAACCTTGATTTGGCCTCAGGGTTCTGGACACGTCCCTGTAGAATCTAAAGATCAGTATAAATTGGGCATTTTCTTTTGTGAAGAATCAATACACATGGAGCAGAACTCCCTTTGGGTATCTAAATTCACCACCATACTTCAATGTTTTCCTACACAAAGCATTACTTGATGCTGACACAAGGGGCACCTCAGTGTACATGGATGACATCATAAATAAGAATACCAACTTCCAGGAACACCTACTGTTAGGGAAACTGCAGAATCAGCTGCAGCACTGACATTTGGCCTGGAGTAGAGATGACCTGACTATCTATCCTTGAGTATTGTTTAGACTGGAACTGCTGGCAAGGAGTAATCCTGTCCCACAAACACACAGTCTAGTTTGGCACGCTCACTTGTTGACATTGGGCTATAAAGGACGAGCAGCTATGGCTGCAAAACGGGGAGAGCGAGAAACATACTTTTGCTTTGCTATGCCAGCAAAGTACTGCGTGTCACTTTGTAGACGTACGAAGTGACTGGGTCCCTTTTGCCTGTACTGGGCTCTCTCTCTGAGACAGGCTGATGAAAAGGGTATTGTGAGTATTGGCCGAAATATTGTGCACGGATACAGATGAATATGCTTAGAATTGTTTTTGATGCTTAAGAACTGTAAGAACTGTACCTTTTAATATTAAGAACTGTACATGCTTAAGAACTGTACATGCTTAGAACTGTACATGCTTAGAACTGTATATGCTTAGAACTGTATACTTTAGTGCTTAGAACTGTATATGTTTAGAATTGTATATTTTAGTACTTAGAACTGTATACCTTTAATACTTAGAATTATTATCAATAAACATATTATTTTACTCTTACCTTATTCTCGCCTACCTCACTCCTAACACCTACAAAAGATTGATCATGTTTTGGACCAGCTGCAGGCTTGGGAGCCAAACTGCCTCTCTCAAAAGGACAGTGGAGTTGAAAGTCACTAAATTACTTAGGATTTGAATTCTCAGCAGAAGGATTATTTCCACAAAACAAAGGAATAGAAGTCTTATTCAAAATATAAACACCTACAACTCTGAAAGTGTTAAGTTCTTTACTGGGAATATGCAATTACGACAGTTCATAGACCAATATGCCGAGATCACACAGCCTCTGGTAAAACTCCTGAAGAAGGATGAACCCTGGCAGTGGGGATCTGAGCGGCAAGCAGCCAAGGACGAGTTGTAGGGAATCCTGGGTAAAACTCCCTGTCTCACTTATCTAGAAAGTGGCAGGAGATTCTTCCTAGAATTAGCCTTTACTCCCCAGTGCATGAGTGCTGTCTTGTACCAGAAATATGATTACTGATCGATGGGTCATCGCATATGCCAGTAAAGCACTGACAGAAGTGGAAAACAATATTCAGTGTGTGAGAAATCCCTATTAAATCACTAGAGATGTGAATCGTGTCCTCGATCGTCTTAATGATCGATTTTGGCTGGGAGGGGGAGGGAATCGTATCGTCGCCGTTTGGGTGTTTAGAGTATCGTTAAAATCGTTAAAATCGTGAACCGGCACACTAAAACCCCCTAAAACCCACCCCCGACCCTTTAAATTAAATCCCCCACCCTCCCCAAATGCCTTAAATTACCTGGGGGTCCAGCGGCACACTAAAACCCCCTAAAACCCACCCCCGGCACACTAAAACCCACCCGACCCTTAAATCCCCCACCCCAAATGCCTAAAATTACCTGGGGGTCCGTAGCGGCGGTCCGTAGCTTAAATTACCCCGGGTCCGTAGCTAAATCGGGGAAGGGGGAGAGCAGGAAATCCGGCACACTAAATCGTGGTGTCTTCAGCCGGCGCCATTTTGCAAAATGGCCGCCGCAAAATGGCGGCGGCCATAGACCAATACGATTCGACGCAGGAGGTCGTTCCGGACCCTCGCTGGACTTTTGGCAAGTCTTGTGGGGGTCAGGAGGCCCCCCCAAGCTGGCCAAAAGTTCCTGGGGGTCCAGCGGGGGCCCTGGAGCGATCTCCTGCCGCGAAATCGTTTCCCGTACGGAAAATGGCGCCAGCAGGAGATCGACTGCAGGAGGTCGTTCAGCGGGGGTCCGGAACATTCCACAGCCAACTCTACTCACACCCTACAGAGGCCCTTTACCTCGTCCCGCCTTCCTCTGAAGCAATCCGACGTCGACGCTGGCGCGCCTTCCCCCACAGGGCTCGTTAGGCGCGTATGGCTTGCTCCAATGATTAAAGGAGCCGCAGCGGGAACTCACCCATGGCCCCATCTGATGACACCTGCAGGAAGGCCTATATAAGGGCAGCTCTGGCTTCCCCATAATCGCCTCAGCATGGCTCAGCTCTGCGTGGGTAGTGTGTTGCTTCAGCTCCTGCTTCCATTCCTGATCCAGCTCCTGCTTCAGTTCCTGATTAAACTCCAGCTTCAGTTCCTGATCCAGCCCTTGCTGCAGTTTCTGATCCTGCCCCAGATCCAGTCCCTGTTCCAGCTCCCCGGACTCCTCTTCTGGCTTTGACCCTGATACATCTCTTGGATTCGTCTGCTCGCTGCCTGCCTTGACCTTGGCTTGTCTCCTGGATTCATCTGTTTTCTGCCTGCCCTGGTTCTGGCCTGACTGACTCTGCCTTCACCCGACATTCACCCGGAACCTTTGTACGGAGACCCGCACCTAAGACCATCTGGCCCCGGCAGCCAAGGGCTCAACCTGCAGGGAATGAGGGCTGGTGTTGCGACCGTTGGTCTACGACGGCTTCACCCCTCCTACCTCACTCTGCTTGCGGCTCCTCCCGCTCACCTCAGACTACTGGCTGCCACGGCGTCTGTCTGCCATCCTCTCCGGCATTCCCGGAATGGCTTTGGTGCTGCTTCCTGCCATGATCCTCCAAGGTACCATAGGGCGCACGCACGCATGCTGCCCTCATCTTTATTTCCATGTTGGCGCGAACCTCAGGGGCATCCCCCTGAGATGACGTCATGCTGCCCCGGATATATTAAGCCTACAGTATTTGTTAGCTCATCGAGTTAGCAACAGGAACTCTACGGATGGGATTCGCTCTCCGTACCGAAGCTGCTCTGCCACTCCAGCATTCTCTGGAACTCTTACTGCTAATGGGGTACCCGCTCCTCGGGGGCCTCTTCTGCTTCTTTCAGGTGCTATCAGGAAACCTGTACTCGCTCTTCGAGGGCCCATGTTCCCTGAGTCGCTGCCTGCATCTGCAAACCTTTCTACTTGGAAGACTTCACTAACAGTTTCCATCTGTGAGTACAACTACCATCTATTCCACAGTACTGCTTCTCTGGAACCAGGAACTCGATCCTCGAAGGCCTGCCCTCTGTTCCAGTGCCATACCTCTCATCTAGTGAATCGCTGTCCCTGGCTGCGTGAGTACAATACCACTGAATCTCTCTGCTCTGAGACAGGGAGAGCAGGCTCCTCGAGGGCCTGCTCTCCCTGTCTCGGAGCTTCTCCTAATTCTACCTGAGACTCTGAATGCTTCTCATTGTTTACTCATAACTCTCAGTCTCTTTCCACTACAGGACAGCCTAACAGAGGATCTGCTGTTCCAGCGTCCTGTGGGATACCTGCCCAGCCGGGCTCAACATCTTCTTCTCACTACTGCCATCTCTTGTGGTTTCCAAAACTGTTAATAAAATATTCAAATCTGTGTTTGTGTGTCCAGAGTCTAGCCTGACACCGTGGTCCCTCACAGGACTGCCCCCCGTGGGCGTGGTCAGCAGCCACGATGTCCAAGGATCCACCCAAACATCAATAACCATAACAGATGGTAGTGGTGAAGGTCACGTAGGGTCTCCGCACCACACTTGGCTGCCTGACAACCGTGGGGACCTACAGTGGGATTCATCCCCTGTAGGTAGCATCAACCCCGCCTTGGCCCAAGGCTCCACATTGCAACTGCTTGCTGAGGCCATGGACTTGGTGGATCTCTCAGGACTCCAGGCAATCCCGGTCCTGGCACAGAAGCTCCAGCAGCAGCAATAGTTTCTTGTGATGCTGGCCTTGTCTCTAGACAGGATCAACGCCTGCCTTAATGCCGCTGCTGCTCCCGCGGCACTGCCACCTACCCCAGTGGTCTCTTCTCCTTCTTCACTTTGCCTCCCGGCTCCTCCTCGATACTCTGGGGACCCCGGGTCTGTCAAGTATTCGCACTTCTCCTTGCAACCTTTGCAATTCCCCATGGATGTGGTTAAGACTACGTTCATTCTGTCTTGCCTCGATGGCGAGCCCCTGGCTTGCTCCTCACCACTATGGGAGCATGGGGACCAACTCCTACAGGATCTGCAACTCTTTATCTGGGCCTTTAAGCAGGTCTTTGATGATCCTGGTCGGCTGATTGCCACCAGATCTGATATCCTTCATCCCCGTCAAGGGGCAAAGCCGCTCATAGACTATGCAATAGAGTTTTGTACCATGGCCACCAAACTCAACTGGCAGCAGGATTGCCTCAAGAGCATCTTACTGGATCATCTTACATTAAGGATGAGTTGACAGCCAGAGATCTCCCGAAGTCCCTCGATGACTTGATTGACCTAGCAGGAAGACTGGATTGCCGGCTTCAGCAGAGGTCTTGGGAACTCTGGCCACTGCACTGGCCTGTTACCCTTGCACCTTCATTCTCTTCCCATCTCTTCACCACAGCTGCGACTTCTACCTGCTCTGATGAGTCTATGCAGCTAGGACGAAGCCCCTTGACCACCGAAGTGAGACAACGGCGGTGGGAGGTGGGTCTGTGCCTCTATTATGCTGATAAGGGGCATATTTTGGCCTAATGCCCCAAGAGGCTGGGAAACTCCTGAGCCTAGGGTCTATTGGGGAGGTGGCACTAGGTTTTACTCATTCTACTCCCCAACTTATACTTCCTCTGACTTTCCTAGCCGGCGACCAAGAGTTCTGGACATTGGCTCTCGTGGACTCAGGTGCTGGAGGAAATTTCATTATGGAAAGCCTCGTTTAATATCTTACATTACCTACTGTCACCCGGCGGACCCCTCTGGTAATCTCCTCTAGGGATGTGCATTTTACAACGAATGTGACATCTGCAATGAATAGGTCCCTATATGTTTCATTTATGGGACCACAAAAAAAAATGACAAGCCCCCACGAATGAAACATATCATATTAGTTTCATTCGTTTGGTTCACGGTGTTTTATTATCAGCCTTTTGCACTAGGAGAAGATCATGTGGTAGTATTCATAGCAACAACCAGCCCGTTCCTGTGAGTCATAAGTGACCTCACAGCCCTGTCATAGAGTGGGTCAGACAGGTTGGCAAGGAGACCAGTATGCCAACATATCAGAGCAAAGCATTTTTCTAATTCAGCCAATCACTGCTCTGTGGACCTAGTGATGCTGATCCTGGTGTTTTTTCTACCTTGAGCAAGTGTACCACAGTGCACTTTCTTCTTAGGTTCTATCTGAGAAGGTTGATTGCTGGATTGAGATCTCTCAGAGTGTCTCAAATCTGAGCATTTCAATTGCTGAAAATCTGAGCTATTCAATTGCTGAAAAATATTTTTGTCCTTTTTTGCTGCTGTGCCAGGCAGCCAGGCTTTTTTTACTGCACTTTTTTTTTTACTGCACTCAGACTGTCTCTCTCTCTAACCCACTAAGAGAAAAGGAGTGACAAGCTGCCAGCAGTGGCATTTTGCTGCTGATCTTACCCCCTTGGGGTACATTGCAGGCAGGGTTTGGGTGGTGTGGGTGGGAGATAGTGGGAGAGTTGCAGTTGCTGTCTGGGCATTGTACAACTACAAGCAGCATCACAGTGAGTGCACAGAGAGAGTACTATAGGAATTTGGCTTGCAGACTCACAGCAGTAGTAGTCAGGCTGAGGCTTCCAGTGTTTTATCTGGAGTTTCAGTTTTTGTGCACATAGAGCAGTCTCAGTTCTAGTGTACAGTAAGACACTGCACTGTGTGTGTGTGTGTGTGTGTGTAGTTTTCCACCCTCATATATATTGGTACGGTGGTGTTCAGTACATTACAACAAATAAAGAAATAATCATTTTAATCCAAATCCCCAATAGGCAGTGACATTAAAATCCATGATGTCAGGGAAAGGTAGAGGTCAAGGGAAAATGTTATTGGCACTGGCAAAGGAGGCACTTCAAGAGGGAGTCCCCTACTAAAGTTAAAAAGGGACCTGTTCCAATCCAAAATCTCTGGAGGGGCAGGCAGTTCCAGCCAGAAAAAACTTAAATTTAAAGATGATGCACTGCCACCACCTGTTTCTGACCCTGTTGTTTTGGAGGTGAGGGAAGGGGAGGCTGAGCCATCCAAGGCACTTGGGGCAGTGCAGAAAGCAGCAGTTCAACAGCATACTTCTCTAGTTAGTGCTGATGGTGCCAGCATCCACCCTGAAGGCTATAGAAAAGGGATCACAAAAGAAATCTGCGATCTGGAGCCACTTAAGTGAAGGAGGACCCGTGTTTTGCTCAGTGTAATTACTGTGACAGGGCTATTAGCAGAGGCAAGAAAGTGGGCCATCTAACCAATTCTGGAATGATGCATCATATGCAGAAGCAACATCCTTCAGTACTGCCATCTGGGGATGGTGGCAGTTCCAGTCAGGGGACCCCTTTTTCCAGGCAGCATAAAGTGGTTGAAAAGGAGCAGAGTCATACCACGCCCTCAGCCCCTTCCAGCAGTCAGGTGGCAGGCCAGCAGCCCCCTGCCATGTGTCAGAAGCGACACCCACCATGGAGGAAATGGGGTAGTGTTCGGTAGTGCTATCCCAGGGAAGGAGGCAGGCAGCCTCAAAAGTTGTAACCAGGAGCATTGGGGAATTTATTGCCCTTGATGACCAGCCCCTGCAGGTAGTTGAGAATGTGGGTTTCAAGCATTTGATGCAGATCTTAGCTCCAAATTACAAAATCCCCTCCAGAACCACATTTAGCAGAAAGGTCATCCCCAACCTGTACAACCAGTGTGGAAGTCGCATCCAGGCACTGCTAGCTAAGGCAGAGGGGAGTGTGCATTTTACCTGCGATATCTGGACTGCCATGAATGCTTCACACTCTTACCTCTCCCTGACAGCACACTGGTGGGACCTGACTGAGGCAGGGGCAAGCAGCAGCTCTATTAGTGAACAAGTATCAGGGTGGAGGTGGGCTTTACTGCACACCCACCTGACAGACGAGGCCCATGCCTCGGCCAAAATTCTAACATGCATCAGAGACATACTGTTGCGGTCCCAGTTGCTAGGCTATCGACCGGGTCCTTACCTTTGTCCTTCCCCGGGAGGCCGTGCCAAATCGCGGCGAGTTTTGGGCCTGCCAGGCCACATTGTGGTGGCGTCTCCATGAGGGAGACGCCGCCGAGGTCCGATCTTAGCTCCACCCCTTCGGGAGCATGTGCGCACGCGAGAAGGGAGTTGCTAACGGTTCAGCACCTGCAGGCAGAGGACAGCCCCCTGGATGACATCAGACGCCAGCAAGATACTTAAGCTGGCATCTGCCTGCTCAGAATTGCTTAGTAACAAAGTTTCTTTTCAGAGAGTGCAGTTGCCATCCTGCAGTTCCAGCTCCTGTGATTCCTGCTTCTGTGACTCCTGCTCCGGTGACTCCAGTTCCTGGCTCTTCAGCTTCTATGACTCCTGCCTTGCTGATCCTGATCTAGTCCATGGTATCTGTTTCAAATTCCCTAGCTTGATTCTCTGGCTCATTACCTCAGCTACTCGTCCAGTTCTCCTGTCTGCTGCTTGCTTCAACTTCTAGATCGTCTTCTCATCATTTCACACCACCATCGCCTATGTCCCAGCGGTCCAGGTCCTCACGGGCTCCTCCTGGAGGGATCTTGGACTTCCAGGGTGAAGACTCCCTCTTCATTACTCTCGCCTAAGTCCCAGCGGTCCGGGTGCTCATGGGCTCCTCCTGGGTGTACCACGGACTTCCAGGGTGAAGCTTCTACACGGTATTCGGTCAGCTAGCCGCCAACCTGGTCTTCTCTTCAGTGGAGTACAACTTCTCTTCCAACTCTTCTCCACAAGGCCGTCCCAAGGGTCCACATTCCTGGTCACAACAGTTTCCTAAGCCATGGACTCGGCAGATCTTTCTGGTCTTCAGGCCATTCCCGGAATGGCTCAACGGCTGCAACAGCAACAGCACTGCCTGGATGTACTAGCTGCCACCGTGGAATGCCTGGCAAACCGCCTGGATGCCACGCCTGCCGACCCTCCTCTAGTACAACCTCCTGCTCCGGTGGTGAGTGTCAGCACTCCATCTCAGCTACCTGCTCCCTCTCGTTATTCTGGGGATGTGAGAGGGTGTCGGGGGGTTTTGAACCAATGTTACATTAGGTTCTCTCTTCTACCCAGCCAATTTCCTACAGATCCCATAAAATTGGCCTATATCCTGTCGCTTCTGGATGGGAAGGCGTTGAATTGGGCATCTCCCATGTGGGAACGTAATGATCCTCTTCTAAATAATCTGCAGCAGTTTATAGTCAGCTTCAAGCAAGCCTTTGATGAACCGGCTTGTCCACCGCAACTTCAGAGTTACTGCAGTTACGTCAAGGTTCCCGTTCTTTGGCAGATTATGCGATTGAGTTTCGCACCCTCGCTCTGGAGGTAGGTTGGCGGGATGATTGTCTGCAAGGAGTTTTCTTAGAGGGGCTGTCTGCACGCATCAAAGATGAGCTGGCCACCAGGAACATCCCTGATGACTTCAATGCAGTAATAGTCTTGGCTGGAAGAATTGACCGTCGTCTTCAGCAGAGGGCAAAGCAGGTACGCCCACCTCGTCGGACTGTATTTTTGGCACCCATGTTCAACCGACCATTGACTTCTTCTGGTGCTCAAGGGAGGAGCCCATGCAGTTAGGGCGAACACCGCTGACAGCGGAGGAGAGGAGACACCATTGAGCTTTGGGTTTGTGCTTGTACTGTGGCAGCAAGGGCCACTTTCTAGCCCAGTGTAAGGATCGGCCGGAAAATGCCAGAGCCTAGGCTGTATGGAGGAGATACTCCTAGGCTGCATAAACTCTGCTCCTTAATGTACCGTTCCTGTTAAATTGAAATATCCTGGAGGGACTTTCGAGACTCTCGCTTTCATTGACTCAGGGGCCGGGAGGAATTTCATTTTGTCTGATCTGGTGCAACAGATTCAGATTCCCATTCTTCCATGTAACCCCCTGCTGCGGATCACGTCTATCAGAGAAACCATGTTCCCAGGAAGTATCTCTGCTCGCACAGCTCCTCTCATGCTTCAAACCGGAGTTCTACATTCGGAGGAGATCTCCTTTTTGATTCTGGAGAAGGCAGTCCAATCAGTAGTGTTGGGATTACAGCAGCATTCTCCTGTCATCCATTGGGACACTTTACAAATTGCATAATGGCGTCCCTTTTCTTTCAACCACTGTCTCCAGATTCCACACGCCCCAAGCATGCCTTTATTTTATACCTCTGTATTGTTCCCTGCACCTTACGCAGATTTTGCAGAAGTATTTTCCAAGAAGAAGGCGGAGATATTACCACAGCATCGCCCTTTTGATTGTGCCATAGAACTTCTACCGGGAACCACACCATGTTATACTGGTATTTTGTGGATCCTTGGTTCAGCTGATCAATATTTATTTATTTATTTATTTATTTATTTATTTAACATTTTTATATACCGGAGTTCATGTAGCAAAATTACATATCACTTCGGTTTACTTTATAACAGTAACAAGCATGTAAGTATGCGGATACATTAAACAAGGGAAATAACATGGATCAAAAGAACAGGGGGATAAATAGCTGAAAATAATAGAATAAAAAAACGATTATTTACATGGATCCAAGACTCATCCTGGCTCAGGGTCTAAGAGCATACTGGATAAACTTGGGGTCAAGGTGCAATGTGCATCAGTATTAATGATCAACTACAGAGATAGAATGCTAATCAAAAAGATAGACTCTTAGGTGGTATGAAAAGCTTGTTCAAACAGACAAGTTTTAAGTCTCTTTTTAAAGGTATTTGGGCATAGTTCCATCCGGAGTTCAGGTGGTAGAGGGTTCCATTGTGAGGGGCCAGCTGAAGACAGAGCTCGTTTTCCTAAGGAGGTTTTGATGGGTGGGGCAAGGAGAGTGTCTCTGTATGCTGCTCTCACTGGTCTGGAGGGAATATGTGGTTGAAAAGGAATGTTGAGTTCCAGTGGAATGAGCTTGTGAATGGCTTTATGTATGATTGTTAGTACTTTGTACTTGATTCTAAACTTAATTGGGAGAAGGTGAAGGTTCTTCAAGATTGGGGTGATATGGTCTCTTTTGTTGGTCTTGCTCAGGATTCTAGCTGAGGCATTTTGAAGCATTTGTAAGGGTTTAATGGTGTTGTTTGGGAGGCCGAGTAGAAGTGAATTGCAATAGTCAATTTTTGAGAAAATGATTGCTTGTAGAACTGAACGGTAGTCTTTGAAGTGAAGGAGAGGTCTCAGCCGTTTTAGGATTTGTAATTTAAAGAAGCCATCCTTGGTGGTGTTGTTGATAAATCTTTTTAGGTTTAGTTCATTGTCCATAGTGACTCCAAGGTTTCTGACTTGAAAAGAAAAGGGTGTTTGACTGGTGGGGTGCGTGTTTAGCATTGCCTGGTTGCATTCTTGTGAAATGCAGAGTATTTCGGTTTTATTGGAGTTAAGGACTAAGTTAAGGCTCGAGAGGAGATTGTTGATGGATAGAAGGCAGTTGTTCCAGAATTCTAAAGATTTTTGTAGAGATTCTGTAACTGGGATGAATATCTGCATATCGTCTGCGTATATGTAGTGAGATAATTTTAGTTTGGAGAGGAGCTGGCAGAGTGGTAGGAGATAAATATTGAAGAGGGTAGGGGATAATGAGGAGCCTTGAGGTATTCCTAGAGAGGAGCGGACGGGGTGTGATTCGTTATTGTTGATTCTGACCTTGTAGAATCTGTTTTGTAGAAAAGACTTAAACCAGTTAAGAGCTGTGCCATTGGTGCCAATGTCCGATAGCCGATCCAAGAGTATTGAATGGTTCACCGTGTCAAAGGCGGCTGATAAATCAAGGAGAATGAGTAGACTGGATTGTTTTTTTTCAAGATTCAATAGCATAGTGTCTGTTAGCGAGATTAAGAGAGCTTCAGTGTTTCGTGTTTTGGGGAAGCCGAATTGAGAGGGAGCTAAGATATTATTATCATTCAGATATTCCGACAGTTGTTTGTTAACAATTTTTTCTAAGATATGAATTGATCAGTTGATAGGCGGTTCAAAACAGGAAACAGTTCAGTTATAGATTAATTTAATATCACTTGTACATGAAGTTAAAACAGAACAGTCAGATGAGGTACAAATGATTAAAAACTAATCAAGAATCTGACTGCAGTCTTTAGTTGTCAAAGAAAAATACTTGCTTCAGAACAAAAGTATATTCATATATATATTATACTAATTACTAAAATATTTAACAAGCAAAACTCTTAAAATTCAGAGAATAACATATTAACTTGTAGGGATGTGAATCGTGTGATCGATCGTCTTAATGATCGATTTTGGCTGGGGGGGAGGGAAATCTGATCGTCATGTTTTTGGTTTTTTTTTAAATCGTAAAAAATCGTAAATCGGGGGAGGGCGGGAAAACCGGCACACCAAAACAACCCTAAAACCCACCCCGACCCTTTAAAACAAATCCCCCACCCTCCCGAACCCCCCCAAAATGTTTTAAATTACCTGGGGTCCAGTGGGGGTGGTCCCGGTGCGATCTCCCGCTCTCGGGCCATGGCTGCGTTAATAGAAATGGCGCAGGTGGCCCTTTGCCCTTACCATATGACAGGGCAAAGGTAGCGCCGGCGCCATTTTGGTTCCTGTCACCCGAAGTCACGATTGCAGGAGATCGCTCCCGGACCCCCGCTGGACACCCAGGGACTTTTGGCCAGCTTGGGGGGCCTCCTGACCCCCACAAGACTTGCCAAAAGTCCAGCGGGGGTCCGGGAGCGCCCTGCTGCACTCGCGCCATATTGCCAATATTCAAAATGGCGCCAGCGCTACTTTTGCCCTCACTATGTCATACGGGTCGTATGACCATTTTGAATATTGCCAATATTCAAAATGGCACCGGCGCTACTTTTGCCCTCACTATGTCATACGGGTTGTATGACCATTTTGAATATTGCCAATATTCAAAATGGCACCGGCGCTACTTTTGCCCTCACTATGTCATACGGGTCGTATGAGGGGTCGTATGACATAGTGAGGGCAAAGGTAGCGCCGGCGCCATTTTGAATATTGGCAATACGGCGCGAGTGCAGGAGGTCGCTTCCGGACCCCCGCTGGACTTTTGGCAAGTCTTGTGGGGGTCAGGAGGCCCCCCCAAGCTGGCCAAAAGACCCTGGGGGTCCAGCGGGGGTCCGGAAGCGATCTCCTGCACTCATGACGTCGGGTGACAGGAACCAAAATGGCGCCGGCGCTACCTTTGCCCTGTCATATGGTAAGGGCAAAGGGCCACCGGCGCCATTTCCATTAACGCAGCCGTGGCCCGAGAGCGGGAGATCACGCCGGGACCCCCCACCCACTGGATCCAGGTAATTTAAAACATTTTGTGGGGGTTTGGGAGGGTGGGGGATTTGTTTTAAAGGGTCGGGTTGGGTTTTAGGGTTGTTTTGGTGTGCCGGTTTTCCCGCCCTTCCCCCTCCCCCGATTTACGATTTTTTGACGATAAATCGGGGGAATTGTTATTGTATCGCGGCTCTAACGATTTTTGACGATTTAAAATATATCTGATTGTTTTAAATCGTCAAAAAACGATTCACATCCCTATTAACTTGTATTTAAAATAATTGAATTAAAATAACAAAAGCAACAGACAAGGAGCACAAAAGAATACCAGCCTTACTCCATTGAAGTCTGTTGCCAAGGCAACCGGAATGCCAAAACGAAGCTGTTTATATTCCTCAGCTGTTAAAGCTGACAGCTAAGGGATATTCTCTGTCCCGTGCTGAATCTTCCCACCAATCAGCACAGGAAACAGTCTAGTGTCACAAAACCCCCTCGGTATGCGATTACACACATGATGATGTCACTGACGCACGCGCATGTAAAAATAAACACAGGAATGAGAAAAGTCCCAGCAAAGGACTAATGCGCGTGTGTGCACGATGTGCACATGCGCGCACACCGCGCACGTGCAAGGCCAGTGATGCCGGTCCCGGTCAAGCCGACTCCAAGACCGACGTGCGCAAGCCCCGAGGCAGCCAGACCTAAACCCCCGAGAGAAGGAAAGAGGTAAAGAACCCCTAACACACCGCCTCGAGGAAGGGTTTAACCTTTATCCTTGCCTGAAACATGAGCAATGTCACAATATATCTCTGAGAATCTAGCTAAAGGGTTCATCAGACCCTCTAAATCGCCCGTTGGAGCGGGTTTTTTCTTTGTAGGGAAAAAGGATGGCTCCCTAAGAACATGTATCGATTACAGAGGCTTGAACGCCTTCACTAAGAGGGATCGTTATCCTCTTCCGCTAATTCCTGAACTGTTGGATATACTACAAGGTGCCAAAATTTTCACTAAACTCGACTTACATGGCACTTATAATCTAGTCCGCATCAGACTCGGAGATGAATGGAAGACTGCCTTCAATACTAGGAACGGGCATTATGAGTATTTAGTAATGCCGTTTGGACTATGCAGCGCCCCAGCAGTCTTCCAGCCTCTGATGAACGAGGTGCTTCGTGAAATGTTACAAACTTCTCTCATAGTCTATTTGGATGATGTATTAATTTACTCTCGAATTCTAGAATCGCATCAGAAGCACGTGAGACAGGTGCTACAGATTCTTCAGGACAATCATCTGTATGCCAAACTTGAGAAATGTATGTTTGAGCAGCAGTCCCTACCAATTCTTGGATACATTGTCTCCACAACTGGGTTCCAAATGGACTCCGAAAAGGTGTCTGCTATAAAGGACTGGCCGCGCCCTAGAGAAATAAAGGCTTTACAATGTTTCCTCGGATTCGCAAACTTTTACAGACAATTTATTCCTCACTATTCCCTCAAGGTTGCTCCAAGAAGGGGGCTGATGCCATGGAATGGCTGCAACCAGCTTGACAGGCCTTTGAGGATCTTAAAGAAGTCTTCTTACAAGATACTTGTCTTCACCATCCCGATCCACTACGTCCTTTTATAGTGGAGGTGGACGCTTCCAATATAGCGGTAGGTGCTGTCCTCAGTCAAATATCCAGTACTGGGAAATTGTGGCCTTCTTCATACTTCTCCAAGAAGTTCTCCGTGGCAGAATATAATTATAGTATTGGAGACAAAGAACTTTTGGTGATCAAATTGGCATTCAAAGAATGGACACAATGGCTCGAAGGCGCCATTCACCCTATCACAATGTACACTGATCACAAAAATTTAGAGTTCTTGAGTCAAGAAGGCATCAGCCCCCTTCTTGGAGCAACCTTGAGGGAATACTGAGGAATAAATTGTCTGTAAAAGTTTGCGGACCCTAGGCAAGCTCGTTGGTCTCTGTTTTTCAATAGCTTTGATTTCACATTACGTTACCAACCTGCAGCTAAGAACATCCGGGCGGACGCTTTGTCTCGCACTTCTGAACTAGAGGAGGAGTGGGAACCTCCTCAGTACATTATTGATCCGGCAAAGATCAATGTTTCCTGTACGAGGGTAAGCTCCCTCGGGAAAACAGTGGTTCCTAGACAAAATCATCAGGAGATTCTTAGTTGGGCCCACGACTCCCTCACTAGTGGTCATGCTGGCCGCGAAAGAACTCTGGATCTTCTGAACCAATATTTTTGGTGGCCTAACATAAGATGGGATGTTCATACTTACGTTAGGTCATGTCCCACTTGTGCTAAACAGAAACCTCAAACAGGACAACCTTAGGGCCTTTTGCAACCCTTGCCCATTCCAGTCGAGCCCTGGACCCACATTGCCACAGATTTTGTGGTGGATTTGCCTGTTTCTGAGGGAAATACAGTCATCTGGGTAACAGTGGATCATTTCTCCAAAATGGCCCACTTTGTGCCTCTTCCAAAATTACCTTCGGCACCAGAATTAGCTCAATTATTCACTCAGCACATCTTTCGAGTCCATGGTTTACCACAAAGCATCGTATCAGACCGGGGACCTCAGTTTACCGCCTGATACTGGAGAGTGTTATGTAAGAAATTTGGAGTCCAGCTCAACTTGTCTATGGCCTTTCATCCTCAAAGCAATGGGCAGACCGAACAGATGAATCATTCTTTGAAGACATTTCTACGCATCTTTTCTACAGAGAAACAAGACAACTGGGTTTCACTACTCCCTTGGGCCGAGTTTTCCTATAACAATCACATGCACTCAGTTACTGGAAGATCGCCCTTTCAAGTAGTGTATGGACGGCAACTCAGACCTCCCATGCCTCTTCCATTATCTGTTCCTTCGCCAGCTGCTCATCTGTCTGCGTTACAGTTGCACAACCTCTGGAACTTGGTTCAATGGAGGCTATCTCGATCTGCAGAACTAGCCAAAAAATGTGCAGATCGACACCGACGACCAGCACCTGTGTTTCTTCCTGGTGATAGGGTTTGGTTGAGTACGAAGAACCTTCATCTTAGGGTTCCATATAAAAAATTAGCTCCCAAGTACTGTGGTCCTTTTCGAGCGGCGGAGAGAGTAGGGCTAGTATCTTATAGGCTACGCCTGTTACGACTGGGCACAGGTCTCATGCTGTGAACACCACTATGAGGAGTGTCTCGGGGTGGAGAGAGACAGTAGTGTCTAGTACTGGCTGGTGCAGGCAGGAATGAGAAAACCCTATGGTAATTCTGAAGGTGGAATAGACAGATGGAGTATAACACAGGCTGGCAATATCTGATACTAGATGCATGGAAGTATGGGTGAGCTTTAGTACTGGATCAGCATGAAGGTATGTATGAGAGTGACTGCAAGTAAAAGTGAACAGGAACTGGAACTGGGTGCTGGTAAGGCTGAATACTGAAAGCATGCAGGTAAGGATGAAACTGGCTGGAGGTATATGTGATTAGACTGAGGGAACCTAAGGAGACAAGACAGACAGACAACCCAGGACAACCCTACACTGGACATGAAACACATAAGCCTGAAGACAACAAGGCAAGAAGGGGACCCGAAGGTCTAACACAAGGCCAGACAAGGCAGAGACCCTAAGGCCACACATACACACAGCGAGGAATGGCAGAAGGCCCGAAGGCCACACACACACACACCGCAAAGCAGAAGGCCCGTAGGCCACACGCACACAGTAATGCTGAGGGCCCGAAGGCTACACACACGGCAGGACTGAGGGTCCGAAGGCTTCACACACACGGCAGGACTGAGGGCCTGAAGGCCACACACACACACGGCAGAACTGAGGGCCCGAAGGCCACACACACACGGCAGGCATGAGGGCCCGAAGGTCCACACACACACAGCTGGACTGAGGGCCCGAAGGCCACACACACACGGCAGGACTGAGGGCCCGAAGGCCAACATACACGGCGGGGCTGAGGGCCCGAAAGCCACACACAGATGGCAGGGAAGAGGGCCCGAAGGCCACACACACACAGTGCAAGGCAGAGGACTCGTAGGCCACACACAGAAAGCAAAGGACCTGTAGGCTACAGACAGCAGGCAGAAGGCCCGTAGGCCACACACAGCAGGCAGAGGGCCCGTAGGCCACACACAGAGTAAGCAAGGCAAGGCAATGCAGGGTAGAAGGCCCAAAGGCCAAACACAGAGTAGGCAAGGAAAGGCAAGGCAACGCAGGGTAGAAGGCTCGAAGGCCACACGCAACAAAGCAAGGAAGGCTAGAGCAGGGAGCCCAGGCGAGCTCGATGCTGAAGCACCGATGGAACTGCTGGACAGGGTTATAAAGGAAAGTCTGGGGTATAGAGTAGACAGGAAGGAAGGAGTGGGCCAGCCAGAAGAACATGCTCGTGGGGGACCTCTGGTGGTGAGGCGGCTGCATAGCAGCCATAGCCGTAACAACGCCTTCCTACTAGTCTATGTATACATAATGTGTTTCATGTTTCTTTGTTAAAACCACTAATCCTTTCCAGGTATCATCATCAACCTCTAGAACCTGCAGAAACTCCGGTCCAAGATGATGAGACATACCATGTCCGTGAGGTTCTTGATATTCGTTTTTCCATCGACGATGGGAATATCTCTTGGCATGGGAGGGTTGCGGTTCTAAAGACAACACCTGGGAACCGGCTCGAAACATCTTTGACAAAACCCTTTTGCAACAATTCCACTTGAATCATCCTAACAAA
This sequence comes from Rhinatrema bivittatum, assembly GCF_901001135.1. Classification (NCBI taxonomy): domain Eukaryota; kingdom Metazoa; phylum Chordata; class Amphibia; order Gymnophiona; family Rhinatrematidae; genus Rhinatrema; species Rhinatrema bivittatum. The sequence continues at coordinate 13,347,282 of NC_042633.1, forward strand.
CCGGGTGCCTTGAAGAGGGGGCGAAAAGGAGGGGGTACTGTTGCGGTCCCGGTCGCTAGCCTAGCGACCGGGTCCTTACCTTTGGCAACAGACTGCAACGGAGTAAGGCTGGTATTCTTTTGTGCTCCTTGTCTGTTGCTTTTGTTATTTTAATTCAATTATTTTAAATACAAGTTAATATGTTATTCTCTGAATTTTAAGAGTTTTGCTTGTTAAATATTTTAGTAATTAGTATTAGGGATGTGAATCGTGTCCTCGATCATCTTAACGATCGATTTCGGCTGGGAGGGGGAGGGAATCGTATTGTTGCCGTTTGGGGGGGTAAAATATCGTGAAAAATCGTTAAAAATCGTTAAAAATCGAAAAAATTCGAAAAACCGGCACATTAAACCCACCTAAACCACACCCCCGACCCTTTAAATTAAATCCCCCACCCTCCCGAACCCCCCCCCCAAATAACTTAAATAACCTGCGGGTCCAGCGGCGGTCTGGAACGGCAGCGGTCCGGAACGGGCTCCTGCTCCTGAATCTTGTCATCTTCAGCCGGCGCCATTTTCCAAAATGGCGCCGAAAAATGGCGGCGGCCATAGACGAAAAAGATTGGACGGCAGGAGGTCCTTCCGGACCCCCGCTGGACTTTTGAACGGGCTCCTGCTCCTGAATCTTGTCATCTTCAGCCGGCGCCATTTTCCAAAATGGCGCCGAAAAATGGCGGCGGCCATAGACGAAAAAGATTGGACGGCAGGAGGTCCTTCCGGACCCCCGCTGGACTTTTGGCAAGTCTCGTGGGGGTCAGGAGGCCCCCCACAAGCTGGCCAAAAGTTCCTGGAGGTCCAGCGGGGGTCAGGGAGCGATTTCCCGCCGCGAATCGTTTTCGTACGGAAAATGGCGCCGGCAGGAGATCGACTGCAGGAGGTCGTTCAGCGAGGGTTCCGGCGCCTCGCTGAATGACCTCCTGCAGTCGATCTCCTGCCGGCGCCATTTTCCGTACGAAAACGATTCGCGGCGGGAAATCGCTCCCTGACCCCCGCTGGACCTCCAGGAACTTTTGGCCAGCTTGTGGGGGGCCTCCTGACCCCCACGAGACTTGCCAAAAGTCCAGCGGGGGTCCGGAAGGACCTCCTGCCGTCCAATCTTTTTCGCCTATGGCCGCCGCCATTTTTCGGCACCATTTTGGAAAATGGCGCCGGCTGAAGACGACAAGATTCAGGAGCAGGAGCCCGTTCCGGACCGCTGCCGTTCCGGACCGCCGCTGGACCCGCAGGTTATTTAAGTTATTTGGGGGGGGGTTCGGGAGGGTGGGGGATTTAATTTAAAGGGTCGGGGGTGGGTTTTAGGGGGTTTTAGTGTGCCGGCTCACGATTCTAACGATTTATAACGATAAATCGTTAGAATCTGTATTGTATTGTGTTCCATAACGGTTTAAGACGATATTAAAATTATCGGACGATAATTTTAATCGTCCTAAAACGATTCACATCCCTAATTAGTATAATATATATATGAATATACTTTTGTTCTCAAGCAAGTATTTTTCTTTGACAACTAAAGACTGCAGTCAGATTCTTGATTTGATCATTTGGAAATTGATGAGGTTGAAATGTGAATCTCATAAAACAGTGATTCAAAAAACCTCGACACTGTTTTACATCACCATCATATCGAGGAGGAGCGTGTAATTGTATTGGAATCACAGGTCCTTAACCAAACTCGCAGCCGATGTAGAAGCAATTTCTGATGAGGAAGAATTCTGATGGTTAGTTAGCTGCTCTACTGTTGCAGCCAAAAGATCCAAGCAATGCTGTTGTTGTTGTATTCGCTGAGCCATACCAGGAATGGCTTGTAAATCGGATATCTCTGCCGGATCCATGGCCTTGGCAATCTGTTATACTGGGTATTTTTGTGGATCCTTGGTTCAGCTGATCAATATGAATTGATCAGTTGATAGGCGGTTCAAAACAGGAAACAGTTCAGTTATAGATGAATTTAATATCACTTGTACACGAAGTTAAAACAGAACAGTCAGATGAGGTACAAATGATTAAAAAAAAATCAAGAATCTGATAGGGATGTGAATCGTTTTAGGACGATTAAAATTATCGTCCGATAATTTTAATATCGTCTTAAACCGTTATGGAACACAATACAATACAGATTCTAACGATTTATCGTTATAAATCGTTAGAATCGTGAGCCGGCACACTAAAACCCCCTAAAACCCACCCCCGACCCTTTAAATTAAATCCCCCACCCTCCCGAACCCCCCCCCAAATAACTTAAATAACCTGCGGGTCCAGCGGCGGTCCGGAACGGCAGCGGTCCGGAACGGGCTCCTGCTCCTGAATCTTGTCGTCTTTAGCCGGCGCCATTTTCCAAAATGGCGCCGAAAAATGGCGGCGGCCATAGACGAAAAAGATTGGACGGCAGGAGGTCCTTCCGGACCCCCGCTGGACTTTTGGCAAGTCTCGTGGGGGTCAGGAGGCCCCCCACAAGCTGGCCAAAAGTTCCTGGAGGTCCAGCGGGGGTCAGGGAGCGATTTCCCGCCGCGAATCGTTTTCGTACGGAAAATGGCGCCGGCAGGAGATCGACTGCAGGAGGTCGTTCAGCGAGGCGCCGGAACCCTCGCTGAACGACCTCCTGCAGTCGATCTCCTGCCGGCGCCATTTTCCGTACGAAAACGATTCGCGGCGGGAAATCGCTCCCTGACCCCCTCTGGACCTCCAGGAACTTTTGGCCAGCTTGTGGGGGCCTCCTGACCCCCACGAGACTTGCCAAAAGTCCAGCGGGGGTCCGGAAGGACCTCCTGCCGTCCAATCTTTTTCATCTATGGCCGCCGCCATTTTTCGGCGCCATTTTGGAAAATGGCGCCGGCTGAAGACGACAAGATTCAGGAGCAGGAGCCCGTTCCGGACCGCTGCCGTTCCGGACCGCCGCTGGACCCGCAGGTTATTTAAGTTATTTGGGGGGGGGGGTTCGGGAGGGTGGGGGATTTAATTTAAAGGGTCGGGGGTGGGTTTTAGGGGGTTTTAATGTGCCGGTTTTTCAATTTTTCGATTTTTAACGATTTTTAACGATTTTTCACGATATTTTACCCCCCCAAACGGCAACAATACGATTCCCTCCCCCTCCCAGCCGAAATCGATCGTTAAGACGATCGAGGACACGATTCACATCCCTAGAATCTGACTGCAGTCTTTAGTTGTCAAAGAAAAATACTTGTTAGCCGCCAACCCGGTCTTCTCTTCAGCGGAGTCCAACTTCTCTTCCAACTCTTCTCCGCAAGGCCAGCCCAAGGATCCACATTCCTGGTCACAACACATGCTGGGGGGGGGGGGGTGGCAGCTACACCAGCGAGACAGGAATCTTCAGGCAGGGTTCTTTGTAACAGACAATGGTGCAAACTTGGTAACGATGTGGATAGGACTAAAAAAAAAAAAATGAAGTAATAAAAATAGTACTTACCATGAGAAGGAGTTCAATAAGAGAGAGGAGCTGACAGGTAGCTGATTTTGTGTACAGGACTTGATATGATTTATGCTGAAATAAAAAATTAACACAATTTCCTAGAGGATACAGCATAGTGCTGCACTCACTTGCTGACTGGAGGCTATAGAAAAGAAAAAGGTTTAGTTGTCACTAAGGGCAAAATCAGATTTAAAGAAAGACTGTCATAGTGTTTCTGAAAGCTGCTTTAATCCTGGAAAGGTGAGAGTCAAGAAAGAGTTAACTAGAATAGTTGCTCTGCCCTGGCTAAGCATAAGAAATGTTTCTAAAGCATAAGAATGTTTCTATTTGAGAAACCGGAGGAGAAATGGGAGGAGAAACAGAGTTTAGTAAGTAAAGCAGTTGGATCGTTAGATGATCGAGGGGTTAAAGGGGCACTTAGAGAAGATAAGGCCATCGCCGAAAGATTAAATGATTTATTCGCTTCGGTGTTTACTGAAGAGGATGTTGGGGAGGTACCCGTAATGGAGAAGGTTTTCATGGGTAATGATTCAGATGGACTGAATCAAATCACGGTGAACCTAGAAGATGTGGTAGGCCTGATTGAGAAACTGAAGAGTAGTAAATCACCTGGACCGGATGGTATACACCCCAGAGTTCTGAAGGAACTAAAAAATGAAATTTCAGACCTATTAGTACAAATTTGTAACTTATCATTAAAATCATCCATTGTACCTGAAGACTGGAGGATAGCAAATGTAACCCCAATATTTAAAAAGGGCTCCAGGGGCGATCCGGGAAACTACAGACCGGTTAGCCTGATTTCAGTGCTAGGAAAAATAGTGGAAAGTGTTCTAAACATCAAAATCACAGAACATATAGAAAGACATGGTTTAATGGAACAAAGTCAGCATGGCTTTATCCAGGGCAAGTCTTACCTCACAAATCTGCTTCACTTTTTTGAAGGAGTTAATAAACATGTGGATAAAGGTGAACCAGTAGATATAGTATACTTGGATTTTCAGAAGGCGTTTGACAAAGTTCCTCATGGGAGGCTTCTAGGAAAAGTAAAAAGTCATGGGATAGGTGGCGATGTCCTTTCATGGATTGCAAACTGGCTAAAAGACAGGAAACAGAGAGTAGGATTAAATGGGCAATTTTCTCAGTGGAAGGGAGTGGACAGTGGAGTGCCTCAGGGATCTGTATTGGGACCCTTACTTTTCAATATATTTATAAATGATCTGGAAAGAAATACGAGTGAGATAATCAAATTTCAGATGACACAAAATTGTTCAGAGTAGTTAAATCACAAGCAGATTGTGATAAATTGCAGGAAGACCTTGTGAGACTGGAAAATTGGGCATCCAAATGGCAGATGAAATTTAATGTGGATAAGTGCAAGGTGATGCATATAGGGAAAAATAACCCATGCTATAATTACACAATGTTGGGTTCCATATTAGGTGCTACAACCCATGAAAGAGATCTAGGTGTCATAGTGGATAACACATTGAAATCGTCGGTACAGTGTGCTGTGGCAGTCAAAAAAGCAAACAGAATGTTGGGAATTATTAGAAAAGTAAAGGTGAATAAAACGGAAAATGTCATAATGCCTCTGTATCGCTCCATGGTGAGACCGCACCTTGAATACTGTGTACAATTCTGGTCGCCGCATCTCAAAAAAGATATAATTGCGATGGAGAAGGTTCAGAGAAGGGCTACCAAAATGATAAGGGGAATGGAACAGCTCCCCTATGAGGAAAGACTAAAGAGGTTAGGACTTTTCAGCTTGGAGAAGAGACAACTGAGGGGGGATATGATAGAGGTGTTTAAAATCATGAGAGATCTAGAACGGGTAGATGTGAATCGGTTATTTACTCTTTCGGATGGTAGAAAGACTAGGGGGCACTCCATGAAGTTAGCATGGGGCACATTTAAAACTAATCGGAGAAAGTTCTTTTTTACTCAATGCACAATTAAACTCTGGAATTTGTTGCCAGAGGATGTGGTTCGTGCAGTTAGTATAGCTGTGTTTAAAAAAGGATTGGATAAGTTCTTGGAGGAGAAGTCCATTACCTGCTATTAAGTTCACTTAGAGAATAGCCACTGCCATTAGCAATGGTTACATGGAATAGACTTAGTTTTTGGGTACTTGCCAGGTTCTTATGGCCTGGATTGGCCACTGTTGGAAACAGGATGCTGGGCTTGATGGACCCTTGGTCTGACCCAGTATGGCATTTTCTTATGTTCTTATGTTGCCATGGAGAAGGACAGCTGAGGTGCCCTTTTGAGCCTCCTGGTCATGAGAAACAGTCGCAAGCAAAAAGGGCTATGTGCTGTGTTTAAGCTGACACTTGTAGCAGAGAGAACAGTTACTAATCAGACAGCTGTTTTGCTGTAGAGGGATCAGAGATACCGCACAGCTTTAAAAGTAAATAGAATGAAAGACAGAACGAAGTTTATCTGTTAAGTCAGAGTAGAAGCAACCTATTAGAAATATTTTTAAAGTACTTTGGAGCACATAGAGAGTTATAAAAATCATTAAATAGAAATACATAAGAAATATTTTTTTTAATTTAGATAGATTACTGATGTAAAAAGTACTCTATTTAAAATTAGACTTGATTACGTAATTAGAACAGGCTGAGCTCCCCTACACTTTTTAGTGTAATCCGGTTGCTATAGTAGATGATACAAAATTGATACAAAATTGTTCAGAGTAGTTAAATCACAAGCAGATTCTGATAAATTGCAGGAAGACCTTGTGAGGCTGGAAAATTGGGCATCTAAATGGCAGATGAAATTTAATGTGGACAAGTGCAAGGTGATGCATATAGGGAAAAATAACCCATGCTATAGTTACACAATATTAGGTTCCATATTAGGTGCTACTACCCAAGAAAGAGATCTAGGCGTCATAGTGGATAACACATTGAAATCGTCGGTTCAGTGTGCTGCGGCAGTCAAAAAAGCAAACAGAATGTTGGAAACTGGAGATGTGAATCGTGTCCTCGATCGTCTTAACGATCGATTTCGGCTGGGAGGGGGAGGGAATCGTATCGTCGCCGTTTGTGTGTTTAGAGTATCGTTAAAATCGTTAAAATTGTGAACCGGCACACTAAAACCCCCTAAAACCCACCCCCGACCCTTTAAATTAAATCCCCCACCCTCCCCAAATGCCTTAAATTACCTGGGGGTCCAGCGGCACACTAAAACCCCCTAAAACCCACCCCCGGCACACTAAAACCCAACCCGACCCTTTAAATTAAATCCCCCACCCCAAATGCCTTAAATTACCTGGGGGTCCGTAGCGGTGGTCCGTAGCTTAAATTACCCCCGGGTCCGTAGCTAAATCGGGGGAAGGGGGAGAGCAGGAAATCCGGCACACTAAATCGTGGTGTCTTCAGCCGGCGCCATTTTGCAAAATGGCCGCCGCAAAATGGCGGCGGCCATAGACCAATACGATTCGACGCAGGAGGTCGTTCCGGACCCCCACTGGACTTTTGGCAAGTCTTGTGGGGGTCAGGAGGCCCCTCCAAGCTGGCCAAAAGTTCCTGGGGGTCCAGCGGGGGCCCTGGAGCGATCTCCTGCCGCGAATCGTTTCCGTACGGAAAATGGCGCCGGCAGGAGATCGACTGCAGGAGGTCGTTCAGCGGGGGTCCGGAACATTCCACAGCCAACTCTACTCACACCCTACAGAGGCCCTTTACCTCGTCCCGCCTTCCTCTGAAGCAATCCGACATCGACGCTGGCGCGCCTTCCCCCACAGGGCTCGTTAGGCGCGTATGGCTTGCTCCAATGATTAAAGGAGCCGCAGCGGGAAACTCACCCACGGCCCCATCTGATGACACCACGATTTAGTGTGCCGGATTTCTTGCTCTCCCCCTTCCCCCGATTTAGCTACGGACCCGGGGGTAATTTAAGCTACGGACCGCCGCTACGGACCCCCAGGTAATTTAAGGCATTTGGGGTGGGGGATTTAATTTAAAGGGTCGGGTGGGTTTTAGGGGGTTTTAGTGTGCCGGGGGTGGGTTTTAGGGTGTTTTAGTGTGCCACTGGACCCCCAGGTAATTTAAGGCATTTGGGGGGGGGGGGGTTCGGGAGGGTGGGGGATTTAATTTAAAGGGTCGGGGGTGGGTTTTAGGGGGTTTTAGTGTGCCGGTTTTCCTGCCCTCCCCCTTCTCCCGATTTACGATTTTTTGACGATAAATCGGGGGAATTGGTATTGTATCGTGGCCCTAACGATTTTTGACGATTTAAAATATATCGGACGATATTTTAAATCATCAAAAAACGATTCACATCCCTAACTATTAGAAAGGGAATGGTGAATAAAACGGAAAATGTCATAATGCCTCTGTATCGCTCCATGGTGAGACCGCACCTTGAATATTGTGTATAATTCTGGTCACCGCATCTCAAAAAAGATATAATTGCAATGGAGAAGGTACAGAGAAGGGCTACCAAAATGATAAAGGGAATGGAACAGCTCCCCTATGAGGAAAGACTAAAGCAGTTAGGACTTTTCAGCTTGGAGAAGAGACGGCTGAGGGGTATATGATAGAGGTGTTTAAAATCATGAGAGGTCTAGAACGGGTAGATGTGAATCGGTTTTTTACTCTAACAGATAATGGAAAGACTAGGGAGCACTCCATGAAGTTAGCATGTGGCACATTTAAAACTAATCGAAGAAAGTTCTATTTCTCTCAATGCACAATTAAACTCTGGAATTTGTTGCCAGAAGATGTGGTTAGTGGTTAGTATAGCTGTGTTTAAAAAAGGATTGGATAAGTTCTTGGACGAGAAGTCCATTACCTGCTATTAATTAAGTTGACTTATATAATAACCACTGCTATTATTAGCAACTAGAGATGTGAATCGGAACCGGAATCTGATCGGTTCCGGTTCCGATCCAAATCTTAAAATTTTTATCGCCCAGCCCGATTTGAGTTCTGATTATCAGCTGCGCCCGATCCGATAATCAAAAAACTCTCTCCCACCCTCCCAAACCCCCAAAAAAGTTTTTAAAATTACCTGGTGGTCCAGCGGGAGTGCGGGGAGCGATCTCCCACTCTCAGGCTATCGGCTGCGTTAATAAAAATGGCGCCGATGGCCCTTTGCCCTTACCATGTGACAGGGCAAAGGTAGCACCGGCGCCATTTTGAATATTGGCAATACGGCCTGAGTGCAGGAGATCGCTCCCGGACCCCCTCTGGACCCCCAGGGACTTTTGGCCAGCTTGGGGGGGCCTCCTGACCCCCACAAGACTTGCCAAAAGTCCAGCGGGGGTCCGGGAGCGACCTCCTGCACTCGGGCCATATTGCCAGTATTCAAAATGGCGCCGGTGCTACCTTTGCCCTCACTATGTCATAGGGGCCGACGGTCGCTGCACTCAGGCCGTATTGCCAATATTCAAAATGGCGCCGGTGCTACCTTTGCCCTGTCACATGGTAAGGGCAAAGGGCCATCGGCGCCATTTTTATTAACACAGCCGATGGCCTAAGAGCGGGAGATCATTCCCCGCAGTCCCGCTGAACCACCAGGTAATTTTAAAAGGGTTTTTTGGGGGGGGGCTAAGGGGGTCATTTTAAAGGGTTGGGTGGATTTTTTTTTATCGGGCCATCGGCACCATTTATATTAGTGGCAGCCAAAATGGCGCCGATGGCCCGAGAGCGGGAGATCGTGCTGGGACACCCCCCCCCCCCACTGGACCACCAGGTAATTTAAAACATTTTGGGGGGGTTCGGGAGGGTGGGGGATTTGTTTTAAAGGGTCGGGGTGGGTTTAGGGTAGAGATGTGCTTCGTGTTTTGCTACCGGGTCGTTTTTTGACTCGGATACTTCGTGGTAAAGTTCGGTTTTTATCGTTTAGTTTTTTTGAAAAAAAAAAAAAAACTAAACGGGGAAAACCGAAACCGGGCCAAAAAATGACGCGGGAAAACAAAGCTAAAAAAAAAACCCACCCCATGCATTTAAATTAATTTTAATACATTACATACACCCCCCCCATCCCGATCCCTCCCCCTCCCCAAGACTTACCAACATCCCTGGTGGTCCAGCGGCGTCCCGGGTGCCATTTGTCCCTCCGTGGCATGCCCAGTGTGCTAGTGCTAGCCACGCTCAAAATGGTGCCGAATAGCCTCTGAACTACTATGTCACAGGGGCTACTGGCGCCATTGGTCAGCCCCTGTCACATGGTAGGAGAACCGATCAATGGTGCCGAAAGCCCCTGTGACATAGTATGGGCAAAGGCTATCGGCGCCATTTTGATTATTGGCAGCCGACGACGACATCGCTCCCGGACCCCCGCTGGACCCCCAGGGATTATTGGCAAGCTTTTTGGCCAGCTTGGTGGGGCCTCCTGACCCCCCCAAGGCTTGCCAATAATCCCTGGGGGTCCAGCGGGGGTCCGGGAGCGATGTCGTCGTCGGCTGCCAATAATCAAAATGGCGCCGATAGCCTTTGCCCATACTATGTCACAGGGGCTTTCGGCGCCATTGGTCGGTTCTCCTACCATGTGACAGGGGCTGACCAATGGCGCCGGTAGCCCCTGTGACATAGTAATTCAGAGGCTATTCGGCACCATTTTGAGCGTGGCTAGCACTAGCAGTAGCACACCGGGCACGCCACGGAGGGACAAATGGCACCCGGGACCCCGCTGGACCACCAGGGATGTTGGTAAGTCTTGGGGAGGGATCGGGATGGGGGGGGGGGGGGTGTTATTATAGTTAATGTTAATGTTTGGGGTGGTTTTTAATTAAAAAAAAAAAAAAGTGCCTCTCTCCCCATACAAACTCGAAAAATGGATTTTCCCCGAAGTTCGGTGAAAATCCTTTTCGGGTTTCGGGGCCCCCGAACCAGGACGAATTAGTCAATTTCTTTGTAATTGCCTAATTCGTGATAAACGATTGTACATCTCTAGTTTAGGGGTTGTTTTGGTGTGCTGGTTTTCCCGCCCTCCCCCCTCCCTCCTCCCCCTCCCCCAATTTACGATTTTTCACGATAAATCAGGGGAATTTCTATTGTATCGCGACTCTAACGATTTTTGACGATTTAAAAAATATCTGACGATTTTTTTAAATCGTCAAAAAACGATTCACATCCCTATTAGCAACGGTAACATGGAATAGACTTAGTTTTTGGGTACTTGCCAGGTTCTTATAGCCTGGATTGGATACTGTTGGAAACAGGATGCTGGGCTTGATGGACCCTTGGTCTGACCCAGTATGGCATATTCTTCTGTTCTTATGTAATTATCAAAGTTCCCTGATGGTATCCAAGAATGACGTCAATATAGCTTCCTTAGTTACATGTAAAAAGACCAGAGTAATAATGCTATTAGAGGTCAAAGCACTGAAAATAATTTAAAAGTTATACAGAGTTAAAATAAAAAAGGATAATAAAAAGAATTATCATAAATTATATTTGTAAGGAATGTCGAAGGAAAGAACATTAAATAAAAAAGTTAAGAAATAATTTACTTTATTTAAAAAAATAGTACAAGTGACATCATTGAGCATTTATCTAAATCCCTTAAAAAAGTAAATTACAGTTAGAGAAGCATAGGCAGAACCTAGACTGACATCAGTGAGTAAGGAGGTGTTGTGTTAGTACTCCTTAATGTGTACATTCTAATCTGCTTAGAATAGAAAAGAAAGTTTAGAATGAGTGAATGGCAAGTATTTTAAGACAATAACTGGGTAAGCATTTGAAAATGATAAAAATAGGTGACTAATATTAGAGAAGCAATACTTTTATGCCTAATATACCTATTGATGTTCAGCTGTTTCGCGAGAGAAATACAACAGCTATATTACAATATACTATGGCGTGATGCAATAGATTTATCCAATGCTATTGGAGTAACATGGAACTTATGTAATTAATGCACAGAGGTGACACTAGTTTAATATTTGGAACTGTGCCAAGTAAAAGAAAGCTATATATCGTTTGTGCAAAGAAGAAGAGAATAAGAGTATATGATGACAATACAAATAAGTTAAATGTAAAGCTAAAGAAGAGAATTTATCCTAAAAGTCACCAAAAATATACTGAAAAACTACCCACTAGTTATTAAAAAGAAAACTTGCCAAAAATGCCTCATAAGCATCTCATTCAAGACACTGGCACCCGGTGGAATTCCACCTGTATAATTCCCCTTTCTGATGGGACTCCTGCAAATATATGGGTGTTCAGAATGGTCCTGGCTGGTACCCAGTGGTAGTGAGGTAAGGTAGAACCCAGAAACAGAATAAGGTAAACCATTTAGAAGTTAAGCTATCAGCCGGGAGGAGAAAAGCAGCGTGTTTCTTTACCTGAACTACGATTTCTGGGGGTAAGCGGTGCCTTGCCCCGACGGTTCTCTTCAACATCTACCGCATTGGTTTCCTGTCTGAGGGGGGCGTTTCCTGGAGGAGGCGGGACCCGGTCTTGGACATTTAAATTCCTGCTTGCTGCCTTCAGTCCTGAGCCGGGAGGAGAAAAGCAGCGTGTTTCTTTACCTGAACTGCGGTTTCCGGGGGTAAGCGGTGCCTTGCCCCGACGGTTCTCTTCAACATCTACCGCATTGGTTTCCTGTCTGAGGGGGGGGGGGCGTTTCCCTGGAGGAGGCGGGACCCGGTCCTCGGATACTTAAATTCCTGCTTGCTGTGCGGCGCGCAGCATAGCCGGCGCGCTGCTAAAGCCCGCGCGCGTTTAAGGGGCGCGCGGCTAAGCAGGGCTTTGCCGGGCTTCACCGGGCCTTCGCTGGGACTTTGCTTAGACAATTGGGACTTAAGGTGAAATTTAACTATTTATTAGTAATTACTAATATATTATTAGTTTTCCTTCTGGCTCCCTAGAAGTGATAATTAGAGGTTTATACTATTTTCCTGTTTTAAAGCATTATAAATTCCAATACAGGTTCTAGTGTACATATTTCCTGAAAATGCCACACACAAAAAGGAAGGCTAAACTAAGGCCTCCTAGTGAGGTGGCATTGGTAGAAACGAAACAAAAAACTGTATTGGAGTGGCTAGATTCTCAAGTATCCCCAGTAGGGCAGACCGCTCTAGGAGAAGCATTTGAACGAAATACTTCTCCTCAGGTCAACGAAATATCTCTAAGCCCCGGGGCACCGGCTCCACCATCACCACCTGGGAGAGTGGGTCAGTTGACCCAAGGAAAACCAGGGGTTAATCAAGAAGGTATATTGAGCTCTTTGGAATTACATGATAAAAATGGAGGTCAGTCTAATGAATTACATATAAGAGAGCATGAGAATGTGAGTTTGAATTTATTATCAAGTCCAACTGAGCTTCCTATTGAATCAAGTACACCAAGAATGAATGAATCATTAAAAGGTAGTCAAAAAAATATAGAAGTGGTTATAAAATCCAAACTTTATTGGCCAAACCAAGTAATATAACTATGGAAAGTCTCTGGAATTGTTTGGTGAAATTAGATTCATCTATAAATAAATTGACTGAAGTAGTGTTGAGAACTTCTAATTCCTCAGTAGTTAATACAGCTGAATTAGAAAAGCAAAAACTGGCAGTAGAAAAAACTGATAAGAAAATTACTCAGGTAGAAAAGATTCAAAGTGAACAGATCGTGGAGGGTGATAATGTAAGTAAGAGATTGGAAAAGTTGGAAAATACGGTGAGATCACTTAATATTAGAGTTAATAATTTTCCAATAATTAAGAAAATTAATCCCACAGAGTTGTTCAGGAATTACTTATTACAAACATTAAAGATACCTGAGAAATGTCTACCAGTTATTGTAAGGACATTCTACTTAGGGGACAAAAGAATTGAGGTAGGACAAGAACAAAATGAATTAAGGGATGGAGGATTAGAGAATATGAGCAGATCTATAGATGTATCAGATTTACTCCAGAAATCTCAGGATGAATTAGATATTAAAACAAGGGGAACATTGTTGGTTCAATTAGCATTTTCAACGGATAAAGATAATATTATGAGGTTCTTTTTTTGGAATAGAACAAACACCTTTTATGGCCAGAAGGTTTGGATTTTTCCCGACCTTATTAAAATTACACAAATTCGTAGGAAACATTTTTTTCAATATAGGGAGAAAATATTAGAGAAAGGAGGCAGTTTTAAATTGTTATATCCATGTAAATGTAGCATAAGACTGAATGGTTCTATCTATTTTTTGATCCAATAGACCTCAAAAACCTTCTTGGAAATTAATGACCGGTTTAAGAATGTATAGGAAGAGATCTAGATAATGCTTGTTCTTAAATTTGTTTATCGTTCAATTATACCAGTATATCACTTCTATTTTCCTTATGTTTAAATTCATGAAAGGAAGGTGAGATAATGTATTACCATATGGAATTGTTTTTTTGAAGCTATTAGTATAACTCAGTCCTGACATTCTATTTATAATTTATTTGTTGTAACTATGTGAAACGATAAATAAAGAATTCAAAAAAAAAAAGAAGTTAATCTATCAAAACTTTAACATTTGTTTTCAATTCAGTTTTACATTATCATTAACAACAATTTGTATATGAAACATTACAAATATGATGCTAATTAAATATCTTAAAACTTTTTTCTTTCCTTTCCTTTTAGAGGATATTTGTATCAGAACTGATACTGCAAACTCCCTATCAGATAGGAATATTTTCATGTCTTTGGACTGATAGTGACTTAGAATGTGATGTCAATAGTTACTGAATTTAAAGAATTTGATTCTTTGTTTGAACTTCTTTTTGCAGGTGTTCATGTGTTGCCTGTTGAAGAATTGTAGGTAAGTAGAAATTATTATTATTATTCTTTTGTTGTATGTCCCTGTACTTTACTCTGTCTCTTCCTCTTTTATTTGTCTCAGAGTGTGTAAGCCTTGTGTTATTCTTTGGCTCAGTGAGTGTGCACACATAGCTGTCAATGGATAATAGTGTGGCCCTTTCCCCACTGAGGGCTGTTGGCGCTGTTGGCTAACTTTTGAGGCTAGTGCAGCTATCGGACCCTGTGGAGGTTCTCACTTTCTCTTTCTATTGTCCTGAAGCCTTTGAGTGTGTTGTCTTAATTGGAGGTGGCCTTCTGACAACAATGTAATCCCTATTCTTTAAATAAAATAAAGAAACTGCAATTCTTCCACAGAGAGATCAACAAAGGGGGGGGGGGGGGGGGAGGTTCCAGAGGATGACGAGGCAGCGGTCATCTCCCTTTTCTCTAAGGGAAATGGCAAAGCTGTTGCCATGGGGGACTATAACACACGCTGCCAGAGCAGCGAGTCAGCTGCCCCCCAAGGCCTTCCCAGCTGACCCAGAACAGGTCGTGGTGCACTGCCACGGAGGAAATGTGCCCGGTGGGGGCCGAGGATGTCCAGGAGGTGTTCCCCACCCAAGAGGGATTCGCTGTTTCAGTCCGACCAACCTCTTAATGGTTTGACGCCCTCTTGATCTCTCTCTTCAAAGTTCTTTTCAACTTTCCCTTATGGTACTTGTTGACTATTGTACTCATGCCAGTATTTAGCCTTAGATGGAGTTTACCACCCGCTTTGGGCTGCATTCCCAAGCAACCTGACACTGAGAAGACCTGCCAGTGTGCTGGGAGCTGCTACCAGCCTAACACCATCTTCTGGCTGAGCCTCATCTTCTCTTGCCCTTATCAACACCACAGGGACCTGACTACCTCCACTGTGCCTGCCTGTCATGCCCCTGTCAACACCGGAGGGGACTGTGTACCTCCACTGTGCCTGCCTGTCTTGCCCCATCAATACCAGAGGGACCTATCTCCACTGTGCCTGCATGTCATGCCCCTATCAACACCAGAGGGGCATGACTACCTCCACTGTGCCAGCCTGTCTTGCCCCTATCAACTTTCTGCCACTTTGCCTTGCTGCCATACATCAGATGACTCTACTCCTTGTGGTGTTCTTGCCACTATCATGGTTCCTCAGTGTGTTGATTCTAGTGTTGATTCGAGTAATGAGACTGCAGGCAGCTTGTAATCTGAAACCAAACTTTTATTAGAGATAGACAAATGCAAAGGCAATGGGGAAGGAACAAATCGTGAGGAGATAATTTGTTCCTGGAGAAGCATAGGTTTTTACATCAATCATGTTATCACTCAGCTACTCAGCTCTTCCAGCAGTGTGCATAGCATTATAAACCCTTCATACTGACCGATCAGAGCATATTGCCAGCAGACGCCTCAGAGGAACTTCATAGATCCCATTAAACGTCCGCCCAATACCATCAGGTCTGCATTCGCTCAACTCGCCCATCATTCTCCGGACTGCACTCGCCCATCATTCTCCGGACTGCACTCGCCCACCATTCTCCGGACTGCATTCGCCCAACATACGCCTATCATCCACCCAGCACCCTTGCTAACTACACCCGCACAGCACCCTTCAAACCGCATTCGTCCAGCACTTTTCAGACAGCATTCGACTAGTACTCCTTCTGATCATTACAATTCCTACAGTCTTACACTTCAGCAACCTACATCCCAACATGCACCCCCTCACAATTCCCATCATCCACAATCCCAAATGGAGAACACCAAAGCCCCCTACCCCCCCCCCCCCCCCCCCCCTTCACAATCGTCAACAGAGGCTCAGGCCCATCTTGCTTACACCGGTCACTCAATTCCTTGGACTAACTCTCTTTTCACTCACATTGGTTAATGCACAATCGATCTCTAAGAAAAGTCATATATTCAACGACTACCTATCAGATACAAAACCTGACATCTGTGCTATCACAGAAACCTGGTTAAAACCCTCCGACACAGCTCTAATAAATCAGCTTCCCATCCAGGAGTACGATGTTTTCTCTATTCCCAGACCCAAGAAAAGAGGAGGTGGACTTCTCCTTGCAGCCAAAAAAACACTGGGTCTGACACTGCAGTCTTCCAATAACTTATCAAAGATAGAATTTGCCCTATTCAACTCAAAACATCTGACAATTGGCCTAATCTATGCTCCTCCTGGATTACTGGAAGCAGACCCATCCGTTATCATAGAACTGACAGCAAAACACCTTAACTCCAGGAAACCTACTATCCTCATGGGAGATTATAATTTGCACGTAGATACCCAACCTCATTCCACCAACTGTAAAACTCTTCTCACCTCTCTCAACAATATGGGTTTCAGACAAATAGTGACTGAACCAACCCACAAAGCAGGCCATACGCTGGACCTTATCTTCATAAATGAAGGAATCACAACCCACACCACTCCAACTTGCACTCCGATACCGTGGTCAGACCACCGACTCATATCATTGGTGTTAAAAATAAAAGAACTTCCACAACAATCCACACAACCAATAACTATATCGTTCAGGAAACAGTGCTCAGGAGACCAACTCAGTGAACACCTGGCCAAGGAACTAGAGCACCTAGACCTCTCCGACGCAAACTCAGCAACTTTATCATGGACCAACATCACTAAAAAGGTGGCAGATCAAATATGCCCCATGACAACTAAAGTTATCAATCCAAAAAAGACAATAAGAGACCCTGGTTCACACCGGAACTTAAAATACATAAACACGAGTTGAGATGCAAGGAACAAAATTGGTGAAAAAACCCATCTTCAACCACCCTCCTCACCTACAAATCATGCCTTAACTCATACAGAAACAACATCAACACAACAAAGAGAATATTCTTCTCTAAAAAAATACACCACCTCATTTTCGATTCAAGAGCTCTTTTCTCATACGTATCTACCCTCACAAAACCCCCGGCGCCTACCATTCCTGACGATCAAGCACTCAATAAAGCGAACGAGCTGGCAGTCTTTTTTGACAACAAAATCACTTCACTCCTAGCCCCCCTCAAGGGACCTTCTTCACATCCAAACCACGTAATCAACCTCAGCCCCCAATCATCGCGATCAACTGCCCAACAATCTTCACTCTCAATCGCTCAACAACCAACACTCTCAACAGAACAACAACCATCGCACCCAACCGTACAACAACCTAACACCTCACCAATAGTTCTCAACACTTTTGAGCCCACTTCCACATTAGAAATAGAGAATATTCTCAAGAAAATAAAACCATCCTCCCATCCATCAGACCATATTCCATCCAACAAACTGAGTCTGATCACAAACACTATAACCAAACCTTTAGCAGACATCATTAACTGCTCTCTCACCCAAGGACATGTCCCGAACCAACTCAAGTTAGCCATGCTCAAACCGCTCCTCAAAAAACCCAACTTACCTACATCAGACCCAGCTAACTTCAGACCCATAGCAAACCTCCCTATGATAGCCAAAGTTATGGAGAAAGTTGTCAACAAACAACTTACAGAATTTCTTGACGAAAATAATATCCTCACCTCAAACCAATTTGGCTTTCGTAAGACTATGAATACCGAATCGTTACTAACATCTTTATCAGACACCATCATCTTCAACCTTGAAAAGGGCCAACCTTGCCTCCTCGCTCTCCTGGATCTCTCATCAGCGTTTGATACCGTAAACCACACATACCTCCTGCAACGATTAATAGACATCGGCATTTCAGGAGCAGCTTTTAACTGGTTCAAATCGTTTTTGGAGAACAGATCATACAAGGTCAAGATAAATAACAAAGAGTCCCACACCATCGATTCCAAGAGGGGGGTACCGCAAGGATCATCCCTCTCTCCGACTCTTTTCAATATTTATCTGCTCCCACTATGTCAACTACTCACTAACCTTAAGCTAAGACATTACCTATATGCGGATGATATTCAAATCCTCATCCCTATAGAAGACTCCCTACACAAAGCCATATCATATTGGAATAAATGTCTGTCTGCTATCAACAATCTACTTACCAGCCTCAACTTGGTCCTAAACAAAAACAAAACCGAAATCCTCATTATAGCACCGGAAAACTATACCCCCCCTTCACATTCTAACACTAATCAACATCCGGACACCACCGGGCACTTCATCACGCAACAAGTTAAAGATCTGGGAGTCATCATAGACAGCAGACTCAATCTCAACAAATTTGTCAACAACACAACAAAAGAATGTTTCTTTAAACTTCAAACATTAAAGAAACTTAAACCACTCCTCCTATACAGGGACTTCCGTATGGTTTTACAAGCCATCATACTCCCAAAATTAGACTACTGCAACTCTCTCCTCCTAGGCCTACCAGCATGCACCACCAAACCACTTCAGATGGTCCTGAACGCCTCAGCAAGAATTCTTTCAAATGCCAAGAAAAGAGATCATATCACCCCAATCCTCCACTACCTCCACTGGCTCCCAATCAAATTTTATTTATTTATTTATTAAGGCTTTTATATACCGAATTTCTTGATACAAATCAAATCAATTCGGTTTACAATGAACTAAGTAGAATATACAATTAACCAATCAACAAGAGATACAGAGCATACAGTTACATTATAACAAGGAAGCCTTAACTTGGAGTAGGAAAATAAAGAAGGGGTGAACGGAGCAATAAATATATAAAGTGCAATAAAATAGAATAAATACTATATACAGTGGAGGGGGCTGGGAGCCAACCTCTCTTTAATGGATATTAGGCATGAAAAATTTGGAAAAGTTTTGTTTACAGAGATGTGTGGTGAACAATTCTAGATCAGGCAATGGAGTTTGTGGTGGGGAAGGCTTGGCTGAACAGCCATGTCTTTAGTTTCTTTTTAAAAGTTGTTAGACAAGTCTCCAGTCTGAGGTCCGGAGGCATGGCGTTCCACATGGAAGGGCCTGCTGTAGAGAATGACCGGTCTCTGATGTTTGCGTGGTGCACTAATTTGATTGTAGGAACGTGTAAAGATCCCTTGTAAGCATCCCTTAAAGGCCTGGCTGTCGAGTGCAGTCTGAGAGGATGAGACAGATCAAGCGGGGTTTGATGGTGGATATTTTTATGAATGATTGTGAGAGATTTATGGAGGATCCGGAAGTTTACTGGGAGCCAGTGGAGATCTTTTAGAATAGGAGAAATATGCTCTCTCCGATTGGTATTTGTCAAAATCCTTGCCGCTGCATTTTGTAGCAGCTGGAGCGGTTTAATGGTAGAGGCTGGAAGACCATGCAGGATGGAGTTGCAATAGTCGATCTTAGAGAACAGAATGGCTTGGAGGACGGATCTGAAATCGTAGTGGAATAGGAGCGGTTTGAGTTTTTTGAGTACTTGTAACTTGTAAAAGCACTCCTTAGTAGTGTGTTTTATAAAATGCTTTAGGTTAAGGTGACTGTCGATTAAGACTCCAAGATCTCTGGCGTGTGATATATGTGGAATATTTTGTGATTGGAGAAGTATGGGACTACCTTCTGGAGTAATTAGTAAGAGTTCGGTTTTAGAAGTGTTGAGCACAAGGTTGAGGCTGGATAAGTAGTGGTTTATAGTTTGTAGATGAGCGTTCCATACTTGAGTGTTGAGTCCAATGATTTGGATATAGGGATTAAAATTTGAAGGTCATCTGCGTAAATATAAAATTTGAGTTTGAGGTTTGAAAGTAGGTGGCAGAGGGGGAGAATGTAGATATTAAACAGGGTGGGTTGATAGGGAGGAGCCCTGGGGGACGCCAAAAGGAGCATTAGTATGAGGGTGATTCCATGTTTTTAATTTTTACCTTATAGCCTCTATTACTGAGGAAAGATTCGAACCATCTGAGGGCTGAGCCTGTAATTCCTATGTCTGAGAGTCGGTTTAGAGGATGTTGTGATTTACCGTATCAAAAGCCGCAGAGATGTCGAGGAGGGCTAAGAGAAATGACTGTCCTTTATCAAAACCAATATATAGTTGATCCAGGAGGGAGGTGAGGAGGGTTTCCGTATTGTGTTCTTTTCGAAACCATATTGTGACGTGTGAAGTATATTGTGGTCTTCTAGGTAATTTGAAAGTTGCTTATTTACAATTTTCTCCATGATCTTAGATACAAATGGGAGATTTGATATGGGACGGGTAATTGTTGAGGTCTTCCGGGTCCAGGTTGGATTTTTTGAGTATGGGTTTGAGCGTGGCCAATTTGAGTGCGTCCGGGAATGTTCCTTGTGTAAGGGAACAATTGATGATATCAGCTAGATATTTGGATATGTATTCTGGGATGAGGATCAGTAACTTGGAGGGTATTTGGTCCAGTGGGTGGGGTCGAAGGTTTCATTCTTTTTATCAGCGATTCTACCTCTAAGGTGTGGGTTTGAATCAAAGGAATCCAATCTTATGTCTGAGTTTGGTAGGAGAACTGTGTCCGGAAGAGTAGGATTTGTGTTGACAGGTAATCTGGCCAGGGTATTGGTGATTTTATTTTGAAAGAATAAGGCCAGGTCATTGGCCTTTGATTGAGCTGTATCGTCAGGGATGTTAGGAAGAGCTGTTTTGGTCAGTTCCGAAACATAGGAGAAGAGGGCCCTCGCATCATACAGCATATCGTGGATGCGGTGAGCATAGAAATCTCTTTTTGTTCGAAGTATTGCTGATCTGTACTGGTGGAGAGTAGTTTTGTATATGGAACGAGTGAGGGGATTAGAGTTCTTCCTCCATTCTTTTTCTTTCCGTCTTAGATTTTGCTTCTGAGTGCGGAGTTCATTAGAGAACCACGGTTGCTTATTTTTATGGGAGGGGTTTATAATTTTTTTTGACATTGGGCATAGTTCGTTAGCTATCATTTCAGTGATGTTTTGCCATGAGGTGATAGCTGAATTGGGATTTGAAAGATCCAAGTTTGGGAGATTTCTGATCAGGGATTTGCCAAGATACAGGATCCAATTCAAGTCTCTAGCGATGATACATAAGGCCTTATACAACATCGCGCCTCTCAACTTAACATTTCAAATTCAACTACACACATCCGTAAAACCTACCAGAAGCGCTTATCAGAACAGACTAATCACACAACCGGCGAAATCCGCTCTAAGGAAACGTGCACTGTCGACAGCGGGCCCTTCACTTTGGAACTCGCTCCCTCCAGACCTGCGTCTGGAACCATGCCACATTACATTTAAAAAGAAACTTAAGACTTGGTTATTCAAACTAGCCTTCCCCTAGAACCAAGAACAAAAAAAAAAAAAAAAAACAAGCCTTCCCCTAGAACCAAGAACAAAAAAAAAAAAAGTCTTTTCACTCCCACAATGATATTTTTTCAGATCTTTTTTTAATCTTCATTATTCAATTAGAGATTCACACATTCATGCTGTCTACATACAGTCTACATACACATTCATGTGGACTTACATATCTCCATGTTATTTTTGGATTTATTAACCGCATGTCTATTAATGGTTTAATAGTATTTACTATTTGCCTACTTCTATTAAGTTGTTTCAAAGTAAAAACTTTACTTCGTTTGTTTCAATGTTAAAACTTGTTTACTTCTTTTTGCTCAATGTAAAACTTCGTTGTTTAATACTGTTCTATGTAAACCGCAAAATGTAGCGATTGTTACTGTTATATGTAAACCGGGGTGATATGTATATTATACAGGAACCTCCGGTATATAAATTATTTAAATAAATTTAAATAAATATTCAGGGTGTTGTTTTTAAATAAGTGCGGTACATTTGATTTAGTATGTATTAGACCAATCAGCTAAAGGGTCTGGAGTGTTGGCTCATTGCATTCCAGCACGTATTCAGGGTGCTCTTCTTTCTTTGTCTAGAAACGAGTACTCAGGAATACAGCAGAAATGAGGTGCCTCAGAAAGTCAGTGCATAATACTACATACATCCCCCTCTTGAAGGGTTACACCTAGAAACCCTTCACATATGGGTGGGGCCATGGGTGCCTGTCTTAGGTTGTCTCTTACATCCTAAACTAGTCTTAGGTGAAGAAATCTTACCCATCCTCGGCTAAGCCCACTGTTTTTCCCTAACCATCTGATTCATGGGGAAACTCATGCATGTCCATCATCAAGCGCTGACAGATAGTAGTGACTTGATCTTGCACTGCAGATGACCATAATGTTTAGTCTGAGCATCTTAGGTATGACTGTAGCAATGGAAGATCCAAATCGTTGAAAGCAGAGGCATATGCATGATAGGCAAAGGCATAGCAAAAGTCCAATGCATAGGAACATCATTTATTTATTTATTTATTTTTAATTTTTCTATACCGAAGTTCCTGTAAGAATACAGATCACACCGGTTTACATTCTAACAACAAAATTCACTTAGGAGCGTTACATAGAACAATGAAGACATATAAATATGAAATGAATTAAAACTTAACATATTGTAAACTGTAACTTATCCTATCGTATAAATTAACTTCTCGTAAATAGATGTCTCAGTGGAATGTTTTGGAGAGGTGGCTGAGTTACATGGTAGGAGCAAAATTTCAGAAGAAAGAGAGGAGGGATTAACAGTCTGAGGTTGCAAGAATTAGGAGTCTGTGAAGGCTAGAGTCTGGAGTAAGGGAAGAATAGCATTAGTAGTCAGGGAAGGTGAGGCTGAATAGCCATGTTTTAAGTCTTTTTTTGAAGGAAGATGGACACTCTTCTTGCCTGAGGTCCGGTGGTAGTGCATTCCATTGATGAGGTCCTGCTGTCGAAAGGGCTCTCTTTCTTAGGGCTGATTTTGCTTGTGGGGCAAACAGGGTGTCTTTATAGGTGCTTTTAATTGGTCTGGATGAGGTATATGGTGTGAATTGAATAGTGGTGTCGATGGATGTGAGGTTGTGCTTGGCTTTATGGATAATCGTGAGGACTTTGAAGAGGATCCTGAACTTGACGGGTAGCCAGTGGAGGTACTGAAGAGTGGGGGTGATATGATCTCTTTTTTTGGTGTTGGTGAGGATCCTGGCGGCTGAGTTTTGAACCATTTGAAGAGGTTTTATGGTGTTGGCTGGGAGCCCAAACAAGAGGGAGTTACAATAGTCCAGTTTTGAAAGGATGATGGATTGCAGTACCAGTCTGAAATCTTGGAGGTGAAGGAGAGGTTTTAAGTTTCTGAGAACTTGTAGTTTGAAGAAACAATCTTTCGCGGTGTTGTTCACAAAGTTCTTTAGGTTAAACTGATTATCTAGGATCACGCCTAGATCTCTGACGAAAGGAGATGAATTAATCATTGAGTTGGCTGAATGAGATGGGGGTGGCGGCGTTGGGGGTTTGGTGATGAGTTCCTTTGAGATGATAAGAATCTCGGTTTTGTCGCTGTTTAGGACCAGGTTGAGCGTGGATAGTAGTTGGTTTTATTTTATTTTATTTAAAAATGTTTATATACCGCTTTTACAATTCAAAAGAATTAATCAAAACGGTTTACAACCAAACATACACAATAAATGAACTTGACAAAATAAAAACAAAATAAAACAATTAAAAGCTAACATAGTGCAGTATATATTCATATCCAGCTATGGTTAATTTCTTGGAGGCAGGTGGTCCAGTGGTTCAGAGTTTTTTGAAGAGAGTCATGAGAAAGCAGATGAAAACTTTCAAACCAGCTCCTAGTTTTGAAAACCAGGGACCAAATCCATCAAAAATTCCATTAAACCAAGATGAATCCCATAATCCACCTTGATAGTCAGCAACATTAAGCTTAGCAAGATTAACAATCTTATCCATGGCATTCTTAACTATGTGAGATCGATTAATTATAAATGTACAACATTCAGATCTGTTTAAAACAGTGCAAAGACCTCCTTGGGCTGCGAGAATGTAATCTAAGCCCTGTCTGTTATATTGAGCCATTAAGGTTACCTCATTCAATTGTTCTTGTAAGGCATTGATAGCACTATTACATTATATTTCAATCACATGTAATAGCGATTGTAATTGTAATCGGCGTATGGCCATGCCAAGTTCTGCTGTGGCAGCTACCTGACCGAAGGGTAACCAGGAAGTAGATAAGGCATCTAAACAAGTTTTGGTCAAAGGGTAAGTACTATTAATGTAATCAAGTGCTCGGTGAAGTGCTTCATCTTCAGGCGCAACTGGAGAAGCTGGGCTAATACTTTTCTTAGAGCAGTGGTGTGCCTGTGTGTTATTAAGGGGGAGAAGAGGTATGACTCTGGTAAGGGGGGAAACCATAATGAGAGCACAGAAGGTAAATTGTTTTGGAAGGTGGGTGTACAGCATAACATTGCACCACCAATACTGGCCTACATAGGCTGAAGCTCCTGGAATATAAGAAGCCTTTGATCCATACAAGGAAAGTTCAGGTATGAAGGGTGTAGGTAAACTAGACACATTGGAAGATGTGCAGAGAAAGCAACAATTACTAGTATTTGAACCTGAAGTACCACAGGGTAGTAGAGACCTTAGAAAACTACAAAGGGGGTTGGTATTACACCCACCATAAGATGCCATCCTACCAGTGCTATGATCAGCTGTAAACTGTATGGTAAAAGCAACACATAATTTGGGTGTCATAAAAGAATCTCGGTAGACAAAACCATTCGTAAAGTTATACCAGAAATGCTCAGTGTTCTCTCCAATGTACCAATGTCGTGTAAAAATATTATATGTAAAACTGCAGGAAATTTTGGAGCCCATCAGGGATCCATTACTACTTATGTTTGTCACACATAGATAAGACACACCTGGGGCATTACCCATCAATGGGGGAAAAGTTACTGTTGGGTATTTTTTGACCCAAGTTTCATTAGTAGGGAGTTGAGCATAGAGGGGAACAAATAAGTCTGTTCTTCCAACACCCACTACAATCCTGTCCACCTGACCCAGGGCAAAACGATGAGGCACACATACTAAACAAACATCTGTGTCATTTAGAGGCTGTACTAATCGAATAACACCATATACCCATGAATTTCCTTGTAAAGAAGGTATAGGAAAAGAGAAATAACTAGGGAAGAAACAAAGAGAAAAAGAGAAGAGAAACATAAGTAGACACCTGCGCATGGTGATCACCTTTATAAAGAGGGAAACAAACAAGTTAAAGGAGAGAGGCAATAGAAATGGAAAAGAGAGAGGTATAAGAGAGGCAATAATAGTAAAAAAATAACTGCAACCTTTTCCTATTCTCCCCTACATTATTTATTTTATTTATTTATTTACTTTTATATACCGGTGTTCGATTTTACATATCACATCGGTTTACATTTAAACAAAATTTGCAGGAACTTATGCGTTACCTTTGTCAAATACATTAAACATTTAAATATGGGGATTGTTAACAGGGATATAAAAGAACATTTATTTATTTATTTATTTTTAGATTTTTATATACCGGTGTTCCTATATGAAATAAAGATCACATCGGTTTACATTGAAACAGAACATGAAAATTGCCAAAAGGCATTACACTAGAACAAGGTTATGAAACTTGGAACAGTGTACATAAGTTCAAAATTTAACAATAACGTTGTAACATTGATGACCAAAAGATAAAGGAGAAAAAAAAAAAAAAAAACTTAAACAATTAAGTTGACAGGTCTTATTGAGCATAAAAATTATAACGTATAAGTGAGAAAGTCTCAAGTGTCCTGCAGCAAGAGATTAGAGACCGAAGTAGGTAGTGGTATGGAAAATGGGTGTTTGTGAAGAAGATATGTTCTTGCTGGTTGGAGGGGAAAAAATGATGATCATGGTCCTGGAAAAGCTTGGCTAAAGAGCCAGGTTTTAAGTTTTTTTTTTGAATGAAGAGTGGCAGAACTCAAGCCGAATGTCTGGTGGGAGCGCATTCCATTGAATGGGGCCTGCTGTAGATATGGCACGTTTATGATGCGAGGATTTTGTTGAAGGTACATAGAGTGTGCCTTTATATGCTCCTCTGATGGGTCTAGAGGAGGAGTGAGGGCGTAGTTGGTTACATAATTGAAGAGGAGAGATATTGTGAATGGATTTATGAATTACGGTGAGTACTTTATATAGGATCCTTTGCTTTATAGGCAGCCAGTGGAGGAGCTTGAGAATGGGGGTGATGTGATCTCTTTTATTCGTATTGGTAAGGATTCTGGCTGCAGAGTTCTGTAGCATTTGGAGGGGTTTGATGGATGAATATGGAAGGCCAAAGAGAAGCGAATTGCAATAGTCGACTTTTGATAGAATAATGGCTTGTAGGACCATCCGAAAATCGTTGAAATAAAGAAGAGGCTTCAATTTTTTTAAGACTTGTAACTTATAAAAACAGTCTTTGGTGGTTGTGCTTATGAATTTTTTAAAATTGAGCTGATTGTCTAGCATGATACCTGGATCTCGAACATGTGGTGAGTGATTTAATATGGGAGTGGATGAGTTGAGTAGGTCAGCTGGGTTTAGAAGTTTGATGTTGATGTCTTGATTGATGATTAGGATCTCAGTTTTGTTGTTGTTAAGAATGAGGCAAAGGCTGGAGAGAAGATGATTGATCTGTTGCAAACAATTGTTCCAGTGAGCCAAGGTTTTTTGTAAGGATTCTGAGATTGGGATGAGTATCTGGATGTCATCCGCGTAGAGATAGTGAGTTAGGTTTAGTTTAGTAAGTAGATGACATAGAGGTAAGAGGTAAATGTTGAAGAGGGTAGGGGAAAGGGAGGAACCCTGAGGGACCCCCCGGTTGGAAGGGATCGGTTGTGATTCTTTGTTGTTAATCTTTACTTTGAATTGTCTATTTGCTAGGAAGGATTTGAACCAGCTGAAGACTGTTCCTTTAATGCCTATATCTGCCAGACATTTTAATAGAGATGAATGGTTGACAGTGTCAAAGGCTGCAGAGAGATCTAGTAGTATCAAAAGATGTGGTTGTTTTTTGTCCATATTAGATAGAATAGAATCGGTAAGAGAGATAAGGAGAGATTCAGTGCTTAACGATTTCCGAAAGCCATACTGGGAAGATACAAGAATGTTGTTTTCTTCCAAATATTCAGATAGTTGTTTATTGACTATCTTTTCCATAATTTTGGCGATCAATGGCAGATTAGCTATTGGGCGGAAGTTAGCTGGATCTGTGGTTGGAAGGTTAGGTTTTTTAAGTAGAGGTTTGAGAATGGCTAATTTAAGTTGGTCAGGAACTAGACCCTGGGAGAGAGAGAGCAGTTAATGATGTCTGCAATTGGTTTTGATATGGAGTTTCTTATTGCGATGAGAAGGTTAGTAGGAATTGTGTCTAAGGGATGAGATGACGGTTTCATTTTTTTAAGTATGTTTTCTATCTCAAGTGCTGAAGTGGTCTCGAAAGTTTCCAGCGTTGTATTTAGTTGAGGTGAGGTAATGTGAGGGAAAGGGGGATATGAAAAAGATGATGAGAAAGAGATAGTCAGTTTGTCAATTTTATCCTTAAAGTATTCTGCTAGTTCTGATGCTTTGTTGAGTGCTTGATCATCAGGAATGGTAGGAGGTGATGGTTTAGTGAGAGCTGAAACGTAGGAGAAAAGTGCTTTTGAATCAAATATGAAATGATGTATTTTTTTTGAGAAAAAATCTCTCTTTGTTCTCAGTATGGTGATCCTATAAGCATTGAGGGAGGTTTTATAAATAGCTAATGTTGTGGGGGATGGGTTTCTCCTCCAAGTGTGTTCTTTATTTCTTAGCTCTTGTTTAAGCAGCTTCAGTTCTGGGGTGAACCAGGGTTTCCTGTTGTCTGGCGAAGGTTGTACTACTTTTGTGATGGAAGGGCAGGTAATGTCTGCGATCTTTTTGGTGATGTTGCACCATGAGGTGGTGGCTGTAGATGCGTTGGAGAGATCGAGATGTAATAATTCATTAGTGAACTGATTGATGAGAAGGTCTGTAGAACAAGGTTTCCTGAATTGAATAGTGTTTTTTGGGAACGAAAGTGGAGGATGTTGTGAAAGCTTGAAGGTCGTGTTGATGATTTGATGGTCCGACTAAGGGACAGGTGAACATGTGATTGTATTTGTGTTTGAGATGAACTGATTAATGAAAATAAGGTCTAAAGTGTGACCTGCTTTGTGGGTAGGGGCTTTTATAATTTGTGTGAAGCCCATGTAGTTGAGAGCCGAGAGTAGGGTAACACAATTTGGGGATTGTGGTGAAGCATCGACATGTAAGTTGAAATCACCCAGTAAGATGGCAGGTTTGTCTGGGTTGAAGTATTTGGCAGAGAGTTCAATGACTGGTGAAGGGTCAGAATCTAAAGATCCTGGTGGAGCGTAGATTAGGCCAATTTGTAAATGATCAGATTTAAAGAAAGAGAGCTCTAATTTTGATGTGGTATATGAATGTTGTAAAGATATTCTTAGACCTTTCTTGGCTGCGAGAAGCAGACCTCCTCCCTTTCTTTTGGTTCTAGGTATGGAGAAAAAATCATAAAGCTGAGTTGGTAGTTGATTTAACAGAGCTAAATCTGAAGGTTTAAACCACGTTTCTGTGATTGCACAGATATCTGGGTTTACTTCAGTAAGGTAGTCGTTTAAGATATGAGTTTTTTTTTTGAACGTGATTGAGCATTGAATAGAGTAAGAGATAACAGAGAAAGGCCGAGGAATTGTGTGATTGGTGAAATCATTATTGGAATTAGCCTTTGATGACGGTTGTAGTGTTGTGGGAGAGGCTTAGTTTGATGTTTACGTTTATTCTTGATGATTGGTATGGAGTATTCGCCATGGCAAACATGGTGATGTATAGGGATAGGGAAACCAAGAAGCATGTTGATCTGTTTGTGTGGTATAGAGAGAATATTAGAGGCTTACTCGAGTGCTCCAAAGAAGATGAAGATTCAAGGGCCAGTAAACTGGCTTATTATTGACCCGAAGCTGGCTTTAGGATCAGGGAACACTATCTGTTGAGGTTCCAGGGTTTGTGGAGATTTTGGATTACAATTTCAATTTGTTTTCCTGTTGATGAATAAAGCTTGGGATCTATTCTTGTCTCCCTTACACGAATCAGCTGACTTGAATCTTGTTGCCAATGTAATTTATAGATTTAAAGATGATATGCTGAATTCTAATCAAGGTATGAAAGGAGAATTAAGCAGATAATGAAAAAGAGTATGATCTCAGGGGCTGCACGAAGAGGTGAAATTTAAAATCCCTCTCGTCTCCCCGATTGGATGGTAAGTCTGGAGGGAGGGACTTAGCTGTTGTGCTGTGATGCTGTCTGTGCGATCGCAGATCAGGCTCGCCGGGGGGAAGGGAACAAAAAGGCCTTACCCCGACGGGTCTGGGCGCCAATCGCGCAGGCCTTCCTCTTGCAGCGGCAGCAGAAGCGGTAGCGGTAGCATCAGCAGCAGCGGCGGCGGCCTCAGGTTGTTATTGTCAGCGGCGCCGGAGAGAGGGTGAAATTTAAAAATCCCTCTCGTCTCCCCGATTGGATGGTAAGTCTGGAGGGAGGGACTTAGCTGTTGTGCTGTGATGCTGTCTGTGCGATCGCAGATCAGGCTCGCCGGGGGGAAGGGAACAAAAAGGCCTTACCCCGACGGGTCTGGGCGCCAATCGCGCAGGCCTTCCTCTTGCAGCGGCAGCAGAAGCGGTAGCGGTAGCATCAGCAGCAGCGGCGGCCTCAGGTTGTTATTGTCAGCGGCGCCGGAGAGAGGTGAAATTTAAAATCCCTCTCGTCTCCCCGATTGGATGGTAAGTCTGGAGGGAGGGACTTAGCTGTTGTGCTGTGATGCTGTCTGTGCGATCGCAGATCAGGCTCGCCGGGGGGAAGGGAACAAAAAGGCCTTACCCCGACGGGTCTGGGCGCCGATCGCGCAGGCCTTCTTCTTGCAGCGGCAGCAGAAGCAGTAGCGGTAGCGTCAGCAGCAGCGGCGGCCTCAGGTTGTTATTGTCAGCGGCGCCGGAGAGAGGTGAAATTTAAAATCCCTCTCGTCTCCCCGATTGGATGGTAAGTCTGGAGGGAGGGACTTCGCTGTTGTGCTGTGATGCTGTCTGTGCGATCGCAGATCAGGCTCGCCGGGGGGAAGGGAACAAAAAGGCCTTACCCCGACGGGTCTGGGCGCCGATCGCGCAGGCCTTCCTCTTGCAGCGGCAGCAGAAGCGGTAGCGGTAGCGTCAGCAGCAGCGGCGGCCTCAGGTTGTTATTGTCAGCGGCGCCGGAGAGAGGTGAAATTTAAAATCCCTCTCGTCTCCCCGATTGGATGGTAAGTCTGGAGGGAGGGACTTAGCTGTTGTGCTGTGATGCTGTCTGTGCGATCGCAGATCAGCCTCGCCGGGGGGAAGGGAACAAAAAGGCCTTAGCCCGACGGGTCTGGGCGCCGATCGCGCAGGCCTTCCTCTTGCAGCGGCAGCAGAAGCGGTAGCGGTAGCGTCAGCAGCAGCGGCGGCCTCAGGTTGTTATTGTCAGCGGCGCCGGAGAGAGGTGAAATTTAAAATCCCTCTCGTCTCCCCGATTGGATGGTAAGTCTGGAGGGAGGGACTTAGCTGTTGTGCTGTGATGCTGTCTGTGCGATCGCAGATCAGGCTCGCCGGGGGGAAGGGAACAAAAAGGCCTTACCCCGACGGGTCTGGGCGCCGATCGCGCAGGCCTTCCTCTTGGAACATGGGGAATGGCTAACACTACGGGATGCACGAAGGGAAGCACAAAGGGAGTGCCCCTTCAGCACGTGACGCCTGGTGTTATGGCGCCGTTTAACGTCCGTCACAGTCCTCTGTGACATCAGAGGGGGGGCGGGTCTCTCAATCGAGGATCACACACCGCCCCTCCCCTCTCAGTTCCATTATGTATCTACCATGTGTATATGTGTATATGCTAGTGTATGTACCTTATGTAATCTGGTCATTTCTTACCCTAAACTTAAAATAACATATATATTTCACACACATTAGTAATCCTACCTAAAGTTATCTACTACACTAAACAAACCTAATTTGTATCTATCAAATTCTTAAACCAATTATAATACTGATATGAAACTAATGGTTAACCTCCAACCTAACCTACAACTTAATATCAAAACCAAAATACAAAATAAGAGCAATGCTGGAAACAATAACAAAAACAATAGCAAAAACTCTGATCCAGCAATAAAAGTCACAAATCAGAGGGGACATGATAAATCATGTCCTATTCAATGTTATCAGAACTGGCTACTTTATGTTGAAGCTTAATATCTTTGAGTCCACACAGTGTCTTGTCCAAGTTTCACTGTGGTTGGAGTTACAGCCGTAACCGTGAAGGGTCCAACATACACAGGATCCTTCCAAGATTTATGGGTGAAGTTCTTTCTCCACACGGTGTCTCCTATTTCCACTTTCCTCGACAGTTGCAGATCTGTATTCTGATGATTGCGTGTAACTGACTGCATATATGTTAAAGCAGAGCAAAGGTTTTTCCAATAGACGGGCAATTGGTCCAACGTGGCAGTGCTAGCGGTTACCCATGGCATGCAGCGTCCTGTAGTCAATTGAAAAGGAGAAAGCTTTAGTTTAGTAACAGGAGAATTCCTTAGATATAACAGAGCCTATGGTAAACACTTTTCACACGATTGTTTTGTATGCTCCATTAACAGCCGGAGCCTAGTTTTCAGTAGGCCATTGTACCTTTCCACAAGTCCATTGCTCTGAGGGCGATAAATGGCTACTCGTCTGTAATGACACTGTAAAAGAGTGGTAATTTGATCCACTAACCTGTTTGCAAAATGGGGTCCATTATCAGTGACTATACAATGAGGAAACTCATGTCTTAGAATGATTTCAGTACATAACACCTTTCCCATAACATCCCCTGTTTCATGCTTACAAGGATAAGCCTCTATCCAGTGTGAATACCTGTCTACACAAACCAATAAAAGGCGTTTGCCTGCTTCTTCTCGGCTACCCATGTCCGTGAAGTCACAGTGCCATTCTATACCAGGGCCCTGTGGTTTAGGGATGCGGCCTGAGGCTACTGAGAAACCCTTTTTCGATGTATTGGCTATACAATTGTTACAATTATGAATAATTTCGTGACATGAATTTTGGGGCTCCACCAGGTCATAGTAATTTCCTCAATAATTTGGATTGCAGGCCAATGTGCAGGTAAATGCAATTGAGGTATCATTCTATGTAAAGCAGCTAAAGGCAAACATGGCTTCCCTAAAGGGTGTACATACAAGAAACAATCTTCTGAAGGATAACTTACAGGAGAAGCTCCAGCTAAGGGCCACTCTTCAATTTCTGCAGCAGTACTCATTTGTTGTAATTGGTAAGCTGTCTGAATAGGACTAGGGACAAGATCTTCAGGGTAGAGTAGGGGCATCTCCTCTTCCTCCTTCAAGGGATCCTTTTCCTGATCACCCCCTAGTGTTACATCTGCACCCATTCGCTTCGCCTGTGCTCTAGTAACCACTAAAACTGGAAGTGCTGGTTTAAACTGTTCCAGCTTCTTATCTACAGCATAATTCCCATAAGCTTCCCAAGACACCCTCGGGTCCTGATGACCTTTGACCCAGACAATGGCAACAGACCCTTTTCTAGCAGTGAATTCTTCTAATGATTCAAATAACTTCTGCCAAATACTCACACTGCTCAAAGTCATACCAGTACCTGAAACCATACCTCTCCATTTCCATTTGTGTCTATGCT
The DNA here is from genome assembly GCF_901001135.1 of Rhinatrema bivittatum. NCBI lineage: Eukaryota > Metazoa > Chordata > Amphibia > Gymnophiona > Rhinatrematidae > Rhinatrema > Rhinatrema bivittatum. Next base: position 13,380,072 of record NC_042633.1, read on the forward strand.
GGTGTACTGAAGAAAAAACATAATGAGAGTCGGTGTAAATGGTTACTGGGGTCAGGGGTGATCTATCCTTGAGTAAGTGGGTCAGTACCCATGTTACAGTAGTTAGCTCTCCTACCTGAGCTGTACAATGAGGAGGCAATGTGAATATGTGTCCTCTAAAATCTGAGTAGAATGTTGTCGTATCTGCAAAGCAGCAAACCCTACGGCAATGGTGGCATGACCCCCTGCATCTGTGAACTAGTGTTCCCTGTACGTACCTGGATCAGTCCAGACAGTGGGTTATATCCCCCGACCAGCAGATGGAGTCAGAACAGAGTTTGAGAGCATCAGCATATACAGTAGTGCACCCTCTGCTGGAGCCCGGTATTCTTCTGACTCCAGCAGATGCGAGTGGGGGGATCCACTAGCTCCCCCAGATTGACAGGGTTTCTTCATTTTTAGTTATTTCTTTCTTTTTCTCCACAGTATTTCCCTGTCTTATGTTTCTCTTCATTTTGGATCCTTAAAGTTTAAAAAAAAAAAAAAGTTTTCCATTTTTGAGGAGGCGTGTGTCTGTGGCTTTGCCGTCTCTATTCTGTACTCCTTTCCTCTTCCGTTGGGGTAAGTGGAAGTTTTTTGAGTTTCTTTCTCCACAGGTTTGCTTCTTTTTGGTGGTGCCCCGTGGATGCCGGTGGTTCCGGCCACTCCACGCGTCGTTGGGGGTCCCGCGGTTCGCAAGCTCCTCCCATGGGTGTGTGCTCAACTGAAACGGGGGTTTCCCCCGCAGTTACTGGACCCCTTCGGCGGATTTTTAGGGCCATTTCCAGGCCCCCCCGTGGCACTAGCTCGTCTTTGCCCCCCCCCCCCCCCCCGAGGCTTTTCTTTTTCCCGGTGCTGACATGCCGCTGTCCTCGAGGTGTGAGGCCTGCGGCGAGCCGGGGAATCAATTTCTGAGGGAGGGGCTTTGTGAGCGGTGCTTCCCCGACGGGGAAGGCACCCTGCAGTCCTCCGGTGTGATTTTGGACCTGCCTCCTCCTCAGCCCGGGTGGCGCGGGCCGGCCACGACGCCGCCTTTAGCGGGAATGGCGGCCATTTTAGGGGGACAGCGTGAGACGGACTCGCTCCCAGATGCAGACAGGATTGGTTGCACTGGCTCTCAACAGGCTTTGCCCCCGGCGGGAGGTTTGCCCGACCGGGGCTCCCAGGATGGTCCCCCCCCAGGGATTCCAATCAGCTCCCCGTTTTTCTCACCTGACTTTATTCTGGCAATGCACATGGCTTATTTGCAGGGTATGGGAGCGCAGGCGCCTAATCCCCTGGGGGCCCCTCCCCCCAAGGTTCCTAAACTTGCTGTTGGTCTCACCGCCTCGCCCGTTACGCCTGGATCCCTGCTGGATCCCTCTCCCATGCCACCCTGGCGTACCACGGGGGCGGCTTCGCCGGTGAGAGATGTCTCCCCGGAACCCCCGGAGGCGCATCCGGATGGACATACGGAGGGGGACGACCCTCGAGCCCTACGGATTTTTCAAAAAGAAGAGCTGGATGAACTCATCCACCATATTATTCAGGAGCTGGACCTCGACCCACCTCCAGATCCGCCGATCCCTGTGGCTCCTGCCGTCGCCACCTCGTCTCGCAAAGGAGATCCAGTACTTGCCGCCCTCCGTCCTAGGGCAAGGGCTTTCCCTATCCATGAGTCCTTCCTACAGCTTCTCACCAGGGAGTGGGACACTCCCGAGGCATCCTTGAAAGTCACACGCGCCATGGAAAAGCTATACCCGCTCCCTGAGGATTTTTTGGATCTTATCAAGGTGCCCAAGGTGGACTCAGCGGTGTCGGCAGTGACCAAGAGGACAACCATCCCGGTCACGGGGGGAACGGTCCTGCGGGATACGCAGGACCGTAAACTAGAGACCCTCCTCAAGAGGGTCTTCGAAGTCTCCGCCCTAGGTATGCGGGCCGTGATGTGCAGTTCGCTCGCGCAAAGGGCCAGCTTACTCTGGGTACAGCAGCTTCTCACCTCTCAGGAAGTGCCCCCCGAAGAGGCCGCCCAGGCGGACTGGCTGGAATCTGCCATAGCATACGGGGCGGAAGCCCTGTATGATCTCTTTCGTGTAATGGCGCGGTCCATGGTTTTGGTTGTAGCAGCCCGACGGCTCTTGTGGCTTCGCAACTGGGCAGCGGATGCTTCCTCCAAGTCGAGCCTTGGCTCCCTCCCCTTTCGGGGGAAGTTCTTATTTGGAGAGGACCTGGATCAGATCATCAAGTCACTGAGGGAAAATTCGGTGCATCGGCTGCCGGAGGATAGACAGCGTTCCTTCAGATCATTTTCTTCCGGTAGAACCAGGGCCAGGGCACAGCGACGTTATAGGTCTTATCGACAGTCCGCTTCCCGGACACAGCAGACAAGATCCCAGCCTTGGTCTCGTTCCTTTCGTGGGCGGAGGCCCGCGAGAGAGGGTCCAGGGCATGGAAATCCACCCACAAAGTCATCACAATGATGCCAAAGGAGCCCACTTCTCACCTCCCCGGATCGGAGGCCGCCTCATGGACTTCTACGAGGAGTGAGCAGTTATCTCCACGGACCAGTGGGTGCTTGACACCATAAGAGACGGTTACGCCTTGGAATTTGTCCGCCCCCCGAAGGACCGGTTCATCTTCTCCCCCTGCGGTTCGGATCTCAAGAGGATAGCGGTTCAACAAACACTAGACCGACTGCAGGAAATAGGGGCCATCGTTCCCGTCCCCTTCGACGAGGTGGGCTTGGGCCACTATTCCATTTACTTCATCGTTCTCAAAAAGGACGGTTCCTTTCGCCCCATCCTGGACTTGAAGGAAGTAAACAAGGCCCTCAGGGTCACCCGGTTCCGCATGGAGACTCTTCGATCAGTGATTGCTGCAGTGCACAAGGGAGAATTCCTCGCTTCACTGGACCTCTTGGAAGCGTACTTGCACATTCCCATCCTGCCGGCTCACCGGCGGTATCTTCGCTTCAAGATTCTCGGTCAACACTTTCAGTTCAAGGCGCTTCCCTTCGGTTTGGCAACCGCACCTCGGACCTTCACAAAGATCATGGTAGTGGTGGCGGCGGCCCTCTGCAAGGAGGGTATCCTAGTACATCTGTACCTAGACGACTGGCTGATTCAAGCGAAGTCCTTCTCACATGGTCAGACCTCAGTGGCCAGAGTAGTACAATTCCTACGCTCTCTGGGCTGGGTGGTGAACCTTCCAAAGAGTTCCCTTGTGCCCTCGCAACACCTGGATTTCTTAGGAGCGAGCTTCGATACCCGGCGGGGTATGGTGTTCCTGCGCCAGGACAAGGCGCAAGCCCTGAGAGAGCACGTGTCTCGGTTTTCGGCTCTGGAAGAACCAACCGCATGGAATTATCTGCAGCTCCTGGGAGTAATGGCCTCCACCATCGACATGGTACCCTGGGTGTTTGCACACCTGTGTCCACTGCAGGCGTCCCTACTATCCCGCTGGAAACCAGTCTCCCAGGAGTATCAGGTGATCCTGCCGCTTCCACCATTAGCCAGGAAAAGCCTGGATTGGTGGCTTGTCCCCTCGCATCTGGCTCGGGGAGTCTCGCTCGAGATTCCCAATTGGGTGGTGGTGACCACCGATGCCAGCCTCGCGGGATGGGGTGCCGTCTGCGAAAGAAGCGCCACTCAAGGGACTTGGATGCCAGAGGAGGCAAAGTGGCCGATCAATCGCCTAGAAACGAGAGCCGTGCGTTTCGCTCTCCAGCGTTTTCTTCCCCTGGTGCGACACAGAGAGGTGAGGATCATCTCGGACAACGCCACCACCGTGGCCTACATCAATCGTCAAGGGGGGACAAGAAGCAAGCATATCTCCCTCGAGTCTACTCCCCTGATGGAGTGGGCGGAGAGCACTCTCATCCGGATAGCGGCCTCTCACATCGCCGGGGTGGACAACGTTCAGGCGGACTTCCTGAGTCGTCAACAGCTAGACCCTGGCGAGTGGGCTCTCTCCGACGAGGCAATGCATCTCATCATCCGTCGTTGGGGGACTCCACGCCTCGATCTAATGGCGACCTTTCTCAACGCCAAGGCTCCACGCTTCTTCAGCCGCAGAAGAGAGCGCGGCGCGGAGGGGGTGGATGCCCTCGCCCTTCCGTGGCCATCGGATCAACTGCTCTATGTGTTTCCTCCTTGGCCTCTGGTCGGCAAGGTTCTCCGCAGGTTGGAACATCATCGAGGGACTGTAATTCTCGTCGCCCCGGAATGGCCCCGTCGGCCATGGTTCGCAGTTCTACTTCAGATGACGGTGGACGGCCCACTTCGCCTGTCCCATCTTCCTCATCTTCTGCACCAGGGTCCGGTATTTTTCGAGCAGGCAGAACTCTTCTGTCTTGCGGCCTGGATTTTGAACGGCGCCGTCTCCGCCACAGAGGCTACCCGGAGACAGTGATCTCAACGATGCTTCATTCCCGCAAGCCTTCGACCTCCGTCGCTTACGTTCGAGTTTGGAAGGTCTTCGAAGCATGGTGCTCCGACCGCGGAGTCCAAACCATGGAGGCGACTGTCCCGCTGATCCTTCATTTCCTACACGATGGTCTGGATAAGGGTCTCGCCTATAATTCGCTCCGGGTTCAGGTGGCAGCCTTGAATGTCTTGGTACAGAAGGACTGCTCTCTACCCCTTCAGCTGGATATCGCACGTTTTCTGAAGGGTGCCAAACACCTATGGCCACCGGTCAGGGATCCTTTCCCTTTCTTGGAGCCTCAACTTGGTGCTGCGAACGCTGTTGGGCCCTCCTTTTGTACCCCTGAGGGGGTCCTCCCTCAAGAACCTGACCCTCAAGACGGTTTTCCTGGTAGCCATCTCTTCTGCTCGCCGGATCTCAGAACTTCAAGCCTTGCCTGCCGGGACCATTATCTACGTTTCTCCGACTCCGGGGTTTCCCTTCGTACGGTGCCATCCTTCCTACCAAAGGTGGTCTCGGCCTTCCACGTCAATCAAACGGTGGAGCTTCCAGTGTTTGCTCCAGAGGAACCCCGGTCTCTCTGGCTCCCGGACGTCAAGCGTGTACTGCTCCGTTACCTGGAGGTTACCAATGACTTCCGGGTATCCGATCATTTGTTTGTCCTCTGGTCAGGACCGATGAGAGGTTTTCAGGCATCCAAGACGACTATTGCTCGCTGGATAAAGGACGCCATCTCATCGGCTTACATTGCGGCGGGGCGGGTGCCGCCTCGCAGCGTCTCGGCTCATTCCACGCGATCCCAAGCGGCTTCCTGGGCGGAATCTCGCTCCGTTTCCTCCCAGGAAATCTGCCGTGCGGCGACATGGAAGTCGTTGCACACTTTTTCCAGACATTACAGACTACACCTGGCACCTCAGTGCACGGGTTCTTTTGGCGATCAAGTTCTCCAAGCAGGTCTCTCAGGACCCCACCCAGTTTAGGGAAGCTTGGGTACATCCCACTGTCTGGACTGATCCAGGTACGTACAGGGAAAAGAAAATTATTCCTTACCTGCTAATTTTCGTTCCTGTAGTACCATGGATCAGTCCAGACGCCCGCCACTAGGGGTTTCATTAGGTCCTGCTCGGATTCTTCCAGGTATTTTTCATTCTGTTTGTCTCTGATTATTGTTACTGTTCACAGCTCCTCACAAGTTGACTGTTGCTGGTCCCGTTAACCGTTTGTTTACTTATATCTTTCTCTGTTCCTTTTTGGGAACGGTTCTGGATCCAAAATGTTGTGTTTTGCTTTTGGGCTTTGCTATGCGTAATACTGAGCTCCAGCAGAGGGTGCACTACTCTATATGCTGACGCTCTCAAACTCTGTTCTGACTCCATCTGCTGGTCGGGGGATATAACCCACTGTCTGGACTGATCCATGGTACTACAGGAACGAAAATTAGCAGGTAAGGAATAATTTTCTTTTCTCCTTCCTCCAGAGGGCTGGCTTGCAACCAGAGATCCTCTTCTGGTGGCAACTTCTGGGTACATTTTTGAGGGCAAAGTATGTGATCAGTAACCTCTAAAATCTGTTGTAAAGTGGTGGCAACTGCAGGTACTGTCTTTCCCCATGGTTTCAATTCAGTAGCTAATGAAGCTAAAATAGCTTTATATTTTCCAGTACAGGATGCAGTGAGAGAAATTTTAATCGGGGCTAACAAGTATTCTACATCAAGAGAGGTGTGTATGGTCACTGTCGCATAAGGAATATAGTGAGTTAACTTTTCTCCAGCTGAAGCACACGCTACCACTCCCCTCTCGCAGGTTGTCATCCCATTCTCAATAGGGGTGAATTTCCCCGACAAGTAGATTAAAGGTTCCATGGAATTCCGTATACCTACTGCGGACCAAGTACGTTTACTTGAAGTTACCCAGAGATGGACAGGCTGGGTGTGGTCGTATGTCTGTAGTGTATGAGCCTGCAAGGCTTCAGATAATAGTCCTTTCAGTTCATTTACTTCCTACTCAGATAAAGTCATCCTATCCTTTCCACTTCCTTTTGTATCAGCATACAAAAACCAAGCTTTCTCACTAAAGGCAGGTATCCAAAGCCTGCAAAAATTCAGAAGTCCTAAAACAGCGCGTACTTCAGTTACCGTGGTGAGAGGCATGGGTAACTTAGAAAGGGCCCTAACTAAATCATTGCTAATGGAACGCACCCCATTGCCCAAACATATTCCTAAAAAAGAGACAGTAGTCTGAGCTAGTTTGAATTTGGCCTTATTAACTTTGTACCCCAAACCATGTAATCTGGATAACAACTCATGTGACCATTTGATACAGTTATCCTCATCTACAGTTGACAGCAATAAATCATCAATATACTGACACTAACTCACACCTGGAGGCAATGCTGCTTCAAAGGATTCTAGGTTCCTCCTAAGTTGTGTACTAAAAACTGTGGGGCTGTCTCAGAAACCTTGAGGGAGTCTAGTCCACTGATAACTATTAGGGCCAAATTGAAAAGAAGTAAGGGGCCTGGAGGTATCTGCGAGGGGCACACAGTAAAAAGCATTGGACAAGTCAATACAAGTTTTGTACAAATAAATGGGGGAAAATGTAATAATGTCACTGGATTGGGCACATTCGGGTATATGGGAACAGTCATATCATTTAGATCTGAACAAATCCTGAACTAACCTCCAACGACCACTTTTCTTTTGGACTGGGTACAAGGGAGTATTGTAGGGGGAATTGCTATATTCAAGAATAAACTGTTCTCGTTTAGCGGCAGAAGCACTTGCTATCACTAATAACAATGAAGGTTGGGCATCACATGACAATTGCACTTTAAATTCAGTCAATAAATCTCTGCCCAGCAAGTTAACTGGACAGTCTGGCATATAGATAAACTTACAGGTAAGTACTGTATCATACCAGTTAACGGTACATGGAGTAGTGTATTGCATAATAGGGATGTGAATTGTTTTTTGACGATTTAAAAAAATCGTCCGGGGGAGCAAGATGGCCGCCTAGAGAAAAGCCGCGGAAGACGCTCGCTCCGAGATTTCTTAGAATCTTTTGCTTAAAAAATGCCTCATTCTAAGCGAAAAGCCAAGCTTCGGCAGGCGATTGCTTCATCTTCATCGCCAATCTCAGAAGCTGGCCAGACCCGGATCGAAACATTTTTCGCCGCTGAAGCAGGGGGAAAAACGCCGGCAGAAGCAGCCGCTGCAAATGCTGAGTTTGGGCGGATCTCAGCATTGCTGGCTGAAGAAATCACCCTCAGTCCCGGCGCTCCAATTACCCCCCCCCCCCTCCCCGAGTTCGTCTGGAGCTGTGCCTGGAGGGGTAAGTGTACCTGGAATACAATTATTACCTGGAACATTGTTTAAGGAAAAAGTTTTGGAAAGTGACTTACCCCAAGCCAGCACAGACGATGAAGAAAGATCTATAAGGGAGATTGTGAGTGGGGAAACTGCTGGGGGGGGGGGGGGGAGAAATGGCTCAAAGGCCTTTGTTGGCAACGTACACTCCTGCTGAAATGCCGACGACTTTTACACTGGAATCGCTGTGGCATGCAATAAAAGGCCTGGAGAAAGCAGTTATGGATTTAACTAATGTAACTCTACAATCTAATAGTAAAATACTGAAGTTGGAGAAGAATATAATGGATCATACTGAGATAATAAAAGGAGCGGAGCAAAGTCTAGAAAAAGTGGAAAAAGTCCAATTGGAAACCATGAGAGTAGAGACTATAAGTTTGAAAAAACTTGAGAACCTGGAAAATCAAATTAAATACCTGAATTTACGGGTTTTAAATTTCCCATATATAAAAGAAATATCCGCATATGATATGCTGAAAGAGTATATGGTAAAAATTCTGAAGATTCCATCCGAGGGATTGCCAGTGATATCTAAAGTATATTATTTACCAAATAAAGAAGAAATAGGGAAAGATCAGTTACAAGAAGAAGAAAATGCATTGGATTTGACTCAAATCTTGGAAATGTCTACGGAAACAGAAATCAAGAAAAGAATGACTCTATTTCTTCAATGTACTTTTCCTTCTGATAGGACTTAATCTTAAAAAGATATATGAGAAATAGAGAGGTGGTATATTATGGGAGTAAAATTTGGATATACCCGGATATATCTCGTATGACACAAGAGAGGCGTAAGAAATTTTTGACCCTCAGGTCTGATGTTGTAGCAAGGGGTTCCAGTTTTAGTCTAAGGTATCCCAGCAAAAGTGTAATTAAGCACTTGAATGCAAAGTATATTTTCTTTGAACCAGTCCAACTACAGAGGTTTCTTGAGCCTAACAACCCCCAGACCCAGTAGTTGTCGAAGCTTAATGTAGAAGTTTCTCCTGCATTCTCTCGACGGTCAATATTCTTTGTTAAAAATATGTTAAGAAATTCTTGTAAACCGCCGTTTGTTAAGTCTCCCCCATTTTCTTGGAATAGTAGGAAAAACATGTTATGTAAGACCGAGTAAGAGATGAAAAGTCTTTTTGTTTAAAAATGTAATGATTTAAGGAATCTACGCACTGTATTATATTTGCTGGAAGTGAATATTGAAAACTAATAAATATTTAAATTTAAAAAAATCGTCCGATATTTTTTAAATCATCAAAAATCGGTACAGTGCGCGATACAATAGAAATTTTCACGATTTTTCGTGAAAAATCGTTACTCCCGTTAGTGTCCACTAACGGGAGTTATTTGGGGGGAGGGCGGGAAAACCGGCACACCAAAACAACCCCTAAACCCACCCCGACCCTATAAAACTAATCCCTTAACTTCCCCCACCCCCCCAAACCCCCCCAAAACTTTTTACGAGTACCTGGTGGTCCAGTGGGGGCGCGGGGACCAATCTCCTGCTCTCGGTCCATCGGCGCCATTTTGGCTGCCACTCAAAAATGGTGCCGATGGCCCGATTAAAAAAAACAAACCACCGGACCCTTGATGTGGAGTATCGTTCTATATTTAATTCTACTCTGGGACGCTCCGCCATTATGTACCTATGGCCAGCCGGCTTCTCACTTCTGAGGAAGTTTTCTAACTTTTCCGTTCATTGGACTTAAAGTATTGAACTGGACTAATCTCTTGCACCTTTTTTCTCAAAAGGTCGGCTACGCAAATCATAAGTCACTGTACTACTTTTTCTGTTTGGATCGCGAACGCTGTAATAATTATCTAAGTTTGCTTATCGCGATGGTCTTTTTTCCCCAAAGAATGTTATTCAGTAATACTGATGGAGATGTGATCTTGGAGGCCTTTGGTCTGCCTAGAGGTCCGTTACTTGTTTATACTTCTCCATAGGCTTTGCCTTGTTATGCGGGCTTATTGTATTCCTATGGTAATCTCACCTTTTTTGTTTTTTGTCTCTTTTTCTTTTTTCATTTCTACCTCTGGTCTTTTTTCTCTCTGTCCTCTTCTCCACAATTTCTTTCTCTTTCTCCCTTGGTTTGTTACATTAACCTTATTACTAAAGACACCCATGGTTTATTGAAATACAAGCCGTAAAGCCCGTTAAAACGGGCTACATCCCTCTGTCTCTCACCTCCCCCTCATTCTCTCTCCCCTCACTCTTCACCACCCCCCTCCCCCACCCACTCCTCTCCACCCTCCCTCTCCTCTCACTCAGTCCCCCCTCTCCCTCACTCCCTCCCACTCAGTCCCCCCTCTCCCTCCCTCCCACTCACTCAGTCCCCCTCTCCCTCCCTTCACCCACCTCCATTTCCTCCCGGCGCCGTAAGCGCGACTTCCCGCAACCCTCACCCGGCTCCATTAACTCCTCCCGCTCCCTGCCGGCAGATCTCGGGGGGGGGGGGTCACTCCCGCGCGCGCGGCAGTGACCCCCCGAGATCTGCCGGCAGGAGCGGGAGGAGAAGTAGCGGCACCGCGCGCGGCGCGGTGCCGCTACTTCTCCTCCCGCTCCTGCCGGCAGATCTCGGGGGGGGGGGCGCGGGAGTGACACCCCCCCCGAGATCTGCCGGCAGATCTCGGTGGGGGGGGGCGCGGGAGTGACACCCCCCCCCGAGATCTGCCGGCAGATCTCGGTGGGGGGGGGCGCGGGAGTGACACCCCCCCCCCGAGATCTGCCGGCAGATCTGGGGAGGAGAAGCAGCGGCACCGCGCGCGCGCGCGGCGCCGCTGCTTCTCCTCCCGCTCCTGCGGCCCCACCGCCATTTTTTTTTTCTGATCGACATCCTTGCCCGCACATGCGCAGTAGAGCTGCGCTCTACTGCGCATTTGCGGGCCGTCGGTCACAGGCCATTTATAAGGTAGATACTGTTATCTGTTTGATGTATTATGGCTTCTCAAATTACATCATTTAATATTATCTCACTGAATGTTAATGGCTTCTCACATCCCATTAAAAGAAGGAAGATTCTAACTTACCTACATTCTCTTCATCCGGACATTGTTCCACTGCAAGAAACCCATCTGTCCTCCCCGGAATCAATGAAGCTGAAGCAGCAATGGGTTGGCCAAGTTCATTATTGTCCGGTGGTACACAAAAAGAGGGGCACTGCTATATTGATCAGGAAACACCTGGATGCGGTGGTCACTCATCAATTGGCTGATACAGACGGTCGCTGGAATCTAATTCAGGTTACGATACATCAGGAGCATTTTACAATCCTTAATCTGTACACGCCTACGTCTGATGATCGTCTCTTCTTCAATAATACGTTTGCACACCTACTAGCTGTGGATACCTCATCAGTAATAATAGGTGGTGACTTCAATCAACCATTGGACTCATATTTAGATAGAAAATCAACAGCGCCGGCTACTTACTCTAAGGCTCGCAAAGCTTTGCAGCATCTGATGACATCTTTTGGACTGTCAGACCCGTGGCGACTTCTGTTTCCAGCAGAAAGAGAATTTACTTTTTACTCAGCGCCGCATATGTCCTATTCTCGCATTGACTATTTTCTGATCTCAAACAGCCTAATGCCTCGTATCCTAGCAGCTGATATTGCTCCCATCCTGGTTTCCAATCATGCGGCGATAAAACTAACCTATGAACTGCAGACCTCTATAACTATCTATAAACAATGGCATTTTAACTCTGCCTTGGTCTCTGATCCGGATTTCTTGGAGCGAATACGCAATAAAATATCAGAATATTTTGAATTTAATGTGACTCCTGACTCCTCTGAGGCGTCTATCTGGGCTGCCTTTAAAGCGACAATTAGAAGTGAGATTATCAGCTATACAGCCTTTAAAAAGAAACAACAGAAACTGGCTTTGACCGATCTTCACCGCAAGGTGATGGCACTTGAGAAACAACATATTGCTCATCCCTCTAAGTCTGCTCTGGACGCATTGCTGAAGGCTAAGTTCCTTTACAATAAATCATTAAGCACTACGGTACATCTACACATTTCCCATTCTAAAGCGGTCTACTATGCCTCCAATAATAAATCTGGCCACTTACTAGCCTCCTATTTGAAGAAACGTCAAGACAAAAAACGGATTGTGAAAGTCTACTCGTCTTCCAATCAGCCATTAACAACAGACAAAGAGATATTACAGGCATTTCGGGACTTTTACAATGCCTTATATCAGTCTGAAGTCACGTCCCCGGATCTGGCTATTCAAGAGTTCTTTTCCAACATTTTGCATCCTACTCTTTCATCTGAGCAAGCTGAGGTGCTAGAAAAGCCTATTTCAACAATGGAGATACATCAGGCAATCAAAGCACTCTCTTCTGGAAAGGCACCGGGACCCGACGGTCTATCAGCGGACTTTTACAAAGCTTTTCAAAAAGATTTGGTACCGCATATGTTATCATTTTTTACTGCTGCTTCTCTTAAGCCTACTCTTTTTCCCACTTTCTCTGAAGCCTGTGTGGTAGTTCTTCCAAAGCCAGGAAGAGATGAGACTAATATTGGAAATTATAGACCCATATCCCTTCTCAATTCAGATTATAAAATATTTACCAAGGTGATTGCATCTCGATTGGCTACTGCGATGCTGCCTCTGATACATCCAGATCAATCTGGTTTTATCCGCCATCGCCTTATATCCAATAATGCTAGACTCTTTGGGGCGGATTTGCAGAGCCCTGCTCGCGTAAATCCGCCCAAAACCGGGCGGATTTACGCGAGCAGGGCCCTGCGCGCCGGTGAGCCTATTTTACATAGGCTCACCGGCGCGCGCAGAACCCCGGGACTTGCGTAAGTCCCGGGGTTTTCGGAGTGGGCGTGTCGGGAGGCGTGTCGGGGGGCGGGGCCGAAGCGCGCGGCGTTGCGGGGGCGTGTCGGCAGCGTTTTGGGGGCGGGTACGGGGGCGTGGCTACGGCCCGGGGGCGTGGCCGCGCCCTCCGTACCCGCCCCCAGGTCGCGGCCCGGCGCGTAGGAGGCCCGCTGGCGCGCGGGGATTTACGCCTCCCTCCGGGAGGCGTAAATCCCCCGACAAAGGTAGGATGGGGGTTTAGACAGGGCTGGGCGGGTGGGTTAGGTAGGGGAAGGGAGGGGAAGGTGAGGGGAGGGCAAAGGAAAGTTCCCTTCTAGGCCGCTCCGATTTCGGAGCGGCCTAGGAGGGAACGGGGGTAGGCTGCGCGGCTCGGCGCACGCAGGCTATACGAAATCGATAGCCTTGCGCGCGCCGATCCAGGATTTTAGCCGATACGCGCGACTACGCGCGTATCTACTAAAATCCAGCGTACTTTTGTTTGCGCCTGGAGCGCAAACAAAAGTAGGCTGTTCGCGCTTGTCTGAAAATCTACCCCTTTATGCATTTACATGAGCAGGCCCTTGTTGAAACTCACCCTATAATTGCTGTCTCATTAGATGCAGAAAAGGCATTCAACAGAGTTGAATGGCCTTTTCTTTTCTCTACCCTTCATCATTTTGGTTTTGGTCCCCTGTTCATCTAGTGGATCCGATTATTATATCATTCTCCTACAGCTTTTCTCTATATTAATAATCAAATCTCTCCCTCCTTCTCTTTACATAGAGGAACTCGACAAGGTTGTCCTCTCTCCTCTCTCCCCTCTCCTCTTTAATCTGGCTTTGGAACCATTACTTATTGCTATTCGTCAAGATAAACGCATTGAGGGGGTATGTTTAGGCTCGGAAGAATTCAAACTATCTGCATATGCAGATGATGTGCTTCTTTTTCTCTGTAATCCTGATACTTCTCTTCCTCATCTATTACAGCTAATTGAGTCCTATTCGTCGATATCTGGTTATAAAATTAACTGGAATAAAACGGAACTTCTTCCATTAAATAGTTTAGGTTCCCTAGTAGATCTGGATCATTTATCTATACGGAAAGTACCCCAGGGTCTCAAATATTTGGGAATAAAATGTTTCTCTGATCCATTACATACTATTAGTAATGCTGAATCATACATTTTGCAAACTCTACGTAATCTCATTGTACAATGGTCCCCACTGCATCTCACCTGGTGGGGGAGATTGGACACCATTAAAATGATTATAGCTCCTAAGATCACATATATTTTATCTATGTTACCAATTTTTTTTTCTAGTGATTTTTACAGACATGTAGATTCTCTTTTAATGCGATTTTTATGGAACCATAAAATCCCCAGAATCACGTTAACTAAATTGAAGTTAGTAAAAGCTGATGGTGGGGTTAACTTTCCTGATTTTTATTCTTATCATCAGGCCTTTATCCTCCAACAAGCATACCATCATCATTCTCTTAATAGTGATCATGATAATGTACCCAGATGGTTATCACTGGAAACACATCTTTTTGCTCCAAACCCACTAGCCTGTTTACCTGGCTTGGGAGCCATACCGCAACATGCTTCTAGTTCTATTTTGAAAGCATTGCACAGGGCATGCAAGGAATTTGAGTCGGTCCGCTTGCCAGATTCCTGGATGTAGCACCTTTCTTCCATGGCACCCATCTGGCATAATGTTTCCTTAAAGATAGGTCAACATTCCTTAAATTGGCCCCACTGGCAATCTAAGCACATATGGTATCTTTCTGATATTATGGAAAATTCAACTCTTCTTTCCTTTACCGCACTGCAGACAAAATGGGATTTATCTCCCTCTCAATTTTATAAATGGCTCCAATTATGGAACCTTCTGGCTTCTAAAGCTTTTTCTAAGTTTAATTTGACTAATACCCCTTTTCTACTGCAGGTATTTCAGGATTACGGAGAGAAAGGACACTTGGCGTCTCGTTTGTATAAACTCATTAGCTCACATTATTCTAGAACTGCATGTAAAAACTTGAGACACTGCTAGGAAGTAGATTTAGGACTTCAACTGACAGATTCTCACTGGAAACACTTATGGCTCTTTTCTACTAGAATATCACTGTCCTCTACCATCACACAGACTTCCTTCTTTTTGTTACACAGGGCGGCTTGGACCCCTTGGAAATTACATAAGGCGGGCCTTCTTATTTCACATCACTGTTGGTCATGTACTGCACCTAATGCCACACTTGCTCATATGATTTTTCACTGTTCCAATGTTCAGCTCTTCTGGGATCAAATATGGGAGACAATGGGCAAGATACTTGCTGTTCCCCGACAACTCACTTATGATCTGGTCATATTGAGAGGGGCCTGTCCACGTTTAATTCTTCCTCTCCCTCACAGGAAATTATTAGATTTTATGGTCAATGTGGCTCTACATAATATTTTATCCAATTGGAAGAGAAGTGAATTGCTCTCCCACCCTCTTTGGTGGAATTCACTATGCATGTACTACAAATACGAAAAGGCTATGGCCATTAAATTAAATCGGTTAGCACATTGGGTGTTAGTGTGGAAGCCATTAGAAGATTACATTAATATATTACCATGATTACCTGGGTGTCAGATTGGTTTTAGAAGTGGATACTTTCTTTTCTTCTTTCTCTTCCCCTTTATCTGTCTTTTCCCTTTTCTATTCTCTTTTTCTATCTTTAATTTCTTTTGTTTTGTTTGTTAGCTAGCGGGGGATATTCGTCTTCCATTTAACAGGTCTGTACTGGTATCTTGGCTGTGCCTTTTACTAGCATATTTGGGTTACACTAATGATTACCTTGTTTATAGTGATGGATGCTAAAGACCTTGTTCACATCATGTTACTTTTTCCCCTGTATTCATTAAACTGTATTATGTGTTCTGTATAAAAGTAATTAAAATTCTTTGAAACTAAAAAAAAAAAAAGGCCACGCTAAACATAACAAGACAAAGAGCCTTCTCAGTCGCTGGCCCTATTTTATGGAATGCTTTGCCAGATTCCCTATGATTAATATCCAATCGAAGGGAGTTTAAGAAGGCATTAAGAACCCATTTATTTCTGGAGGCATTCGGGAATATAGAGCCCCTTAACGAATAACTAAATGGCGATGACACTATTTACGATTCCCTTAATTATGATTTAGGAAATAACAAAAAAAAAAAAAAAAAAAATTTTGTTAATTTACTTTGTTCTCTTCCTTTTAGTTTTGTAAAATAATGGCCATTGACTTATCTTTCAGCCACCCAATTTTTATGTTATTGATTATGTTTTAAATTGTATTTTTATTCAAACTTTGTTTATTTTTATGATTTTATTTGTATCCAAATTTTTATTTTAAGTTGTTTTAAGTTGTAATTATTTTGTTGTAAACCGTTTTGATCAATTTTATGTTGGTAAAACAGTATAAAAATATATCAAATAAACAAATAAATAAATAAATAAATAAATAAATAAGTGTGGTTACATTTGATTTGAGTATGTAATAGACCAATCAGCTAAAGGGTCTGGGGTGTCGGCTCATTGCATTCCAGCACATATTCAGGGTGCTCTTCATTCTTTGTCTGGAAACTAGTATTCAGGAATACAGCAGAAATAAGCTGCCTCAGAAAGTCAGAGCATAATACTACATACACTAGTGTTTCTACTGCTTTGTACCTTTATTGGTGTCTTGGGGATTTTTCTGACACTCGTTCTTCTTGCTATGTTCCCCCCTTCATTGTGCTGTAGGATGTTGATGCCGCTCATTTTGCCAATTTGCCTCTCATGCTGCCTTCGAGGGTTCATGCAACTCTTATCGGTGTTCTCTTTTGAAGCTGTGGGGTGTTTTTGACACTCTCGTTGCTGCTTTGCACCTCTGTTAAAGCATCCTTGCCATTCCTGGTACCCCTTTGCCCCTTTACGGTGCTTTAGGCTATTCATGCCACTTTGGTGCCATTTTGCCACAGTCTAAGTACCTTGGAGCTCTTTTCCCCTTCTGATGATTGCTCCCCAGAAGTTTCATCTGAATTGATAAGAAAACCCCTATTCTGCAGCCAAAAATAGGCTGCAATACTTCCCCCATTGACTTTAACGGAAAACAAAAAATGAATCAAACTAATAAACAATTTTTTTTTTATTGCTTTGAAACTAATCAAACAAATTGGGGTCCCAGTGAAATGAATAAATTAACCAAAATGAATTTTTTTCTTCTGCACATCCCTAATCTCCTCCATCTCGAAGGATCCCCTCCCTGAACAAAACACCAAAATGTCGCTTCTCATATGCCTAAAGATGGTACTTTTACACCAGGAGGAGATCATCTTCCGTGTAATGGGGAGGGTGATACATCCCATCATGCTTGGACTTCCACAGCTGCAACAGCATTTTTGGTTATCGATTGGGGAACCCTCCAGTTTGCAGGTGGGGGGTCCCACTGTCATCAAAATTGGCTATCCTCCATTCGATGCCTTCCCGTGGCATTCCTGTCCATCACTATTCCAGGACTGCCATCGCAATATGCAGACTTCTCAGATGTTTTCTCCAAGGATATGGTGGAGGTCCTACCCAACACTGCCCTTACGACTGTGCTATCAACCTCCTTCCCAGGGTCATTCCTCCGTGGGGAAGGGTATACCCGCTTTCCCTCCCAGAGATGAAAGCCATGGCCTAGTATATCCGAGGTGAATCTGGGTAGAAGATTTATTCATCCCTTCTCGACACTCGCGGGCGCGTGGTTCTATTTTGTCACTAAAATGGATGGCTTACTTCTCCCCTGTATTGACATGGCCTCAATGCCATCACAAAGCAGGACCGGTACCCGCTACCCCTTATTACCAAGCTCTTGGATCATCTACAGGGAGTGAGGATCTTTTCTAAACTTGACCTTCATGGAGCATATAACCTGGTATGCATTAAACCCGGAGATGAGTGGAAGATTGTGTTTAATACGTGCGATGGCCACTATGAGTACCTGATCATGCCCTTTTGGTTGTGCAATGCATATGCTGTTTTTCAACACTTAGGGGCAGATTTTTAAACTTATGTGTGGGCGTAGATTTGTTTGCGCAACCCGGCGCGAACAAATCTATGCCAGATTTTATAACATGCACAAGCTGCCGCGCGCATGTTATAAAATTTGAACTCGGCGCGCACAAGGAGGTGCACACATATGCACCTTGCGCATGCCGAGCCCGAGGGGAGCCCCGATGGCATTCCCCATTCCCTCCAAGGCGCTCTGAAATCGGAGCGGCCTTGGAGGGAACTTTTTTTCGGCGCCCCTCACCTTCCCCTCTCTTCCCCTATCTAACCCACCCCCCAGCCCTACCTAAATCCCCCCCGCACCTTATTTTAATCTTACGCCTGCCAAAGGCAGGCGTATCTTGTGCGCGCCGGCAGGCTGCCAGCGAGCGAACCACCGACACGGCTGGAACGGAGGAGGGCTTGGGACACGCCCATGGACCGCTGTCACACACCCGGACCGCCCCGCGGCCCGCCCCGACCGATGGACACGCCCCTGGACTGCCGTCACGCTCCCGGACCGCCCATTGTTGACTTACGCGCATCCCAAGGGTTTGCGCGCGCCACCTAGCCTATGCAAAATAGGCTCGGCACGCACAGGGGGATTTTTCTCAGGTCACGTGCGTATGTTACTCATAGCCTTTGAAAATCTTCCCCTTAATGAACAATATCTTTCTGGATCTTCTCTATCACACCATGGTGGTATTCTTGCACGATTTCCTGATTTTCTCCAAGGACCTCCAGTCTCACCAACAGGACGTGCGGCAGGTTATCCAATGGCTACGTACCAACAATGTAAGCTTCGTGGACCCTTGGGCCGATCTGAACCAGAAGATGGACTGCCTTTGGAGAGGCTGTGATACCGGTTCCAACCGGGAGGCGGCGAAGGCGGGCTTGTGGACTGCTGAGAGGAAGGCACAAAGGGCCCTATGCGACCAAGGGCCAGGAGAAGAGGCTGACCTGGTGGAAGGTGATGTTCGCCCTGGAAGCCGGTACTCCCCCGAGAGGAGCTCGTAAGAGTCCGGCCGCTGGGACTTAGGAGATTCGCCCTGGAAGCCGGTGTCCCCCCGGGAGGGGCCCGTAGGAACCCGGCCGCTGGGACTTAGGAGATCTCTACCGACGAAGTCGTTGCTCACCAGGCCAGGGTCAGGTGTGGGATGATCGCCGTCAGCCAGTCCGGGTCCGGAGCCAGGGGGTCGTCGTCAGCCAGTCCGAGTCAAGAGCCAGAGGGATACTGTAAGCCAAACCGAGTCGAAAGCCAGAAACCACCGAAGCCAAGCTGAAGTCAGGAACCGGGAAGAACCACGAGCCAATCCGAAGTCGAAAACCAGAAGATCAAGCGACGAGCAGGAACACAGCAACTGGGAGCAGGACGAACCTGGGAACCTCGTTGCAAGGCAAAATCCAAGTCCAGCTGCAGGGTTTAAATACCCTGCAGCGTCTGATGTCATCAGGGAGCGTCCTGTGCTTTTCCCGCGCTGGCCCCTTTAAATTCTGGCCTAAGACGCGCGCGCGCGTCTAGGGGGCGGGGCTAAGTGCCGAACGACGCCGGCTGCTCCGGCGAGGCGAAGAGGAGGCAGCAGAGGGCCCTGCAGGCCCGGGAGAGAGCGCCCGACGTCGGGGCCGCGGCAGCGGGGGTCCGCGGAGGCCTGGGGGGCATGAGGCAGCGCCAGAGCCACGGTCAGGTAGGCGGCGATCCCGGGGCTGACCCGGGATCGCAACAGTACCCCCCCCTCCTACGCCCCCGTCCGGGGGGCCGGGGCTTGTCCGGATGTCGGAGGTGGAACTGCCGAAGAAGGTCCTTATCCAGGATGTGGGACGAAGGCTCCCAAGAATTCTCCTCCGGGCCGTATCCCTCCGAAGACAGTAGGTACTCCCAGCGGTGGCGACGGCAGAGGACATCCAAAACCTCTTTAACCGTGTAGATGACGTCCGGATCCGAGGAAACATTGGAAGGTACTGGCGGGGAAGCCCGAAATCGAGAGAGCACCAACGGTTTGAGGAGGGACACGTGGAAGACATCATGGATCCTAAGCGAGGAGGGCAGCCTCAGTCTGTAGGACACGGCCCCTACGCGTTCGGCCACCGGAAAGGGTCCAATGTAACGAGGCGCTAGTCTCATGGAGGGAGTCCGCAATTGAATGTGCTTAGTACTTAGCCATACCCTCGTCCCGGGTAAAAAGACCGGAGCGGGCCGTCGATACCGATCGGCATATGCCTTGAAGCGAGCTGCAGTGCTGTGGAGCTTCTCCTGAGTGGTAGTCCAGAGGTGGTGAAGCTGGCTTGCTGTTAGCTGTGCTGCCGGAGAGGTGACGGTCACCGGTAATGGTAGTGGAGGTCTTGGGATCCTCCCATAAACGAGCTGGAAGGGGGACTGTAGCGTAGCGGAGTGCTTGTGGCGATTGTAAGAAAATTCCGCCCAGGGAAGGAGAGAGACCCAGTTGTCTTGGAGCTCATCCACAAAAGCTCGGAGAAAGGTCTTAAGAGACCGGTTGGTCCGCTCCACTTGGCCGTTACCCTGGGGATGAAATGCCGTGGTGAAATCCAACTGTATCCCAAACTTCTTGCATAATGCCCTCCAGTATTTAGCCGTAAATTGGGAGCCACGATCTGAAGCGATATGCGAGGGCAGTCCATGTAATCGAAAAATATGCTGGACAAATAGGTCCGCCAGCTCAGGAGCCGTAGGCAGCTTGGGTAGAGGGATGAAATGTGCCATCTTTGAAAAGCGGTCAACCGTGACCCAAATTACAGTTTTCCCCTCAGAGGGAGGCAACTCCACCACAAAGTCGGTGGATAGGTGAGACCATGGTTCCGTGGGGATAGGAAGCGGCTGGAGTAAGCCCCACGGGCGCCCCGGTGGTGGTTTTTGCTGAGCGCATGTGGGACATGACTGAACATAGAGCCGGACATCCTCCTTCACTCGTGGCCACCAATAAAACTCGGTGAGCAACTCAAGGGTTCGAGCAATCCCAGGATGGCCAGCCGTCAAGGAGTCGTGTGCCCATGCCAGAACCTTCTTCCGAGAACGGATTGGAACCACCGTTCTCCCCTTGGGTCCTAAGTCAGAGGCTGCCAGTAGGACTTTAGCTGGGTCCAATATGTACTAAGGGGTCTCGGTAGCGTCATCAACTTCTGTGGTGCGGGAGAGAGCATCCGCCCGGACATTCTTGGCTGCGGGTCGGTAGTGAAGCGAGAAGTCGAACCGACTAAAAAAGAGGGACCAGCGGGCTTGTCGGGGATTGAGTCTCTGAGCATGAGACAAGTACTGCAGATTCTTATGGTCGGTATATACTATGATCGGGTGTTGGGCGCCCTCCAACCACTGCCGCCATTCTTCGAACGCTAATTTTATGGCCAGCAGCTCTTTGTCGCCAATCCCGTAATTCTTCTCTGCCGGTGAAAACTTGCGGGAGAAGAATGAGCAAGGCCGGGTTTTGCCGGTCGGGGAGATTTGGAGCAACACCGCCCCTACCGCGACATCAGAAGCATCCACCTCTACTATAAACTGACGTAGAGGGTCAGGGTGCCGGAGACAGGTATCCTGTAGGAAAGCCTCCTTGAGATCCTGGAAGGCCTGTGTAGCAGCGGGAGACCAGTTCCGTGCATCCGCGCCCTTCCGCGTGAGGGCCGTCAGGGGGGCTACCAGACTGGAGTAATGTGGGATAAATTGACGATAGAAGTTAGCGAATCCTAGGAACCGCTGAAGCGCTTTCACTCCCGATGGTTGCGGCCAACCATTGATGGCGCTCACCTTGTCCGGGTCTATGCGGAAGCCTGTGGAGGAGATGATGTATCCTAGGAAGGGCAGTGATTCTTGGTCGAACTGGCACTTTTCGAGTTTAGCGTACAGGCGGTTCTCCCTCAGTTTCTGCAGAACTTGCCGCACGTGCTGTCGATGTGTCTCGAGATCCTGGGAATAAATCAAGACATCATCCAGGTATACGATGACGAAGGTATACAGGAAGTCGCTGGGGCGTTACAGAGACCGAACGGCATGACCAGATATTCGTAATGGCCGTCCCTGGTGTTAAACGCGGTCTTCCACTCATCCCCTGGGCGTATGCGGACAAGATTATAAGCCCCTCTGAGGTCCAATTTGGTGAACACACGAGCCCCCTGGAGGCGGTCCAGCAGTTCCGGGATCAGAGGCAAGGGGTAACGGTCCCGGCGGGTGATTTGATTCAAGCCCCGATAATCAATACAGGGGCGGAGAGAGCCGTCTTTCTTCCCTACGAAGAAAAACCCGGCCCCGGCCGGGGATTTGGACGGTCTGATGAAACCCCGATCTAGGTTTTCCTTAATATAGGCTGACATAGCTTGGGTTTCCGGCAGAGACAGGGGATAGACCCTCCCACGGGGCGGTGTGGTTCCTGGTAGCAAATTAATTGCGCAATCAAAGGGTCGGTGCTCCGGGAGTAATTCTGCCTTTTCCTTAGAGAAGACATCCTGAAAGGCATGGTAAGGAGGAGGTACCGTTAATGGAGCTGTGCAGAGTGATATGGGTTGCAGCGGACGTGCGGGAAGGCAATGACGATGGCATGCGGAACTCCAGGAGGTAATCTGAAGGGACCTCCAATCGATCACCGGAGAGTGTTCCCTAAGCCAGGGTAGGCCCAGGATGACTGGGTGAATAGATTTTTCAAGGATAAGAAACGAGATTTCCTCCTGGTGGAGGGCTCCCACCTGAAGCTTCAGAGGACTGGTGCGAGTGGATATTAAGCCAGGAAGTGGATTCCCTTGAATAGAAGAAACCCGCACAGGCGGTTCTTGCGGGCGAACCCCGAGCTGTAGCTGTTGTACTAACTCCTGGAGGACGAAATTTCCCCCGGCCCCAGAGTCGAGTAAGGCTAGGGTATCAAAGCCTCCCTCCGGAAGACACAGGCGTACCGGAACGGTACATGGGGAGCTGGGTGAAATGTTGCCTAGAGTCAACTCCCCGCTGAACTCTAGGTTCGGGCGTTTCCCGGACGCTCGGTACAACGGGCCAGAAAATGCCCCTGACCCCCGCAATAAAGACACAGTCCTTGGGTACGACGGCGTCTGCGTTCCTCCGTAGATAGGGGGCCACGGCCTAACTGCATGGGTTCCTCGGTGGATGGAGTGGTGGCTGTAGGAGGTGACGCCCGGACTCGAGGCGGAGTGATCCTGCGGGTAGTTTGCCCCTGGGTAGGCCGTCGCTCTCGGAACCGACGCTGGATTCGTCGGTCTATGCGCCCAGCTAGTTCAATGAGCTCTTGAAGGTCGTCGGGCAGGTCACGACCGGCGAGCTCGTCCTGTAGACGAGGAGAGATGCCCTCCATGAAGATGCCATGCAGGCTGTCGGTCCCCCAGGCCAGCTCAGTGGCCAGGGTCTGGAACTCTATGGCGTAGTCCTCTAGGGGCCGATTGCCCTGCCGCAGCTGAAGCAGTTCGGAAGCAGCCGTGGAGGCCCGGGAAGGCTCATCGAAGACTCTGCGGAAGGCTTTGACAAACTGAACCAAGTTGTTCAGTCGGGAATCCTGACGTTCCCAGAGAGCCGAAGCCCAAGACAAAGGTCTCCCATCCAGGAGGGAGATTATAAAGGTCGTCTTGACTCGATCCGTCGGGAATTGTGCGGGTAGTAGATCAAAACGGATGTAGCATTGATTAAGGAACCCCCGGCACGCCTTCGGATCCCCTGAGTACCGGGATGGGGCAGGCATCTGAACCGGAGCGGCGAAGTCAGGGGTGGCCCGAGAAGTAGACGCCCGGGGACTTGCTGCGGAGGCTCCATCAACGCGATCCGCCAGACGTTGTACTGTCGACATCAGCGTGTCGAGGCAACTCTGCTGCTGCTGCACCTTCTGGGCTAAGCCTGGAATAGCCTTGAGGCCGGCAAGGTCCGCCGGGTCCATGGCCTTGCAATCTGTAAGCTTCGTGGACCCTTGGGCCGATCGGAACCAGAAGATGGACTGCCTTTGGAGAGGCTGTGATACCGGTTCCAACCGGGAGGCGGCGAAGGCGGGCTTGTGGACTGCTGAGAGGAAGGCACGAAGGGCCCTATGCGACCGAGGGCCAGGAGAAGAGGCTGACCTGGTGGAAGGTGATGTTCGCCCTGGAAGCCGGTACTCCCCCGGAGGGGCCCGTAGGAACCCGGCCGCTGGGACTTAGGAGATCTCTACCGACGAAGTCGTTGCTCACCAGGCCAGGGTCAGGTGTGGGATGATCGCCGTCAGCCAGTCTGGGTCCGGAGCCAGGGGGTCGTCGTCAGCCAGTCCGAGTCAAGAGCCAGAGGGATACCGTAAGCCAAACCGAGTTGAAAGCCAGAAACCACCGAAGCCAAGCTGAAGTCAGGAACCGGGAAGAACCACGAGCCAATCCGAAGTCGAAAACCAGAAGATCAAGCGACGAGCAGGAACACAGCAACTGGGAGCAGGACGAACCTGGGAACCTCGTTGCAAGGCAAAATCCAAGTCCAGCTGCAGGGTTTAAATACCCTGCAGCGTCTGATGTCATCAGGGAGCGTCCTGTGCTTTTCCCGCGCTGGCCCCTTTAAATTCTGGCCTAAGACGCGCGCGCGCGTCTAGGGGGCGGGGCTAAGTGCCGAACGATGCCGGCTGCTCCGGCGAGGCGAAGAGGAGGCAGCAGAGGGCCCTGCAGGCCCGGGAGAGAGCGCCCGACGTTGGGGCCGCGGCAGCGGGGGTCCGCGGAGGCCTGGGGGGCATGAGGCAGCGCCAGAGCCGCGGTCAGGTAGGCGGCGATCCCAGGGCTGACCCGGGATCGCAACAAACAAGCTCTATGCAAAGCTTGAAAAGTGTGTATTTGAGAAGGAATCACTCCTCTTACTCAGCTACATCATCTCCAGTTCTGGGTTTTTCATGGATCCTGAGAGGGTGGCTTGTATCTGAGATTCAACTCTGCCTTCTGGACTCCGAGCATTACAATGGTTCCTGGGCTTCACCAACTTTTACAGCCATGTTATTCCTAACTTTTCCCAGCTGGTCGCACCCCTGATGGCCCTGACCAAGAAAAGCACCAACCCCAGAGACTGGACTCCTGACGCGGTCACCGCATTCATTCAATGCGGTGACCGCATTCATTCAACCCTTCCTGCAGGGACCGTGTCTACAGCACCCGGATCCAACCCACCCATTTGTCCTGGAGGTCGATGCCTTCACCATTGTAGTTGGTGCAGTCATAGGCCAGCTCTCCCCGAACGGAACTTTCCTTCCCTGTTCATACTTCTCCAGGAAGTTCTCCCCTGTGGAGAGAAACTACGGTATAGGGAACAAGGAACCCCTCATCATCAATTTGGCCTTTGAGCAATGGTGCCAGTGGTTGGAGGGAGCCCAACACCCCATCATAATCTATACTGACCACAAGAATTTAGAGCATTTTTGACAGGCCCAGAGACTGAACTCCCATCGGGCACACTGGCCCCTATTCTTCAATTAATTTGATTTTGTGGTGAAGAATCGACCAGCAGCAAAGAATCTCAGGGCCGACACCCTCTCGAGGGCCTTCGAATGGGATGGAGAGCCAGATTCTCCTGTATACGTGATCAACCACGTTCGAACCCTGCTGGCTGCCTTGCACCCCGTTCCCACAGGGAAGACTGTGGTACCCACCAGGCTTCACCAGTGAGTGCATGAGTAGTTCCATGACTCTTGAGGGGTGGGTCATCCGGGCCGGGCCCGCACACACTCCCTGCTCAAACAATACTACTGGTGGCCCCAAATGGACCGAGATATAAAGGTCTATCTGGACTCTTGCCCCACATGCACTTGTCAAAAGCCTATGGTGGGGTACCCTTGGGGGCTGTTATAACTACTACCAGCCCCCAAGGAGCCCTGGACCCACCTATCTATGGATTTCAACATAGATCTTCCTCTTTCTAGTGGCAAAAAGATGATTTGGGTCATCATAGACCACTTCTTCAAGATGGCTCATCTCGTCGCACTGCCCAATCTTCCATCCGCTCCTTAGTTGGCTCTCATCTTTTGCCTTCATGGACTACCACGTCATATCACCTTGGATCGCAGGGTACAGTTCACCTTCAAAAACTGGCACAGCCTCTGTCACAAATTAAATGTCAAGTTGGACTTCACCTTGGCCTATCATCCACAGGCAAATGGGCAAGTGGAGTGGACAAACCGGACACTTAAAACGTTCCTTCGAGCTTTCGTGAAAAAACGGCAGGACAATTGGGCCACTCTCCTGCCATGGACAGAATACTCACATAATTCTCATGTGAATGCAGCGACTAGGTCCTTCCCCTTACGAGTGGTATATGGAAGGCAGCTGCTGCCATCGCATCCGCTACCCCATACCGTTCACTATCCAGCAGCACAATTTATTTATTTATTTATTTATTTATTTATTTATTTTATTTACAATTCTTATATACCGCACAATGGTTAGGGAACTATCCGTCTAGGCGGTTTACATATTAGAAACATACACAAATGATATTACACTAACATTTGTTTTTCTGCGGGTATTCGGAAAGCACCTTCAGACAGCTTTATGATCTAAAAGGCAAATTTATTGATAGCAATACAAAGACAATACAGTTAAGAGGAACAAGGAAAGAGGAAGTCGTTGTTTCTCTGGAGATGCAGGTCAGTGGCAATTGGCGTTCAGCTTGCTTCTCAAAGCGCAGAGCCCTCGGGCTGGAGTTTTTATACTTTTTGCATTGTCCAATAGAAATACATTGATGCGCATCCTGGGTGTATTATCTTCTTCTAATATCCAATTATGAACGTTGCTTTATAGTCCAATCAGGTACCGTCTCTGGGGTGTTGGCTTCTTCCGGTACTGAGCTTGCCAAAGCACATGGTTGCGAAATATGTTGCCAGCAGAGTCAGGAAATACATAGCTCAGGCCTAAGGCCTATCTACATCCCCCCCTTGAATCGTTTGGGAACGATTCACCAATGAAAGGCTGAGATTGTATTTCCTGGATTGGGATGGTCATAGCAGCAATTTAGTATGACCCACCTTTTGGACTGTTAAAAATGGCTTCCATATTCTTTATGGTGTTGAATCATTCTTTTTATACAACTCACATTCATAATCACAATCACAATTACTTTGCTTTATTGTCATTCAATCTCACATTCATTCTTCATTCAGGTATTGTTCTGGCCTTCTTCCAGTTGATCCAAGATTCTGTAGTGTGCTCCTATCAGCAGCATACCAGTGACCTATATTTCCAATTATTCCTCTCAATGATTGATTATTGATTGTCAATGAATGGTTAGAATGGTTGAAGCAATAATCCATCATTCTACTCAGGGTTAATGCCACTGTCTTAGGTTGCCCACGGTACGCAATCCTAATGATTTGCTACCTGGTGCTTACCCGTCATCGTTAAGCATAACAGCCTGAGGAGGTAACATTGCTGCTGTTAAATGAAAGGCTTTCTGTTGTCTTCGCAGATGATATCTCAGGCCATTAAAATAACAAACTTCATTCATTCTCACAATTAACCATTGCAAACTCACTTAGAAATGTAAGCCACTTTAAACTGTGTTTCCCGTCAATTAAACCAAATTCTATGGAAATACAACCTTATCCTTTAAGAGATCTCACTCATTAGCTTCAGAAGAAGATTCAATCATGTTCATCATTAGGTGTTGTCTAACTGCGGTGACTTGAGAGTAACTTGAGAGTATTTGAGACATAGTAGAAGCAATAGTTAGAATTAATTAATAGAAGCAAAACCACGCTTGGGAGTACTATTGCTTATGTCTTAGCCTACCATGCATTTGAACGCTATGAGAATATAAACAAATGCTTTAAGTCTAAATTAAGAGTAGGATTTCTGAAAGAGACATCCAATCCAAAGGGATAAGAGATCTCTGTAACCAATGGGATGGTATCTACAAACTCTAACTGTGTGATGTTTAAGAATTGGGGAATCAAATGAATGTCATAATTCTGTCTTTAACTTGTAACCAAGAATAACTATATAAACATAGAATTACTAGCTATGCATGTTCTCCACAATTTGGGCATAGCTGGTCTGTGCAGCCTATTCACATGAGCTGCCTAAGAACGGTGTGAAGGCTGAACTGACAAACCATGCTGCAGCACATTGCGCCGGTCTGCCATTGGCTCGCAGACATCTGAACAAGTCTGGACTAGAAAGGGCAGAGTGTAGCAACTGGAGATGAATATAACGTGGAAAGCAATAATGAAATCATATAATAGATGGTAATTCAAACCAGTTATCTATAGTTATCTATGGTTAATCATATAATGGATATGAGAGAACTGGGAATAGCAGCAAAACTTTAGTGTTTTTAGGGTAATGTAATGTGTAGCGTGTAGGTGTATGTAGATGTATGTAGATATCCAAATCATGGCATTTGCAGAATGGCATATGGGCTTGGAGTATATGGCAATCAATTATTACTGGCATTCGACAAAGCATAGTGTGGTGTAATGCATAACAGTTAGTCTTTGTGTAAAGAGATGACAATAATTGGGAATGGATCTAATCTGATCAGGGCAATAAGATTCACACAATCATGAGAACTGCATTAATGTAGAGTATAACAACATAAAGGCAAAATATAATCAAGCAAGAGTAATAAAGTTCAATGATGAGTGGAAGATGAATTCTGTGTTAAGGCCGAGACTTCCGTAGAAGGGATGGGAAGAATGGAGTAAGTCCCATAAATGTTGTTTTCACGCTTTCAGTGAGGTGTATCAACTTTTCATTCATCACGGCCTAATGGGGATATGTGCTTCTTTAATGGTTTCAGATACCTAATATGGTAAAGTAGCATAAAAGCAAATTAAGCATTTAAAGAAAAGTCATCTGCGGTAAGCTAAACCACAAATAACGAATATTTCAGACATTACATTAAACATAAGTCACACTAGACTGACACATACTCATCCATCCAACAAATATACATTCCTTGTCTTCATCACATAGGACAAACAACAGATAACATATAATTTGAGCACAAAATTCATATCAAAATATGTACCAAAAGAAAAGTGGATCAAAAATCAAAAATGTGTATGAAAAATAAAAGATCAGAATTCTGTCCAAAAGGTAGAAGAAGGAAAATAAAACTAAAGGTCCTTGAAGACCTGAAAAGTAAATACTAGCATACAATTGAAATATCAATTTAGCAAATATTGTACACATAGATTTCCAACCAATAATATTAAATAAATTCAATCAATAATGTTCTGAGCTTATAGTCAATGTGTCATACCAAATAATTAGAATAATTAGAACTCAAATATCAAATAATTAATACTTAAATATGCTACATTTTAAACTAGTAACTATTTCCCTTTTTTTTTCTTCGTTCGTAGCACAGCCAGTGCTGGCAGAACAGATAAGCTGTGCTCGCAAGGGGACTGTTTGCAACACTAACTTCCCCTTTTTTTTCTGTTAAGATACAGTTTGACTCTTTAGTTAAAATGTCTTTTCAAACTCATAATTCTCTTCTCAGAATCATAATTCAGCAGCTCAGATTCTAAAATTTAACACTAGTATATGTTCTTGTCAGTACTCCAGTTCAGTAATAAAGGAATGTGAAGTCAGTAACGTAATAAAGGATCAGTATGTAAAGTTGAGAGCAAAGGGGATTTATATTGGTGGGAGGTGTGTCTCGTTCCCCCCCTTGATCCCTCTTTTACCACAAACGTACAGTTTAGAGCAGAAAGGAAATAACATGTTGTAAGAGGAAGATATCGCATGCGCTTGGTGATCACCTTAATAAAAATGCATTCACATTGAAAAGAGGAACTTACACTTAAAACTTAAAACTATACGGTACCATTTAAAAATTAACTTACTTATACTAAAAATCCTTATAATAAAAATATACCTGCAAATGATAATACAACTAAATCTTAATAACTTGAACAATAAGACCGGTAAATACATTAACATGGGAAGCCTAGCAACCCGTCATATCTGTCCACAAGCCCATTACTTTTAGGGCGCTAAACGTCTGTGATGGCATTACAAAAGTTCTTCAATCTGATAAAAACTGACCACATGCAACTGATCCCAGTGCATGGCTGCTGTCCCTACTACAGAAGACAGGGAAGCACGTAATTAGTCAGGCAAAGTCTGTAGAGACATATCTATTTATTTTTGGATTTTATATACCGGAGGTTCCTGTATGCTACGCGTATCACTCCGGCTTACATGACAGACATCGGGAAGGCTGGCAAGGATTTACTAGTCTTATATAAACAAGTCCTATGTAAGCAAATTCCTATCTTAGCTTCTTTGTCCTAAAATGAATATTGCAGTAATGCAAGCAATAGCTATAAAAATAAGGCTCAGAATAAGGAGGTTTTCCTAAATGTGGTTCAATTCAAAACTGTATTTCATATTAAGTTCACACTGCATCCTGTCCAAGCTTCACTAGAGTGGCAATGTAAAGTCCTATATACGCTGATACCTTCTCTGATATGTGTGAACTCACGTTATCTGGGGACATGTATGTTGGCTATTAAAGCCTGGCGTCGTGGTAATGAAGGGGCGTATTTACTCTGACTCCCACTACTCCTCCAATTATTGGGGTCAAATTGTGGTGGAGGCCTATCATTAGGCGGAGGTCTACTTGGTCCCCCCCTTGCAGCATATCTGCCTCTAATATTCCCTCTGGGGAATGAAGAGTGATTGTTAGGCCGATAGTGGCAATCCCTACTATAATGACCATGTTGTCCACACTGATAGCACTGTATGCCAAGATGATAATGACAATCTTTACTGTAATGGCCAGGTTTTCCACACTCATAACAATTTTTGGGTAGATGACGTTGTGGTGTGGGCCAATCAGGGTGTGGTGTCTCCTCAGGAGATGCTGTAGGAATTAAATGGAAGTATCCTACTGCGGTCATCGCCTTCTCCAAAGGTGGAGAGGGTCCTGTACTCTGCACTAGACATCTGGAAGCAGTGTCAGCAGTCCTATAAGGAGGCGGTGATGTGGATTCCTTACTAATTTCTTCCTCTTTTTCTAAAAAGGCCTTTGTCATGACAAACCAACTATGAATTTGGACATGGTTTGCCAGGGTTTTTACGTCTTGCCCATTAGATTTACGATACTTGTTTTCCAGAAATGTCATAAGCTGTACGAGCAAGGGCGTGTCAAAGGAGCCTCCTGCTGGCCATGCAAGGAAAGCATCCTTCTCTGCCCACGCTACCCACTTAGAATGGTATTTACGAATCAACTTCTCATTGGGTTTAAGCAGGGTAATGACTTTGTTCAGGGGACATGACTCACTAACCTCTCCTACCATCTTGGGATCTCTCAATATTGCAGACCAGACTACGACACAATTATTAATAATAAATTTCGTGTAGCCACTCTCTTATGAGAAAGAGTGGTTCAACCTTACCTTAATTGTAGTTTTCACCGTACCGTGAATCCACGCTTCCGGTGTGCTGTACTTCTTCAAACGCGAAGGTATTCACAGCGGGGCAGGGAGAGACAGCCTGCAGATAATGGTACTGAAGACCTATCTACTCCTTTCCGTTCGACTGGTTACCGTTTTCTACTGTACTCGGGCTCCAGTGCGTTACCGCCGAAACAACCGGGATAGGGCCAGAAGGCAGCGTCAAATCTGCCAACTGTTTTCGAACTTATTAGCACACTAACGGAAAAACCTATGACTCACTCGTATAAGACAAGTTTTACTTACCTTTCCAGACAGCTCCAAGTACGTATTCCGTGGAATGCTCGATCTGAAGGCTTCTTTTTTCTGCGGCACGTATTCCCGCTTCGGGATCCACCTGACTAGTTTCTACTCCGTCCCGGTACGCATCCCGCGTATCCCAGTATATATCCCACGTATATGCCCGTATATGCCCGGAGCCCCAGGTGGTATGTCGAAATATTCAGCTTGGACTTACTGATTGGTACTGTACTAGATCTGCCAGATAGCAGTGCGCGCCAAGGTCTAAGAGATAATAAAAGTTACTGAACAGTTTTTTTTTCTTTTCTTTGAGAGTAAAACTTATTTCCTCAAATGCTTCCATTGTGGTTTCTGAAGTGCTTCAGGTCTCAAAAATCTCAAAGTAGATTCTGGATGCTTCAGGGTAGGTTCCCACTCCCGATCAACGGCACCCTTACTTCCTTCGATGCTGGCAATGAGATATTC
Organism: Rhinatrema bivittatum; assembly: GCF_901001135.1. NCBI lineage: Eukaryota > Metazoa > Chordata > Amphibia > Gymnophiona > Rhinatrematidae > Rhinatrema > Rhinatrema bivittatum. Next base: position 13,411,814 of record NC_042633.1, read on the forward strand.
CTGAAGGTGTGCTGGTCCGCGATACCCGCATTAGGCCATCCGCGTCACGGAACCATCCTCTGCTACCATTATGTTTTTCTGCGGGTATTCGGAAAGCACCTTCAGACAGCTTTATGATCTAAAAGGCAAATTTATTGATAGCAATACAAAGACAATACAGTTAAGAGGAACAAGGAAAGAGGAAGTCGTTGTTTCTCTGGAGATGCAGGTCAGTGGCAATTGGCGTTCAGCTTGCTTCTCAAAGCGCAGAGCCCTCGGGCTGGAGTTTTTATACTTTTTGCATTGTCCAATAGAAATACATTGATGCGCATCCTGGGTGTATTATCTTCTTCTAATATCCAATTATGAACGTTGCTTTATAGTCCAATCAGGTACCGTCTCTGGGGTGTTGGCTTCTTCCGGTACTGAGCTTGCCAAAGCACATGGTTGCGAAATATGTTGCCAGCAGAGTCAGGAAATACATAGCTCAGGCCTAAGGCCTATCTACACATTGCATTCAAACAAATCAAAAAAAAATTATGTACATGTACATTAAAATCATAAAATAAGCATAAAATACCAGGGACATATAATGTAGTAGGCTTAGTATATGTTGTATGCTTGAGTAAAAAGATACGTTTTTAGCAGTTTCTTGAATTCTATACAGCTAACTGTCAAACGGATATGTTCAGGCAATGAGTTCCAAAGTATTGGACCGGCAACAGAGAATGCTCGTTTACGGGTTAGTGCTAAACTGACAGTTTTTATGGTAGGTACTTCAAGAATACATTTATCAAGAGAACGGAGCTGTCTAGAAGGTCTGTAAATTCGTAGTAAAGAACATAACCAGATGGAGTTAGTATTATAAAGTAGGTTATGTATTGTAGTCAGAATTTTGTAAGTGATACCGTATGTAATTGGTAACCAGTGCAAATGTTGTAAAACAGGGGTGATGTGTTCCGACCGTGGTGTATTATATAACATGCGGGCAGCTGCGTTTTGTATTAATTGTAAAGGACGTATAGATGCTTGTGGTAAACCAAGGAAGAGAGCGTTGCAGTAGTCTAATGAGGATAAAATTAAAGCTTGAGTAATCAGTCGAAAGTCATTAGGAAGAAGGAGTGGTTTGAGTTTCTTTATCATGTAAATCTTGAAGAATGATTTTTTTACAAGTTCGGATATATGTTCAGTCATTGTCAGTTTTGAATCTATCATTACACCTAGATTTTTTGCATGTGGTTTTATATTAATGAGTTGATTCTGAAAAGTAAAAGTAGGTGGTGGTCGGTGAACTGAGTCGGGTACAGTGGATAAGTAGACTAATTCTGTTTTATTTGTGGGTGAGAACCGAGGAGATGATCCAAAAACCCACCCTGAGAGCGAAGGGCATTACAGATAAGCATCGACGTCCTGCACTCCAATTCCACCCTGGCAACAAGGTCTGGTTAAGCACTCGTAATGTACGTCTCAGGTTGGCCCCATGCTACATCAGCCCATTCTCTGTTCTGTATCAAATTGGCCCGCTCTCATACCAGATCCAGCTTCCCCAAATCTCAGGATCCACAATGTATTTCACATATCACTCCTCAAACCACTGGTCCTCTTATGGCCATCCAGAAGACCTCCCCCTCCTCAAAGTGTTTCCTTTGTTGAGGATCAACTCTACCATGTGAAAGAAGTGCTAGACATCTGCTGTCAGATCAGGAGGTGGGAGTACCCACTCTCTTGGGAGGGGTACAGCTCAGAGGAAAACTCCTGGGAGCCTGCAGCCAACATCCTGGATAAAAGGCTCCTCCAGAGGTTCCACACCCGGCATCCAAGGAAACCCAGGCCTCTAGGAGGGGGGCTTAAATGGGGGTACAGTTGCAGTGGCTGGCCGCCGCATTATGCAGCCAGCTCTATTCACCCCCTTGTGAGGCTCTTTACCTCGTCCTATGGACGCGGCCCGAGGAAGCCGTTGTCCCCACCCTCCTCTGCAGAAATCCAAAGCCATCGCTGCCGTGTCTTCCTCCACAGGGTTCCTAAAGGACACGTGCATGGCTCACCCCAACATTTAAAGGGGCCTTGGTGGGAAACTCAACCTCGGCCCCATCTGATGACATCAGCAGGAAGGCCTATATAAGGGCAGCTCTGCCATCCCAGATTCATCTCAGAAATGGCTTGGCTCTACATGGGTAGTGTGTTGCTCTAGCTCCTGTTTTCGTTCCTGACCCAACTCCTGCTTCCGTTCCTGCTCCAGTTCCTGATCCAGCCCTTGCTCAAGTTCATGATCCTGTTCCAGTTCCAGTCCCCATTCCAACTCCCTGGACTGCTCTTCTGGCTTTGAACCTGATACATCTCTTGGATTCCTCTGCTCGCTGCTTGCCCTGACATCAGCATGTTTCATGCATTTGTCTGCACGCTGCCTGCCCCGACCTCTGCTTCTCTTCTGGATTTGTCTGCTCGCTGCGTGCCTCAACCTCATCTTGTCTCCTGGATTCATCTGCTCGCTGCCTGCCCTGACTCTGGCCTGTCTGATTCTGCCTTTGCCCAACGACCACCTGAAACCTTCGTACAGAGACCCACACCTAAGTCCATCCGGCCCCGGCACACAAGGACTCAACCTGCGGGGAACGAGGGCTGGTAGTGGTGATGGTCCAGTAGGGTCTCCGCACCACACCAGGCTACCTGCCAATGGCCCTAGGGTCCACATCGCAACAATGTGGTTCTGCCTCTGTTGAGCTCAGCACTGTGTTGGGTTCTAGAGATGGCAACTGCAGCAGGGAGGCTGAGGCATGTGTCTCCCTCCTCTATCCCCCCCCCCCCCCCCCCCCCCCAGGATGTGTGCCAAGCCCAGGTGAGGCTGCCCACAATTACAGGACAATTAAAGGATGCCGTGGGTCTTATTATTATTATTATGTATGTATCCAGGCAGATTTTAAAACCCTCTAGGCGGGTGCTGGCTCAACATATTCAGACTTTTAAAATTCACCTTTTAGTGTTTATTCTTAGAAACCCCATTATACATAATTGCCACCTTAGCCACTAAAAGTGGGAGATCCACTACATTCCAGAGAAGTGGGGTTTAGACCTGCCTGCTCCAATGTATGAAACAGGGGTAGTTAGCCATTTATTTATTTGGGGTGGCATTCACCAATGTGTAGCAACACCTATGAAGTCCTGCCTTACCAATCTATTAGACTTCTTTGAAGGTGTAGATAAACATGTGGAGAAGGGTGAGCAGGTCATTACAGTGCACCTGGATTTTCAGAAGACATTAGAAAAAGTCTCAGATTAGTGAATCATCTGGAAATTACAAAAAGTTGCTGAATAGGAGGCAATGTCCAATTGCAGATTGGTAACTGATTATAGTATAATAAAAGGAAGGGAATGGAGAACAGGAGTAAATGATGGTCAGCTTTCCCAGTAGAGAAAGGTAAATAGTGGAGTGCCCCAGGGATGAGGACTGGGACCTGCACTGTTTAATATCTTCTGAAGTGATCCAGATAAAGGACCAATGAGCTGGACAGAAAACTATTCACAAGTAGCTAAACCCACACAAGCTTTGAGAGGAATTGAGGAGGACTCTGCGAGACTGGGGAGATTAAGTTTAAAGTCAGCAAATAAAAAGTGAAGCAAATGGGAAGACGTAATCCTAACTATGCATACAAAGTGCAGTCATCATATTAGGAGTTACTACCTGGGAAGAGGATCTTTGGGGGTGAGTGTTTACAAATCATTGAAATATGTAGCTCAGTGCATGTTGATAGGCTTTGGTGGAGAGAGTGATATGAAACAGGCTTATCAAGTTTGCATTTGCCAGGAAATTTCTAACATCCTTAACCTGAGAAGAAGGTGCAGGTCTCCTTTGCACCCCACTCATGCTGATTCCAGACGATGGACACTGGCAGGTCTCCTTTTAACACTGCACACTCATGAAACAGTAATGTCCCTTCAATCTACTTTCCAAAATTTTCTTCATTTCTTTATCCATCACAACTTCTCCTCCAAGGACCTGCAACAATCATAAAACAATTAGCAATTATCCCATCATGCAAATTGTTCCTAGTGATGGGGGAATAAGTGAAAGTTATAAGCGGATAGCAAGCAGCAGCTGCATCAGAGCCTCTCTACGTCTGAGAGTTCCAGCTTTGCTCTGAAGGACGTCAGAAGGCAGAGAGTAAGATTTTAAAATATTTCTTTAAGATAACGTTGATAGCGCAGAGCAGCAAACTGCAGGATGGGATTTAGTTACCGGGCTCGGAAACAAAAGATACCTGGGGTAAAAGAAAACCATTGCGGTCAGAAGCCCCCTAGGGTGTCTGCAGACTCAGTTTTGTAGATTTTTTTTACCTTCCGGATGCTGCAGTCAAGAGAAAAGCAAATGAAAGTGACAATTTCTTGGCTTTCTTTCTTATTTAAATCAAGTCCGTAGCCTTTCAGGGGATGGGAAGAGCATTCCTCTTCTCCAGAGATTTCAAATGATTTAGAGGTTTTCTAGGAAATTCACCTTCCCATCTCTGATCTATCTGCTTCCTCTCTTCCTGTCCCCCTCTCTCCCCATCAGCAGTTTCTGTGTCTCCAGTTACTGCCCCTGCTTAACTCCTCCTGCCCCTCGCTAATCCTATAACTCTGGTTATTGCCCCTGTTATTCCACTCAATGCATCTATCTGCCCTCAATGCTCCTATATCTCTGGATATTGCCCCTGCTATTCCACTCCCTGCCCCTCTCTTCCCCCTCACTGCTCCTTTTATTTCTGGTTGTTGTCTCTTCTATTCCCCTTACCGGTCCTTTCTCCTCTCACTTGTCCTGTATCTCTGGTTATTGCCCCTGCTATTCCCCTTACTGCTCCTCTCTCTTCGAACATAAGAACATAAGAAATGCCATACTGGGTCAGACCAAGGGTCCATCAAGCCCAGCATCCTGTTTCCAAAAGTGGCCAATCCAAGTCACAAGTACCTGGCAAGTACCCAAACCTTAGACAGATCACAATCTACTATTGCTTATTAATTATAGCAGTTTATGGATTTATCCTCTAGGAACTTATCCAAACCTTTTTTAAAACCAGTTACACTAAGTACTGTAACCACATCCTCTGGCAATGAATTCCAGAGCTTAATTATGAACTGAGTGAAAAAGAATTTTCTTTGATTTGTTTTAAATGAGCTACTTGCTAACTTCATGGGGTGCCCCCTGGTCCTTCTATTATATGAGAGAGTAAATAACCGATTTACATTAACTTGTTCAAGTCCTTTCATGATTTTGTAGACTTCTATCATATCTCCCTCAGTCGTTTCTTCTCCCAACTGAAGAGCTCTAACTTCTTTAGCCTTTCCTCACAGGGCAGCTCTTCCATAACCCTTATTATTTTGGTCGCCCTTGCAGCAATATCCATTTTGAGATGTGTGACCAGAACTGCACACATTTTCAAGGTGTAGTCTCACCATGGAGGGAGGGAAATACCTACAGTACCTGAATGTAATGCACTTTGAAGTGCTGAACAAAGTGCGAAAGCGGAATATAAATCTAAATAAATAAATAAAATAATAAAGAGGCATTGTGTCATCCTCCATTTTATTTTCCATTCCCTTCCTAATAATTCCTAACATTCTGTTTGCTTTCTTGATCGCTACAGCACACTGGGCCGACAAGTTCAATGTATTATCCACTAAGACGTCTAGATCTTTTTCCTGGGTGTTAGCTCTTAATATGGAACCTAACATCGTGTAACTACAGCAATGGTTATTTTTCCCTGTATGCATCACTTTGTACTTGTCCACATTAAATTTCATCTGCCATTAGGAAGACCAATCTTCCAGTCTCACAAGATCCTCCTGCAATTCATCACAATCTGATTGAGATTTAACTATTCTGCATAATTTTGTGTCATCTGCAAATTTGTTCACCTCATTCATTGTACCCCTTTCCAAAACATTTATAAATATATTAAAAAGCACCAGTCCAAATCCCTGAGGCACTCCACTGTTTTTCCACTGTGAAAACTGACCATTTAATACTACTGTCTGTTTCCTGTCTTTTAACTAACTTGCAATCCACAAAAGGACATCACCTCCTAGCCCATGACTTTTTAGTTGTCCTAGAATCCTCTCATGATGGACTTTTTTGAACAGCTTCTGGAAATCCAAATACAACAAATCTACCGTTTCAGGTTTGCCCTCATGTTTATTCACCCCTTCAAAAAATGTGGGAGATATGTGAGATAAGACTTCCCTTGGGTAAATCCATGCTGGCTGTGTCCCTTTAAACCATGTCTATCTAAATGTTTTGTGATTTTATTTTTATAACATTTCCAAGATTTTTCCCAGCACTGAATTCAGGCTCACCAGCCTATAGTTTTCCAGATCACCCCTGGATTTCTTTTTAAATATAGGGGTTAATTTTGCCATCTTGCATTCTTCAGATACAGATTAATTTAATGAAAGGTTAAAAATGTTTACTAATAGGTCTGAAATTTCATTTTTTAGTTCTTTCAGATCCCTGGGGTGTGTACCATCCAGTCTAGGTGATTTACAACTCTTCAGTTTGTCAATCAGGCTTATCACATCTTCCAGGTTCACCATGATTTAATTCAGTTGATCTGAACCATCATCCATGAAAACCTTCTCCGGGACGGTATCTCTCCAATATCCTCTTCAGTAAACACTGAAGCAAAGAAATCGTTTTAATCTTTTCACGATGGCCTTATTTTCTCTAAGTGTCCCTTTAAACCCCTTGATCATCCAACACATATTTTAAAACATTTTTATTGTGAGTTTTTGCCTCTATGGCTAACTTCTATGGCTAATTAGAATTATGTCATCCCGACAAGTGAGGTTCCAATAATAAGAAAAGTAGTCCGAGTGCCTGTAACTAAAAACTCACCTGAGCTAAAAAATTCTAACTTATCCCTATCAATTAAAAAGCAGAATGAAAATACAAACAAAAAACAAAATTTGAAATGTTTGTATGCTAATACCAGATGTCTAAGAAGTAAGATGGGAGAATTAGAATGTTTAGCAGTGAATGATGACATAAACTTAATTGGCATCTCAGAGACATTGTGGAAGAAGGACAACCAATGGGACAGTGCTATACCGGGGTACAAATTATATCGCAATGACAGAGAGGAGCACCCGGGAGACGGTGTGGCGCTTTATGTCCGGGATGGCATAGAGTCCAACAGGATAAACATCCTGCATGAGATTAAATGCAAAATTGAATCTTTATGGGTAGAAATCCCTTGTGTGTCGGGGAAGACTATAGTGATAGGAGTATACTACTGTCCACCTGGTCAAGATGGTGAGACATATAGTGAAATGCTAAGAGAAATTTGGGAAGCTAACCAAATTGGTAGTGCGGTAAGAATGGGAGACTTCAATTACCCCAATATTGACTGGGTAAATGTTTCATCGGGACACGCTAGAGAGATAATGTTCCTGGATGGAATAAATGATAGCTTTATGAAGCAATTGGTTCAGGAACCGACGAGGGAGGGAGCAATTTTAGATCTAATTCTCAGTGGAGCACAGGATTTGGTGAGAGGTAATGGTGGTGTGGCCACTTGGCAATAGTGATCATAATATGATCAAATTTGAATTAATGACTGGAAGAGGAACAGTATGCAAATCCATGGCTCTCGTGCTAAACTTTCAGAAGGGAAACTTTGATAAAATGAGAAAAATTGTTAGAGAAAAGGAGCAGCTACAAAAGTTAAAAGTGTGCAAGAGGCATGGTCATTGTTAAAAAATACCATTCTAGAATCACAGTCCAGATGTATTCCACACATTAAGAAAGGTGGAAAGAAGGCAAAATGATTACCGACATGGTTAAAAGGGGAGGTGAAAGAAGCTACTTTAGTCAAAAGATCTTCATTCAAAAATTGGAAGAAGGATCCAACAGAAGAAAATAGGATAATGCATAAACGTTGGCAAGTTAAATGTAAGACATTGATAAGACAGGCTAAGACAGAATTTGAAAAGAAGTTGGCCAAAGAGGCAAAAACTCACAGTAAAAACTTTTTAAAATATATCTGAAGAAGAAAGCCTGTGAGGGAGTCAGTTGGACCGTTAGATGATCAAGGGGTTAAAGGGGCACTTAGAGAAGATAAGGCCATCACGGAAAGATTAAATGATTTCTTTACTTTGGTGTTTACTGAAGAGGATGTTGGGGAGGTACCTGTACTGGAGAAGGTTTTCATGGGTAATGATTCAGATGGACTGAATCAAATCACAGTGAACCTAGAAGATGTGGTAGACCTGATTGACAAACTGAAGAGTAGTAAATCACCTGGACCGGATGGTATACACCCCAGGGTTCTGAAGGAACTAAAAAATGAAATTTCATACCTATTAGTAAAAATGTGTAACCTATCATTAAAATCATCCATTGTACCTGAAGACTAGAGGATAGCAAATGTAACCCCAAATATTTCAAAAGGGCTCCAGGGGCAATCTGGGAAACTACAGACTGGTTAGCCTGACTTCAGTGCCAGGAAAAATAGTGGAAAGTGTTCTAAACATTAAAATCACAGAACATATAGAAAGACATGGTTTAATGGAACAAAGTCAGCATGGCTTTTCCCAAGGCAAATCTTGCCTCACAAATCTGCTTCACTTTTTTGAAGGAGTTAATAAACATGTGGATAAAGGTGAACCGGTAGATGTAGTATACTTGGATTTTCAGAAGGCATTTGACAAAGTTCCTCATGAGAGGCTTCTAGGAAAAGTAAAAAGTCATGGGATAGGTAGCGATGTCCTTTCGTGGATTGCAAACTGGTTAAAAGACAGGAAACAGAGAGTAGGATTAAATGGACAATTTTCTCAGTGGAAGGGCGTGGCTCAGTGTAGTGCCTCAGGGATCTGTATTGGGACCCTTACTTTTCAATATATTTGTAAATGATCTGGAAAGAAATACGACGAGCGAGATAATCATATTTGCAGATGATACAAAATTGTTCAGAGTAGTTAAATCACAAGCAGATTGTGGTAAATTGCAGGAAGACCTTGTGAGACTGGAAAATTGGGCATCAAAATGGTAGATGAAATTTAATGTGGATAAGTGCAAGGTGATGCATATAGGGAAAAATAAGCCATGCTATAGTTACACAATATTAGGTTCCATATTAGGTGCTACAACCCAAGAAAGAGATCTAGGCATCATAGTGGATAACACATTGAAATTGTCGGTTCAGAGTGGTGCGGCAGTCAAAAAAGCAAACAGAATGTTGGGAATTATTGGAAAGGGAATGGTGAATAAAACAGAAAATGTCATAATGCCTCTGTATCGCTCCATGGTGAGACTGCACCTTGAATACTGTGTACATTCTGGTCGCCGCATCTCAAAAAAGATATAATTGCGATTGAGAAGGTACAGAGAAGGGCTACCAAACTGATAAGGGGAATGGAACAGCTCCCCTATGAGGAAAGATGAAAGAGGTTAGGACTTTTTAGCTTGGAGAAGAGACTGCTGAGAAGGGATATGATAGAGATGTTTAAAATCATGAGAGGTCTAGAATGGGTAGATGTGAATCGGTTATGTACTCTTTAGGATAATAGAAAGAATAGGGGGCACTCCGTGAAGTTAGCATGTGGCACATTTAAAACTAATCGGAGAAAGTTCTTTTTTACTCAACGCACAATTAAGCTCTGGAATTTTTTGCCAGAGGAAGTGGTTAGTGCAGTTAGTATAGCTGTGTTTAAAAAAGGATTGGATAAGTTCTTGGAGAAGTCCATTACCTGCTATTAATTAAATTTACTTAGAAAATAGCCACTGCTATTACTGGCAACAGTAACATGAAATAGACTTAGTTTTTGGGCTCTTGCCAGGTTCTTATGGCCTGGATTGGCCACTGTTGGAAACAGGATGCTGGGCTTGATGGACTCTTGGTCAGACCCAGTATGGCAGGTTCTTATGTTCTTATGTTCTTTTCAAATTTTATTTTAGCCTTTCTTATCAATGTTTTACATTTAACTTGCCAATGCTTATGCATTATCCTGTCTTCTTCTGATGGATCCTTCTTCCAATTTTTGAATGACAATCTGTTATCTAAAATAGCCTCTTTGTCCATGCCAGTAATCTTTTTGCCTTCCTTCCACCTTTCTTAATGTGTGGAATACATCTGGATGACTGTGCTTCTAGGATGTTATTTTTTAACAATGTCCATGCCTGTTGTCCACTTTTTCCCATTGTAGCTGCTCCTTTCAGTTATTTTCTATTTTTCTCATTTTATCAAAGTTTCCCTTTTGAAAGTTTAGCACGAGAGCCGTGGATTTGCTTACTGTCCCCCTTCCAGTCATTAATTCAAATTTGATCATATTATGATCACTATTGCCAAGCGGCCCCACCATTGTTACCTCACTCACCAAATCCTGCACTCCACTGAGAATTAGATCTAAAATTGATCCCTCTCTCGTCAGTTCCGGAACCAATTGCTCCATAAAACTGTCTTTTATTCCATCCAGGAACTGTATCTGTCTAGCATGCCCTGATGTTTCACTTACCCAGTCAATATTGGGGTAATTGAAATCTCCCAAAGAAATCAGCGTGCAAGGAAACGATTAATGAGTCCACCTTTATGTTCAAAAACTGTTCAAAGTTTATTTTCCAACATTATTCAATGGCAACTCCACATTCATTCAAAACAATCAGTAAATGTCCCCCGACACGGTCCCGTGTTTCGCTGGTGGCTGCATCGGGAGGGACCACAGAGTCAGTATAATCTACAATACAAAAGTATAACATAGGTGGAACTAATAAAATTGTGGCTACTCCTTCTTAATAATATTCTTCTGAACTGTATATACCTTGTGTATAAGTCATGGAGCGCATCGGCCCTCACTGCTGTTAACTATTTAAAGAAGCGGATTGGCGCCAAAACAGCTTCTATCGCGAGAGACTCAAAACAGACCCCGCCCCCCTGCCCCTCATCCAAACAGGTGCCATTCTATTTCTTTATTTAGACCTCTGGGATGGACTGTGGCTAGCGTAAAGATCCACTTTTGCTCCCTTCTACCCAATATTTCAGCGTAGCGATTCACATCCCTAATTTGTATTGGCTTTTTGTAACTTATTTTTCTGATCCTGCCCGAGACAAACCCCAGGATCACATCCTGTAAATGTCTCCAAATGAACACATGCACTTTCAGCTGGATTGAGGGAGGGTAGTTTCCAGACGGCCAATTTACCTTGAAAAATCGCTAATTACCCAGTTATATTGCTTTGAACCTTAAACCACCATGTTTATGGTTTTTGAAAAGTAGTTGTGAGAATGGATTTAGAACTTTTATTAGATTTTGCATGCAGTTGTTAAGAAATTTCATTCCTGTTTTTTAATCCTTGTGAGAAATGCTTTATAAATCAAGCCCCTAGGTAATGAAATCCTTCACAAACAAAATGACAAGCCCTAACTGTAATCCTAGCCCTATCACAAAACCTGATCCTAACCACGTTCCCTCTTTATCTTAACCCTAACCTTGACCCTAACCTTCACTTTAACCCTAATCTTATCCATTATCCCATCCCTAGCCCTTTCACTGATCCTTATCTTAACCCTAACCTTGATCCTGACCTTCACTTTAACCCTAATCTTATCCATTATCCCAACCCTAGCACTTTCACTGATCCTTATTTTAACCCTAACCTTGATCCTGACCTTCACTTTAACCCTAATCTTATCCATTATCCCAACCCTAGCACTTTCACTGATCCTTATTTTAACCCTAACTTTGATCCTGACCTTGACACAAACCATAAATTTAATCCCAAACTTCTCTCAAACAACAACTCAAAATCTAACCCTAACCCTTATGCTCTTATCTTAACCCTAACCCTGATCTTAATCATCCCTGTCACCCTAACCTTCTATCTAACCCAATCCTAAAATCTTCCTTTAACCCTAAGCCTGATTATGACCCTAACCCTAATGGTAACTTTAATCCTACCCCTACCCATAGCCCTTTACATTCACAAGTGATAATCTGGTTTATTTTTCACTCCATCCAAGGTAAAAGCTGAAGGAAAGACAGGTTGAGACCAGCACAGCTCGATGCAGGAACTTATGCTGATGACAGTGACTCATTTCCTTATGCTGTCTGTCCCTGTTAAAGATACTGCTAAAGTCAACTGTCGATTGAGCAATGTGAATGTGACAGGATATATAAAACAGGGAGACATCATTATAGGGGGAATCATCCCTGTTCACAGTGCTAAAACCTACCCCCCGATTCCTTACATTGAGGCCCCCAGCATCCAGCATTGCGACACGTAAGTGACAGATTATTTCCCCTGTGCTCTTTATTTCTCATTTCCATGCTGTTCTATATTATTTAATTATAACGTTGTTGCCCGGTTCTTGTGGTTATCCCTCTATATCTCTACTCCCTTATTCATAAGAATTTAAGACACCCCATGCAGAGGCAGACCAATGGTCCATCGATGGTCCTGTCTTCAACAGTGGGCAGTCAGAGTCACCTGGAAAAACCCAACAGATCCAAATAGTAAATGCCATTCCCCTATCACTCATTCCCATAGCATAAAGTGGAGCCACCCAAGCCTCTCTGGCTAACATTTTTTAAGGATCTGTCCTCTAGGAATTTGGTAATAAATTCCACAGCTTAATTGTTCCTTGACTGGAAATAGTAATACTTATTAAAATATAATTTAAATCTGCTGCTTGCTGATTTTGAGGAATGTCCTCTAGAACATATGAACAGCCATGCTGGGTCAGATCAAAGGTGAACAACAAAGGCCAATTCTTGTAGCTCATCCCCGAGGGTAACCACTGACTATTCTCAAGTCTACCTGGCTAATAATTGCTAATTCCAGGAACTTTTCCAACCCCTTTTTAAAATCAGCTATGCTCTGCCTAGACCTATCCTCTCACAACAACTGCCACAGCTTAATTGTGCAGGGGAAGTATCGTGGTGTGGTTGCACCATAGATCTATGTGGTGGCATTATGATGTTCTCATTTTATTCCTCATTCCTTTACAATACATTCCTAACATTTGATTTTCTTTTTTGAATACCACCATATAGTAGCTGAGAATTTCAACATAATGTTGACAATGGCAGAGCAAGATCCTTTTCCTGGTGGTGATTCCTAACACAGAACCCAGCATTGTGTGTCTGTAGATAGAATTATTTTTCCTTATGTGAGTCACTTTGCATTCAACTTTATCTGCCATTTAGATACTCAGTTCTCAAGTCTGGCAAGGTCCTTCTGTAGTTCTGCTTCTGTTTTAACTACTTTGATTATTTTGTGTCATTTGATGACCTCATTCATTACTCCCTTTGTTGTGCTCCCTGGCCACTGCGGGCCAGCGGCTGGGTTCACTCACTCCCAACGCCGGGCTTCCGGAGCGGGCCCAACCTCTCTGGCGGCATCAAGTAGCCGTCTCTATGCCCATGCTCCACCTGCATTCCCTGGGACTTCCAGCACGGTGGGGAGTTCCCCTGGGTCCTCCTCTTCTGCTGCACCGGGAGATGCCACCGCTGCCTTTCTTCTGGTCAAGGGTTAACCTCCGCAACACGGTTGTCCTGATTATTAAAGAATAAGGTAAACAGAACTCTACTATTCACATCTCTCACCTGGGAAAATTGAACATTTAGTTCAATCTCTTGTTTCTTACATAGAAACATAGAAACATAGAAGTGACGGCAGAAGAAGACCAAATGGCCCATCCAGTCTGCCCAGCAAGCTTTCACACCTATTTGTTTTCATAATCTGTTACTCTGACCGCTGAGGTCAGGGCCCTTATTGGTAACTTTTTGGTTCCAATTCCCTTCCACCCCCACCATCGATGCAGACAGCAGTGCTGGAGCTGCATCTAAGTGAAGTATCTAGCTAATTGGTTTGGGGTAGTAACCGCCGTAATAAGCAAGCTGCTCCCGTTTGTTTACCTTGCATGTGCAATTCAGCCATTGTTGGTTGTCTGAATAAAAATCCTCTTTACTTAATTCCCTCTGTTGCTGAAGCAGCAGCAGGCAGCGGTGGGACCGCGGGATTGTCAAGGAGTCCAAACGTGCGGCAAGGTGATTCATATCTGCCATGACAAGTTCTAGGGCTGACTGGAGGGTTTTCAATTTCTGGGCGAGGCCAGGAATGCTTTGAGAGCCACAAGGTCCACTGGGTCCATGGCATTGGCAAACTGTTAATGCTGTGGACCCTTGGGACAGAACAAATGTTGATAACACCCCTAAGGGATGGCCCCCAGGGGGCCTCGTAGCCGGGAGGCGGTTCAGGTCCAGGAGTCCCAACAGGAGCTTCACCTATACCAACCCTGTTCCTCTCAGATTGAGCCCTTGGGTGCCGGGGCTGGCAGGACTTAGGCGGGGGTCTCCTGGTCAGGGCAAACCAGCAGAGAAGGTGGCATCAGGATGTCCAGGTAGAGGCAGGCTGAAGACAGAAGTATAGTAGGAGTTCCAGAAGTCAGGGCAGGCGGAGAGCAGGCTGAGCGAGGAACCAGGCCAAGGGTCAGGGCAGGCAGCAGACTCAGAGAAGCCAGGAACAAGCGAAAGGTCAGGACGGGCAACAGACAAGGAGAAACCAGGAAGCCAAGCAAAAGTTGAAACCGAGAAGACCATCCAAGGGACGAGGAGCCACGGGCGAGGAACAGGCAGGAACTCAGGAATGAACAGGAACGCAGCAACACACACTCAGAGTATGAACTGTTGCCATGGCCTTGATTGAATGCAGGGCTTGGCCTTAAATATTCTCAGACTTTATGAGGTTATCAGTAAGGGCCATGGACTTCAGGTCCCATCCGCCTGCTGGTGGCCCTTTAAGAGGCCAGGCTGTCCTGCTCGATTTCCGGATAGGGAAAGGGCAGAGAGAACAGAGGGCGGCGTGCACAAGGGACACCCTGATGCGAGGAGCCACACACCGCACCGGCCCTGGCGTGCGTGGCTGTGCAGTGCGCAGAACGTCAGCTGAATGAATAGTGGGAGTGAAGAAAGAAAGAAAGAGATAAGAATTTAAATGTGTCAATGACCAAAAAAATATGATAAATATCTTGTGAGGATTTGTGTGGAGCACTTAGGTGTTGGGAAAGAGTTCAGTGAAATATTGAGAGATAGGTTTTTAGAAAGTAGTGGGTCACATGATGGGGTTTTAAAAAAATAAAAAAAACAGCATTAGTTGGGAAAGAGTAAATGAGGTGACTGTGTGTGCTATATACACGATACTGGTTGCAGCCCTATGTGGGCAAGAGCCAGGCGACTGTAAAAGCACATTTATTCTGATACAATTTCCCCAAATCTGCTTTGAGATAGTATGGGTAAAATATAATTCCTCTTTTCTAGAGAGGTATTTGATTGATAGATTTATATAGGGAGGATTTTGAAGCCTTACATAATCGTTTGTCTGTGGGTCATTGTGGAAGTTTATCCTATACAGGTAACAGAACTGGAACCCAAGCACCAAGGTCCTGGAAGCAATAGAGGGTGCTTGAGCAAAGGAAAGGCCGAAGCCTTGATGGTTTATGGTTTATTGTTTTTATATACCGTCACATCGGCCTGGCCTTCACAACAGTTTACATTAAGTAACCTAAAAGAAATACAAACATTTATCAAATATAGTTGCATCTAAAATCTATTAATAGTCTTGGATGCCAGAAATCATAACAAG
This sequence comes from Rhinatrema bivittatum, assembly GCF_901001135.1. Classification (NCBI taxonomy): domain Eukaryota; kingdom Metazoa; phylum Chordata; class Amphibia; order Gymnophiona; family Rhinatrematidae; genus Rhinatrema; species Rhinatrema bivittatum. The sequence continues at coordinate 13,427,397 of NC_042633.1, forward strand.
TATACATCTTAAGATAAAAACATAAAATATCTTGTGACTGAAAAAAATTGATGAGCGAAACAATAATAACAAACATTTTAAGACAGACTGGATAAAAGAAAACTATTGCTAAAAAGTCATTAACAAAAAGAATCATGCTTCAGCACAGCATGATTCTTTTTGTTAATGACATGATAGAGGTGTTTAAAATCGTGAGAGGTCTAGAATGGGTAGATGTGAATAGGTTATTTACTCTTTCGGATAATAGAAAGACTAGGGGGTACTCCATGAAGTTACCATGTGGCACATTTAAAACTAATCGGAGAAAGTTCTTTTTTACTCAACGCTCAATTAAACTCTGGAATTTGTTGCCAGAGGATGTGGTTAGTGCAGTTAGTATAGCTGTGTTTAAAAAAGGATTGGATAAGTTCTTGGAGGAGAAGTCCATTACCTGCTATTAAGTTCACCTAGAGAATAGCCACTACCATTAGCAACGGTAACATGGAATAGACTTAGTTTTGGGGTACTTGCCAGGTTCTTATGGCCTGGATTGGCCACTGTTGGAAACAGGATGCTGGGCTTGATGGACCCTTGGTCTGACCCAGTATGGCATATTCTTATGTTCTTATGTATTCTGCAAATGCGCATAAAAAAAAGCCAAGTTTTCAACTCAGCTTTGACTTTTTTCTTATCTCTTTGTAACCGCAAATGCATGGGGATAGAAGCAGAGATGGAACTGCTAAACTAGGATGGAAGCTGGCGAGCAACAGAAGCTGTGGACACATAGAACTCTTTAGATGATGAAGTCTGGTCATCCATAGCAATGGTCAGGGTGCAGAGAGGGCAATCGTAGTCAGGCAAGACAATGGTCAAGGCACGGAGAAGGCAGGCTTAGTCAGGCAAGACAATGGTCAAGGCACGGAGAAGGCAGGCTTAGTCAGGCAAAGAAATGGTCAAGGCACGGAGAAGGCAGGCATAGTTAGGCAAAGAAATGGTCAAGGCAGGAAGAAGGCAGGCATAGTCAGGCAAGACAATGGTCAAGGCACGGAGAAGGCAGGCTTAGTCAGGCAAGACAATGGTCAAGGCACGGAGAAGGCAGGCATAGCCAGGCAAAGATATGGTCAAGGCACGGAGAAGGCAGGCTTAGTCAGGCAAGACAATGGTCAAGGCATGGAGAAGGCAGGCGTAGTCAGGCGAAGCAATGGTCAAGGCCAGGTTAAGGCAGGCGTAGTCAGGCGAAGCAATGGTCAAGGCACGGAGAAGGCAATGTGGTCAGGCAGGCAGAGGTCAAGTCCGAGTAGTCAATCCAATAGGGAACAAGATGGACGAAGGAACAGGAACCAGGAACAACGAGGAATCAGGAACACAGGAGCAACGAGGGAATCAGAAACACAGGAACAACGAGGAATCACAAGCAACAAGCACTTGATCAAGAGAACTGAGGAGACCTTTTGCAAAGGCAACACTTAGTAGCGCTGCCGGGGTTTAAATACACTGGAGTTGATGACAACATCCGTGTCCGCGGCCAATTTCTCGCCGCAGGCCCTTTAAAAACGTAAGTTGCTCACGCGTGCGCCTATGTGGGGGCGCGGCGCCATCGGCGGCGTCTCTCTGCGGAGCGAGCATAGAGGCCTGTCTGGAAAGATAATCCTGGCGAGAGGTTCCAGGCAGCATGGCAGAACCAGGTTCACTGGCATGGGCCCGAGGTTGAAGCTGGAGGCCGACCGCCGCCAGCGATGAAGAACTGGATGCAGAGGTCTGACCAGAGAGGTGAGCAGGCTGCGCCGCGGGACTCCCACGGGCAACAAGCGTAACAGTAACCCCCCTTTTACACCCCCCCTCCAGGAGATCGAGGTTTGCCTGGATGGGCACGATGGAAGTTTCTGAGGAGGGTCTTGTCTAAAATATTTTGGGCAGGTTCCCATGAGTTCTCCTCGGGACCATAACCCTCCCAAGAGAGGAGGTACTCCCAACGACGGCCTCTGCGATGGACATCAAGGACTTCATGTACTTGGTATGTAGTGTCATTCTCTGCCACCAGAGTGGGTAGCTCAGGAATCTTCCGGGTCGGCCAGGATAGCATCACTGGTTTAAGTAAGGAGACATGAAAAGTATTGTGTATACCAAGGGAATGAGGCAGTCGGAGCTGATAGGTTACAGGACCTATGCGTCGAGTAACTGGGAAAGGTCCAATGAAGAGAGGAGCAAACCTTTGGGAAAGTATTCGAAGTCTGATATATTTAGTGCTCAACCAGACTTTCTGGTCAGGGAGAAATTCAGGAGCAGCACGGCAGTGACTATCAGCAGTCTTCTTGGCCCGGGAAATGGTCTGACATAGGCGAAGGTTTGTCTGTTCCCATATCATCTTCAGGGCATCCGCAGTAGCCTGTGCCGCAGGGGACGGCATGGAGAGTGACATGGGCAACGGTGGTCGAGGTTGTTTCCCATAGACAATGGCAAAATGAGATGTTCCGGTGGCTGTAGCAATATGAGAGTTATGAGAAACCTCTGCCCAGGATAAGAGGTCCAACCAGTTCTCCTGTTGGTCATTAATATATGCCCGTAGAAATTCTTTTAAAGAGCAGTTCATCCGTTCGGCTTGCCCATTGGCCTGGGGATGGTAAGCGGTCATAAGGCTGATGTTGATTCCGAACTTCTGGCAAAGGAGCGCCAGTACCTGGCGACAAATTGTGGACCCCAATCTGAGATTATATCTACTGGTAAGCCATGTATTCTGAATATGTGATAGAAGAACAAACATGCAAGCTCGGGTGCAGATGGTAATCCCGGCATGGGCACAAAATGAGCCATTTTCGAGAAACGGTCTATGGTAACCCAAATTATGGTATTGCCCCTAGAAGGAGGCAGATCAACGATAAAATCCATTGATAGGTGTGTCCAGGTTTCTTTCGGTGCTGGTAGCGGTTGAAGAAGTCCCCATAGTCACCCGACCGGGTGTTTCTGTTGTGCACAAACAATGCAGGAGTCGACATATGCCTTAGCATCGGATACCAAAGTAGGCCACCAGAGAAACCGCTGGAATAGTGCCACAGTTCGTGCTTGTCCTGGATGACCGGCAATCTTGGAATTGTGGGCCAAACGGAGTACCCATTCACTGAGCCATCATGGCACCACTGTCTTCCCCGTAGGGACTGTATGAGTAACTGACAAGGAGACACAAGCTGGGTTGATAATATGAGCAGGCTCATCAGGAGTATCTTCAGGTTCGAAAGACCGTGATAAAGCATTGGTCCTTAGTTTTTTTTCTGCAGGGCAAAAACGGAGCTCAAAGTCGTACCGAGAAAAAAAGAGAGTCCACCAGGCCTGGCGGGCATTGAGGCATTGAGCTTGGCTTAAGTGCTCTAAGTTCTTGTGGTCCGTGAACACTATGAACTTATGTTGTGCGCCCTCGAGCCAGGGCACCACTATTCCAATGCCAACTTGATGGCGAGTAGCTCATGTCTCTGATACTATAGTGTTGTTCTGCAGGCAAAAATTTCCAAGAGAAAAAGGAGCATGGAACTACGGTACCTGATGTGGTCCGCTGACTTAGGATGGCCCCAGACCCAATGGCAGCAGCATCCACTTTAACCAGGAATGGACGAGTCGGGTCCAGATGGCGTAGATAAGGTTCCTTTTGCAAGGCTTCCTTTAGTTGATGAAACGCAGCAATAGCTTCGGGTGGCCAGTTTCATGTATTCTGACCTTTCCTGGTCAGGGCTGTCATGGGAGCTGCCAGAGATGAATAGTGAGGGATAAAATTATGGTAATAATTAAGGAACCCCAGGAAACGTTGAAGTGCCTTGAGTCCCACAGGCTGTGGCCAATCCTTAATGGCCTTCAATTTATCCGGGTCCATGGAAAAACCCTGTGGAAAAATTATATAACCCAGGAAGGGTAAAGTGGTCTTTTCAAATAGGCCCTTGTCCAGTTTAGTAAACAATTGGTTTTCACAAAGGCATTGTAGTACTGTACATACATCAGTTTAATGAGTTTCAAGGTTCTTGGAAAAAATAAGGATATCGTCCAAGTAGACCACTACCTTTGTATACAGTAAGATTCTAAATATCTCATTCATCATTCGCTGGAAGACAGCGGGGGCATTCAAAAGGCTGAATGGCATCAGTAAGTATTCATAGTGACCATCCCTAGTATTAAAAGCGGTCTTCCAGATGTTCTCGGGACGGATGCGCACCAAATTATATGCCCCACATAAGCCCAGCTTGGTGAAGATGGTTGTACCTTGGAGACGATCAAAGAGTTCTATGATTAGTGGTTTATTTATTTTATTTATTTATTTAGGATTTTTATATACCGAAATTCTTGTTGGGAAACAAATCAGTCCGGTTTACAGGTAACAACAATAATGCCGCGGGACGGGAAACAGTGCCCCTGGCTTTACAAGAAACATATTAAACAAGGCTTTACATAACATAATGAATAGTAACGATTCAAGGAAACTTCATAAGGTAACTTCTCTGGGTTAGGGACAAACTGGATGGTTTTAGATAAAGATGAACTAAGTCTGGTTAAATTTTTAACTTGGTTAGATTTCCCTGAAGTATACACAATAAATACAATATAAAAATAAAGTAAAAATTGGAATTGAAATTAACTACTTAAATGAGGTAAAAATACAATAACATGTAACAGATAAATAAAGAAGCGAAGGCAGATTGTGTAACGAAGTCTTTGGGTGGTGAAATCTGAAAACACAAGTGATCCAGCTATCATAGAGTGGTAAGGGTAAGTGGTAGTGGTAATGGATATTTGTCCTTACGGGTGATGGCGTTGAGACCACAGTAATCAATGCATGGTCTGAGTGACCCGTCTTTTTTGGTCACAAAAAAGAATCCCGCTCCGGCGGGAGATATAGAAGGACGGATAAATCCTTTTTCCAGGTTTTCTCGAATGTATTATGTCATAGCCTTTGTCTCTGGTATGGACAAAGGGTAGGTACACCCACAAAAAAGTGGGGGAGTAGCTTGCTTGTTGCGACGGTTACTACCACAAACCAAATAAGCCTGATACTTCACTTTCAATGCATATCCAGCATAGCTCTCTGCCTCAATGACAGGGGGGAATGAAGATAAGAAGATTTACATTCAGACAACAACCAACAAGGACTGAATTGCATAGTCTGGGTAAACAAATAAGCATGGGTGTTGCTTGCTTGTTACAGCAGTTACTACCCCGAATCAGTTAAGCCTGATACTTCACTTGGAATACATACCCAGCGCAGATCACTGCTTCGACAGCAAGGGAGATGAAGAAAAGAGGATTTATATTGAGCCAACAACCAACAAAAACTGAATTGCACAGGCTGTGTAAACAAATAAGTGTGGGAGTAGCTTGCTTGTTGTGGCGGTTACTTCCCCTAACCAATTAAGCTTGATACTTCACTTTGATGCAGCTCCAGCACTGCTCTCTACATCAATGGCGGGGGTGGAAGGAAACCAGAACCAGAACCAAAATGTTACCAATAAGGGCCAAGAGTAACAGATAAGTATGAAAAAAAAATAAGTGTGAAAGCTTGCTGGGCAGACTGGATGGGTCATTTGGTCTTCTTCTGCCATCATTTCTATGTTTCTGTGTTTCTTCCCTGCACCATCGTCTCATCCACGCATTGGAAAAAAAAAACTCTGGAGCTCTGCCCGCCTCTGGCGACCTGCACATAGAACAGGAAGCATTTCAGAGAATGCCAACCTGGAGGTTTTGGATTTCAGCTTTCTACCTAAAATCCTAAATTTGGCTTCAAGATCCTCTCTCCCACATTTTCCTATGTGATTAAGGTGATTGGAATATGTTGTGTATTTGGATTTTCAGAAGGTGTTTGACAAAGTCTCCCATGAGAGGCTTCTAAGAAAATTAAAAAGCCATGGGATAGGAGATGATGTCCTTTTGAGGTTTGGAAACTGGTTAAAAGACAGGAAAAAAGAGAGTAGGATAAAATGGTCAGTTTTCTCAGGGGATCTGTACTGCGATCGGTGCATTTTATTATATTTATAAATGATCTGGAAAGGGGAATAATGAGTAGGGATGTGAATTGTTTTTTAACTATTTAAATTATCGTCCGATATTTTTAATATCGTCATTAATCGTTAAAGCGTGCGATACAATAGAAATTCCACTGATTTATCATAAAAAAATCGTTAATCGTCTTAGTGTGCACTAACGATGTCAATGACATCAATTGGAATTCTCCGCTGTCTCCAAGCTTTGCCTCCTTGAGCCTCACTACGAACCCTAAAGCAGCTCATCTGATTCGAGACTGAGGGATTTTATACCTACCAAGCCATTCTGGGAGAATCCTTATAAGGAGACAATATCCTGAGTAATGCAGCAATTATGTCTATCGACTACCAAGCTCCTTCAAGGAACCAGCTCACTGTCATGGGAGCCTGTGTTAACATGCAGATTATACCTAAAGTGCAATTCCCTCCTTGATCTTACAAAAGGGACTATTTTCACCTATCACTGGCTTTGAAAAAGTTTGGGGTTGGTAACCTTGAGTTTCATTCTGCCTGTCAACCTCAAGTCCGTATATCATCTATCATCAAGAGGTATAAAAATGTGTCTCCAAGATCAGCTTTCCATCTTCTGAGTAACGTTGTTGGGCTTCCTAGTTCTATCTGGGGCTTCTCAAACCAGTGCTTACCTAACAGCAAATGGTAATCTGCAAGCTGCCTATGCATTCTCCTGGTATGCCACCTTCACCTCTAAGAATCTAGCAATGATGCCCTAATCTACTACTTTCGCCATTGCTAACAGCAAGAATATGATGCTAATGTATTCCTCACTTCTGTCTCAATTTAAAAAAGAACTAAGAACTGGACTAATATCTTAAGATGCGACTACATCCGTGCCTTCAGTTCATGCCTTTTTCTGAGTTTTTTGTGTCTATGTCTAGTCCTCAGTATGTTTCTTCGCCTCATTGCTTCAGCTTCTTCCAAGCATTTTGGAGATCTTGTGTTTGGACCCCCAAGTTCGCCAGCTGGTATAAACATATGCTTTCTTGTCTTAAGCCATAGAGAAGAGGCTGAAGAGGGGGGAATTTCAGGAGCGGGTGCTGTTATGATGCTGCTTGTAGAGCCAATCCCACGAGCAGCCTCTTACCTCTGTGCAAGCTCAATGCCGCAGGACACCTTCTTACAGCTTAGGCTGCCCCGGGCCACTGCTGCCATGTTCCTCAGTGGGCCCGCCCCACTGTGGGCTCCTCCTCTTCATGGCATGGAGCCGCCACCTCGCTGCCGCTGTCTTCCCACTTCTTGAAGCATGGAAGCCGCCGCCGACTACCTCTTCTCGGCTTAGGAGCCGCCTCTGACTGCCTCCACGCAGCAGGGATGCCACCAACACTGACTTCTTTCACCTCTCAGGCCCTGCAGAGGTGCGCGCGCGTGCCTCACTAAAATATTTAAAGACCCGATGGCGGGAAAAGCCTGTGGCCCCAACAGATGACGTCTTCACCCTGTGCCATGTCCAGCCCTTTAAAAGGGCTCCGCTTTCAGTCCTCAGAGCCTTTGAATCGTATCTTCACAGTTGCCTGTGATCTCTCTCCGGTCAAAGTCCTCCGTGGTTTTGTCATGTCTAGAGGTCTCTTTGTTTGATGTTCCAGATGTTCCTGGTCAACTTTGTCTGATGTTCCTGATCTTGTTCCTCTTCAGAGCTCCTTTGTTGTCTTTTCCATGTCCTGATGTTACTGGTTCCTGATGTTCCGGCATTCCATGTTCCTGATGTTCCTGTCTCTGGCTCTTCATCCTGCTTCCAGGTTTCCTGCTTGTCCATCTTTCCTGGCGTACTACCATCATGGTCCATGACCAGCCCATGGAGAGTGATGTAGGGCACTTCATGGCACAAGGCCTGTCTTCACGTCTGCAGCTAAAGTCTCCGGAAGGCCCTTGCTTTTAATGCCAAGGTCTGTTCCAGAATCCAAGTTCTGAAGTCTTGAATCCTGAGTCTCGAATCATATTTCCGGTCTTCTAAGTACCTTGTTCCTGCTTCTGTCCATGCCCTAGACTCAAGACAGAACCTGCTCTGCTTCAGAGAGATCTGCAATCAGCCACTGGCGACTGTGTAGGTCACACTTCAGTGCAGGCGTCTCCTGAATCTTCAACATATTTCCAGTTCCAAGTCTTCACTTTCTCGCCTACAGTCTGCTTTGCTTTCGGCATGGTCTGCAACCAGCCATGGGCTGCTGTGTAGGGCATGCTGCGGTGCAGTATTCACCCTGTACTATTGCCTGAACCCTGAATCCTCACCTGCTCTTTCAAGTATCCTGAAACCTCATCTGAGTCTTCCAAGTTCCTCAAGTCCTTGTCTGAGACTTCCAAGTCCTGAGTTTCATGTCTCATCTTGTTCCTACCCTCCGCCTCCGTCTGTCCTCACACACTCGTCGTTGCCAAGCAGCGGGTCTGGAAGGGCTACCTAGTGGCCGAATGGCTACCCTTGAGATCAGCATTGCGTTGCTGGGTCTCACCGGTGTGTGTAGATCCAGTGGAGGTCTGAGCCTGCCTTGCTCCAGTTCCTCGATATTCCATGTCTTCACCCTGATCTAGCTTTGTTTCTGCTCCAGCCCATGCCTGAACACTCTCACCTCCCATGGTGTGCGTCTTGGGGCTCCTTCCTGAGCTGCACCCTGGCCCAAGGGCTCACAATCCTTCTAGGACAAGCGACCGCACCTCCACACTCACAACAGGGGCATTCCATAAAGTTAGCAAGTAGATAATTTTACTAGAAAGAAAAATGAGACAGGACTTACCATCTGCCATCTCTTAAGATAACAATATATCAATTAAACCAACAGATCAGGTTAGAAACCTCGGGATAATTATTGATACAGAATTCAATCTCAAAAAGCATATTATAGCTAAAATTAAAGAAAGTTATGGCAAACTAATGACACTGAGATGGCTTAAACCACTATTAAAGGAGGAAGATTTTAGACCAGTATTGCAGCTTTTAATTTTCTCAAGTATTGATTATTGCAGCTCCCTGTTATTACATAGAAACATAGAAACATAGAAATGACGGCAGAAGAAGACCAAATGGTCCATCCAGTCTGCCCAGCAAGCTATGCACTTTTTTTTTTCCTTCTTACTTGTTACGCTTGGCTCTTAGTACCTTTTAGTTCTATTTCCCTTCCACCCCACCATTAATGTAGAGAGCAGTGTTGGAACTGCGTCTAATTGAATATGTAGCTTAGTTAGGGGTAGTAACCGCCTCAATAAGCAAGCTACACCCATGCTTTTGTTTACTCGACTATGTAATTCAGTCCTTGTTGGTTGTTGTCTATATATAGATCCTCTTTTATACATTGCCCCTGCAGTTGAAGCAGAGAGCTATGCTGGATATGCGTTGAAAGTGAAGTAACAGACTTTCTCCCCTGCCGTTGAAGCAGAGAGCTATGCTGGATATGCATTGAAAGTAAAGTATCAGGCTTATTTGGTTTGGGGTAGTAACCGCCTCAATAAGCAAGCTACACCCATGCTTTTGTTTACTTGACTATGTAATTCAGTCCTTGTTGGTTGTTGTCTATATATAGATCCTCTTTTCTACATTGCCCCTGCCGTTGAAGCAGAGAGCTATGCTGGATATGCATTGAAAGTGAAGTATCAGACTTTCTCCCCTGCCGTTGAAGCAGAGAGCTATGCTGGATATGCGTTATTAGGCTTACCTGATTCAACTATACGTCCTTTACAAATTTTACTATACGTCCTTTTACAAATTTTACAAGGCACTGCAGCTAGGATTTTAACAGGGACAAAAAAGAGTGATCACATCACATCCATACTACAAAATCTTCACTGGTTACCCATAAGATATCGCATACAGAATAAAGTACTATGTATTTTACATAAAATTATCTGTGGAGAACAAACCGAGTGGTTAAACATGGTAATTACATTACATAAATCCCTGAGAAATTTGAGATCACCCAACACAGGAATGCTTACAATACCTTCAGTTAAATCAGCACATCTTTGTCAAGTAAGAGAGAGAAGTATCTCCCTCGCTAGCCCAAAACTTTGGAATGAAATGCCTGTCGAGTTAAGGACCCAAGCTGAAATAAAATCATTCAAAAAGAATTTGAAAACGGCTTTTTGGAATCACATTTGGGAGGAATGACTAACAGCCATTTTATTTTATGTTATTTTATTCTATTTTATATACTGTACATAACATAAGGCACTTAATTTTAACAACTGAGAGAGAGAAATCTATAACATTTTTAATTGTTTTAATTTTTTATGATTTATTTTATCGTGTTTTATTCGCCTATTATATATTATTTTGTTTTGTTTGTCATATTTTACGAATAATTGCTCTTTATTTTATTTTTATTGTTATTTATGTATTATACATGGAAACCGTTGTCATGGCCAGTCTGAACGATTGTATATAAGAGCTTAATAAATAAAAAATAAATAGCATATTTAAAACAAATCAGGGGAAATTCTTTTTCAAAATTAAGAAATTGCCAGAGCAAGGGACTTAAGACAGTTAGCTTAGCTGGGATTAAAAAAGGCTTGGCCAAATTCCTGGAGGAGAAGTCCATAAATTGCAATTGGTTTTCATTCCTCTGTACTCCTCATATATAGCCCCTTCCTTCCAGGTTGATTTATTAACCATGTAATAAGCCAATGATATTTTCTTTTTTCTTTTTTAGTTTCTTTAATGTTGTTTCCTATTGGCTTATATGTATTTCTTAAGTATATCAATATTTTGAATGTATTTGAAAAGTTATAAATAAAAAAAAACTGCAATTAGTCAAGTTCACTTTCCGCTAAATTTTCAAATGGCAGTGCATGTAAAAACAAGGAGCTATGCACATGGCTGGGCCACATGCACACAGCAGGGAATTTATAAAGGACTCTGGTTATACATGCATCTCCTTGTATGCACCAAAGACTGGCTGGAAGCAAAAGGAGCAGGCTGGGGGCAAGGTTTGTGTGTGGTCTGGGCAGGGCTGGGGCAGGCGTGGGGGCCAGCTGGGACACCGGCCATTAGGTCCTGTCCCGGGAAAATGCACACAGGCAGCCGGCTGGAACCTACTGCATCTCAACAGAGAAAGTTTTAAAACAAAAAAAAAATGTTGGAGGAGTGGACCCTTGAATCTTTCGGTTGAGCCCTTGGGTAGCAGGGCCGTCTGGACATAGGTGAGCCGATGATACATTTATCCAGTCAATATTGGGGTAATTGAAATCTTTCATTTTTACCGCACTACCAATTTGGTTAGCTTCCCTAATTTCTCTTAGCATTTCACTGTCCGTCTCACCATCTTGACCAGATGGATGGTAGAATACTCCTATCACTACAGTCTTTCCCAACACACAAGGGATTTCTACCAATTAAGATTGAATTGTGCATTTAGTCTCATGCAGGATGTTTATCCTGTTGGACTCTATGCCATCCCGGACATAAAGTGCCACACTGTCTTACTTCAGTTAGTCAGCCAGAGTGACTCACTGCTCTCTTGATTAACAAATGATACCTAATCAAACCAAATCATACTACCTTAACACCTTTCCAAGGTGAGTAACTGAACTGAACTTTCCAATCTGTTTACTTAGGTATACACTGCTGCTAGCTTATTTCTATCTTCTGGCTACTTGTTTTTGTTTTTAATATACAAACACTAACTATTGCTTATTAGCTGCCTTACTGACTGACTATTTAAAAATTCAAACAGTCTAACATCTGTTTAGTCACTGCCTTACTAACTATTAAAAGCACAAACACACACAAACACACTAAATAAAATTCCCAAATAGTTAAATGTGTCCCAATACTTTTTTTTAAATTCTTTATTTTCAATTTTGAAAAATTATACCAAGATAATACTCTTGTACAGAAAAACTGACATCTGAAGCAGAAAATCAAACAAAGGAAAGACCAACATTTACGTATGCTTCCTAATACTTTTAGACATCATAATTATAAGATAATAAGGAGATAACAAAATATAGCGTATAATTAGGAAATTATAAATTTACACATGAAACTAACATGACTGATTAACTGAACAATACTATGAACCCATACTTAATTTACTCCAATACTGCTGTGGTTTCTTGTGGAGGATGTGCAGCCAAAAACTCTTTTAATTGAATAGGTTCCAAAAATATATAATTATTACTTTTATAAAATATACAGACCCTACAGGGGTATTTTAATTTGAAACAGACTCCTAACTTGATTACTTCATTCCTCATCAACAAGAATTCTTTTCGACGTTGTTGTGTTTGTTTTACAACATCAGGATAAACCCAGATAGGGAAACCATAGAATTTTTCCTATTTCTAAAAAACAGACGAAGTATGTTATTTCTCTCTGATAAGAAAGCAAATTAAATAAGTAATGGTTTTCTAAGTGAAATTTCTAATTCAAAGAATGCTCTAATATATCTGTTATATTCAGAGCTACGCTTGGTACATCTACCTGGTATGCCTGGTGCAAATAATAAGCCTTAACCACAACTGGAAGTGCAGCTTCCGGAATTTTTAAAACTTGCTGCATATAGGTTTTAAACAAATTTAGTGGTAAAACATCTTTAATCACTGGAAAGTTTATTATTCTCAAGTTATGAGCTCTTAATGAATTTTCTACTGACTCTAATCTTTTGGAGGTATTACTTTCTGAAACAATCAATTTCACTTGCTTTTGTTCTAAAGAAGTAATTTTATTTTCAAGTAATTGTGTTTTCTCATTGAAATTAGTGATTAAATGATTATTGGTCAATGTTTGTTGTTTAGTTTCTAAAGTAATTTGAGAGAGAACCTTTATTGAATTTTCAATCGATTTCAAAATTGACCAAATACCTTCCAAAGAAATAGAGTCAGGTTTCACAGTAATACTAGAAGAAGTAAGAGCTCTTAGCTGTTCCTCACTCCCCACCACACCAGTAGCGCCCACTCCTTCTATATTTGAAGATAACATATTTTTAGCAGCTCCTTGATATTCATTTCTAGAACTATTTCGTTCTTGCAATAGTTGTAATGGCACTGTTGCCTCTTCCATTGCTAATGATGACATACTAGTTTCTCTGGGGTGGGATGGCTTCTTTGGAGACCCGGGGCTAAGGGTAATGTCTAAGGTCAAGAGGGGTGGTGATCGCTCTCCCACCATCTCCCCAGTGACCAAGCTCTCCGGTGTTGAGGTTCCAGCCATTGAAAAAAAATGGGGAATCTGTGAATGACGAGGGTCCATTGCTGGTGAGCTTAATGTCTCACATCTCAATCTCCCCTTTCTTTTGATATGAGGCATATATAATTTAAGTAAATCGTAACAGAATCACAGAGGATCTTCCACCAGTCTTTTATACAATTTGTTCAGATCAGTCAATTTTTTATCTCCTTATCTGGAGGACTCATGGGAGAGGGAGGGAAAGAATTTATATATTACATACCGATTTTTAGATCTGTAAAGGTCCATCAATGAATAAAAATTTCAGAACTCCTCCAAGCCGCGCACCGGCATCAGCTGCGCGCCGCAGGAGAACATAAGAACATAAGAAAATGCCATACTGGGTCAGACCAAGGGTCCATCAAGCCCAGCATCCTGTTTCCAACAGTGGCCAATCCAGGCCACAAGAACCTGGCAAGTACCCAAAAACTAAGTCTATTCCATGTAACCATTGCTAATGGCAGTGGCTATTCTCTAAGTGAACTTAATAGCAGGTAATGGACTTCTCCTCCAAGAACTTATCCAATCTTCTCCTCCAAGAACTTATCCAATCCTTTTTTAAACACAGCTATACTAGAACCACATTCTCTGGCAACAAATTCCAGAGTTTAATTGTGCGTTGAGTAAAAAAGAACTTTCTCCGATTAGTTTTAAATGTGCCCCATGCTAACTTCATGGAGTGCCCCCTAGTCTTTCTACTATCCGAAAGAGTAAATAACCGATTCACATCTACCCGTTCTAGACCTCTCATGATTTTAAACACCTCTATCATATCCCCCCTTAGTCTTCTCTTCTCCAAGCTGAAAAGTCCTAACCTCTTTAGTCTTTCCTCATAGGGGAGTTGTTCCATTCCCTTTATCATTTTGGTAGCCCTTCTCTGTACCTTCTCCATCGCAATTATATCTTTTTTGAGATGCGGCGACCAGAATTGTACACAGTATTCAAGGTGCGGTCTCACCATGGAGCGATACAGAGGCATTATGACATTTTCCGTTTTATTCATCATTCCTTTTCTAATAATTCCCAACATTCTGTTTGCTTTTTTGACTGCCGCAGCACACTGCACCGATGATTTCAATGTGTTATCCACTATGACACCTAGATCTCTTTCTTGGGTTGTAGCACCTAATATGGAACCCAACATTGTGTAATTATAGCATGGGTTATTTTTCCCTATATGTATCACCTTGTACTTATCCACATTAAATTTCATCTGCCATTTGGATGCCCAATTTTCCAGTCTCACAAGGTCTTCCTGCAATTTATCACAATCTGCTTGTGATTTAACTACTCTGAACAATTTTGTGTCATCTGCAAATTTTATTATCTCACTCGTCGTATTTCTTTCCAGATCATTTATAAATATATTGAACAGTAAGGGTCCCAATACAGATCCCTGAGGCACTCCACTGTCCACTCCCTTCCACTGAGAAAATTGCCCATTTAATCCTACTCTCTGTTTCCTGTCTTTTAGTCAGTTTGCAATCCACGAAAGGACATCGCCACCTATCCCATGACTTTTTACTTTTCCTAGAAGCCTCTCATGAGGAACTTTGTCAAATGCCTTCTGAAAATCCAAGTATACTATATCTACCGGTTCACCTTTATCCACATGTTTATTAACTCCTTCAAAAAAGTGAAGCAGATTTGTGAGGCAAGACTTGCCCTGGGTAAAGCCATGCTGACTTTGTTCCATTAAACCATGTCTTTCTATATGTTCTGTGATTTTGATGTTTAGAACACTTTCCACTATTTTTCCTGGCACCGAAGTCAGGCTAACCGGTCTGTAGTTTCCCGGATCGCCCCTGGAGCCCTTTTTAAATATTGGGGTTACATTTGCTATCCTCCAGTCTTCAGGTACAATGGATGATTTTAATGATAAGTTACAAATTTTTACTAATAGGTCTGAAATTTCATTTTTTAGTTCCTTCAGAACTCTGGGGTGTATACCATCTGGTCCAGGTGATTTACTACTCTTCAGTTTGTCAATCAGGCCTACCACATCTTCTAGGTTCACCGTGATTTGATTCAGTCCATCTGAATCATTACCCATGAAAACCTTCTCCATTACGGGTACCTCCCCAACATCCTCTTCAGTAAACACCGAAGCAAAGAAATAATTTAATCTTTCCGCGATGGCCTTATCTTCTCTAAGTGCCCCTTTAACCCCTCGATCATCTAACGGTCCAACTGACTCCCTCACAGGCTTTCTGCTTCGGATATATTTAAAAAAGTTTTTACTGTGAGTTTTTGCCTCTACAGCCAACTTCTTTTCAAATTCTCTCTTAGCCTGTCTTATCAATGTCTTACATTTAACTTGCCAATGTTTATGCTTTATCCTATTTTCTTCTGTTGGATTCTTCTTCCAATTTTTGAATGAAGATCTTTTGGCTAAAATAGCTTCTTTCACCTCCCCTTTTAAGCATGCCGGTAATCGTTTTGCCTTCTTTCCACCTTTCTTAATCTGTGGAATACATCTGGACTGTGCTTCTAGAATGGTATTTTTTAACAATGACCACGCCTCTTGGACATTTTTTACTTTTGTAGCTGCTCCTTTCAGTTTTTTTCTAACAATTTTTCTCATTTTATCAAAGTTTCCCTTTTGAAAGTTTAGCACGAGAGCCTTGGATTTGCACACTGTTCCTTTTCCAGTCATTAAATCAAATATGATCATATTATGATCACTATTGCCAAGCGGCCCCACCACCGTTACCTCTCTCACCAAGTCCTGTGCTCCACTGATAATTAGATCTAAAATTGCTCCCTCTCTCGTCGGTTCCTGAACCAATTGCTCCATAAAGCTATCATTTATTCCATCCAGGAACGTTATCTCTCTAGCGTGACCCGATGATACATTTACCCAGTCTATATTGGGGTAATTGAAGTCTCCCATTATTTCTGCACTACCAATTTGGTTAGCTTCCCTAATTTCTCTTAGCATTTCACTGTCCATCTCACCATCTTGACCAGGTGGACGGTAGTATACCCCTATCACTGTAGTCTTCCCTGACACACAAGGGATTTCTACCCATAAAGATTTGATTGTACATTTAGTCTCATGCAGGATGTTTATCCTGTTGGACTCTATGCCATCCCGGACATAAAGCGCCACACCTCCTCCCGACTGCTCCTCTCTGTCATTGCGATATAATTTGTACCCCGGTATAGCACTGTCCCATTGGTTATCCTCTTTCCACCATGTCTCTGAGATGCCAATTAAGTCTATATCATCATTTACTGCTATACATTCTAATTCTCCCATCTTACTTCTTAGACTTCTGGCATTAGCATACAAACATTTCAAAGTTTGTTTTTTGTTTGTATTTTTATTCTGCTTTTTAATTGAAAGGGATAAGTTAGAATTTTTTAGGTCAGGTGAGTTTTTAGTTACAGGCACTTGGACTACTTTTCTAATTATTGGAACCTCACTGTTGGGATGCCCTAATTCTAATGCATCATTATTATCCTTTAAAGAAATACAAACAGTCTAACTTCAGTTAGTCAGCCTGAGTGACTCACTGCTCCCTTGATTAACAAATGTTGGTCCCTATTCAAACCCAATCACACTACCTCAACACCTTTCCAAGGTGAGTAAGTGAGCTGAACTATTCAACTTTTTTACTTTGGTATATACTGCTCCTAGCTTATTTCTAGCTTCTGGCTACTTTTTTGTGGGGGTTTTTTTTTGTGGTTTTTTTTTTTCAATACAATGCACTCAGTTAGTATTAAAAACAAACAGTCAAATCTTTAAAAGTCTGGAGAACACTCAGTTCTGCAGACTTTTAAAAATAAACACACTATCTACTGCTACCTTATTGACTGACTAAAAATACAAACAGTCTAACTTGTTTAATCACTGCCTACCTACTGCTACCTTATTGACAGACTATTTAAAAATGCAAACAGTCTAACTTGTTTATTCACTGCCTTTCTGACTATTAAAGGCACAAACACACAAACACACTAAATAATATTCCCAAATAGTTAACTTTGCCCCAATACTTTTAAAAAAGTCAATGTCCCAAGCAAAAACTTACTGATTCCTTTCAGCCACCAGCAAGGTGATCCTCTCCTCTCCTCTCAGTGTTTCCACTGGAATGGCGGTTTTATTCACTACCGTCCCTCCTGAGTGATGTCAGTTCCGGGCAGCGTCTCCAGTCCATCGGAGCTCAGTTCTCCTTTAGCCCTCGGCAGCAATTCAAGTAAGATGATGTTAAGAACATAAGAACATAAGAAATTGCCATGCTGGGTCAGACCAAGGGTCCATCAAGCCCAGCATCCTGTTTCCAACAGAGGCCAAAACCAGGCAACAAGAACCTGGCAATTACCCAAACACTAAGAAGATCCCATGCTACTGATGCAATTAATAGCAGTGGCTATTCCCTAAGTAAAATTGATTAATAGCCATTAATGGACTTCTCCTCTCTCCCTTCCTCCTTGAAGGTTTACTCCATGGTGGTGGTGGTGGTGGTGGTGGGGGGGGGGTTATTCACTACCGTCCCTCCTGAGTGACGTCAGTTCTGGGCAGCGTCTCCAGTCCGTCGGGGCTCAGTTCTCCTTTAGCCCCCGGCAGCAATTCAAGTAAGACGATGTTGTTGCCTCCTCTCTCCCTTCTTCCTCCGTGTCCCAAAACATTTAAAAAAGAAACTTTCCCAAGCAAAAACTTACTGATTCCTTTCAGCCACCAGCAAGGTGATCCTCTCCTCTCAGTGCTCCCACTGGATTGTAATCCTCATAGATACAAATTAACACAATGTCTATGTAGTTCCTTCATCGGTCAGCAATAAAAAACAATTTGACTCACCTCATAGATGACGTCTTATTGCTTAAAAATAACTCCCAAACTGTCAGCATCTAGGATATGTGCCCCCAGTCTTAGAGAGGATTCAGAAATCCAGGAATAAATCTTCCCTAGTCGCTAACAAATCTAAAACCCAATTACTTGCACATCCACTCATCCACAGTTTGAGACTTTGGAGCTCAGGCTGCCTCTGGGTCCTTGTGGGTTACTGGAACAATTCTGGGAATAATTGAAGGGAGGTTTTGGATTTTAATCTTGTTCCTTAAAGTATTAATGTAGCTTTCACAACCACTTTTCTCCACCTTCCTATCCACACATACTATAACAGCTGGCTCTTACCCAGCACTCCCTAAAATAATTCCTAGATGACACATGAGGACTGCTATCTTAACACTAGGCAGGTAAGTTACCAAGTGATCTTCATGTCTAAAATAGCTACATTCCTAATGATTGATTCTCCAATAATAATGACAGTCACAATCCTTCCTACCTGTGCAATCACCTATAGAGGCACATCCTCAATGTGAGAGGATATCTCATCATGTGGAGAGTAGATCCTAATGAAAGGATACATTTCTGCCACACCAAGGTGATGATCTTTTTTCTGGTGACCTAGCTATGGCTGAGAGGCAAAAGGGCTGCAAGACTGGATAGATCCCATCCAGCTGCAGGACTGATGTCTGCATCATTTTCTCTTAAATTTGTTAAACAAGGTTATATTCCTACGATGTCTTTGGTTCAATTTTGTTTGCTCTGACAATGACCCATTACTGACCCTAGGGATCTTAAATTTTTGACAGGGTTAATTTTTCTGTTTGTGTGAGTCATTATTTTCATAGAATTGCCTTCCAGTTAAGGTGGTAGAGTTAAAAACACTTCAAGAAAGTCTGGAATAAGCCCAGAGGATCTCTCACTGTAAAAAAATGAGGGGAAAGCCAGAGATCAACCGGGGCTCTGTGGCATTGCACCAAGAAGTAAGTTTGGATGGTCTTTATCTTTCATTACTGTTGCACTGGAGGTGGATTCTTGGGCTGAGGTAGGATTGACGCAAACTGCATGCGAGGGTCTATGGGTCCCCACCTTCAGCAGGTGGAGTGGGCTGAAGTGAGAGGCCACTGTAGCTTCACCTATACCAGCCCACGTTCATAAGAACATAAGAAAATGCCATACTGGGTCAGACCAAGGGTCCATCAAGCCCAGCATCCTGTTTCCAACAGTGGCCAATCCAGGCCATAAGAACCTGGCAAGTACCCAAAAACTAAGTCTATTCCATGTAACCATTGCTAATGGCAGTGGCTATTCTCTAAGTGAACTTAGTAGCAGGTAGTGGACTTCTCCTCCAAGAACTTATCCAATCCTTTTTTAAACACAGCTATACTAACTGCACTAACCACATTCTCTGGCAACAAATTCCAGAGTTTAATTGTGCGTTGAGTAAAAAAGAACTTTCTCCGATTAGTTTTAAATGTGCCCCATGCTAACTTCATGGAGTGCCCCCTAGTCTTTCTACTATCCGAAAGAGTAAATAACCGATTCACATCTACCCATTCTAGACCTCTCATGATTTTAAACACCTCTATCATATCCTCCCTCAGTCGTCTCTTCTCCAAGCTGAAAAGTCCTAACCTCTTTAGTCTTTCCTCATAGGGGAGTTGTTCCATTCCCCTTATCATTTTGGTAGTCCTTCTCTGTACCTTCTCCATCGCAATTATATCTTTTTTGAGATGCGGCGACCAAAATTGTACACAGTATTCATGGTGCGGTCTCACCATGGAGCGATACAGAGGCATTATGACATTCCTTTTCTAATAATTCCCAACATTCTGTTTGAGCCTTTGGGTGCGGGGCCAGCAAGACTTGAGGTTAACTAGAGGTAGTAGGTGTTTCAGCCCAGAGACAGCAGCCAGGAGATGGCGTAGTTCAATCCCAGACAGGATTCCATACGGGAACTCAGGCACCAGGGAATGAGGAGAGACTGAAGGTGCCTGAGCAAGAAAAGGCTGGAGTCTTTGCAGTCCACGTCCAGAGGATAGGGACAGAGGTGTCACTGTCAGACTGGAGTCAAATCTGGCAGCAAAGAAGAGTTGTAGCAAGCAATGAAGAACTCTGGACTCAATAAAGTCTATAGCGTAGTCAGTCATAGCAATGGTCGGGGCACGGAGAAGCCAGGCGTGGTCAGACGAAGCAATGGTCAAGGCATGGAGAAGGCAGGTGTGGTCAGGCGAAGCAATGCTTAAGGCATAGAGAAGGCAGGTGTGGTCAGGCGAAGCAATGGTCAAGGCATGGAGAAGGCAAGCATGGTCAGAAGAAGCGATGGTCAAGGCAAGGAGAAAGCAGGTGTGGTCAGGCAAAGTGATGGTCAAGGCATGGAGAAGGCAGGCATGGTCAGGTGATGCAATGATCAAGTCACGGAGAAAGCAGGCATGGTCAGGTGTGGTAGTGGTCAGGCTTGGAGAAGGCAGGCAAGATCAGGTGTAGCAGTGGTCAAAGCCAGGAAGTCAATTCAATATACAGACGAGTCGAATGGAGGATGCAGGAACCAGGAAACAAACTTGAACTCAGGACTTAGGCAAAGCATGGAGGCAACGAGTACTTGGAGTACGAGGAGACCTGGTGCAAAGGCAATGCTATGGAGCGAGGCCTGAGCATTTATACGCTGAAGGATCTGACATCAGAATCCGGGTCTGCGGCCAGGTTCCCGCCACGGACCCTTTAAATAATTCACTGATGCGCGCGTGCGCACCTAGGGAGGGGCACAGCGCTGCTGGTGTCATCCTTCCTTGGGCTGCGCGGAGAGGCCCAACAAATGGAGGTATCCTGGCTGGAGGTCCCAGGTGATGAGGCAGGGCCGGAGGTGCTGGCGGGATCCTGAGGTTGGGACTTTGGCCCATTGCCGCCAGCGACAGGGAGCTGGAGGCTGGAATCCATCCGGAAAGGTGAGAGGTCCATGCCCTGGGGCTGCCACGGGCAGCATGCGTAACAGTACCCCCCCCCCCCCCCCCCCTCTTTTCACCCCTCCTCCTGGATGTCGGGGTTTGCCTGGATGGGCATGATGTAAGTTTAAGAGGAGGGTCTTGTCCAGGATGTTACGAGCAGGCACCCACGAATTTTCCTCGGGTCCGTAACCTTCCCAGGAAAGGAGGTACTCCCACTGGCGGCCCCTACGGTGGACATCTAGGAGTTCATGGACCTTGTATGTCGTATAAGTCTCTGTCACCAATGGAGGTGCCTCAGGAACCTTCCAGGAAGGCCAAGATGAAGATAGTACTACAGGCTTTAGTAAGGAGACATAGAATGTATTATTTATGCCCAAGGAAGGAGGCAGCCGGAGCTTGTATGTAACAGGTTCGATGCTTCGGGTAATCTGGAATCATCCAATAAATCTAGGTGCAAATCTTATTGAAAGAATTCAGAATCTAATATATTTGGTACTTAACCTGACTTTCTGGTCAGGAAGGAATTCAGGAGCTGAACGGCGTTGACTTTCAGCAGTTCTCTTGGCCCGGGAAGCGGCCTGGCGCAGGCGGAGGTTTGTCTGTTCCCATAGTGTTTTAAGGGTATCCACAGTAGCCTGTGCCACAGGAGACGGCACAGAGAGAGATATGAGTAAAAGTGGTCAAGGTTGTTTCCCATAGAAAATTGAGAATGGAGATGTTCCCGTAGCTGTGGCAATGTGAGAATTGTGGGAAAACTCTGCCCAGGATAAAAGGTCCAACCAGTTATCTTGTCGGTTGTTGATATAAGCACGCAGGAATGCCTTCAAGGAGCGGTTCATATGTTCAGCTTGCCTGTTGGCTTGGGGATGATAGGCGGTCGAGAGGCTGATGTTAATACCAAATTTTGGGCATAGAGAGCGCCAATACCTGGTGAAAAATTGAGGACCTCGATCTGAAACGATATCCACTGGTAAGCCATGCAATCTAAACACATGATGAAAAAATAGTCGTGACAGATCTGGTGCAGATGGTAGGCCCGGAAGAGGTACAAAATGGGCCATTTTCGAAAAACGGTCTGTGGTGACCCATATTACATATTACATATTACATATTACATATTACATATTACATATTACCCTACTACAACGTCTAACAGACATCGGCATCACAGGAGCAGCCTTCAACTGGTTTAAATCCTTCCTGGAGAACAGAACATTTAAAGTCAAGATAAACAACGAAGAGTCTCATCCCATTCAAGCCAAAATGGGGGTACCACAGGGCTCCTCACTCTCCCCCACCCTCTTCAACATTTATCTTCTCCCACTCTGTCAACTTCTTACCAACCTCAAGCTTACCCACTTCCTATACGCGGATGATATACAAATTCTCATCCCCATAACAGACACCCTACACAAGACCATGAACTACTGGAATAAATGCCTCTCAACCATCAACGAGCTTCTAACCAGCCTCAACCTGGTCCTAAATACTAACAAAACGGAAATCCTAATAATAGCACCGGAACTATTTACACCTAGCTCCAGCAACTCTCCAGACACATCAGGATACACCACCTCACCTCAAGTCAGAGATCTGGGTGTACTCCTAGACAACAGACTCAGCCTCAGTAAATTCGTAAACAACACCACAAAAGAATGCTTCTTTAAATTACAAGTTTTAAAGAAACTAAAGCCACTTCTACGCTACAGAGATTTCCGCACAGTACTCCAAGCCATCATTCTCCCGAAGTTGGACTACTGCAATTCACTCCTGCTGGGACTTCCCGCCTGCTCCACAAAACCCCTACAGATGGTCTTAAATGCCACAGCAAGAATTCTCACCAATGCCAAAAAAAAAGACCACATCACCCCGATCCTCCAACACCTCCATTGGCTTCCCATCAAATACAGGATACAGTTTAAAACCAGCATGATGATTCATAAGGCCCTACATAACATCTCCCCACTCAACCTAACATTCCAGCTCCAACTACACACTTCTAAAAAGCCGACGAGAAGGGCATATCAAAACAGATTGATCACCCAACCCGCAAAATCCTCCCTGAGAAAACGCGCTTTATCCACAGCGGGCCCGTCACTCTGGAACTCACTACCTCCAGACCTCCGCCTCGAGCCATGCCATAACACTTTTAAGGTGAAACTCAAGACTTGGCTCTTCCTTCAAGCATTCCCAGAGAGCTAAGAACAAGATATAATCAACCTACTGTCCTATAGCATTAATGCAATGTTTATTTTACACTATTTATTATTGGCCTTATTTATATGTTTCATAGGTGAACTTAGTTTGTTTTTTCGACTTATTATATAGCAATCGTTTGAAATGTTCTATGTAAATCGTTTGATATGTTCCATGTAAACCGCCACACGGCGGTAGTTATTTCAGTTACCTGTGAACCGGAGTGATATGTATTTTATACAGGAACTTCCGGTATATAAAAACCAAAAATAAATAAATAAATAAATATTACAGTATAACCCTTAGAGGGAGGCAGGTCCACGATGAAATCCATAGACAAGTGAATCCATGGTTCTTCGGATATTGGAAGCAGTTGTAGAAGCTCCCAAGGTTGCCCAACCAGGGGTTTTTGTTGTGCAAAAACATTACAGGATTCGACATATGCCTTTGCGTCGGAGACCAAAGTAGGCCACCAGAAGAAACGCTGGAGTAGTGCAATGGTTTGCACTCTTCCTGGATGACCATCAAACTATTAATCGTGTGCCCAATGGAGAACCCTTTCTCGGAGTCGTCGGGGCACTACTGTTTTTCTAACAGGAACTGGATGGGTGGCAGACAAGGAAATACAGGCTGGTTTGATGATGTGAGTAGGCTATTCAGGAATATCTTAGGGCTCAAAAGACCGAGATAGGACGTCTGCCCGGAGATTCTTGTCAGCAGACTGATAAAGGAGCTCGAAATCAAATCTAGAAAACATTAGGCCCATCGGGCTTGATCAGCGTTGAGGCGCTATGCTTGGCTTAGTTGTTCCATGTTTGTATGATCAGTAAACACTTTAAATTTATGTTGTGCACCCTCGAGCCACAGACACCACTCTTCAAGAGCCAATTTTATGGCGAGCAGTTTGCGGTCCCCAATACTGTAATTTTGCTCTGTCAATGAAACTTTTTGGGAATAGAAGGAACATGGACTATGGTACCAGAAGCAGTGCGTTGACTTAGGACAGCCCCAGCTCCAATGGCGGAAGCGTCCACCTCGACTAGGAATGGATGAGTTGGATCGGGATGTCGTAAACAGGATCCCTTTTGGAAGGCTTCTTTCAAACGATGGAAGGCGGCTGTGGCCTCAGGCGGCCAGTTCCGTGTATTTTGGCCCTTTCGGGTCAAGGCCGTCAAAGGAGCAGCCAACGTTGAATAAGAACATGCCATACTGGGTCAGACCAAGGATCCATCAAGCCCAGCATCCTGTTTCCAACAGTGGCCAATCCAGACCATAAGAACGTGGCAAGTACCCAAAAACTAAGTCTATTCCATGTTACTGTTGCTAGTAATAGCAGTGGCTATTTTCTAAGTCAACTTAATTAATAGCAGGTAATGGACTTCTCCACCATGAACTTATCCAATCCTTTTTTAAACACAGCTATACTAACTGCACTAACCACATCTTCTGGCAACAAATTCCAGAGTTTAATTGTGCGTTGAGTGAAAAAGAACCCTCTCCGATTAGTTTTAAATGTGCTACATGCTAACTTCATGGAGTGCCACCTAGTCTTTCTATTATCCGAAAGAGTAAATAATTGATTCACATCTAACCGTTCTAGACCTCTCATGATTTTAAACACCTCTATCATATCCCCCCTCAGCCATCTCCTCTCCAAGCTGAAAAGTCCTAACCTCTTTAGTATTTCCTCATAGGGGAGCTGTTCCATTCCCCTTATCATTTTGGTAGCCCTTCTCTGTACCTTCTCCATCGCAATTATATCTTTTGAGATGCGGCAACCAGAATTGTACACAGTATTCAAGGTGCGGTCTCACCATGGAGCGATACAGAGGCATTATGACATTTTCTGTTTTATTCACCATTTCCTTTCTAATAATTCCTAACATTCTGTTTGCTTTTTTGACTAACGCAGCACACTGAACCAACGATTTCAATGTGTTATCCACTATGATGCCTAGATCTCTTTCTTGGGTAGTAGCACCTAATATGGAGCCTAACATTGTGTAACTATAGCATGGGTTATTTTTCCCTATATGCATCCCCTTGCACTTATCCACATTAAATTTCATCTGCCATTTTGATGCCCAATTTTCCAGTCTCACAAGGTCTTCCTGCAATTTATCACAATCTGCTTGTGATTTAACTACTCTGAACAATTTTGTACCATCTGCAAATTTGATTACCTCACTCGTCGTATTTCTTTCCACATCATTTATATTGAAAAGTAAGGGTCCCAATATAGATCCCTGAGGCACTCCACTGCTTGCTACAGCATGCACCCTGATTTGTCAAAGGTCCTTTTGAAAACAGCCACAAATTGAACCAGTTTCCCTTCAAGGTGAGATAGGATAAACATGACTTTTGTCAAGTCATCCTGGAAGACAGAGGGCTGCAGAGCAAATTGCATATAGATTTGATTTATGACCCCTCTACAGAGCTTGGAGTAACCATTGAAATGTGGAGGCGCTGCAAGTGCCAACAAGGCTCGTGGTGATGATGGAGGTGGCTGTGGAAGAGGAGGAGCCGAGTCATTGAAGAAAGCATTGACCTGGCCATGAAGACAGTCCATGGAGGAGGTCAGTGCCTCAAGGAACTGCTGCTGTTCTTGTACCTTGGATGCCAGGCCTGGGATGGCCTGGAGGGCATGCAGCTCCACCAAATCCATGGCCTTTGCAACCTGTTGTGCTGGAGGTGGATTCTTGGGCTGAGGTGGGGTTGACGCAACCCGCAGGTGAGGGCCTACAGTTCCCAACCGTGAGCAGGTGGAGTGGGCTGAAGTGAGAGGCCACTGGAGCTTCACCTATACCAACCCACGTTCCCCTCGGGCTGAGCCTTTGGGTGCTGGGTCCGGCAGGACTTAGGCAGGCCTCAAGGTTAACTAGAGGTAGTAGGTATTTCAGCCCAGAGAGAGCAGCCAGTAGATGTCGAAGTTCTATCCCGAACGGGATTCAGTATGGGAACTCAGGCACCAGGGAACAAGGAGAGACTGAAGGTGCCTGAGCAAGAAAAGGCCAGAGCCTTACCAGTCCACATCCAGAGGATAGGGACAGAGGCATCACTATCAAACTGGAGTCAAAACTGGCATCAAAGAAGAGTTGTAGCAAGCAACGAAGAACTCTCGACTCAAGAAAGTCTATAGCGTAGTCAGTCCTAGCAATGTTCAAGGCACGAAGAAGGCAAACGTGGTCAGACATAGCAGTTGTCAGGCTTGGAGAAGGCAGGCAAGGTCAGGCGTAGCAGTGGTCAGGCTTGGAGAAGGCAAGCAAGGTCAGGCATACAGTGGTCAAAGCTGGGAAGTCAATCCAACATACAGACGAGATGAACGGAGGATGCAGGAACCAGGAAACAAACAGGAACTCAGGACTTAGGCAAAGTACGGAGGCAACGAGAACTCGGAATACGAAGAGACCTGTTGCAAAGGCAACGCTATGGAGCGAGGCCTGAGCATTTTTACGCTGAAGGATCTGACGTCAGCATCCGGGTCTGTGGCCAGGTTCCCACCATGGACCCTTTAAATAATTCACTGATGCGCAGGGAGCTGGAGGCTGGAATCCGTCCGGAAAGGTGAGAGGGCCGTGGGCGGCACGCGTAACAATTACATTTTGTTTTTCTAGGTACAAAATGGGGAAAGTTTTCCAAGACTTTGGCTTCTTTTGTATGGGTAAAGATCGAGGTATTCCACATAAATCACCAATAACCTCCAGAAGTTATGCATTTAGTTACATAATGAATGTATATTCATGGGGTAGATTTTTTTAAAAAGCGCGTTCATGTACTTTTGTTTGCGCAGCAGGCGCAAACAAAAGTACGCTGGATTTTATAAGATACGCGCGTAGCCGCGCGTATCTTCTAAAATCTTGGATCGGCGCACGCAAGGCTGCCGATTTTGGGCAGACGGCGCGCGCCGAGCCGCGCAGCCTGTCTCTGTTCCCTCCGAGGCCACTCCGAAATCGAAGCGGCCTCGGAGGAAACTTTCTTTCACCCTCCCCTCACCTTCCCCTCCCTTCCCCTACCTAACCCACCCCCCCCGGCCCTATCTAAACCCCCCCCCTTACCTTTATCCACGGATTTATGCCTCCCGGAGGGAGACATAAATCCACGCGCGCCAGCGGGCTGCTGGCGCGCCGAGACCCGACCCGGGGGCAGTTCCGGAGGGCGCGGCCACACCCCCGGAACGCCCGGGGCCGGCGCCACGCCCCCGAAACGCCTCGCCCCACCCCCAAAATGCCGTTTCGATCGGCCCCGCCCCCGACACGCCCCCTTCCAAAAACCCCGGGACCTACGCGCGTCCCGGGGTTCTGCGCGCGCTGGCGGCCTATGGAAAATAGGCGCGCTGACGCGCAAGGCCCTGCTCGCGTAAATCCGGGCGGATTTACGCGAGCAGGGCTTTTAAAATCCGCCTCCATGTGTTTTGGAGGCATCTTCCAAATCTATGTGCATACACTGAGTTTTCTAACCATTTAAGTGTATGTGCATAATTTTATCCAAAGAAAAGATATTTAAACTCAGTGTATGCAAGTATCTTGTTGTAAATCAGCTGTGTGTGTCATTGCCAGTTGAATGACGCAATGAAAATGAGTCCTATGGAGATAATTTTAAAAAGGATTTACCCATGTAAAAGGCTGTATCAAATTGCTACTTTTACACTTGTACCTCCTTTGAAAATTCACTCCATAGAGCTAAATTTTCAAAAAGGTTTCACACACTCTCATATATGCTCATTTTACCTGTTTAACTCCTTTGAGAATTCACTTCTCAGTGTACATTTGCTTATCTTCTGAAGATATTTTATGTTATTTTATAGACTGCAATTAAGATTTTACCAACATGTGAATGTCATGGCCTTTGCCTTGAATGAAATTAACAAAAGCAGCTACCTACTGCCGAACAACACCTTGGGGCTCTGGATATACGACTCCTGCAATGCCCCATCCAGGTCCCTGCAAGGTGCAATGTGGCAACTCACTGGAAACAAAGACCCCATTCCGAATTATGCATGCAGGGGGTCATCTTCATTAGCTGCAGTGATTGGAGATAATCAATCTCGGATGTCCATAACCATAGCTCAGCTACTTGGAGTCTATAAACAAACACAGGTAAGGATCAGTTAAAGTAAATTCTGAAATATGCTGCTGATCTGGCTAATTATAAAGAGAATGTCAGTATGTTATATCCTTCAAAAACCAGACTGAAGATGCGAATGAATGGGAAGTCGTTATGGTTGCTATCACTTACTGGCAAGTACGAGAATTGATGGATGGAGGTAAAAAGGCTATTTTAGGTTTTATCTAAAAGACTTGGTTAAGGCAGGAAAAAGTTTAGTATGTTTTGAGATATCCTGTAAGAAAAGAGAAAAAATAATATATTTTATCACTCTCAGAAATGTGATCAAGGGTAAGAAAAACTAATTAATGCTGTTGGTAAAATTCTTCTAGATCAGCTATGCCTCAACTGTAGCCACACTTAGTGATAAAAGTCGATTTCCCTCTTTCCTCCGCACTGTTCCAAGTGATGACTTGCAGTCTCTGGGCATCGCCCAGTTGATCACCTTCTTTGGTTGGACATGGATTGGAATCCTCGCTGAGAACAATGACTATGGTCTGATTGGGAGTCAGATGCTAAAAGAAGAGCTGGTCAAGGCTGGGGTGTGCATAGCCTTCTATGAAATCATCCCCCTGTTTTACTCTAAAGAGAAGATTCAGCGCATTGTGGAGGTGGTGAAAAAGATGACAGCCAGGGTCATTGTGGTCTTTTCCAGTTATGATAATCTCTATCCGGTGATGCTGGCAATTGCAAGGAGTGACATATCTGGGAAAGTCTGGATTGCTTCAGATGGCTGGGGTCCTTTTCCAGTATTTAATGAAAAGATGTTCTTTAAACTTCTGAAAGGAACAATTGGAATCTCTGTTCCTACAGGCAACATTCCAAGATTCAAAGAGTACCTCGATGACTTTCAATCTTTCAGAAATACAGAAGACAGCTTTGTTGGGCAATTTTGGGAAGAAGCCTTTGGCTGTAGGTGGGCTGACCTCAACATGGACCAGGGCACTCTTCAAGAACTAAGCAGAGAAAGGAAACTCTGCACAGGGAAGGAAGACTTGAGGACCCTTAATATCAGTTTCCCTGATATACCAAACCTAAAGTCCATTTATAACAATTATATTGCTGTGTACATGGTGGCCCATGCCCTACATGCCATGTATACCTGTGAACCTGGAAAAGGACCTTTCTTCAATGGGACATGTGGGGACATCAAACACTTTGAGCCTTGGCAGGTATGGGCCAATTTTTGTTTGAGATATGTGATTATAAGTATGAATGACATGTAGAGTTCACTAAATTTCAGTGAAATGCAGTATTTAGTACATTTTTAAAAATGCTTCTAACTGCAGAACAATGTGTTATATAGAATTTTCAGCCTACAGAAACATGACTGGTCTTAAAATATTATTTAACATCGATGTATTAATCAATTTGGAAATCCAGTCTTGATCGCCCAATGAGAAGTACAAAATTGTAAATCATAAAACAATATAATACAATACACAGCCATAACACAAAATATGAATAAACATTTCTTTTTGATTTGTTAAGTGGCTAAAAATTTGTGAGGATTCTTAAGTGGAATTAATAAAATATTAATATTAATATTTAATGTTTCATATAGTGCCATGTAAAACTGGTCCTCTGTGCATCTTATAGCATGTATAAAATGATTTTCATGTTTTCTGTGCAATTTGTTGCATATATAAAATGCTATAAATGTTGCGCTGGAGGTGGGCTCTTGGCCTGGTGCAGGATTGGTACGGCACTCTGGTCGGACACGGAGAGCATCTACCACCAGGAGGTGGAGCACAGGAGGAGACAGAGGCTAACTGGAGCTTCACCACTAGCAACCCGGGGTTCCCTCAGGTAGAGCCCTTGGTTACCCGGGCCACCTGGTCTTAGGCGGGCCTCGCAGGATCTCCTTGAGATGAAGTGCAGAGGAGTGACCACCATGAACAAGGGTGTGCAGTCGATGTCCAGATAGGAAGGTGCAGAACTCACAGGAGGCCAGAACAGAGAGTCTGAGTGGATAGCGAGGCCAGAGTATCAGTCCAGAATATTCAGCTGAAGCAGGGGTCAGTACCTGCAGTCAATCGGGAGTAGTCAGGTCAGGCAGAGGTCAGGTTCCAGGCAGCGATCAGAGTACTGTGGTCAGGCAGAGGTCAGGTTCCAGGCAGTGATCAGAGTAGTCAGGTCAGGCAAAGGTCAGGTTCCAGACAGCAATCAAGAGTATTCAATGAACAGGCATGGTCAGTACCGTGAGATCAGTCCATAGGGTACTACCAGGGATGGAGAGACGAAGGAAGAGGAGATGCTGGAACAGGAGACACAGGAGACGCTGGAACAAGAGACAAAGAAGCAGGAAACACTGGAACGCTGTGAAGGCAAACTAGACACTAGGGATGTGAATCATTTTTCTAACGAATTGCAATATCGTACGATATTTCTAAATTTGTTAGAAATTGGTTACAAGAAAGAAACAATCAATTTTACCCCGATTTTTCATAAAAATCATTTTTCGGGTTAGTGCGCGCTAACGGGAGTTAGCGCGCACTAACAAAAAAACAGTTTATTTTTGTTACTTTTTGTTATTTTTTTGCTATTTTTGTTAGTGCGCGCTAACATGAGTTAGCGCGCACTAACCCAAAAAACGATTTTTCACTAAAAAAAAACCGGGGAAACGCGGGAAAACGATTTTTTCCCACAGCCAGACGATCACGAAAGCGGAAACGATCAGGCACTTTATTCACATCCCTACTAGACACACCGGAGTGTACGACCCAATTGCCAAGGCACTGAGTTAGCGTCTGAGCCCTGAATATATACAGGGATCAGGTGATGTCAGAATCGGGCACCACCCGAGGTTTTCCTGCGCTTGGCCCTTTAAGTATGCTTGGGTTCCACGTGCACATGCTAGGGGGCGGGGCCGATGCCGAGGAGGACGTTGAGCCCCGGCGCGAGGAGTGCAGCAAGGAGGAAGGCCCCCAATGGACCTGAGGACTCTCGTGAGCACCACGGTCAAGCAGAGCTGGGATTCATGGCGGAGCTGATAGACTGTCATACCAGTTGAGTAGGCCCAGTCGTGGCACCAGCGCGGCCGGGAAGCTCAACAATAAAAATATATTTAAATTCTCCTATTGCGTCCGACTATTGCAGCCTGTGGAAAAATGCATGGATTCATGAAGTGGAGGACAGGATAACTTTTTCATGCAAAAGGAATGTAAGAAATGTAGCCCACACAATTTGCCATTCCACAGAGGAAAGAATTTATTGCAAAAGGACAAAATATTGAAAATGTAAGCAATGAGGAGTCCACAATTCATGAGATAATCCAAAAGCACAAAACAGTTACTGAGTTTCTTACGTCACTTGAGTACGGTACAAATGAAGAGTTTTTCCTCTCAGATCCTCATTAAGGCTTTTTCCGTCCTTTAGGCCCCACTGAAGAAGAGAAAAAATGTCTTCCTTCACCACACAACTCACTGAGATGGAAGATGATGGATGATGTTTAAGGGGATCCTCTCCTTCCAGTAGGTCTTTACTCTTTAGCTCATACCAGGGAGAGACACTTGTACTCTAATATCTCCTCGCAATATCTCTGATCTCCTCAGAACCAGATTCAGGTTCTAACACTTCAGAATCCTCTTAATAACCCCCCCTATGAGACATGGAACCATCTTATATAGCACTTCTAAAATCTATCACTTTTAGGGGAAGGACCCACCTTCCACTCTGTATCTCCTTCACACCTCCCTTGATCCTCCCTTTGCTGGAAGGTTCCTAATGATGAAGCATAGTATCAAATCCTGTGATACATAGGCAGTGCATATAATTTTTAAAATATATAAATAAATATAATCAGACATGACAGTAGTCATATATAGGTTGAAACAGAGTATATAAATCTAACCAGGTATACAGCAAGGATCAAATAAATATGCTGCCTCCATAAATAGGTGAGCAAAAAGCAGTAAATAAATATCAACACAAGAATAGGTAAGAGATAAATGCATAGGGCAGGTGTTCTGTCCATTCCAGGGAACTCTCAGGATTTGGCCGGGATACTCCTGGCCCCAGAATTGAAAATTACCAGGTTCATGCAGGGAGGAGAAGAGGTGTAATGTGGGACTCAGGCCATATAGCTGAGAAAGGAGGAGCATAAGCCCTTAAGCGGAATTAGAAACCTGATCAGCCAGAAGCCCATATGGGAGACAAAAAGTGAAAAAGAACCATCAGCCAATGCACAGGGGAAGAAGAAACAGGACCAGTCTGAGCCTTATATGGGGAAGGAAAGTGAAAGAGAATCAACAGTCCCCTTGGGGTGGAAAATGCAGATGGAGATCTGTTCCCCCCAACACAGCAGAAGCAGAAGGAGATCTGTGGGCCTGGAGAAGAGGCTGTTTTCCCTCGTGGGTTCAGAATGAGGAGAGAGAATGAGTGAGCATGTGTGAGAATCTGTGTGTGTGAGAGAATGAAATGAGTGAGCGTGTGTGTGAGAGTACTCGTTTATGAGTATAAAAAAAGGAATGCGAGAGAACATGTGGGCATCTTAGTGTGTGTATGTATGAAAGTAAATGTGTGCACATGCTACTGCAGCACCCTCATTCACCCCTCTTTCTAATCCATAATCATCTCAAGATCCAATTGAAATCAAAAGTTCCCAGGTATGGCTCTGCCCTGTGTGGTAATGTGGAAGGGAGGGGGGTCACACATTTTTTAAATATTGGGAAAGTTGTTCAGACAATCCAGTCATTGCAGTTTTTATTTTAACCCAGGTAGTCCTCGCTGGCTCTCATATCCTTTCCAGTAGTTTAGGACAGTTTGGTCAGCATGGCCTGGGCTGTGGATGGGCTGATGAATGGAGAGTTTTATCAGGGTTATAAAGTGTGCATGTTAGCAGCATGCCTGCTAGGCCCATATATATATTTTTTAAAATTAAATATGCATGTAGAGTTTCC
This sequence comes from Rhinatrema bivittatum, assembly GCF_901001135.1. Taxonomy (NCBI): domain Eukaryota; kingdom Metazoa; phylum Chordata; class Amphibia; order Gymnophiona; family Rhinatrematidae; genus Rhinatrema; species Rhinatrema bivittatum. Next base: position 13,460,495 of record NC_042633.1, read on the forward strand.
AAACACGCTTCCAAAATCCTCCATGTAATGTCTCGTTACTATGCCACTAAAAGGATGCTTGTGGTGAAACATTTCTGCCTGCTTTTGGGTAAATAGAAATCCACTTATGCAAACTCAGCAAATCCACCCCAAGGTCTATGCAGAGATCCTGACCAACTCTTTGAAAATGCACACAGTTATGTTTTCCAAAACTTTTCTTTCTTTGTGTCTTAATAAAGCACTAATTTTTAAGAAAATTCTAGGCTCCTCTCTTTCTTTGCGTGTTGTGATAAACTTTCCTATGTAAATATAAAGTTTATTTAAAGAGATTATTATACATAAGCTTTAGAGATAGAAGAACTTTTTCCAGACAATCTGACAAAAGGCATCACAACCTGCAAAGAACCCAGTTTGTCCAGGACATATGAGATGACTTAGACTCTATGCAAAAGTTATCTGCAAAGAATCTATAGGAGAATCCTACACTACAGAGCTGTTTACAGATTTCTACTGAAATTTTAGTGATCTGTGGTGCGTTTCAAGGAAAAAAAACACAATTAGAATGAGCAATCAATGAGAAACACCATTACAAATCTACTCCTGTCCGTTCTCCTCTTGGCTTTAACCACAGCATTGCAGAAGTTCCTCAGATAGTCATTGAATCCATCTTATATGAATTATATAAGCTTAACGTCCAAGCATCCCCTTGCCCTATTTCCCAAAGATGACCCTACTTTGTCTTGTGAACCACAGATTTGGCCAAGAATGTAAGTCAGAGCTCCCTTGGAATGAAATTGGCTGCCCCATTCAAGGAGTGCTTTACATTGGATGGTTGTAGTCACTGTTTTTAAAGTTTGGCTTCCTGGAGAGCCCCATATCTGCTGATCAAGTCCAGGTTTTACCACATTATGGGGTAGATTTTCAGAGCCCTGCTCGCCTAAATCCGCCCAAAACCGGGCGGATTTAGGCGAGCAGGGCCCTGCGCGCCGGTAAGCCTATTTTACATAGGCCTACCGGCGCGCGCAGACCCCGGGACTCGCGTACGTCCTGGGGTTTTCGGAGGGGGGCGAGTCGGGGGCGTGTCGGGGGGCGGGCCCGGTCGTCGCAGCGTTTCGGGGGCGTGTCGGCAGCGTTTTGGGGGCGGGTACGGGGCGTGGCTACGGCCCGGGGGCGTGGCCGCGCCCTCCGTACCCGCCCCCAGGTCGCGGCCCGGCGCGCAGCAGGCCCGCTGGCGCGCGGGGATTTACATCTCCCTCCGGGAGGCGTAAATCCCCCGACAAAGGTAAGGGGGGGTGTAGACAGGGCCGGGTGGGTGGGTTAGGTAGGGGAAGGGAGGGTAAGGTGAGGGGAGGGCAAAGGAAAGTTCCCTCCGAGGCCGCTCCGATTTCGGAGCGGCCTTGGAGGGAACGGGGGGAGGCAGCGCGGCTCGGCGCGCGCAGGCTATACAAAATCGATAGCCTTGCGCGCGCCGATCCAGGATTTTAGTGGATACGCGCGGCTCCGCGCCTATCTACTAAAATCCAGCGTACTTTTGCTTGAGTCTGATGCGCAAGCAAAAGTAGGCTGATCGCGCTTCTTTTAAAATCTACCCCTATATGAGAAGATCTATTCTTATTTATATGAGAAAAACACATATACCAGGGGCCCACGCATATAATGAAAGTTGCAGTCTAACAGGCCGATTCAAAAAACTGTGCGGGAGAGCTGGCGCTCTGAGGCGAGCGCCTGCTCTCCTGATGCGCACCCAGACACCTCTACTGGGCGCGCGATTCTTTATTTAAATTAGGGCCAGCGCTAATAGGGAGGTGCTAGGGACACTAGAGCGTCCCTAGCGCCTCCTTATTAGTGGAAGTGATGGCTGTCGGTGGGTCCGAAAACCAACGCTTAATTTTACTGGCGTCAGTTGTCGAACCCGCTGACAGCTACGGGTTCGGAAAATGGGTGCCGGCAAAACTGAGCATCCATTTTCCAACCCACAGGCTGGCGGACAGTTTTTTTTTTTAATTATTTTTGGGACCTCCGACTTAATATCGCTATGATATTAAGTCGGAGGGTGTACACTAAAGCAGTTTTTTCTGCCTTTCTGTACACTTTCCCGGTGATATCCATGATTAACACCTGCCTTTGGGCAGGTGTTAATTTCTGATAGTAAAATGTGCAGCTTTGCCGCACTTTTTACTTTCAGTATTCTGCGGGAATAACTAATAGGCTCATCAACATGCGCATGTGATGTGCACTATTAGTTTCGGGGGGTTGGGTGCGTGTTTTCCACGCGCTATTAAGCCTTACGGTATAAGGGGTAATAATAGCGCGTGTAAAACGCGCGGTCAAATGGGGGCTTAATGGTGCGCTCGGCTGAGTGCACTGCTCTGTATCGGCCTATAAATGATCCAAACAGAAAGAATCCTAGGAACAACTTCTCATCATCTTATAATGTTCAGCTTGCTGCTCTCCCTTGTTCCATTTCTTTGTGTACAAAATGGCTGTTATGCTAATGACTCCCTTTGACAAATGTCCCCTTGATTTGCCCCATATTAGTGTTTGCTTCTTGTTGGTTATATTCACTTTATTTAGTATGAACCCTTGAATTTTTTTCTAACTGCCTCATCTCTATTATATATATATATATATATATATTTTTTTTTTATTTTATTTTATTTATTTAAGGTTTTTATATACCGGCAATCATGAGAACATATCTTGCTGGTTTACATGAAACGGGAGTGCATTAAATACATCAAACTAGAACTGAGGTGACCGAAGGTACAGTTACAATTAACAAGGGTAGCAAAACTTGGTGAAGAGGAAGAAATAGGAAAGAATAAAATCGTTAAACGATATACAAGTCAAATTACAAGTTATGTGCAAATGGCATGATTAATGGCTGGATGTTTTAGAGGAGTCCTTGGATTGTGTCCTTGGATTGTGTCATTAAATTGTGTCTGGGAAAGCTTGCTTGAATAACCAAGTCTTAAGTCTTTTCCTAAAAGTTAGGAGGCAGGGTTCTAGTCTGAGATCTGTGGGTAAGGAATTCCACAGAAGGGGGCCAGCTGTGGAGGTGGCGCGATCTCTTAGGGTAATGTGTCTAGTCGATTTCGCAGGGGGAACTTGGAGTGTGCCTCTATAAACATCTCTGGTAGGTCTTGTCGAGTTGTATACTTGGAGAGGGAATTGAAGATCGAGGGAAGTGCATTGATGTATAGTTTTGAAAATGATACATATGGCTTTGTACATGATTCGGAAGTATACGGGTAGCCAATGTAGCTCTTTCAGGATGGGTGATATGTGGTCTCTTTTTCTTGTGCCTGTTAGTAGTCGGGCTGCTGAATTTTGCACCATCTGTAATGGTTTGGAATAGGAAGAAGGCAGACCTAGCAATACGGAATTGCAATAGTCTAATTTTGAAAAAATGACTGCCTGGATGATCGTTCTGAAGTTTTGAGCATGGAAGAGAGGTCTTATCCTCCATATATATATATATATATATATATATATATATATATATATATAATTTATTTTAATTTCAACTGCTTATTTTGCCTTTCAAGGAGCCCAGCAGCCTGGATCAATAGCCTGGTTAGCTCAGAATGAAGTGGGATAAATGTAGTCAGTGTTGGTGAAGGATATTTTAACAAACTGGAAAACCAACTTTTCACTATTGAGGGATATTTTAAGCCGCATTCTAGGTGTGTAGACTTCAGTGTTTATCAGAATACTCTATATTTGAGTAATATGCCTGTTCCTCAGCTAGAAATGCATTACAAATTCTGGATATAGCTGTCAAGGCTGAAAACAGTTGTCACCCATAAAATCAGGCTGTCACTGTATAAAATCAATGCAAGCATGTCTCCTTTTCTCCGCACAGCTCCTGCATTATGTATGGAAGATGCGATTCCAGAACACCATGGGCCGGGAGATTTTCTTTGACAAAAATGGAAACCCTCCAGCAGCTTATGACATTTATAACTGGTACCTTAGTGCAAGTGGCTCCTTTGCCAGTGTAAAGATTGGCCACTATGACTCTGGAGCTGCCAGCGGCTGGGATATCATAATCAATACCAGTGCCATTACGTGGGGTGAAGACTATGCACAGGTTATATGACTCTCCTGTTTTCCTAGAAAACTGATTAACAAAAGAGATGTGCTTTGGGTAAAAATGTTGTGTTGGGCTTTGTTTCGGAGCCCCCCAGTGGGAATTGCATTTTTCCCATGGTTTGGGTTGTTTTGGGGGGGTCCCGATTTTAGAGTTAGTGCGCACTATCGGGAATTTTGGAAAAACTGCAATCGTTTTTCGGTTCTCCCAAACCATTCCAAATTAGGCAATTTCCTTGACATTGCCTAATTCGGGAAAAAAGATTGCACATCCCTAATTAACAATATGCTCATAAGGAGTGATGGGAGGAATCTTCTTTCATCTGATTGAAGTCCAATTTCAAAAACATTAATATTTGACTTGGGTCTTTTCAATCAACCAAATTCAGCTTCAGATTGCTTTGAATCTGACTGATTAATTTTATTAATTAGAAGCTGTCTTGGATCTTTAGCTCAGTAGTAGTAGCGTCACCAACCAAGAATCCAGGGTTCGGCAGTCTGTATCTTGGGAAGGCTTCTATGGGAAGAAACATTGCAAAAGTCAGAACTAATTTATTTTCCTTCTTTCATTATATTTTAGAGTGGATTATATTTAGGTATTGTAATATTTCCCTCACCCCAGAATGCTTACAATCTAAGGAAGTCATTTACTGAGCCATGGTATTTTCCCTGACAGTAAAATACTGCTAGGAAAAATACTGTTCCATTACTTGGCCCCAAAATTTCACACAAAGGTAGCCCCATGAATTTGGAAGCTCACATGTATAAAGGGGCAGATCAGATCAGACAAGGATGACCCAAGGGCCAGATATTCGTACCTATGTGCGGGCGTAGATTTGTGCGCGCAACCTGGCGCACAGAAATCTATGCCCGATTTTATAACATGCGTGCGCAGCCACGCTCATGTTATAAAATCCAGGGTCAGTGTGTGCAAGAGGGTGCACACTTTTGCACCTGTGTACACTGAGCCCTAGGGGAGCCCCGATGGCTTTCCCTGTTCCCTCTAGCCCCCCCACCTTCCACTCCTTTCCCCTATCTAACCTGCCCCCCAGCCCTACCTAAATCCCTCCCCACCTTTATTTTTTTATTTACGCCTGCCTCTGGGCAGGCGTAGGTTGTGTGCGCCAGCCCCAGCAGCAGTGGAAAGGTCTCTGGCCACACCCACACCCTGCTCCTGGACCGCCCCGCCACACCCCGCCCAGTTTTTCAAGCCCCGGGACTTACACGCATCCCGGGGCTTGCACGCATAGCCAGGCCTATGCAAAATAGGCTCCGCGTGTACAGGAGCAAGTTTTCGGAGATACATGCGTAACCCTTTTAAAATCCGCCCCCAAGTGTGTAAAAGACTCTGGGGATCTCTATACACTCACTGACACCTATAAAGTCAGCCAATAAGTAATTAAATACATATTTAAAGTTTAAAACCTCTGAGGACAGCCATGTAAGAACCTTACCAGTTTGTTATAAAAATTCTCCACCACCCGCATATCCAGCATAGCTCTCTGCTTCAACGGCAGGGGAGAAAGTCTGATACTTCACTTTCAATACATATCCAGCATAGCTCTCTGCTTCAACGGCAGGGGAGAAAGTCTGATACTTCACTTTCAATGCATATCCAGCTACAAAGTCTGGGTAAACAAATAAGCTTGCTTATTGCGGCAGTTTCTACCCCTAACTAATTAAGCTAGATATTTCACTTAGATGCAGCTCCAACACTGCTCTCTGCATTACTGGTGGGGGTGGAAGGGAAATAGAACAAAAAGATTACTAAGAGCCAAGAGTAACAGATAAATATGAAAAAAAAAATAGAAAGTGTGGAACTTGCTGGGCAGACTGGATGGGCCATTTGGTCTTCTTCTGCCGTCATTATTCTGTTTCTATGTTTCTATATGTTATGATACAAATCCTGGTCATGTACCAGGTGTCCAGAGTACCAGCTAAGGTCTGGGACCAGCATGGACATTTTTTTCAAATGGTGCTATGTACTTCATAATACCCCTGATGAAGGCGTGAACACCGAAATGTGGCCATGTCAGGATTTTTCCAGACTATGTGCATTTCAGTCTTTGTGCCTATCAGCCTATCTATTGAAGATTTAGATTAGCAGGTGTGCAGTCGTCAGTCTGTTATAAATTTGTTTTATATTTATGTTAGCTACATTTTATTGTATATGATTTTGTAATAAACATATAGGGGCAGATTTTAAAAGGTACATGCGTGGGGTACATTTGTGCATGCTACCCGGCGCGCACAAATGTACGCCCAATTTTATAACATGCGCGCCTGTTTCCTTCCCCCCCCCACCTTCCCCTCCCTTCCCCTACCTGTCCTGCCCACCAGCCTGAGAAAAAAAAACAACTCGTACTTTTGTTTTAGAAGTTATGCCTACCAGAGGCAGGCGTAACTTGTACGCGCTGGCCGAGTGCTGTGCCGGCGCGCGATCCCCCGCCTGCTGTGCCGGAGTCCTCGACTTCGTCTCCTGAACCGCCTCCGGACTGCCCCGCCATACCCACGGACTGTCTGACCCGCCCCGTCCCACCTCCTGTCCACCTATTCAGAAAAGCCCCGGGACATACGCTCATCCCGGGGCTTTACACACGCCACCAGGCCTTTTGAAAATAGGCCCGGCGCGCGTAACCCCCTACGCGCAAAAATCCTCCTGGATTTACGTGCATAGGGCTTTGAAAGTCTGCCCCATATATTTTAATGATTTTATTGGTTCATTGTCCAAAATATTTAGACTCCTAGAATTATGGGTTATTTATAGTGTATTCCAAACTATCTGTCTGCTGGTTTTTTGGATATTTCCCTCTTGTGGTAGATTGCCTTTCTTTATTGTGCTCTAATGTTCCATAAATGTATCAAACCCAGGGGAATGTGGAAATCCTTGTCAAGCCGCTTCCTCTGAAATCTTTGCAATAACTGCTGGAGGTCAGGGGTGGAAGAGTGTTCTCTGGTTAAAATTATGGTTTTGTTTAACCGAAGGAAACTCTAAATAAGGTTAATGTATTTATTTCTCTGCAAACTCAAATTTTCCGTGCTTTTTTTTTTTCAAAGGACTTATTAATCTAGTAGCAATTTATTGGGTATCCAGTTCATTTGTGACTTAGCAGCTCTGAGCCGCCATTCTCAGAAGCAGACCACTCTTCCTTATATAGTGATGGGCGATCTCAGAGATGGTTTGGGTGTTTCTAGACACCTCTAGATTTTGTGTAAATTATCTTGGGCTACAGGGAATAATTTTGATCAATGAAAAATATTTTATTTATGTATTTATTTAAAAATCTTGTATACCACAAATCAAAATTTCTAAGTGGTCTGACAAAAAACATTCATAAAATCATACATAGAATATAAACATAGACAATACACAAGTACAAGAAATATTGTGTCAATATCCATCTAATTTATTATTTACACTCCAGATTTTGTACAGTAATCTGTTCCTTACTGGCTACACATTATCCTGGAAATCTTGGGAGAACAAAAAGTCTTTAATAGCTCTCTGAATTTTAACATGGAAGATTCTTCCTTCAAACTACGTGGAAGAGAATTCCATAGAATAGGACCTTGGACATAGAAAAGCCTTTCTCAAGATTTGTCTAAGCAAATAAGTCTAGGTGAAGTGACACTGAAAAGGACTTGACTAGCAGATCTTAGGTGTCGTGATGGACAATACAATTTTAGGGATGCATTAAAGCTAGGGGTGCAACACCATCTAAAAACTAACATGAGAATTTTAAAGGAAATTCTCCATTTAATGGTAAGCAAATGGAGGCCCTTCAGAACAGGAGAGATATACTCATGAATTATTGTCCCAGATATTATCCTAGCAGCTGGATTCTGAACAAACTGTAATGCACTCAGTGATTTTCGTGGAAGTCCATGATAGAATGCACTGCAGTAATCCAAAGAGGATAAAGCAAAAGAATGAATTACAGTTATTAAATCTAGCACACTTATAAAAGGTCGTAATCTATGGCACAGATGGAGTTTAATAAATGCCCCTTTTACAACTTTTGAAATTTTTGTTTTAGATATAAGAAAGTATCCATAACAAAACCAAGATTTCTTCTCTCATCCACTATTGGAATTTCAACACCATCCAAAATCAAGGATTTAGGCACCTTTGAGTCAGGATATCTGGCCAGATATAAAATTTCAGTCTTGGACATATTTAAAAGAAGATTACTTTTCCAACAACCATTCCTTGAGGGAATTCAGGCAATAAGAAATATTTGTTTGGGCACAATCGATTGATTCTGAGATTGACACAAAAAAATGGATATCATCAGCATATAGATGGTAACCAACATCAAGTTCTGGCAAAACTCAAAAAATTGGGGCAATGTAAACATCAAAGAGCACAGCTGAAATAGCTGACCCTTGTGGGACCCCAGTAGCAAGGCCAAATTCCTTGGACCAAAGTCCGTAGAATTTGATTGATAATCATAACTCAAGAAAGAAGAAAACCATTTTAGCACGATGTTTCCTATCCCTATGTTTGACAAATGATTGATCAGAATGGAGTGATCAATGGTGTCAAACGCTGCAGTCAAATAAACAAGAAAGAAATCTGTAGCACAGTTGAATGCTCATCTAAAAGTATCAAAGAGGGACAGCAAATGTGTCTCAGTTTTATAGTTAGGTTGAAAAACATACTGGTGATGTCTAATACATGATGAGCATCCAGAAATTCCTGGATTTGATTCAATATCATTTTTTCAAGTAAGTTGGCAAGAAAGGAAAGATTACTTATTGGATGAAAGCTATTTAGGTTATTAGGATCAGAGGCTAGGCTTTTTTAAAACAGGCTTAACCACTGCTGATTTCAAAATTTTAGGTAAACTTCCTTCCTGTAAGGAGCAATTAATCATATCTCGCAAAAATCATGATAATTCATTCGTAAGACACTTCTTTATTTATTTATTTATTTAATTAATTAAACATTTTTCTATACTGTCGTTTGGTGGGAACCGTCACAACGGTTTACATTAAGGCACATAAAAAGAAGCTAACGTATCTTAAGTTACATAGGTGCCATTTGAGGGTCGGTAACATAGTTTGTAAATAATATTAATTGGTAAGTGTAATGATTCATTTCCAATTCACATTGTAACGCTTAAACAAAACATTTGAGCAATCAGACAAAGGGAATACATTTAGGTGAATGGTGAATCCAGTGAAAACTAGGGTCAGTGGGGTGGGCCTGTGAAAGCTGGCAGCCTTCGCACCACTGCGGTGTTTTCGCTGCCAGCTTTCGCACCCAATAGCACCACCTTATCGCCGCCAGCGAAGATACCTCCTCCTCGTCGCCCTGACTCCGCCCCAACTTCGCCCCAGCATGCTATTGCACGCGATAAGCATTAGAAAGTTATACTTTTCTTGTATTTAAGCATTATATTTTGTATGTAAATATTTGTACAGTTTAAAAATTAGTTTCCCTTACCCCTCCACCCCCCTCCACTTCCCCTCCCTTAATATCTCCCCTGTTTCTATATAAAACCTCCTCCCTCCACCCCGTCCCCCCCTTGTTTGCCCCCTCCCCCCTAGTTCTAGTTCTTTTATCAGTTACACTGTGAAGCCCTGTTGGCCAGTTTGTTGTTCTATGGAAACCGATGTGATGTTTTCTTAACGATTGTCGGTATATAAAAAACTTTAATTAAATAAATAAATAAATAAATAAATAAATAAATAAATAAATAATAAATAAAGTGACCCCCTTAGTTTTAATTTGTTCATTACTTCAGAAACTTCACATAATCCTACTGTAGAAATGGTATCCCAGACAGTATTTGACTCCCCCATCTCTGGTGAGATATCTTGAGGAAAAGGCAAGGTAATCTTTTTGATCTTGACACTGAAAAAGAGACCATACTCTTGGGTACATATATTATTTGTTCAAGGAAATTTACAAAGAGATCAGCATAATAGGCAAGCAATTATTATTTTATAATGTAAAAAAAAATATCTACAATCCCGTTCTTAACATAACTCTCCCTATGTCTTTTACACCCATAGCAATATCCTTAAACCTGCCCCTCCTAGAATTTCTCACTCCTATGACTTCTCAACTCCCAGTAATATCATTAAACTGTCCCATCCTATCATTCCACATCCCAATTACTTCTTATCACATAGTGATAACATCCACCCTCCCTCTCCAAACTTTCCTCACTCCCATGATGTCTTAACTCACTATAATACCATTGAAACTGTCCCCTCCTATATTTCCTTATCCCAATAACTTCTTATCTCATTGTAATCACCCTTCAGTTTTCCTCCTCCTATCATTCCACACCCCTATGTCTTCTCAACTCATAATAATAAACATCAAACCTCCTGCTTCTACAGTTCTTCACCCCATGTCCTCACCACTCATTAATAACTATCGATCTGTCCCTTTCTGTCATTCTTCATCACATATCCACTAAAGGGTAGATTTTAAAACGTGCGCATGTATGTCCATGTGCTACCTGGTACGAGCATGTTATAAAATATGCGGGCTGCGCGCACATATGCATAATTTAGGAGTAGACTGGGAGGCAACTTTCCTACCCCCTACTGTATGTGCCAAACACGCTTATGGTGCTTCTCCACGGTCACAAGAATACTATGCTTAGATTTTGTAAAAAGTATATATTTTTTATTGAGCTGCTGGATGCCAGTTCTTTGAGAAACTGAGCAACCAGTATCTCGTCTGTATACATGGATTGATCCTTCTTTTATAGGTAAAATACAATACAGTACTAGGTCAGAAATTCTTAAGTTGCATGACTACCTGGAGTATCATTAACATAGGTTGTCATGTCAACAGCATGATAAAGTATCCCTACATTATTTATTTATTTATTTATTTTACACTTTTATATACCGATATTCATGTAAGAAATTACATCCCTACATTACCTTGACCCGTTCTCCAAGTTGGGGCCCATTTACCATCATGCTTTAGATAATCCTTTGTTCTGTTAAAATCTTGCTGCTCAGGGTAATCTTCATATCTTAGGCTGTGTTTACATATGTCCCTGTAATCGACATTCTAGCCTGAGGTTCTGACCTTTGCCTTATGCTCTTGTGATCCTATAATTAGGCATCACAAATTGTCACCAGCTTCAAATACTATCCAGATGTCCTTGGAATTTCTCCAGGTCAGGCTCAGTAGGGCATTTAAAGTTCACATAGCCAGAAAGGCTAAGATAGCAGAGGATTCTGGGTCAGTTGCCATCTCCATGTTGGTCTCAAGCTCAGGCACACATATCACTCCCTAACCTCCCTTCCCCTTCCCCTCTTCTCCCCACCCTCTATAACCCTCTTTTTTTTGCTACCTTTTATTCCGCAAGTTACTTCATGGCCCGACCTGAAGTAACATGTGGCGTGCTGGCAACCGGCCAGCCTGCAAGGCTCCAGGACAGTGAGGAATGGCGCTATCCCGGCCTGCCCTCCGGCCTGGCCCACTCCATCCCCTGGACCGTCCATTCTCTCCCCTCAGCCTGCCCATTTCTCAGGGCCCAGCACTTATGTGCATATGGCAACTTACGAGCCTGGTAGGTCCTTTTTAAAATGCTTGTGCTTGCCGGGCCTGGCCATGTGCATAAGTGGCCATTTCTACGCCTGTGGCTGATTTAAAATCCGGCCATAAATGCACAGTAAAAACCATCAATATTCTTCTTCCTGTCATTCCTTACCTCATTTCAGTAGTCTCCCAAAAAATAGTAACACAGTAGATGATGTAAGATAAACATAAATTGGACCATTCATTGTGCTTGGTTAATCTGGTCAAGAGTGATAATGAATATATACGCACTAAGAATGCAATAATGAACTTACATAGTCCGTTTTATCAGTTCAAAATAGTAATTTTTTTATTCAGAAGGCAACTCCACTGTTGTTATTGCAAGTTTTACAGAAAGGGGTCCACCGACACGGACCCGTGTTTCGCTGAGGCTGCGTCGGGAGGAACAGGCAAATTTTTAACAGCAAGTCTAAGGACAAAACATAAAAGGACTATGTTAAATAATGGTCACAAATGCCGATAACAATTTGAATACAACAAACTATTAAACATACCTTCATATCTCTTACAACAGTATGGCAGGGAGCGCGTACATCATTAACAACACTGTAAACTTAAACGCTGTCAAAAAAAGCGCCAAAGCTTGTGGACCAAAAGGCAGCACAGGATGAGTCTACCAATCAGTGATGGAACAGGGTAACCAAGCCATGGGGGCCACAATGTCTTCCAGTCTGGCTTGCTTGTATGTGGCGAAATTCAAGGAGACACACATTTACACTTCTACCTGGTTTGGCTTTATACACACTTGGCTCAGATACATCGATGACATTTTTCTTATTTGGTTGGGTACAGATATTCAGTTTTACTTGTTTTTTGACTGGCTTAATCAATGTGATCCCAATTTGCAATTTAGCTATAACATACATCCGACTCAGATCGTGTTTTTGGACATCCTTATTTCACTAGATAACTCCACTTTTTCCACTTCTATTTTTAGAAAAAGTACTGATCGTAACACCTTACTTAAATTTGATAGCTGTCACCCTAGGGCTCTGAAAAGGAACATACCTACTACCCAGTTCCTGTGGCTATGCTGGCTTTGTTCATCAAAGACTGCTTTCATTATAAAAGCTAAGGAAATGACATCCTGGTTCAAGTTGAGAGGGTACCCTAGTAATGTGTTATGCTCAGCTTTTAAATGGGCTCAAAATGTTAATAGAGATCTGTTATTTTTACCACCTACAGATAACACAGTGAATTCATTGAACTGTATCTTACCCTTCTCTCCATTAAGTAAGTTTATTACATAGACCATTCGTAAACACTGGCACTCATTATCTCTTCAAAAACTCTTCCAAAGCACTTTAAGGTTCACATTCCGGAGGGGAAAAACCTCCAAGACTTACTCATACATTCTGATACTAGCCTAAGACAGACGGGCCAACAAGTCATCGGAATTCTTAAACCATGTGGGCAATGTTCCGTTTGCCCACATACCGATACTTTGTCCTACTTCTTACACCTGGGCTCTGGGAAAAAGTACCTGTTATGGCGCAACTCGGACTGTAACTCTGAAGGGGTTATATACATCATCCAGTGTCCTTGCTCTAAATTATATGTGGGGAAAACAGGTAGACGGGTTAAGACTAGAATTATTGAGCACAGGTCAAACATAAAACATTCTCTTGAAAATGCACCTCTCATAGCTCATTGGATTCAACAGTCACATACAATTTCAGATTTGTTCTATTTTGTCTTGGAGGTTGTTATGTTTCCTTCTAAAGGTGGCAATCTTTCTGAATACTTGATTCGGAGAGAACAAAAATGGATACACATTCTAAATACTGTCATTCCTGGTGGACTCAATAAGGAGCTTGAGTGGCATTACTTTTCTTGATTGCTATTGGTTACCCTGTTCCATCACTGATTGGTTGACTCGTCCTGTGCTGCTGATTGGTCCACAAGCTTTGGCGTCTTTTTTGACAGCCTTTAAGTTTACAGTGTTGTCAATGATGTACGCGCTCCCTGCCATACTGTTGTAAGAGATATGAAGGTATGTTTAAAAGTTGGTTGTAGTCAAATTGTTATTGGCATTTGGTGACCATTATTTAACATAGTCCTTTATGTTTGACCTTAGACTTGCTGTTAAAAATTTGCCTGTCCCTCCCAACGCAGCCTCGGCAAAACACGTGTCCATGTCGGGGGACCCCTGTCTGTAAAACTTGCAATAACAACAGTGGAGTTGCCTTCTGAATAAAAAAAATTACTATTTTGAACTGATAAAATGGACTATGTCAGTTCATTACTGCATTCTTAGTGCGTATATATATTGCTGAGTGCAGCCCTTGCTCTTGCGCTTGGTCAACAGTGATAATGTGACATCACAGGTGCCCACCATATAATTCTGATCACTTGTAGGATACTGTCCCATATCTAAGTCAGTTTTATTGTCTCCCCTTTGCTTCTCTACCATCCTGGATAAATGATATACAGTTTGCATTCTTAATTTGATGCCCATTCCACATTGTCCTACCACTGAGCCTTGTAGCAATCTAAACAACTACCAAAACTAGTGAAACTGCTACCCAAAAACTATGGAAGATGCTCCTTAGATATTTGCCTCCTTAGTCCTGTGACCTTGTTGGATGTTACCTGACCACCACCAATCTGCCAGCATCAATCTGGTTGGATTCTGGAGAGTTCTACCCTGCTGGGTCCAAGAACACTACCCTATGGCATGTAGAGTCATAAGGCTATTCCTCCTGAATCCATCCTTTGTTTTTTCATTAGCACCTTTTCCTTTGCCTGTGCTCTCAAGATAATGAATGGTAGCTTGCTTGCAATATTGCAACTTCCCAACCGTGTTCTTACTGCTACCCTCTTTTTCTATCCCAAGCATGCATGAGTTCAGTCAAAGTTCTGATTTCCCTACCTCTGCTGGTGGCTTATTCCAGACATCTTCCACCTTCTCCATAAAAAAATGAATCTCTCATTTTTCCTCTGAATCTTCCATCCTCCAGCTTCATTCCATGACTCCTTGTCCTATTGTTGCCCTAAATAAATAAAATAATAAAATTGAAGTAAAAGAAAATGGCCTGTGAGAAGAAACCATGGTGAGAACTTTGGGCGAGAATGCTAGGTGGGGTAGGACAGTGAGAGGAGGACTGCAATAGCCTAAGAACCCTGACCCATCTACTGTTAGAATTGTCAGAAAATAGTTTTTAAAAGAGGAATGTTAGCACCATTTTAAGACTTTTAGTGGCAAAAGTAAAAATAGATGATCCAGTGACATACTTTTCCTGATAGGACTAATGCTTTTTGAGTCCACAATAATTTGAAAGGAAATGTTTTTCAAATAGATTGTAGCATCCATCCATCCCTAAAGTCAGTGGTCCATCCTTAAGCATCATTGAAAAGTTAGGCCCACCATTGAAACCAGGGGAATTCTGAAGCCGTATCCAGGGGTTGCAGAGTAAAGTTTGAGAATAGGTTGAAATCGTTTTGGCCCCTAGACCTCTAATCATTTGCTTTACCAGATAAAACTGGGGGACGGCCCGAGCGCCAGCTATCCAGAGGGAAACTTCAGAGGTAACCATCTACTAGATGGTTCGATTAGTCTTTCTCCCCTATAACCAGGTCGGATGACCGATTTGCACATCAGGACCGCTACGGACCTCCACCAGAGTTTTTTCTGGCTTCTCCCTGCCCAGGCATAGTTAACCATCTTTCAGTTCCTATCACGCGCGCTCATGCTCCACATCTCCGACGAGGTGGATGAGACGAGTCAGTGGTGCACCCACAGCTGGGACTCGGCCCAGCAGGATCCCATCTCAGCTGTTGCACGCCGGCCCTCACCCTTTTTGCACCACAGGGTTTCAGGAGGCCCTCCGACTAGCGGGCATATTAAACTCCTTGGTCCGTGTTTCAAGATGGGTTGGGTAGGTCACCAACATCGCCATGGACCCCTGGGGCCCGACGTGGGCCTCCCTGCTCAGCAGAGCAACACAGTCGGTGCGCACTGAGGACATTCCGCCCTGGTTGACAGTTGTGCCGGGATCAGGGGCCCCCATCCCCCTTCCCCCCTGCCCTGCCCCCCTCGTGAGGGGGAGGGGGGTTCCGGAGGAGGGCGCAGCGGCGGTCATCTCCCTCGGCCCAGGGGGAAACTGCGAAGCTGCTGCTGGGGGGTGCCGGGGGATGCTATAACACGCACCACCGGAGCGGCAAGCCACCTGCCCCCCCCCCCCCCTCAAGGCTTTCCCAGCTGACCCACAGCCAGTCGTGGAGCACTGCCATGTAGGAAATGCACCCTGCGTGGGTCGGGGTCATCCTGGGAGGCGTTCCCCACCCAAGGGGGATCCTCCGCCCCGGTCCAAATGACCTCTTAATGGTTTTACGCCCTCTTGAACTCTCTCTTCAAAGTTCTTTTTAACTTTCCCTTATGGTACTTGTTGACTATCAGTCTCATGCTGGTATTTAGCCTTAGATGGAGTTTACCACCCGCTTTGGGCTGCATTCCCAAACAACCCAACTGAGAAGACCTGGTCCCAGTGCGCCAGGGGCCGCCACTGGCCTAATACCATCCAGAGGGGCCTGTCTACCTCCACTATGCCTGCCTGTCTTGCCCCTATCAGCAGCAGAGGGGCCTGTATACCTCCACTGTGCCTGCCTGTCATGCCCCTATCAACACCACAGGGGCCTGTCTACCTCCACTATGCCAGCCTGTCTTGCCCCTATCAACTTTCTGCCACTCTGCCTTGCTGCCATGCACAAGACGACTCTACTCCTTGTTGAGTTCTTGCCACTATCATAGTTCCTCAGTATGTTGGTGGTAGGCTTTCTGCTGCTTTGTCCCTTTATCAGCACCTTGGGGGTTTTTCTGACACACTTTCTGCTTGCTATGTTCTCCCTTAATTGCGCTGTAGGATGTTTGTGCCACTGTCTTGCCGCTTGCCTCTTGTGCTGCCTTTGAGGGTTCATAACAACTGTATCGGTGCCCTCTTTTGAAGCTGTGGGGTGTTTTTTACACTCTCGCTGTAGCTGCTGTGCACCTCTGTTAAGAACTCTCCCACTCCTGGTACCACCTTTTGCCCTTTACGTTGCCTTAGGCTATTCATACCACTTTGGTGCCACTTTGCCACCAGTCTAAGTACCTTGGAGCTCTTTTCCCCTGCTGATGAGTACCTCCCCAGAAGATTCATCCGAATTGATTAAGAAAACCCAGGTCTGCAGCCAAAAATAGGTTGCAATACTTTCCCCCATTGACTTTAATGGCAAATGAAAAAATAAATCAAACTAATAAACAAGTTTTTTTTTTTTTGCTTTGAAATTAATGAATGAATTGGGTCCCAACAAATGAATAAATGAACAGAAACACATTTTTTCTTCTGCACATCCTACTCAGTAGAATCTATATGGGTCGAACATCCCATGTGTGTTCGGGTAATAGTATACCAATAGGGTACTTTGCCATCCACCTAGCCAAAATGATCATACAGATGATGAAATGCTATGAGAAATCAGGGAAGCTCACCAATTGTCAGGTGTAGTAATAATGGGAGATTTCAATTACTCCAATATTGACTGGCTAAATGTAACATCAGGATATGCTAGAGAAATAAAGTTCCTGGATGGAATAAATGATTGCTTCATGGAGCAATTGGCTCAGGAACAATCACGAGAGAGGGTGCCATTTTAAATTTAATTCTTAGTGATGAGAGAGGTAACGGTGGAAGGGTAACTTTGGCAATAGTGATCATAACATGATCAAATTTGAACTAATGACTGGAAAGGGGACCATTGCAAATTTACATATCTAACAATAAATTTCAAAAGAAAAACTTTGATAAAATGTGTAAAATAGTTAGAAAAAACCTGAAAGGTGCAGCTGCAAAGGGTTAAAAGTGTACAACTGGTGTGCATATTGTTTAAAAATACAATCTCAGAAGTGCAGTCCAGATGTATTCCATGTATTAAAAAAGGTGTAAGAAAAGCTAAGGGGTAGATTGACAAAAAGGGCACCCACGTGTACTTTTGTAGGCGCATCAGGGCGCAACAAAAGTACGCTGGATTTTATGTAGATACGCGCGTAGCCGCGCGTATCTGCTAAATCCTGGATCGGCGCGCGCAAGGCTACCGGATTGTCGTGTAGCCGGCGCTCACCGAGCCGCGCAGCCTACCTCCGTTCCTCCAAGGCCTCGTCCGAAAATCGGAGCGGCCTCGGAGGGATTCGCTACGCCCTCTCCTCACCTTCCCTCCCCTTCCTCTACCTAACCCACCCCCCCGGCCCTGTCTAACCCCCCCTACCTTTGTTGGGGGATTTACGCCTGCCAGAGGGAGAAGTAAATCCCGCGTGCCAGCGGCTGCGGGCGCGCCTAGATGCGACCCGGCGGCGGTTCCGGAGGGCCGGCGGCACACGCCCCCGACCGCCCCGGGCCGAACCACACCCCTGGGCCCGCCCCCGAAACGGCCGCGTCCCCGCCCTGACAATGGCGCGCCGCGCGGCCCCGCCCCCCGACACGCCCCGGCACGCCCCCCTCGGAAAACCCTGGACGTACGCGAGTCCCGGGGCTCTGCGCGCGCCGGCAGGCCTATGTAAAATAGGCGCACCGGCGCGCAAGCCCTGCTCGCATAAATCCGGGCGGATTTACGCGAGCAGAGCTCTTAAAATCCGCCCCTAAATGTTTACTGGCATGGTTAAAAGGTGAGGTGAATAAGGCTATTTTAAAACCAAAAAAACATCCATCAAACATTGAAGAAGGATCAATCTGTAGAAAACAGGAAAAAAACATACACTTTCTCAAGTTAAGTGTAAAAAACATGAAAGACAGGCAAAGAGAGAATTTGAAATGAAGTTGGCTGTGTAGAGGCAAGAACTCATAATAAAAACTTTAAAAATATATCTGGAGCAGGAACCTGTGAGAGAGACAGTTAAACTTGTAGATGACCAAAGATAAAAGGAGTTCTTACGGAAGATGAGACCATTGCAGAAAGTCAAAAATGAATTCTTGCTTCGTGTTTACTAATGAGGATGTAGGGGAGATATCGTTCTGGAGATGGATTTCAAGGGTGAAGAGTCAGATGAACTGAACCCAAATAACTGTGAATCTGGAAGATGTAGTGAGGGCCAATTGACAAACTAAAGGAGTAGCAAAAATCACCTGAAAACAGATGGTATGCACACAAGGGTTCTAATGGAACTCAAAACTGAAATTCAGATCTATTATTTAATTTGTAACCTATCATTCAAATCATCCATTGTACCCAGAAGAACTGGAGGGCAGCCATATAACCCCAATTTTTAAAATGGCTCCAGGGGTATTCGAGGAAACTATAGACCAGTGAGCCTGACTTCTGTGCTGGAAAAAAAAAAGTGGAAACTATTCTAAAAGATCAATCACAAGCATATAGAAAAGACATGTTTAATGGAACAAATTCAGCAGGAAAAGTCTTGCATCACAGACCTGCTTTCATTTTCTGAAGGGGTTAGATATACATGTGGATAAAGATGAACTGTTAGATGTAGTGTATTTGGATTTTCCAGAAGCATTTGACAAGGTTCCTCATGAGAGGCTTCTAAGAAACTAAAAGTCATGGAATAGGTGGCGATGTCCTTTCGTGGATTACAAACTGGCTAAAAGGCAGGAAAATGAGAGTAGGATTAAATGAGTCAATTTTCTCAGTGGAAAAGTCTAAACAGTGGAGTGCCTCAGGGATCTGTATTTAATTAGTGCTGTTCAATATATTTAAAACTTATCTAGAAAGGAATACAATGAGTGTGGTAATCAAATTTGCAGATAATACAAAATTATTCAGAGAGTTAAATGCTTTACATAAATTGTGGGACGAGAAGATTGGGCTTATAAATAGCAGATTAAATTTAATGTGGACAAGTTCAAGGTGATACACGTTACGCCTGTTGGTCGCAGATGGTTGCGACCAATAATGCTCACCTCTTTCTTTTCCGCCGTATCATCTTTGGGGAAAATGGCGGCCTCTGCTAACCACCGTCGACCTGCCTGGTGTCCCCAGGACAGCATGGGCGCTGCTGACCACCATCTTGCCTCAGAAATCAATTAGGCATGCGCGTGCACACGGGACAGTCTTGTACACGTCATGGTGGGACCCTCGGGGGCGTCCTCTCTGGATGATGTCATCTCTCTGCTGTACTTAAGCTGGCTGGCCCTGCCTGTTGATGAGTTAGCAAGGAGTTCCCTCGTGGCTGAATCCACTCCGACCTTCCAGACTTCCTGTTCCTGCGACTGCACTTTATCGTCAGATGCTCTGGGTAGTGATGTAAATTGGGTGCCCGATCGTTCCCGCTTTCGGGATCATCTGGCAGTGGGAAAAAATAATTTTCCCGCGTATCCCCATTTTATTTTTAGTGAAAAATCGTTTTTTGGGTTAGTGCGCGCTAACAAAAATAGCAAAAAATAACAAAAAGTAACACAAATAAACATTTTTTTGTTAGTGCGCGCTAACATGAGTTAGCGCGCACTAACCCGAAAAACGATTTTTACAAAAAATTGGGGGTAAAATTGATTGTTTCTTTTTTTTAACCGATTTCTAATGAATTGAAATATCATACGATATTTCTAAATTCACATCCCTAGCTCTGAGTACCCGCTCCTCGGGGGCCCTTCCTCATCTCTGGCTATCCGCTCCTTAGAGGGCCTTCTGCCTTGGACTGTCTCCTCCCGTTCCCGGGATCTCTCCAGGACCTTCTCTCTGTGAGTACCCTGACTCTACGGACCACTTGTACCAAATCTGGGTAAGGATTTCCTCGGTGTACCCTGCGCGGAAGGCCACTACCGCATCATCACTACAGGACCCTCGCTTGGGTTCCCGTACCTTGGGGCACCATCATACCAATTCTGGGTTAGGATTCCCTTGGTGTACCCTATGATGCAGGCCACTACTGCATCATCACTACAGAACCCTGGTTAGTGTTCCCAGATCTTGGGGCACCACCATACCAACCCAGTGTGAGGATTCCCTCAGTGTACCCTGCGCTGCAGGCCAAAATCGCTTCATCAATTCGGAGGTATTCTCTCTGGGGTATACCCCTTTGCTCAGAACTGTTTACTTGTGACACCTCCTGCTCCGCGGACTGTGCCTTTTTATTTCTCTATAAAGATTCTATTCTACAGCTGTGTCTGACGTCCACTGAGGCTGCACCTCCCGACGGTGAGGCTCACAGGGCTCCTCCCTGTGGGCGGTGACACCTCTCACCTCGGCCCAGGGCCCACACACATACAAGTTATAACAGATTGCTAACTCCATGGTCCCAGCACAGATCTCAGCCCCCCAGGCCATCCCTGGCCTGGCCCAATGAATTTCAGAACAGCAGAAACTATTAGAGACTTTGGCTAACGCCATCAATCAACTAAACTCTCAGCTGGATTCCGCCTCGATGCCTGCCAATCTTACTTCTGCTTCACATGCGTTGCCAATCGGGCCTTCTGTGCCTTTACCGGCACCTCCTCATTTCTCCGGTGACCCCTTGTCATGTAGGGGCTTCTTAAATCAGTGCAGCATGCACTTCACGTTGCAACCAGTATATTTCCCCTACATGGTGTCCAAAACTACGTATATCTTGTCCCTCCTCGACAGGAAAGCCCTGGCCTGGGCATCACCTCTGTGGGAGCGAATGGACCCAATTCTCAACTAACTGACAGGCTTCCTTACCCTGTTTCACTCTGTATTTGATGACCCCGCTCACAAGAGCATCACTGGATCCACACTCCTGCATCTACAACAAGGTGCTAGAACTTTGACTGAATATGTCATTGAATTTAGGACTCTCTCCTCAGAACTACATTGGGATCTGGGCTGTCTGCGTGCGATTTTCCTGGAAGGCCTAAGTTCACGAATCAAAGACGAACTAGAGGCACGTGAGCTCCCTGAGACCCTGGACTCCCTTAGCGACCTGGCCGGTCACATTGATCGTTGTCTGTGTGAGTGGTCGCATGAGACTAAAGGACCCAAGAAGATGTCGTTGGGTGTTCCACGTACTCAGCCAACATCTACTACCCAGTATGCTCCTGCACCCACTGTCAAAGAGGAAGAACCCATGCAACTGGGGCGCAGTCATTTATCTGCTAAGGAGAGGCGTCATCGGCAAAGATCAGGGTTTGCATGTACTGCGGTCAGCCTGGCCACGCAGTTCCTTCCTGTCCACTCTGTCCGGGAAACTTCCAGACCTTGGATCCGCCGGAGGACTCCTCCTAGGTCTAACCGTGCCATCTCCTCCACTGACACTTCCGGTCTCCATTAACGCGGACGCCCTTGAATTCCATACCCTAGCTTTGGTGGACTCTGGTGCTGGTGGGAACTTTATGCTCAGACAACTCGTGGAGTACCTACGAATCCCCATCGTTCAGACACCTACACCTCTACTACTGTCTTCAATTCATGGTGAACCATTACCTGGAGAAGTTACCTACTCCACCACACCAATCCAACTTTGCACCAGGTCACTGCACATGGAGACCATTTCTTTTTTGGTCTTGGATAAGGTAATACATCCTGTAGTGCTTGGACTGCCATGGTTACAAAAGCACACACCACAATTTGACTGGAGCACCTTACAATTTTCCCAATGGGGCAAATCTTGCCATGGGAAGTGTTTAGAGGTTGTGACTCCTATGCCTTGCCTGACCACTATTACATCCCTTCCGGGACTCCCTCTGCAGTACTCCGCTTATCGAGACGTATTTTCCAAGAAACCCGCAGACACTCTTCTGCCTCACTGCTCTTTTTATTGCGCCATAAACTTGCTACCCAACTCTGAACCTCACAGAGGTAGGGTGTACCCACTTTCTCTGATGGAGACTAAAGCAATATCCGAATATATTCAAGATAATTTGGTGAGAGGCTTCATCCGACCTTCTAAATCTCCTGCTGGAGTCGGGTTCTTTTTTGTGGGAAAGAAGGACGGCTCCCTTCGTCCGTACAAAGACTACCGTTTCTTAAATGAGATCACCCTGAAGGACCGGTACCCATTGCCATTGATCTCTGAACTTTTTGATAGGCTCCAAGGAGCCAAAATCTTCACTAAATTGGACCTCAGAGGAGCATATAATTAGGTTTGGATACGCCGGGACGACGAATGGAAAACCGCATTTAACACCCGTGATGGACAATTTGAATATTTAGTCATGCCCTTTGGCCTCTGCCATGCCCTGGCAGTATTTCAAAACATGATGAATGAAATATTCAGGGACATGTTGTACAGCTGTGTAGTGGTATACCTAGATGATATTCTGTTTTCTTCTCACAAGACCTTCAAGCAACAATCATTTGGACGTCGCCAAATTTCCCGCTGCGGGCCGAAACCGGGTGATGCACATCTCTAATAGTGGGGGTATTTCTACATAAATGCTTTTTTCATTACTGTTTTGGTGGGTGACAATTGAAAGAGGGCCAACTCCAATTTAATGCATTCTTCCAACATTAGTGCACAAAATGTCAAGGAGCTTTTTTAAAAAATATCTTTCTCCCCGGAGACATCTGTTCACTTCTTAGCCTAGCACTTACAATTTCTGAGACACGATGACCTCACACTTCTTTCTTTTAAAAGATTTGGGAGGCCTCTGAAGAACAATTGGTTCTTTTTGTTTTTGAGGCTATTTAAATTACAGTCACCCTGACCCCATCTAATTAATCTTATTCAGAACAAATGTGGTCACATGCCCCATTATATTTCAGGCTATTCCACCTGTGCCATACATGACAGGTGCCCCAAAATGGTAGCTAGATCACCGAATGTATGGATTAGCAATATTCTGCTCCCATCTTTCATTTCCATTCTTCATATGATGGGGTCATATATGATTCATGAGGGGCGTCTCTTTATAGAAACCACCCATGTCTTCATTCATGTTCTCTGTTAGTGCTTCCACAGTTGTATATTAACTTCTCCGCAGCGTAAATTTCTTATCATGGTTTCTGTTAACAAAAATGATGTATGTTTGATATTGTTTAATGTTATTCTATGTATGCGATATTGTATTTCCACCAGCCCCTCTTCCCATAGCCCCTGCAGATCCAGAGATCTAGCCAATTTTATCATAAAATGGGAGCTGGTATTATTCGGAAACATTTTTGCAGAGGCGTTGCTAGGCAAAGTAATGTAAAAACTTTTCACCATGAACCTTTAGATGTCTTCCACTTCTGAAGATTTGATCCAATGGTTGAATTTATTAGGCCACCCCCACCATTTCACTAAAGACATCTTGTTCATGCCCCTTCCTTTTACTTCCAAAATCCTATCAATATGGTACACCCTTTCTTGATGGTGATTGACTTTAAATGGTTTTTCCGAGTAAAAATACCCTTGCACTGTTTGTCTGTTGTAATCTTGAATCTTGTACACTGTGTGCCAACCCCTGTTCAAATCATATGTTATTATATGTATCTCATTGGCCTATATGTATTTTTAACCCCATTTCAAAATTACCTTTAGTTTTAGGCAGTCTTATGTGTTCTCCCTTTTTAAAAAGATTCTTAGTGGGTTCGATCTTCAGTTCTGTTAAATAGAGGGTTTTCCAGGGCTGTAGAGAGTTTGAAGGAGTCACATTGCCAGCCTGCCCCATATACTTCTGTGGCAACTATGGATATAGCTGCTCACAGACATCTCCAAGTCATCCCTATAGCGAAAAGTATTGTATGTATAAAGTATATCCACATTTTAGTCCTTAAAGTTCTGTTACTCTCTGTCATGACCACTTTAACATCACTGTTGGTAAGAAAATGATACACCCCTTTGCTTTTTAATAGGGGTGTGAATCGTGTGATCGATCGTCTTAACGATTGATTTTGACTGGGGGGGGAGGGAAAATCTGATCGCTGTGTTTTGTTTTGTTTTTTTAAATCGTTAAAAATCGTAAATCGGGGGAGGGCGGGAAAACCGGCACTCCAAAACAACCCTAAAACCCACCCCGACCCTTTAAAACAAATCCCCCACCCTCCCGAATCCCCCCAAAATGTTTTAAATTACCTGGGGTCCAGTGGGGAGGTCCCGGCGCGATCTCCCGCTCTCTGGCCACGGCTGCGTTAAGAGAAATAGCACCGGAGGCCCTTTGCCCTTATCATGTGACAGGGCAAAGGTAGCGCCGGCGCCATTTTGGTTCCTGGCTCACCGACGTCACGCGTGCAGGAGATCGCTCCCGGACCCCCGCTGGACGCCCAGGGACTTTTGGCCAGCTTGGGGGGCCTCCTGACCCCCACAAGACTTGCCAAAGTCCAGCGGGGGTCCGGGAGCGACCTCCTGCATGCGGGCCGTATTGCCAATATTCAAATGGCGCCGGCGCTACCTTTGCCCTCACTATGGTCCCTGGGGGTCCAGTGGGGGTCCGGGAGCGATCTCCTGCATGCGTGACCTCCGGAACCGCCCCCGGTTTAGGGTTAGGGTTAGGGTTAGGGGCCGAGCGGCGTGCCGTTTTCGGGGCGGGACGCGGCATTTCGGGGGCGAGCCCAGGGGCATGGTTTCGGCCCGGGGTGGTCGGGGGCGTGGCCGCGCCCTCCGGAACCCCCCCGGGTTGCGTCTAGGCGCTCCAGCGGCCCACTGGCGCGCGGGGATTTACTTCTCCCTCTGGGAGGCGTAAATCCCCAGGAGCCAGGAACCAAAATGGCGCCGGCGCTACCTTTGCCCTGTCACATGATAAGGGCAAAGGGCCACCGGCACCATTTCTCTTAATGCAGCCGTGGCCAGAGAGCGGGAGATCGCGCCGGGACTGGACCCCAGGTAATTTAAAACATTTTTGGGGGGGTTCGGGAGGGTGGGGGATTTGTTTTAAAGGGTCGGGGTGTGATTTAGGGTTGTTTTGGTTGTGCCGGTTTTCCCAGCGCCCTATTTAACGATACAATACAAATGCCCCTGACGATAAATGGGGGCATTTGTATTGTATCGTGCACTCTAACGATTTTGGACAATTTTAAAATTATCTGACGATAATTTTAATCGTTCAAAAACGATTCACATCCCTAATTTTTAACCAACTTTCGACTAGCTGTTTAAAACTCTATGCTCTGTCAGTCCTGTATCTTTTGTGGTATACACCTGAGGTTAAATATTTTTTAATGGCATTTGTCACTTTGCAGTCCACCTTTGATTTTAGACTCATGGCCCATGCCTATTTGACAGTTTGTCTATAGCCATTAATATATATTTGGGGCCATCGTTGTGAACAGCTAAGGATGATCTATCCATTAAATCTGCCTGCTATTGAGTATCCAATTCTGAGATGATTGTTTTATTTCAATTAAAATGCCTCTGACTGATCTGAGAAAAAGCAATAAGCATCTTGTCCCCTGAGCCATTCTACGACTTCTTTTCTACTCAGAAATTTCTTGTGCTTCCTAATGGCCTGATAAAGTCCTGTCACACCCCCCACACTGCCTACAGCCCCAGGATATTAATAAAGATTTTTTAACAAACTTCTTGTACATCTCTGCTTTCTAATATGTGCTATAATGTCACATATCCCCCCTGTATTTTCAGAATTTGCCTATGTTCATGTTTAAAACAAAAACATAAAAATAAATAAATAACCAATATAAACGAAGAAGGGGAGGTGTGTGGTTATGGGTGCAGGACTGCGTCTGGTTGTGCATGGCAAACAGTAGAGGGTCCATGTGATGGGTTTCCTTGATAACTGCCCAGGATGCATCTCTTTTTTCCCAGGATTCCATGCACATTCTATGAAGGCGTTCCTGTGTAGGTCCAAGTTGTGTGGTCTCTTTCTTCCTTGTTCTTTCGCTTTTCTTTTCCACAGCCATAAAACATTTCACTTACTTTGAGAAGCAGCTCAGCTTTTAAAAAATAACTTTTTTCTATATCCTTGTGCACAGAGTGCTCTGTTCCAGCCATCATAACAATATTCTGTACTTGAATAAAAGCAGCAGCGCTCTTGTGGAAGAAGTAGAGGGGTTGAAAGGAGGAGGGGGTTCTGGAATGTCTAAGGAAAACACTAAAGTAATTTACGACTTGCTGATGAAAGCAGCTTCTTTTCAAATAAAAGAGGCTCTTGCTGGCTTGCTTTTCACAAAACAATAATATGGTCTGGCTTCTACTCATTTTTAGAATTATACATTTTGAATATTTTAAAAATAAAAAAGGGAGAGCGATAGAATGCATTTCCCTTTCTCACTTCTCTGTGCTAACCATGGGTAGTATGGGGGAAGGCTGGTTGAGAGGAGCTGCTTTTATCTCTGCTACAGAAATTCTCTGCTGCGATAAAATTACAACCCAAGATAAGAACTTTTGCTTTATAAAAACTTGTCTCTTCTTTTTTGTCAAACAGCCTGAATTCAGAGGAAAGAGTGGAAATTAGTGAAAACCAAGAGAAAACACAGGCACAAAAATGTATTGCAAAAATAAAACAGAAGGATTTTCCTTTTTTTATATTTTAATGACAGAAATCAGAAGGATTTTAATGACTGATTACCCACTACCCCTTTCAAAGCCCACAGCTGCTTAGTGAGCCTGGTCATTCCTTCCAACTTGTCTGCCCTCCGTGCTCTCTGCTTTTAAACAAATAGGTTTGAACATACATGGGGATGATGTCATAGCCTGTGATGTCATGCCAAAATGGCTGAAGTGCAGCATGGTTCACAGCATCACAATTAAAACTCAGTTTGTTTTGGTTTTACTGTGCATGCATGGCTGTGACATAATTTCCGGACCCGTTATAAAAGCTGCCATCTTGGATGTATGACATACTGGGGCGGATTTTCAGAGCCCTGCTCGCCGGTGCGCCTATGTTCAATAGGCCTACCGGCGCGCGCAGACCCCGGGACTCGTGTAAGTCCCGGGGTTTTCCGAGGGGGGCGTGTCGGGGGCGGGCCCGATCCGCGTGGCGTTTTCGGGGCGGGATGTAGCATTTCGGGGGCAGGCCCGGGGGTGTGGTTACGGCCCGGGGCAGTCCGGGGGCGTGGCCACGCCCTCCGGGCCCACCCCCAGGTCGCGTCCTGGCGCGCTAGCGGCCCGCTGGCGCGCGGGGATTTACGTCTCCCTCTGGGAGGCGTAAATCCCCCGACAAAGGTAAGGGGGGAGGGTTTAGACAGGGCCGGGCGGGTGGGTTAGGTAGGGGAAGGGAGGGGAAGGTGAGGGGAGGGCAAAAGAAAGTTCCCTTCGAGGCCGCTCCGATTTCGGAGCGGCCTCGGAGGGAACGGAGGTAGGCTGCGCGGCTCGGCGCGCACCGGCTATACGGAATCGATAGCCTTGTGCGCGCCGATCCCGGATTTTAGCGGATACACGCGGCTACACGCGTATCTACTAAAATCCAGCGTACTTTTGTTTGCGCCTGATGCGCCAACAAAAGTACGCCAAATCGCGCTATTTGAAAATCTACCCCTTTGTGTCTACAGCGCCTGCTTATCTTAAAAAATGTATTTCTGGTTCTAGTCTGCATCATCCACAAAGGCCAGACAGGGGGCATGACCGGAAGTGACATTCAAAAGGGACAAAGGGGTGGGGCATGGGCGGGGCTATGATGGATGTCAACAAAGGATGGGTATAGAGTGAGGAAAGGGATGGGGCTTAACCCAGAAGTTAACTGTGATTGGCTATGGGGGTGCCACTGGGCAGGGATTAAAACAGAAATGGTCATGACCATCTGTCAAAACAATCTTTTGATACCTGCTGTATCCCTAAACTACTAATATAGATAATCCACCCATAATATAGGAAGTATAAGTGATTTAGGGTTTGTTAAGTGATCCTTAATTGACAGCAAAATATTGGATTTAGCAATATTTTATTTATATATGTATTTTTCTTACAAAGGTTCCATAATGTGGATTTGGAAAAACTGAGTATTATAATCATTATTGTTTAGGGTTATTTCTCTTCATATTTCCTGGCTCAATTTCAATTTCTTTTCTTGAACATGTTTTTTGTACAATTTTGTATAAAAGCCAGTAAAGATAAAATGGGAAAAAATAAACTTTCTTTGATAAATGGCTCAGAGTTTGAGAAAAGAGCTTGTACTTTCATCCTGCAAGATCTTATTGTAAGCTTTGAGCTCTAACCGGGGGTTCAAAGAAAAGGAAAGAAAAATGTCCTTGGTCTGGGAGACTAAAACCCTCATTGCTTCCAAACAGATGAGTTAAGTAAGAAAACATCCCTTTAGGGATAAAGGGATGAGGGAGGAGGAATAGTCTAGTGGTTAGAGCAGTAGACTATGAACCAGGTGACCAAGGTTTAAGTCCCGCTGTTGCTCCTTGTGACCTTGGGCAAGTCACTTTACCCTACATTGCCTCAGGTACAAAAACTTAGATTGTAAGCCCTCAGGGGATAGAGAAATACCTACAGTACCTGAATGTAAACCAGTGTGATATCTCAATTGAGATGAATGTCAGTATATAAAAAAAATAAATAAAGAGAAAGAAATTAAAAAGAAACAGGTGAACTCAATTAACAGAGTATAAGTTTTGTCTTAAGAAATGAATTGGTGACCTACTATTCTTCTTGACCAGAATTTAGGCCTGGATTCATCATTCATCACTGTTCCAGTATTTTTGCCTTGCTTTGCTCCAGTGTTTCTGTATTTTTGGCCCCAGTGTTCTAGCATTGGGCCTATACCTTTGAACTTCCAAGAACTCTTGTTTTTCAAGAATTTTCCTTTCTGGGTTCATATGACCTGCAGGAGGCGCCCAGAGTTTCTTTTCCAGTATTTGGTTTCTGTGTTTCCAAGTTCTACGTTCCTATGTGTCTCCTTATGACTTGCAGGAGGCGCCTTTATCATCCATGTTACAGCTCCAGATGCCTTGCCTGTTTTACAATATCCCGAAGGGGAGGGGGGGGGGGGGTACTGTTACACGTCTTCTTCAGTGCCTTAAAGGGCCAGCAAGGAAGTGGTCCCTCTGGCTCCATCTCATGTTGTCATATGGGTGTTTCCTGTCCATCCCTATTTAAGGACTTTGCTTCCACTCTGTCCTTGCCTTCACAAGGGGTTAGTCTTCCCTAGGACATCTCATCTTCACTCCTGCTTGGCATTCCTTGTTCTTCATGGGATCCCTTGTTGTTTCATTCCTAGTCTCTGCTGATGTCCTGATGTTCCGTGATCCAGTCCTGATATTCCGTGATCCAGTCCTGATGTCCCTGATGTTCCGTAATCCAGCTGTGATGTCCTAAAATCCTGGTTCCTTCTCATCCACCATTCCTGGCATACCACCCTCATGGTCCGTGACCAGCACCACGGGTGGGCTGTGTAGGGCGCCTTGCGGTACAAGGCCTGTCTTCTTGCTTGCAACACAACCCTCCGGAGGGTCATCCTTACCTGAAGCCAAGTCCTGTCTTGGTCCCTTGTCCTGAATCTCGTTCCGGCCCTCAGATTCCCTTGTGTCTGCTTCCGTCCATGACCAAGACTCTGCCAGAACCTGCTCCACTCCAGCATGGTCCGTGACCAGCTACAGGTGGCTATATAGGGCGCATACCGATGCAGACCCCTACTGAATCTTCGACATGTTTCAGTCTCAAGTTCCACTTCTGTTCCTGGAGTCTGCTTCGCGCTTCGCGTGGTCTGCGACCAGCCAAGGGTGGTTGTGTAGAGCATGCTGCATTGCAGTTCTCAACCAGTACTTTCGTCTGAATCCTGAATCCTTGTTCCGAGTCCTTCCAAGTTCCTCATCTGAGTCTCCACATTCCAAGTTCTTCGTCTGAGTCTCCACATTCCAAGCTTCTCGTCTGAGTCTTCATGTTCCAGAGTCTTCGTCCGCCCTTGCCTCTTGTCTGGCCTGCCGCCTAAATTCAAAGAACACAAGACAAATCCAAAAAGGAAAAATAATGTTAAGCGTGGGCATCACAGTTAAAAAAAAAGACCTTTTTATTAGTTACAAGATAGAACACATCAGAAAAGAAAGAACAATGAATGAAAAAGTATGAAAAGCAAAGATGCTTAGCCAGGAAGGCTTCTGAAGGAGGAGGACGTATTCATACTTAATCCCAGGAAACATAAAAGAGAAAGAAAAACACAATCAATTCCTATAGATTTATTTATGAAACAGACATAAAAGAAACAAAAGTTACAATTGAATAGAAAGACTCTTCTCTGACTGTGTTACTTACTAGGATCCTGGAACTCTGGAGTTATTTGCTCCATGTAAGAAAGTTATAGAATTTTTTGTTCTATATACATTGAATTTGATTAGAAAAAAGTATAGTTTGCTAAAAAACAAAACAAAACAGAAGTAATTTTGTAAAACACATAATTTATTTGAATTCATGAATAATTGACTCTAACGCATTAAATGTAATTTGCACAATACTAGTGTTCTCATCTGATTACTTCCTCTTAATGTCTTCCATCCCCCTCTACCCCTTTGGGATGTACATGTGGATTTTAATAGGGATGTGCATTCGTTTCATTCATTTAATTTGTTTCATACGTTTCCCATTACATGTCAATTAGATGTGCATTCGTTTCATATGTTTCATACGTTTCATATTACATGCTTGTATAGGAAATGTATGAAACGGATGAAACGAATGCATATCCCTAGATTTTAACCCATTAGTCCTGGTTAGGTGCCCTGACTGGGAGGAGAGTATTCCTCTTAACTGACCCCCACTCTTTTGTACCTGAGTACCTAAAACAGCAAATTGTTATACTCAGCCACTGAAAGTGGGAGGGTTGCCACACACAAAGGGGGCATTAAACTTGAAGTTATTTTTCTATGCAAGATTTCACCACACTGTACTATTGAAGCCTGACACATATTTGATGTTTCTATCATATCCTCACGCTCCCCTCTTTCCTACAGCAAATTCATTTTGTGTGCCTTAAGATCCTCTTTTCGGAGTTTCTGTTTCAGGCCTTTTAGCATTTTAGTAACCCTATTCTCAACTGCTTCTATCCCCTCAGATCACTTTTCTAGTCTTTTTATTTTCACCCTTTCCAGTGTGTGTCTAATCTTATACACCACTCTTATCTAAAATAAAGAGCCTCTTGGTCCATTATTAATAGATACATTTGCTGTGTATCCCTCCTCATTTTTCTCTGTTAAGGCTCCTGTCTCTACCTGCAGTGAGAGCTGTGGTCCTGGGTTCCGGAAGGCCATTCTAGAAGGGCAACCTGCCTGCTGCTTTGACTGCATCCCCTGCTCCAAAGAAGATTTTAGTAACCAAACCGGTGAGTGCTATGAAGCCCACTCAGTAGTGAGCATATTTAGTAGGATGGAGGGAAGGTATTAGAGGGTACAATGGTTCTGGCTAGGTCAGTTTAAATGACAAAATCATTACAGGGTATGCAGTTACAGTTCCGAGAAAATCATTAAAGACCAACTTGTTCCAGCATATTTATTAAAATCTTAAAAAGTAGATTTTCTAGTGAAGAACTGCCTTGTGCTTTATTTATTTATTTCAAAAAAAACATTTACATTAGCAATCAAACATACTCAGTGGGGTACAAGAAACATACATAATAAAAAGAAAAAGAAATCTTCCAACAACTTGTATCACATACCAAAAATTGGCCTTAGTAAAACTTAGTTCAAGCACCAACTAAGTAGAAGCACAGACAAGATTGTCAAAAGAAACCATTTTTATTTATTTATTTAAACAGTTTTTATATACCGTTGATTAGACAAAAAGTCCATTACAATTTCTCATAAATATAAAAATCACTAAAAACAATTATTTATAATAGAAATAAAACTTCTAAAATTGCCATCTAAATATGAGTTATAGAATCCCAAGAGTATATAAAAATTATATATTACAGATTAAAGCTAATACAAATTAAAAAGTAAAGATAGATAAGATGAAAGGTGAAGCCCTTAAAGAGATTCCAATTGCTTACATGGGAACACTACCATTTACTCCGCATCAAATACTCGATGGAATAACCATGTTTTCAGATCTTTCCTAAATTTCTTCTTGTCTTGCTGTAATCTCAGGTCAGTGGGCATTACATTCCATGTCTACAAACCCCAAAGTTAAAAGAAGGACTGCAGGAAGGTGTTATTCCTTAGTTACAAACAGGAAATTAATTCCACTTCATTGCCAAAAGCTTGCCTAAAAAATAAAGTTTACACCATCTTACTGAATGTTTGAATGCACTAAAACATACTTATATCTCCTGTGATGTTTCCTTGAGTTGAAGTCCCTCAAAGGTTTGTAGATCTTACATAATTAATGATGTAAGATCTTCATGAAGAGACCGATGAATAACGAGAAGATAACAATCTACATCTATCATATGTATGGTGTTATCTGTCTTTTGGAGGGCTCTGATTTGGATACACGAGTAGCCAGCAGGGAGTGATCTCCATCATCTAATGCACTATGCAAACCTGCACATTCCTGGAAAACAGAGTGGCAATGACTGATAAAGGGTTCTGGAAGACTACATGAGAGAGGACATCAGCAGATTTGAACATATGTGGTGAGACAGGGAATGAGTCTCAGAGTCAGACGGGGGATAGACATGAGTACTGGATTCATTCATATTTATTACCTGTTGAAATTTCAGTGGGTGTCAGCAGACACTATTAATTATCTCAGTTCTTTTGGATGGTTGAATAGAAAATAACACATTTGAAAGTATTCTTCCCTTCATGAGACTAGTGAGGGAACAAATATTGCAAGCCTTTTGTACTTGAAGTTCTACAATAAAAAGTTCAAGGGATACTGTGTCCATTTAGACTTTATTGTATGGATTTCAGCAGCTGGACAATAAGCCTTTTTTAATTTGCCAAAGTTTAATCTAACTTACTAATTTTCAAATTACCTTTCAATTTGTAAATGAATACTGAAGGCAGGATTCTAACTAGAAAGCCTCCACAAGCAAGTTACATTGAAAAAACTACAAATTCAATTCAATCATAACAAATTATAAAGAAAATAATAATGCCTCTAAAATCAAGCTACATAGGTATATCTTATAATTCAACAAGAGGATAGTTACAAATAAGATGGGAAAAGATAAAGAATCTCTAAAGATGAATGATACTCCCATTATAATTATCCTCATCATAGCCAGATCTGGAATTGCTTCTTCCTACAGATGCCAAGGAGTGTATGAAGTGCCCCGAAGACCAATGGCCGACCAAGAGACAAGATGGATGCCAGAAGAAGACCATTGAATTTCTGTCCTATCTAGAACCCTTGGGCATGGTCCTAGCAGTTATCTCTGTGCTTGGTGCCCTGATGCCAGCCACTATCCTTGTTATCTTCATCCAGAACCGTAACACACCAGTTGTGAAAGCAAACAACCGTGAACTCAGCTACCTCCTATTATTAGCCCTCATCCTGTCTTTCGGGTGCTCATTAGTATTCATAGGCCACCCCACGACACTCACATGCATGGTGCAACAGATGACATTTGGAATTGTATTCGCCATCTGCATCTCTTGCCTGCTGGCCAAGACTATCATGGTGGTCATAGCCTTCAAGGCCACAAAGCCAACGAGCAACCTAAAGTTATTGGTGGGACCACGACTCTCCAATGCCCTGGTATTAGCCTGCAGTCTCGTCCAGGTCCTCATCTGTGTCACTTGGCTGATCATGGCTCCCCCATTTTACCAAATGAACATGAAATCCCAGATGGGAAAGATAGTCCTTGAATGCAATGAAGGGTCATTGGCTGCATTCTGCTGCATGCTGGGATACATGGGCTTTTTGTCTATTATCTGCTTCATTGTAGCCTTTTTAGCTAGAAGGTTGCCCGACAGTTTTAATGAGGCTAAGTTCATCACCTTTAGCATGATTATATTCATTGCTGTCTGGTTTTCTTTCATTCCTGCTTATCTAAGCACAACAGGGAAATACACAGTGGCTGTAGAAATATTTGCAATTTTGACCTCCAGTGTTGGGTTGTTGGGTTGTATATTCTTCCCCAAATGTTATATCATCCTATTTAGACCAGACATGAACACCAAGGAATTCCTAATGGGGAAAGCCACAGGAAGCCTCAAGAAAACAAAGTAATTGCATTGTAGCATATTGATTAATAAATATCTCAGTTTACATGATACAATCTTTTTTTCTGAATATACTTTTCCTTGAAGCAGCGGCCTTAGTAAATAAAAAAATAACTTTGCTCATAGCTGATCTAAAAAATCACCCTCAGTGAGCTTGAACATTGGAATGTAGAAATAAAGTCTTCTCTGCCAATCTGGTACTACCAGAGATGGTAAACACTTCACTTAAAATTTATAAAGCATGGTGGCTTCTCTGATAGATCATAAGAACATAAAAACATAAGGACAGCATCCTGTTTCCAACAGTGGCCAATCCAGGCCATAAAAACCTGGCAAGTACCCAAAACTAATTCTAGTCTATGTTACTGTTGCTAGTATTAGCAGTCAACTTAAGTCAATTTAATTAATAGCAGTTAATAGGCTTCTCCTCCAAGAACTCATTCAATCCTTTTTTAAACAGAGCTATACTAACTGCACTAACCACATCCTCTGGCAACAATTTCCAGAGTTTAATTGTGCATTGAGTGAAAAAGAACTTTCACCGATTAGTTTTAAATGTGCCACATGCTAACTTCATGGAGTGCCCCCTAGTCTTTCTATTATCTGAAAGAGTAAATAACTGATTCACATTTACCCATTCTAGACCTCTAATGATTTTAAACACTTCTATCATATCCCCCCTCGGCCATCTTTTCTCCAGCTTGGGATTTGATAGAGGTGTTTAAAATCATGAGAGGTCTAGAACGGGTAGGTGTGAATCAGTTATGTACTCTTTCAGATAATAGATTATAGTGATGCGGCAAAATCTGATAATTTTGTTACCAGGAAGGGAAAGAATTTGTGATCATACTGCTTTGGGGCATAGATGGATGACAAAAGCAAAGGCTTCTCATATAACTTTCCCTTCACCACCACAATTCTTCCCTTATTATCTTTCCATTTCTGTTCTAATGAAAAAGAGACTCACTTGTGAATTAAAATTGCTGTCCCACATCTTTTAGTCGTGCCTGATGAGAAAAAGATCTGATTGAAACCGCACTTGTTTTATAGTGTGGCATGCTCTTTGTCATTCATATGGGTCTCTTGTAAGGAGACAATCTCTTCTTTTAGCCTATTAAGATGAGATAATACTTTTTCTCTCTTGATTGGTGAGCCTAAGCCCACCACATTCCAAGTTATCACCTTAATCAATGGACCCATAATTGCATAACTGAAAAAATATGGCTTAGCACATAGTTTACAGCAATCCAGATACAAAGGATGGCTAAGTACCAAATATTAGGAATACGTACTCTCCCCAAGTGTTCGCATGATGGTTTGTATTGTCCTAAATTTAAACATAAGAACACCACTAACATAAAAAGAAAGTTCACCATTAAAATTACCATGGTCTTGGAAACTCATGTAAACAGTATAACATTCTAAAGGAAATGTACCAGCTGCCAATTCCTTTTTAAACCAAAATAAGCAGAGAACATTATCCCATCCCTCCCTTCCCCCTCCCTCCATCCACTACCCCTTTGCTCCCTATCCCCCATAGTTAGAATACTTGTCAAGAATTTACTCCCTTATTAGAGAGTGGGAGACACTTATGTGAATGATCTGGTGCCATCTCCCATAACGTGAAAAGATCAATTGCAAAGGCTAATAATCGAACCAGGAACCAATTTCGGAACTCTTAGTTCAGCTTGTATTTGAGTTCAAGGTTGCATTCATGTTCAGAAGAAAAAAAGTCAAATGCATGCAACAAAGCACATGTGTCTTCAGGATTGTCACCAATAGCCAATTTTCATTTCAGGTCTTCTATAAATTTCTTGGCCTCTTGTAGATCATTGAAAACTCGCTGGTCACCATTGCTCCAGATTCTCAGCCTCGCTGGGAATTGTAATGCAAATTTTATTTGGCAGCCAATGAAACACAAAGCGGACTAAATTATTTTCTTTCTGTGGCTACCTTGAGATGCTTGCCAGATTAAATGTTTAAGGTGAAAATCTAGAAAATGAGCAATCATGATCCGTGGTCTTCAGACTCCATCTTTTTTAGGGCCAAGATGGTGTGCTCTTTCTATAATCATGGAGGACAGCTGCTCCATCTGACCCAACTCTGCTGGAATCCAAGTTGTCAACAAATCTGCCAGCTTGTGCTCTTCTATCGATTCCTCGAACCCAACAAACCGTAAGTTTTTTCTGCGGGAACAGTTTTATAACTCATCCAGCTTTTCTTCTTGTGCCGCAGCCATCTTTTCCAAGGCCTGTATTTTGCGAGCCGCCGACATTGTGTCATCTTCTACAATCATCATCTGGTTTCCAGGGCTTCAGGTGTTGGGTGAAAGTCCATGATTGCCGACTTAAGATATGAGAGTTGCTCTGTAATTGTTGTGAAGTGATCCAAAATTGCAGCCTTGACGGTCATTGTAATCGCCTGCATAATTGAGTTGTTAATCAAACAGGCTGCTATGTAGTCAGTATTAGCGATACCAGCGGCCATTTTCTCCTCACCTGTTTTCAGCTTTTCTTTGTCTTTTCTTACCAGCTTTAGAGGCATTCCCGAAGGTGACTTTTGCATATAGCGATCAATACTCATAAGCACTAATGATCGCTGAAAAACTGATCCACAGTTGTGCTCGAACTTCTTCGTAGTATCTTAAATTAGTAGATGGCACCAGGAGCCAGTGGCAGACACGTCCACTCTGGTCCAGCACATCACGGGTCACCCATACTCCGGATTTATTTTTATATTTTATTTTTCAGGCTTTGTTCCCATTGTGAATTTCTTTATTTCTTTATTTTTAACTTTTATATACCGATGTTCCTGTATAGGATACATATCGCACCAGTTTACATATAAACTGAACTGTCGCCGTGAGGCGGTTTCAAGGAACATGTGGTACAATGAATATAAGGAAACAATAAACATATGGTACAATAGAAATATACTATAATATAAAGAAACTTAGGGCTATACACGATGACACCTCAAAATAAACTTTTGGTGAGTACCTTAGTAACGGGAAAAATGGAGTAACTGATGGATAACGGGAAGCGCTAACTTGACTAGCGGGCAAGTTAAAAGGGAAGAAATCAAACAAAGATGCATTAAGAACATTTAATTTACAGGTTCATAGAGGGACTAGGTGACTTCTAGCTGTGTATAGGACCGCAGCTAGGTTAAGGAATTAATGTAGTCTCTGGCTCCCGGTGTAGTTAAAGAACTGGGGGATATATGGAGTGCGGGTATAGTTAAGCGGGCTAAGAGACGAAAAACTAGTCTATAGTTCGAACTTGACCAGGGGAGCCTCAGTGAAGAGGACTATCACTCCGAAAAGGCCTGGCTGAAAAGCCATGTTTTCAACTTCTTTTTGAAAACCAGCGGGCAGGGTTCTTGGCAGAGGTCCGGAGGGAGCGAGTTCCAAAGGGGAGGACCAGCTGTGGAAAGGGCACATTTCCTTAATGAGGTTTTAGCAGGTGGGGTATATAAGGTATCTTTGTATGCTCTTCTGATGGGTCTGTTCGAGATGTGCGGCCGTAGTTGGAAAGTTAAATTGAGGGGGGACATATCCGGCTGAGATCTGCTAAGTAAATTTGGTCATTTGGAGTTTACTTAATGCAAACTCCAACTAGCTCAACACACGTTTTCTTCTATAGCTTTCCTGGGAAATCCCCTACCTATTCAAAATCGGCATTGTTTTACCTACAGAAAATCAGCATTTTCTCATATTAAATAATGTGCTTTGCCACCTCAGTTAAATTGACCATCGTATGAGTGCAAGTCTTCTTTCAGGTTTGCCTCTGAATACTCTTTTTATTGGACCTTTCGTACCTATCCTCCTCTAGTTCTTTTCAGGTCAGAATAGAGACTAGTTCCTTCATTAATCTTCATTTTTAGATCTCTGTCAGGTCGTAGATTTACTTACAGCTTTGTAGCCTTGATTACATTGAATTCCATCCTGATTGGTTGTTTTCCCTGTCCATGGCCATTTGCAACTGATCCATGTTTTGGCGCCATTTTTTGGTGTTTCTTTAAAAATATCCAGAAATGAATCTTCTCCGAGAGAACTCTTCTACTAATTAAAAGGAAGATGCTGTGAATTAGGTATGATTTATAATCATTTTCTAGTTATGTACTTCATTTAACTTTAATTCTGCTGTATTTGTTTCTTTGTTCATCCTAACTTAAATTTTTATTATATTATAGTGTGTAGCCTATTTGAATTGCACTTAATGGTCCCTCCTGATGCAGCCCATGGGGTGAAACATGGTGACCATGTTGGGGGACACTACCTCTGTCTATGTGGACCTTTTTAATTTAACAAGACTGTGGAGTTCTAATAAAATTCAATGATTTTTGTTACCACACTTTGTAAGGACTCCTTTAATTTCTCTTTTTATATTCACAATTTTTTATTGAATGTAAACAAAGTAACAGACATAAGACAAATGAAAACTCATGGCTAAATAGTTATACATCAAAGTTTTGTAAGAATGTAAGATTCCCCAAACCCTGATGCCCCCCACCCACCCACCTACCCAGTACCCCAATCAACCAGCTTGCATTGCAACATTTATTGGAACTGCTAATTATAAACAGATTCAGTAACCTCATAATACATGACATAATTAAGTCCACATTGTGGAAGAGGGGTGAACTAAACATACAAATATAAATACAAAGGTAGTAATGATACCTTGATTAATGGATAATGATCAGGAAGCTAATAAACAGAGGATCATTTTATGCTCAAATTTCTTATGCCCCCTATATAATAACTAGACCCCGCTTCACTCTTCTTGCATAATCATCAACATTGGAAAAACAAATAACTTAATTTCATTTTATACACTGGCAAAAGGGTTCCCAGACTTTCATGGTTGCATTTTATGGCAGTTAAGTGGGCAAGCTTATTGTTATGGGTAAATCGTGTTAAGACACATTGAAACGTCAGAACCTCAGCTCGATCCATAACAGAGACAGTTCACAACGCACAGCAATATAGGCTTGCTGGCAGAAATGCTGCTGATGTTTGGAGGCATTATCTAATAGGGATGTGCAATCATTTAGGATGAATTAGGCAATTTCAATGAAATTTCCTAATTCGTCCTGGTTCGGAGATCCCGAAAGCCAAACCAAAATTTCCCAAAATTTGGGAAAATTTGATTTTCGGGTTAGTGTGCACTAATGGGAGATAGTGCGCGCTAACTCCCCGTTAGTGTGCACTAACTCCCATTAATGCGCACTAACATTAAAATGTTAGAACCCACTAGAGAATGAATCATGTGCCCGATCGTCTTAACGATCGGGTTTGGCTAGAGGGGGGAAAAATCTGATTGTGGGTGATGTGAATCGGAATTGGTTCTGAATCACAACGTTATTTTTTTTTTTTTTAGTGAGGCCCGACCCTTTAAAATTAACCACTTATCTTCCCCCAACCTCCCGAACCCCCCCCCCCCCCCAATAGCTTTTTACGAGTACCTGGTGGTCCAGTGGGGGAGCGGGGACCGATCTCTCGCTCTCGGTCCATCGCCGCCATTTTGACTGCCACTCAAAAATGGCGCTGATGGCCCGATAAAAAAAACAAAACACCTGACCCTTTCAAAAACGACCCCTTAGCTTCCCCCACCCTCCCGATCCCCCCAAACATTTTACAATTACCTGGTGGTCTAGTGGTGGTCCCGGGAGCGATCTCCCATTGTCGGGCCATCGGCTGCCACTCATAAAGATGGCGCCAATGGCCCTTTGCCCTTACCATGTGACAGGGTATCCGTGCCATTGGCCGGCTCCTGTCACATGGTAGGAGCACTGGATGGCTGGCGCCATCTTTAAAGATGACGGCGGCCATCTTTATGATGGTGGCGGCCATCTTTAAATACGGCGGCAGCCATCTTTACGATGGCGGCGGCCATCTTTAAAGATGGCGCCGGCCAGCCAGTGCTCCTACCATGTGACAGGGGCCGGCCAATGGCACGGATACCCTGTCATATGGTAAGGGCAAAGGGCCATCGGCGCCATCTTTATGAGTGGCAGGCGACGGCCTGAGAACGGGAGATCGCTCCCGGGACCACCACTAGACCACCAGGTAATTTTAAAATGTTTTTGGGGGGGGGTTCGGGAGGGTGGGGAAAGCTAAGGGGTCATTTTTAAAGGGTCGGGTGGATTTTTTTTTTATTGGGCCATCGGCGCCATTTTTGAGTGGCAGCCAAAATGGCGCCGATGGACCGAGAGCAGGAGATCGGTCCCTGTGCCCCCACTGGACCACCAGGTACTTGTAAAAAGCTTTGGGGGGGGTTCAGGAGGGTGGGGGAAGGTAAGGGATGCATTTTATAGGGTCGGGGTGGGTTTAGGGGTTTTTTTGGTGTGCCGGTTTTCCCCGCCCTCCCCCGATTTACGATTTTTCACGATAAATCAGAGAATTTCTATTGTATCGCGACTCTTAACGATTTAAAATATATCTGATGATTGTTTTAAATCGTCAAAAAACGATTCACATCCCTAGAACCCACTAACCCAAAATTCGGGTTCCCCGGGTTTCAAAGGCCAGACCACGGGAAATACAATATTTCCTGTGGCGGGCTGAAAACGAAGCCCAAACCAAAAGGTTCGGGCTTTGCACATCTCTATTATCTAATGGCATAGAAAGTAATGCACATTGGGCAGTGAGTTCAACTGGGACATCTAAAAGATTGTTTAACCAGATAGTTATTTCTTTCCAAAATAGTAGTAGTCTAGCACATTACCACCAAATGTGGAAAAAGGAAGCAATCTCACCACAATCTTTCCAGCATAATTCACTAACTAAAGGAAATATATGATGTAGCTTTACAAGTGTAATATGCCATCTATTTAATAGTTTATATCAGTTTCCTTGAGGTGAAGCCAAAATGGAACATTTACTAGAGCTGGTAAATATAGTATTCCAATCTTTTTGAGTTAATGCAATTCCTAAATCGGATTCCCAAGCTACACAGTGTGTGTGTGTGGGGGGGGGGGGGAAATAATTGCCACCTTCCATTAGTAAGCTGTACAATTTGGTTACTTCACCCCTAATTTTATCCGTTTCATTGCAATACACTTCACTGACCTGCCCTGACATATGAGAGAAGCTCTATGTAAAGAAAGTATGAAATGTGTGAGGTACTACAGATATCCATAATATTATAATAAATAAATTATAATAAATAAATTTGATAAATACATAATAAATGTAATAGCATATTACAAAAACATGCTAAGCAAGACGAAGCGAGATTACTACAGCAACACAATCCAAAACTTCTCAAATAACCCAAAATCTCTATTCAACATAGTAAACAACTTAATTTTAGAAAACAACAACACCAACACTCTCCCAAGCAAAAACCTAAGCCAAGAACTCGCAATCTTCATTAAAAACAAAGTCAGTTGAAGCGTCAGGTAACTAAGAAGTGATTGAGAGAAAGGCTGTGGCTGCCTTACTGGGGGTTAGGTGTCCAGACGGCCCCAACAGAGCGTAGCTGAGCCCATTTATGATGTCATAATTGTGGGATGGAAGGGGCTTAAAATCTGCTCCTTGGAGCTGGTGTTTGCAGCGCCAGGTCACTGAGAAGTGACTGAGAGAAAGGCTGTGGCTGCCTTACTGGGGGTGCGGTCTCCAAATGGCCCCGATAGAGCGCAGCTGAGCCCATTTATGATGTCATAATTGTGGGATGGAAGGGGCTTAAAATCTGCTCCTTGGAGCTGGTGTTTGCAGCGCCAGGTCACTGAGAAGTGACTGAGAGAAAGGCTGTGGCTGCCTTACTGGGGGTGCGGTGTCCAGGCAGCCCCGATGGAGCGCAGCTGAGTCCATTTGTGACATCATAATTGTGGGACAGAAGGGGCTTAAAATCTGCTCCTTGGTGGCGCCCAGTCGATGCCGGCATGCAGTCGACGCCGGTGTGCTGCCAAAGACACACTCGCCAAAGAGGCGCGTGCAGATTTTTCAGCTTCTTCAGATTCTTTGGATTTTTGGACTCCTTCCCGCAAAACTATTGGTGAAAGGAACCTCTTCTCGAGTACTGGTGTCACCGTTTGCATTGGAACCAAGGTAAATTAACTAACTAGAATGTACACTATTCAATTTAGTATTGTTTTAAATGCCTCACTCAGCACGAAAGAGAAAGGCCAGAGAACGCCAGGCCTCAGACATAACAGAGTCCATCTCTAAAATGGGACCAATGAATATGCATGTTCGACGAGGATTACAGAAAGGGGATGAAGGATCACTGAATGTTAGGAGGGGAGAAGAGGAGCCCTCTGCATCTCTAGAGCTCTTAACATCACTCTCCCCAAGTGAGAAATCCCCTCCGGTGAACCCAGCTGAAAAATTACAGCTGACCCCAGGAGACCTATACCCAACAGATGGAGTAAGGGGAAGCTCTCCCTTGGGGCAAGGACGTCAGCTGGAAAATCTTTCAGCCTTAAGTAACATCTTGGGACCCGGTCAGGCTTCAATCGAGACTGTGGAAGAGGGTTCTGTGGTAACAGAGGATGGGGATCATATTACTCAGTTCAAACCTTTAGTTAAACCACAGGATTTCTCTTTAGAAAATATATGGGAGGCCATTATGAAGTAAATAAAAATATGGGTGATCAAATGTTGGCAATATTAAATACTGTATTATTAAAAAAGAAAAATGTGGAGGATATAGAAACTGAAAATAAAATAGTGAAAAATGAATTAATGCAAGTAAAGGAAGAAATAGGAAAGTCCCGGGAGGTACAAACTATGATGATGAAGAAAAATCTGCTATTACAGCTCAAAATAGAAAAGTTGGAGAATGCAGCTAGGGTAAGGAATATACGGTGTATAAATTTCCCTAAATCATCTACGTTGACCCCATTGTTTTTATGGAGAAAATATTTAATGGAAAATTTAAATATCTCAGAAGCAACTTTACCCATAATATCTAAGCTGTTTTATTTACCTCCAATGAAAAAATCAACAGTTGTTAGAGATATCGGTAATTTAAAAATAGAGGAATTAATTCATAAGGCTCCTCTTCAAGATAAAGATTTAAACGTTTCAGAATTACTTGAACAAACAGATATAGAATCAGTAGTGCCATCAACATTAATAATATCTTTCATGTTAGAGTCCAATAAAGATTGGATTTTCAAAAAATTTCTTTTAAATAGATTCAAGGAATTTAAGGTGTGCAAGGTGCAATTATTCCCTGACTTAGTGCCAACAACACAGAGACGTAGAAAACAGTTTCTTGTGCTGAAGTCTCAAATATTACAAATGGGAATGTTTTTCATTTTGAAATATCCTTGCAAATGCCTGATAAAATATGAAGGCAAAGTTATGTATTCCTACAACCGGATCAGTTA
The DNA here is from genome assembly GCF_901001135.1 of Rhinatrema bivittatum. Lineage (NCBI taxonomy): Eukaryota > Metazoa > Chordata > Amphibia > Gymnophiona > Rhinatrematidae > Rhinatrema > Rhinatrema bivittatum. The sequence goes on from NC_042633.1 coordinate 13,504,347, forward strand.
ACACAATTTATCCAAAGTAAAATGAAGTCCGCCACCAGCTCTACCCCAAAACCCATCTAACACAGCCTTATGTGATATGACGTGATCTCCCTCAGTTTAAATATGTGTAATCCCAGTTAGTTGAGTAATAAGTTTAAAAAATAGATAATGTTTGGGTATTGTGTACCTTGGATTCAACTGTGGGCTAAGCACAGGTAAATAGAGTTAATAAAACAAAATTAATTGGATTGGATTTTAATATAAATTAACATCACATTTAATAATTGTTAAATTTAAAAAAATTGTTCAAACTGCTTGCTGAAAGTAATATATGGAATAAGAAAAATTGGTATATTTGATTAGGTGAAAGGGGAAAGTAATACTTTGTCTTTAACTAAAGATTTAATGTTCCTTATAGTGTATACTTTAATATGAATTCTGTAACCTGTGATAAATTTAAGAAAATTATGCTTGAATTGTATTGTAAATGAAGAAATAGAAAATAGAAAACAAAAAAACAAAGTCAGCAAAATAACGGAGAAAATAAACAAAACCCCAAACCACAATACTCAGCTAAACATCAAAGATATCACACCATGGGCCACTTTCGACAGAATATCAACTACTGAAACGGAGAAACCAATTAAATCATTAAACCCAGCCTGTCATGAACTCGACATAATACCTACACGATTCCTAAAAGAAATATCTCAAACCATCACTCCAGCCATCACAGCAATCATAAATAAATCACTAGAAGAAGGGGAACTTCCAAACAAATTAAAAATTGCCACCATAAAACCAGTCATAAAAAAAAAGAATCTCAATCCTAAAGATCCCAACGACTACCACCCAATTTCAAACTTATCGTTCCTTTCCAAACTAACTGAAAAGGCAGCCCTTAAAGAACTCAACGATCATCTAGATTCGAACAACATCCTTTATCCCACCCAACACGGATTCCGAAAAACCTACAGCACTGAAACCCTACTCCTCAATCTATCAAGCACAATCATAAGGGGTTTCAACAATGGTCAACGATACATCCTCATCCTACTAGACCTATCCGCTGCCTTCGATACTGTCGATCATAAAAGCTTAATCTCCAGATTATCAGAAATTGGCCTAACCGATAAAACACTATCCTGGTTCGCATCATTCCTCCAAAACAGATCATACAAGGTAAACATCAACAACCACTCCTCCAATGCCATTCCACTTGAAACCGGAGTCCCTCAAGGCTCTGCTCTATCGGCAACCCTGTTCAACATATATCTACTACAACTATGTCAACTACTCTCAATTCTCAGCGTCACATACGTCTTGTATGCCGACGACATCCAATTAATTATACCACTAACAAACACCATAGAGAATGCTCTAAAACTCTCAGCCACATACCTTAATAACATAAAAAACCTACTAAATCAAATGAAACTCTGCCTTAATACCGATAAGACTGAATGTATACTACTCGAAAGAATTAACTCTGGAGACCACCAGACACATACTATTCCTATAGACAATACCCTCATCAAGCTAAAAGAAAATGTGAAAGATCTTGGAATTTGGACTGACCCTGAGCTTAACCTAAAAAAAAACATCACAATGAAAATAAAAGATGGCTTCCACAAACTATTAATTCTCAAACACCTCAAACCACTATTAAACCAACCAGATTTCAGAACTATTCTGCAATCCCTGATTTTCTCAAGCATCGATTATTGTAACTCACTCATGATAGGGCTACCACACATAAAGAAAGGTGGAAAGAAGGCAAAACGATTACCGGCATGGTTAAAAGGGGAGGTGAAAGAAGCTGTTTTAGCCAAAAGATCTTCATTCAAAAATTGGAAGAAGGATCCAACAGAAGAAAATAGGATAAAGCACAAACATTGGCAAGTTAAATGTAAGACATTGATAAGACAGGCTAAGAGAGAATTTGAAAAGAAGTTGGCTGTAGAGGCAAAAACTCACAGTAAAAACTTTTTAAATATATCCGAAGCAGAAAGCCTGTGAGGGAGTCAGTTGGACCGTTAGATGATCGAGGGGTTAAAGAGGCACTTAAAGAAGATAAGGCCATTGCAGAAAGATTAAATGATTTCTTTGCTTCGGTGTTTACTGAAGAGGATGTTGGGGAGGTACCCGTAATGGAGAAGGTTTTCATGGGTAATGATTCAGATGGACTGAATCAAATCACGGTGAACCTAGAAGATGTGGTAGGCCTGATTGACAAACTGAAGAGTAGTAAATCACCTGGACCAGATGGTATACACACCAGAGTTCTGAAGGAACTAAAAAATGAAATCTCAGACCTATTAGTAAAAATTTGTAACCTATCATTAAAATCATCCATTGTACCTGAAGACTGGAGGATAGCAAATGTAACCCCAATATTTAAAAAGGGCTCCAGGGGCAATCCGAGAAACTACAGACCGGTTAGCCTGACTTCAGTGCCAGGAAAAATAGTGGAAAGTGTTCTCAACATCAAAATCACAGAACTTATAGAAAGACATGGTTTAATGGAACAAAGTCAGCATGGCTTTACCCAGGGCAAGTCTTGCCTCACAAATCTGCTTCACTTTTTTAAAGGATTTAATAAACATGTGGATAAAGGTGAACCGGTAGATGTAGTATACTTGGATTTTCAGAAGGCGTTTGACAAAGTTCCTCATGAGAGGCTTCTAGGAAAAGTAAAAAGTCATGGGATAGGTGGCGATGTCCTTTCGTGGATTGCAAACTGGCTAAAAGACAGAAAACAGAGAGTAGGATTAAATGGGCAATTTTCTCAGTGGAAGGGAGTGGACAGTGGAGTGCCTCAGGGATCTGTATTTGGACCCTTACTGTTCAATATATTTATAAATGATCTGGAAAGAAATACGACGAGTGAGATAATCAAATTTGCAGATGACACAAAATTGTTCAGAGTAGTTTAATCACAAGCAGATTGTGATAAATTGCAGGAAGACCTTGTGAGACTGGAAAATTGGGCATCCAAATGGCAGATGAAATTTAATGTGGATAAGTGCAAGGTGATGCATATAGGGAAAAATAACCCATGCTATAATTACACAATGTTGGGTTCCATATTAGGTGCTACAACCCAAGAAAGAGATCTAGGTGTCATAGTGGATAACACATTGAAATCGTCGGTTCAGTGTGCTGCGACAGTCAAAAAAGCAAACAGAATGTTGGGAATTATTAGAAAGGGAATGGTGAATAAAACGGAAAATGTCATAATGCCTCTGTATTGCTCCATGGTGAGACCGCACCTTGAATACTGTGTACAATTCTGGTCGCCGCATCTCAAAAAAGATATAATTGCAATAGAGAAGGTACAGAGAAGGGCTAACAAAATGATGAGTGGAATGGAACATCTCCCCTATGAGGAAAGACTAAAGAGGTTAGGACTTTTCAGCTTGGAGAAGAGACGGCTGAGGGGGGATATGATAGAGATGTTTAAAAGCATGAGAGGTCTAGAACGGGTAGATGTGAATCAGTTATTTACTAGGGATGGGAATCGTTTTTTGACGATTTAAAATATCGTCCGATATATTTTAAATCGTCAAAAATCATTAGAGCCGCGATACAATAACAATTCCCCCGATTTATCGTCAAAAAATCGTAAATCGGGGGAAGGGGGAGGGGAAGGGGGAGGGCGGGAAAATCGGCACACTAAAACAACCCTAAAACCCACCCCGACCCTTTAAAATAAATCCCCCACCCTCCCGAACCCCCCCAAATGCCTTAAATTACCTGGGGTCCAGAGGAAGGGTCCCGGTGTGATCTTTTACTCTCGGACCTCCGTGCGTTTGTAGAAATGGCGCCGGCGCTACCTTTGACTGTCATATGACAGGTCAAAAGCCGGCGCCGGCGCCCCCTCCTGACCCCCCAAGGCTTGCCAATAATCCCTGGGGGTCCAGCAGGGGGTCCGAAAGCGATTTCGTTTTCGGCTGCCAGTAACCAAAATGGCGCCAATAGCCTTTGCCCATACTATGTCACAGAGGCTTTCGGCACCATTGGTCAGCTCCTGTCACATGATAGGAGCACAAGATGGCGCCGATGGCCATGTGACAGGGGCTGACCAATAGCGCCGAAAGCCCCTGTGACATGGTAGTTTGGGCTATTCGGCGCCATTTTGAGGCGCAGGGCTTGCACTACACCGGGCACGGAGGGCAAATGGAAGCCGGGGACCGCGCTGGACCACCAGGGATGTACTACTTAGTAAGTCTTGGGGAGGGATCGGGATGGGGGGGGGGGGGTAGTTTGTATTTAGAAAACAAATTTTAAATGCTTGGGGTGGTTTTTTATTAAAAAAAAAAAATGTGTGCCCCTCTCCCCAGGCAAACCCGAAAACCGAATTTTCCCCGAAATTTGGGGAAAATTCATTTCGGGTTTCGGGGACAACGAAACAGCAACGAAGTAGGAAATTTCGTTCAATTTCCTACTTCGGGTGAAAAACGATACACATCTCTAGTTAGTATAGCTGTGTTTAAAAAAGGATTGGATAAGTTTTTGGAGGAGAAGTCCATTACCTGCTATTAAGTTCACTTAGAGAATAGCCACTGCCATTAGCAATGGTAACATGGAATAGACTTAGTTTTTGGGTACTTGCCAGGTTCTTATGGCCTGGATTGGCCACTGTTGGAAACAGGATGCTGGGCTTGATGGACCCTTGGTCTGACCCAGTATGGCATTTTCTTATGTTCTTATGTTCTTACCCAAATCAACCACACGCCTGCTACAAATACTAGAGAACGCCACTGCTCGAATCCTCACCAGTCAAAAAAAAACAGATCACATCTCTCCTGTTCTAAAAGAGCTGCACTGGCTACCTGTTGAAAAAAGAATAGAATTCAAAGTTCTAACCATCCTTCACAATTCAATCCACAACAGTGACTTTGTCTGCCTTAACACCCTAATCCAAAAACGCAACACTCAACGTAATACCAGATCAATAAACAAAGCACAGCTAGAGATCCCATCAGTCAGAAACGCAAAACTTACCACTGTAAGAAAAAGAGCAGTCTCAATAGCTGGACCACGTCTCTGGAATCCTCTTCCAGAAAGTCTCTTATAAAGCAACACAAAAATTTTCAAAAAACTACTCAAAACCTGGCTATTCGAACAAGCCTACAAAGATGGGATAGGATAAACTACTCAACGTGACACTACCCTAACCAAGAAAATAATGTCCGTGAAACAATCCTTTCCCTTATAAAACACTCCCTACACTTTATACTCATTATTATAACCAACTATTCTCAACGTAACTAGTAGCTTCCCACCTATAAAAATATATTCAATATGTCGCTACACCTTTCTATGCAACCCCTATAATCAAACTGCTATATTACAAAACTATCCCCCCACCGTTATCTACTGGATATATTAAGACTGTTCATGAAATCTGTTCTTGAAAGCATCCCCTCTTCGGGACTAAGGCACATAGTTAAATTGTTTCATTAAAAAACTCTTGTTTTATCACTCTCCCACAGAAATCGATGTAAACCATAGAAACAGAAACATAGAAAAATAGAAATGACGGCAGAAGAAGACCAAACGGCCCATCCAGTCTGCCCAGCAAGCTACGCACTTTGGGGCGGATTTTCAGAGCCCTGCTCGCGTAAATCCGCCCAAAACCGGGCGGATTTACGCGAGCAGGGCCCTGCGCGCCGGTGAGCCTATTTACATAGGCTCACCGGCGCGCGCAGAACCCCGGGACTCACGTAAGTCCCGGGGTTTTCGGAGTGGGCGTGTCGGGAGGCGTGTCGGGGGGCGGGGCCGGAGCGCGTGGCGTTGCGGGGGCGTGTCGGCAGTGTTTTGGGGGCGGGTACGGGGGCGTGGCTACGGCCCGGGGGCGTGGCCGCGCCCTCCGTACCCGCCCCCAGGTCGCGGCCCGGCGCGCAGGAGGCCCGCTGGCGCGCGGGGATTTACGCCTCCCGGAGGGAGGCGTAAATCCCCCGACAAAGGTAGGATGGGGGTTTAGACAGGGCCGGGCGGGTGGGTTAGGTAGGGGAAGGGAGGGGAAGGTGAGGGGAGGGCAAAGGAAAGTTCCCTTCTAGGCCGCTCCGATTTCGGAGCGGCCTAGGAGGGAACGGGGGTAGGCTGCGCGGCTCGGCGCGCGCAGGCTATACGAAATCGATAGCCTTGCGCGCGCCGATCCAGGATTTTAGCCGATACGCGCGACTACGCGCGTATCTACTAAAATCCAGCGTACTTTTGTTTGCGCCTGGAGCGCAAACAAAAGTAGGCTGTTCGCGCTCGTCTGAAAATCTACCCCACAATCCATTTTTTTTCCCTTTTTCTCTCTCCCACCTGTTACTATTGGCTTCCAGTACCCTCCAGCCATAATTCCCCTCCACCCCACCACAATGTAGAGAGCAGCGCCGTATCTGCATCTAAGTGAACATCCAGCTCAATTAGGGGTAGCAACTGCTGTAACAAGCAGGCCACACCCCTGCCCCATACTCTTACCCACCCCTGTTTGGTTTTTTTTGTTTGTTTGTTTGTTTTGTTTTTTATTTTTTTTTGGAGATGGCAGCCCTCCATCCTTCTGCTCTGTGAAGGTGGAACACCAACCACTGGCAGCCCACTCCGTGAATGCCTCTGTGGCTACTGCCGCTCCATGCAGTGTTTTGCTGCCTCCTCTTTATTCACGCCCTCTAGACTTGATGGATCCACAGTGTTTATCCCACGCCCCTTTGAAGTCCTTCACAGCTTTAGACTTCACCAATTTCTCCGGAAGGGCATTCCAGGCATCAACCACCCTTTCCGTGAAGAAATACTTCCTGACCATTTATATAAACCACTAGCTGTACCCGGCCACGCATTGCAGTGGCAGAGCCAGGTTAAGTGGAAAAGAAAGAAAAGAGAATGGGGATAATCACCCCCTGCCCCCACCCCCCGAACATGGATGCAAGAACATCCCCATGTCCCCCCCCTTCAGGCCCACCGATACCTGTCAAAAATGGTAGTCGGTGGAGTGGGCGTTCGTTCCGGCATGGAAGTATTAGCGCCGGGCCCTTGGCAGCCAGCACTGAAACTGTCTCCGACGGCTGTTAGAAATTACTCTGTCAGTGGGGTGGAGCAATGGGAGCGGTCGTCTCGCTCAGATAGTAAGGGCGAAGGTGCGCCAGTTGCCAGTCCAGAAAATGGCGTCGACGGGCCCTCGCCCTTACTATCAGGTCGATACTCTAAGGCCGCGGTAGAAAGAGTGCGGCATTGCCAGGCGCATCCCTCGTTCCCCGCACGCACAGTTCTCTTCACCTAGCGCTCGATACTCTCTTCTAATTGCATGCAAATGCATGCCGCGGCTGCGAAGCCTTAGGCAAGCGTTAGGCCTGCGCAACCCATTTTACTGTATAGAGCGCCTATACAGTATCCTGGGCTCGCGGGCCTAACGCTTCACGGCCGCGCTGGTATCTGTCATTTCAAATGACATTTGAAATGACAGGTACCAGGAAGTGGACAGTTATGTTCCCCGATGCTCGGCAAACTTTCCCCCAGCCCCCGCTCAACTGCCCTGGCCCCGTCCGGTCTCCGGTGCAGCCCCAGTCTGTCTCCTCCTCCCGAGGCAAAAAAAAAAAAAACCAAAAAAGTAGCAAGGCTCGGGCCTGCTACGATAGTCCCTTCTCCCTTCTCCTCTCCTCCCGATTTCGGCGCTCAAGGCGGCCGGGTGGGCGTGCATTCATCCAGGCAGAGGGAGCCGGCGGCGAAAGCGGCCTCCGGCTCCCTCTGCCTGGATGAATGCATGGCCCCCGCCGGCAGTGAATGAATGCCCGTGCGATTTCGGCGCTCATGCCTTGAGCGCTGAAATCGCACGGGCATTCATTCATGCATCAAATTCCTTATAGGAAAACCTCTTTCTAACAAATAAGTTGATCTCCAGCCTTTTTTTTTTTTTTTTAAATCAGAAAAAGACCACTGAACCCTAGTCATAATGAAAATAACTTTGGCTCCTGAATGGGCAACTGATTAGACTGGGATAAACAGAAACAATGCCCGTGCGATTTCGGCGCTCAAGGCATGAGCGCCGAAATTGCACGGGCATTCATTCACTGCCGGCGGGGGCCGTGCATTCATCCAGGCAGAGGGAGCCGGAGGCCGCTTTCGCCGCCGGCTCCCTCTGCCTGGATGAATGCACGCCCACCCGGCCGCCTTGAGCACCGAAATCGGGAGGAGGGGAGAAGGGAGAAGGGACTTCCGTAGCAGGCCCGAGCCTTGCTACTTTTTGGTTTTTTTTTTTTGCTTCGGGAGGAGGGGACAGGACTGGGGCTGCACCGGAGACCGGACGGGGCCTTGAGCGCCGAAATCGCCCCCATTTTTTACACTTTATTCCCGTTTTAATTTTCTAACACCACACTAACACCAAGTAGAGGGTGGCGGTAAACTAACAGGTTAAGGACGCGGCAAAATAGTGGGTTACAAAGGGGATAATCTGAGCACGCGTCACAGTATCGTAGGGGAATAGCTAATTCCTTCATTATACAGCTAATTCGTTCATTTACATATCATATACATGCTGCGTGCGGAAAGGGTTATGTGTCTGTTTTAAGAAGCGCTAAGGACGCGTGAAACTGGAGACTGTATCGCTGGATCGCCTTACGCATCCGAATTGTGCGCTCCCAGCTCGTTACAGACGGGAAATCCTCAACCGCACGTTACAGTATCGACCTGTATGTCACATGGGCTACTGCCGCCATTGGCGTTCCCGAGTGTCCTAGTAAGGGACAGAGCCATCGGCACCATTTTGATTGCTGGCAGCCGAAGGCCGTAGTGTATGCGATGCGTCCCGGAGCGGTGTTGCCCCCCCCCCCCCAGCTGGAGCAGCCCGAACTATTCTGCCGTTTTGCGTGTGTTCTGAGGGTGTGGGCAGTAAGTAGAAAAGTCATGTGCGTGGGGGGTGTGAGGAGGGTGTTTTTGTGTGAGTTTGTAGGGTGTGGGAATAGCAAACATGTGGCATGTTAGTGGCCTCCCGGTGTAGCATGCTGGAATTTTGTGGGTTTTTGTGTGTTTTGGGAGGGTGTGTGAAGTAAGTACAATTGGCATGTGTGCGGGGGGGTGTGAGGAGGGTGGATTTGTGTCTGTTCGGAGGGTGTGTGAATCCCAAACATTGGTCACGTGTGTGTGGGGTGTGAGCATTTGTGCAAGGTGTAAGAGCTTGCGCTTGCGTCCAGCAGATGTCGCTGTTTTGTGGAACCAAATTTTAAAACTTTTTCACCAGCCCCCGGTGTGACATACATGTAATGTAAGTGTAGAATAACCTTGCCGTATGTGAGGTGAAGCTTGTGTCCAAATTTGAAAGCAATCGGTTCACGCGTTGCTGTGGCTGAGCCTGGTTAAGTTGAAAAAACAGAACAGAGCAGTAAAGGTTATAGTTTGTGTGTTTTTTTTTTTTTTTACCCCAAATGAACAGCACCAGCAAAGAATAGTTTAAATATGCAAGCACACCTTCCTGCCCCCCCCCCCCCCACAACCCGGCAAAATAGAGCAACCCACGCTACAGCCCCCCTCTCAGGAGATGTGGAGAATGAGTGCCCCCCCCCCCCTGTGAAAAACGCACGGCGGAAAATAAGAACGGTCCCCCACCATGCTCCTCCCCGGCTACCTGTGTAAACTGCCAGCCAGTGGCGAGGGTGTGTGCTAGGGTTTGTTCCGCCGGCTGCCATGTTGCAAAACTTCACCGGTGAAAGATGTGCGTCAGGATTCCTGACCTAGTAAGGGCAAATGTCTGCTGAGGATATGGCGCCGATGGGCTCTTGCCCTTACTATGTCACATGGTGTACCGACGTCATTGTTGTCTCCGTATAGCATAGTAAGGGCAAGGTCCGCCGGCACCATTTTGGTTGCTGGCATCCGACTGCCCTACTGAATGCGATGTGTCCCGGACTATTCCTGTGGTGCCGGCGGAGAAGCACGGACTTGTTTCAGGTGTAGTGTGTGATCGGAGTGCAGTGCATGGGTGGGTGGAAGAGGGTACTTTAATTTAAATTTGGAGGGTGTGTGAAATGCGTGGCTTCCCAATGTAGCAGCCAGGAATCCGTGTTTTGGTGTGTTTTGGGAGGGTGGGTGAAGTAAGTGACATTGGCAGGCGTGTGGGTGGGAGTGTGTGGTGTGATGAGTGTGGATTTCTGTGTGTTATGAGGGAGTGTGAATGAAAGACAATAGCCCTGTGTGGGGGTGGGGTGTGGTGTGTGAGTGTGTGTGAAAGGTGTAAGAGGTTGCGCTTGCGCTGACGGCTACCAGATGTCGCTGTTGTGTGTAAGCAATTTTTAAACTTGTATTACCTGTCACAGGTGTGACCTATATGTAATGTAAGTGTATAAGATCCTTCCCGTATGGGAAGTGAATGTTGTGTGCAAATTTAAATGCATTCGGTTAAGCGGTTGGCGAGATTAGCGACGACGTACAAACTATTTAACATTTTTATTTATATAGATGACTGGAGCATGATCCGACCAGGAAATGACCCCAATATCAGCTCTGCACCCTCTATTTTGTAATAATTTATCTTTAAGGAAATAATCAATATGAGAATATGACCCATTGGGGTGGAGAGAAAAAGGTATAAGACTGAGAATGTTGGAATAAATGCTGCCAACTGTCCACTAGGCCCCAATAATATATCAGGGATTGTAATGTTGTAATGAATGCCTGGGCTCCTGAAATAGTAAACAGAGGGCGTCATTTATCAAAATGCAATAAGGCGTTTTCGCATGCGTTAAGGGCTTATCGCATGCGATGCAAATACCAAAAATAGGAGGAGTTAGGGCTGGGTTAGCCTGTCTGCAAAGAGCTATTGCACAGCCATAACACTGATTTTAACAACACCTCTTTGGATTGTGTTAGGCTGTGTGATAGCAGCTGTGACCATGTGGTAAGGAGAGAGAGAGAGAGAGAGAGAGAGAGAGAGAGAGAGAGAGAGAGAGAGAGAGAGAGAGAGAGAGAGAGAGAGAGAGAGAGAGAGAGCACACCTGGCCATAATATCATGGCCCATAGGTAGGTATTTGTATCCCTATGGTAGGGCCACCTATTAACTCGAGGTGGGGATTAGGTAAGAGTGTAGGGGGTTAGGGGCCACTTTGACATTCTACATGATACCTACGAACAGAACAGTGGTCTCTTGTGAAGATTTGCTGGCCTTCCGAGTGAGGAAACTCACTCCAAGATGAGATTTGGGCAAGGTTCTCTCAACCTAGCTTGATGGACTCTCTACCTGGGTAGAGTTGAGAGAACCTTGCCCAAATCTCATCTTGGAGTGTGTTTCCTCACTCGGAAGGCCAGCAAATCTTCACAAGAGACCACTGTTTTGTTCGTAGGTATCACGTAGAATGTCAAAGTGGCCCCTAACCCCCTACACTCTTACCTAATCCCCACCTCGAGTTACTAGGTGGCCCTACCATAGGGATACAAATACCTACCTATGGGCCATGATATTATGGTCAGGCACTCTCTCTCTCTCTCTCTCTCTCTCTCTCTCTCTCTCTCTCTCTCTCTCTCTCTCTCTCATTCTCATCATTCACATCATTCAACCACTGGGGGACCATTAAAAATGGTCTCCCAGTGGTTGAATGCAGGAAATACAACAGGTCTGGCACTTATAGCAGAATCTGAAATGGTATCACAATTTGCACTAACTTAGCTTTTCACACAAGTAATTAGCATAATTATCTTACCACTCATTTAGTTACCTGCTAAATCCTGTACCTTTTTACAGCTCTCCAGTTATTGGCTCTCAAATTTCTCCCTGGTTGTTTTTTTTTCAGCTATTTTTCCAAGTTTGTTCTTCCTTGTTTAATGTAATGCATAATGCATACCTTATGCTCTGTTTTTGTTTCAATGTAAACCGATGTGATTTGTAACATGTTTACAAGAATATTGGTATAAAAAAAATGTTAAATAAATAAATAAATAAAATAAATAAAACACACCCCTTTTGCTATCACATGAGGTATTTACCACAGTTTGATAAATCCACCCCAGAGGTTGGTGAGACTTATCCAGAGTGGGAGTATGGGTCAAATTAAAGTCTCTGCCTACAATTATTGAACCCTCCACATGCGTTAATACAACTTATCAATGGACAGAAAAAAAGAGGAGAGTAAAACTTTCCTTACCCACCCTCAATTTTAATAAAATATAGGGATGTGCAGAGCAAAATTTTATGTTCATATTTTTTATGTCCGAAAGGGGGTCCCACTTGCGGCCAATATGGACATAAAAAAAATCCAATGAGTTGGGTATATGTACATATGTGCAAAAAAAAATTTTAAACCCCCTCACCCTCCTTAATCCCCCCCCCAGACTTACCACAACTCCCTGGTGATCGAGCGAGGAGTGAGGACGTCATTTCTGCAATCCTTGGCGAGAAGCATGTGACGTCGGTGGCACGTCGAGTGACGCGGCGTCACGTGATTCCCGGCGAGTTCGCGTCGGACGGCTCGTTCGGCCCAAAAAGAACTTTTGGCCAGCTTGAGGGGGTCAGGAGGCCCCCCCAAGCTGGCCAAAAGTTCTTTTTGGGCCGAACGAGCCGTCCGGCGCGAACGAGCCGGGAATCACGTGGCGCCGCGTCACTCAGACGCGACGTCACGTGATTCCCGGCAAGTTCGCGCCGGACGGCTCGTTCGGCCCAAAAAGAACTTTTGGCCAGCTTGAGGGGGTCAGGAGGCCCCCCCAAGCTGGCCAAAAGTTCTTTTTGGGCCGAACGAGCCGTCCGGCGCGAACGAGCCGGGAATCACGTGGCGCCGCGTCACTCAGACGCGACGTCACGTGATTCCCGGCAAGTTCGCGCCGGACGGCTCGTTCGGCCCAAAAAGAACTTTTGGCCAGCTTGAGGGGGTCAGGAGGCCCCCCAAGCTGGCCAAAAGTTTTTTTTGGGCCGAACGAGCCGTCCGGCGCGAACGAGCCGGGAATCACGTGATGCCGACGTCACGTGATTCCCGGCTCGTTCGCGCCGGACGGCTCGTTCGGCCCAAAAAGAACTTTTGGCCAGCTTGGGGGGGCCTCCTGACCCCCCCAAGCTGGCCAAAAGTTCTTTTTGGGCCGAACGAGCCGTCCGGCGCGAACTTGCCGGGAATCACGTGACGTCGCGTCTGAGTGACGCGGCGCCACGTGATTCCCGGCTCGTTCGCGCCGGACGGCTCGTTCGGCCCAAAAAGAACTTTTGGCCAGCTTGGGGGGCCTCCTGACCCCCTCAAGCTGGCCAAAAGTTCTTTTTGGGCCGAACGAGCCATCCGGCGCAAACGAGCCGGGAATCACGTGACGCCGGCGTCACTCGACGTGCCGCCGTCACATGCTTCTCGCCAAGGATTGCAGAAATGGCGTCCTCACTCCTCGCTCCATCACCAGGGAGTTGTGGTAAGTCGGGGGGGGGGGGATTAAGGAGGGTGAGGGGGTTTATATATTTATTTTGGCTCAACAATCGCGATTTCCCACATATCGAACATATCTATGTTCGATATGTGGGAAATCCGATCGTTTATGTCGAATCAATTTTTTAAGTAAAAAAAAAATATGAGTTGCGTTTTACTAATGCGGTCAATCCGAATGCACACCCCTAATAAAATATAACATCCCCCTGGATCCAATATCTGATGGAGGACCTCATAAGTAACAGATGATGAAATAAGTATGCCCACTCCAGCATATCTGGAGCCTCTGGAGCTGGCAGCCAGATAGAAATTTGCAAACCCCTTAAGAGATAAAAGGTACTCATGCCACTTTCTTAAATTAGTTTCTTGAATGAAAACAACATTGGCCTTATGTAAAGTAATCTCTGCCATCAATAATTGCTGCTTCCTGAAGGAATTATGACCTTTGACATTTAAAGATAAGAATCTTGTAACCATTTTGATAGAATAAATTTAAAGCTGGTCCCCCTTTTATACACTGTGCACGCTCATAATAGGATAACTGAATCAACTCATGACATATATGATTCGCCCAATGAGACCTGAGCCAGTATGAAAAGGCAGATTTTCTCTGCAACCAGACTTGTGTTGGTGAACTCTAGCTCCTCTGGTACTCCCCGTATCCAGAGATTGCACCTTCTGGTGCGGTTTTCAAGATCTACCATTTTTTCTAGCAATTATTCTATGTCAACATGAATGGTTTGTTGCTGAGTCTAAAGCATCGATCTAGAATTCCTTTTAACTGATCTGGATCAAAAAATAAATATAAATCATCTTGTCTCTTTATCAAACATTTACATGGAAACTTTAAAACAAAAGTGTATCTCAATGAAAGGACTTCTTGGCGGTATGCCAAGAAAGCCTTTCTTCTAAGTTGCGTAGATATAGCCAGATCAGGGAAAATTTTTATAGCCTTACCAAGAAATATATCAGATAACGAACAGAAAGAAGCCAATAGAGTACTCCAGGAAATAATGTTCGCAGAGGAGTCTTCCAAAAAATTTGAAAGATTACCCTGGAACATTTCCCTTCTTTCAGCATTCGAGATTGAGGAAGAAAATAACAGGTATTTATGGTTGGTGCCTGATCCAGTACAAATCCAAGAGTTTCTAACAGAAATTTTTTTAAAATAATAATTGGATCTTCACCAAAAATTCTTGGAAAATTAAGGAACCTGATATTAAAACATTTCTATACGCCTAGACATAATTTCTTTTGAGCCCAACGAGGGGTCAGGAGGCCCCCCCAAGCTGGCCAAAAGTTCCTTTTGAGCCCAACGAGGGGTCCGGGAGCGAACCCAAGGGGAATCACGTGACGCCGCGTCACTCTGCCGTGGCGCCGGCGTCACTCCCTAATTTCTTAGGGATGTGCATCCCTAATTTCTTAGGGATGTGCAGACCAAAAGTTTAAGTTCATAAGTCCATAAGTCGAAAGGGGGTCCCATTTGCGGTCAATATGGACATATGGAGAATTCCATAAGTTGAGTCTATGTCCATATGTGCAAATAAAAATTTAAACCCCTCACCCGCCTTAATCCCCCCCCCCCCAAGACTTACCACAACTCCCTGGTGGTCCAGCGGGGTCAGGACGCCATTCCTGAACTCCTTTGCAAGGAGCACGTGACGTCGGCGTCACGTCGGAGTGACGCGGCATCACGTCGGAGTGACGCCGGCGCCACGTCGGAGTGACGCGGCGTCACGTGATTCCCCTCGGGTTCGCTCCCGCGTCACATCGGAGTGACGTCGGCGTCACGTCGGAGTGACGCGGCGTCACGTCGGAGTGACGCCGGCGCCACGTCAGAGTGACGCGGCGTCACGTGATTCCCCTCGGGTTCGCTCCCGGACCCCTCGTTGGGCTCAAAAGGAACTTTTGGCCAGCTTGGGGGGGCCTCCTGACCCCTCGTTGGGCTCAAAAGAAATTATGTCTAGGCGTATAGAAATGTTTTAATATCAGGTTCCTTAATTTTCCAAGAATTTTTGGTGAAGATCCAATTATTATTTTAAAAAAATTTCTGTTAGAAACTGCCGTATCCCGGGGCAGTTTCGCCCCGGGATACGGCAGATTAACACTAGGGAAATGTCCCAAGTGGAGAAAAAGATCTTCCGCCTGTTTCAGAGTTGACAGATATCCCTATTCAACCTTCGTTGGTGACCATGGACACATTGTGGGATATGATGGCTGGCATGACGGTTAATATTAAGACTCTTGAGAGGAAAGTAGATTTAATTTCTCAGAAAAATCAACAGGAATTTATGGAGACACAAAAACAGATTAAGGTTAAGTATCTCGAGATACAGGAAAAGAAAATTTGGAATTCAAAGCAGCAATAGTGAAAGATAAATCTTTCACTATTGCTGCTTTGAATTCCAATTGCTGCTTTGAATTCCAAATTTTCTTTTCCTGTATCTCGAGATACTTAACCTTAATCTGTTTTTGTATCTCCATAAATTCCTGTTGATTTTTCTGAGAAATTAAATCTACTTTCCTCTCAAGAGTCTTAATATTAACCGTCATGCCAGCCATCAATTATTCTCTAACATTTCTATACGCCTAGACATAATTTCTTTATCTTTCACTATTGCTGCTTTGAATTCCAAATTTTCTTTTCCTGTATCTCGAGATACTTAACCTTAATCTGTTTTTGTGTCTCCATAAATTCCTGTTGATTTTTCTGAGAAATTAAATCTACTTTCCTCTCAAGAGTCTTAATATTAACCGTCATGTCAGCCATCATATCCCACAATGTGTCCATGGTCACCAACGAAGGTTGAATAGGGATATCTGTCAACTCTGAAACAGGCGGAAGATCTTTTTCTCCACTTGGGACATTTCCCTAGTGCCTCCATTTAAACTCAAGGAGGCAGTTGGGTCAGTTCCATTATTGGGGCTTTGATAGCGGGATTGAGAACTTCCCACAATAGGCTTCAGATCTTCAAAAACAATTTCAGAGGTTCCTTCCTTCAATCTCTGAAGTGGTGGAAGCCCTGTGTTGAGACTTAAGGATGCCTCCTCTGCAGGCACATGGGATCCTCCCTGATCTCGAGGCACACCAGGTTCCTCAGCTCCCTTATTTGACGGCATAGAAGTGATCATAAAGTTTGTAATTTCTTGCTGTATGGGTGATGGAAGCGGGAGGGTGGGGAAGACTCTTACTCTTCCCTTCCTCTTAGGAGGCATATTGCCTAATCCACATATGCAAGAACAATGCAAACTTCATCTCAACGCAGCTAGAACCTTTATATTTAAAAAAACTGTTGACCCCGAGAAGGGAGGGTCTCAGAAGAAACAAAGACTTTGAGGGAGACTTACTTGAATCTTGTCAATTTAGGGAGAACCTCCGGTGAAGCCCGGCAAAGCCCGCTGTTGCTGCGCACCCCTTAAGCGCACGCAGCTTCAGCAGTGCGCCGGCTCTGCTGCACACCGCAAGCTGGCCGCTCTTATGGCCACTTCCGGTCCCACCTCCATTCTTCCCTCCGGCGGCAAAAGTCACTACAGCATCGAAAGAGTCTCATTATGATTATCCACTCTCATATCAATCTCGTCAACCCGGTTGTTTAACACTGTCCTCACAAATTTCTGCTATGGAAGCCAGCAGGTCTTGTTTATGCTGGTGCATGTCCTCCTTCAACTCCTGGAACCTACCTCTTAACTCGGCGCGAGAGGATAAGTTTGAGATCTCCGACGTCGAGGAGGTGTCGGTGGTTGAGCCAGTAGTCGAAGGTGTGTCCCCGCTTTCCATGGCCTGCTCGTCGCAGTCAGACAATAATTCTTCCACATGTTTGGTAAAAGCAAACTGCTTCAGGTCACTAGTTTTTGTTTTCGATGCCATCATGGATGTATAAGGTAGTTCAGTAATCTGAAGTTGATCAGATATGTTGCTATTAGTAGTAAAATTCAGAAATTTTGTGGATCAGGGGGGAGGAGCAATCCATTCAGGCATCCATCTTGGCCAGCTGCCTTATAGCATCCCTACTTTAATTTTCTCATTCTCTGTGCTTTTGGTGGTCCCTCCTTAACTCCAACATCTCTGCCTATATATGGTGCAGGTGGACCCCATGCTTCCTCTCGATGCGGTCGATGGACCTCATGATCCAGTGCTGCTGATGCTGATGCTGTTGCTATAGGTACTGAGGTCGCTGGTGGCTGTGGTGCTGTCTTTGGCTACAATGTTGGCAATGTCGGACTGGTAGGCTGAGCTGGCTGAATGTCTGGTGCATTCCACTGGTCACATGGCATGCTGGAGGCAGGTGGGAACTGTCCAGGTTCCTCCCATAGCAGGAATGTTCCCTCTGTAAAGCTGGAAAGGTTTAGTCTTGTGTCAAAGTGTAGTGGTCATCCAAGCAGCTGGAGTAACTGGTGCTGTTCTGTTGGCTGCAGCTGCTGCTCCTCCTCTTCTTCACTCCACCGAGTCTGAGCATTGAGTTGCAAGACTGCTCTGAGACCTGGTGTTGCACTGCTGGTGCCTGGGGTTTCATGGTTGGGACCAGGAGTTTTCTGGACAAGAGCTGTGGAAACAAAGAAGACATAAGTATGAATGCTAAGAAGTGCACGTGCACTGTCATAAGATATGCACTTTGTATCAATCAAATATGTTGACATCTGTAGCAGACTTGACATTTACAGATAATGTTTACTTACTGATCCCAGCTTGCAAGGGGCTCCTCCTCTAGTCTGATGCAAATATCTGTTGTGGCTTGCCACCTTGTTTCTCAACTATGCCTTGACATTCTGATATTGGTGAGCCACCTGCTCAATAGTCCTATTGATTCTGCTGCGCCGGGATATGGCCTGGGCAACAGTGCATTATATCTGTCCCTTGGCTACCCTGGACATTTTCACTACCCGGTTTCCAAACAGCAAGCTGTAATGTTCTGGGCCTCTGGCAATGAGAAGCTTGTTGTCTTCGATGCTGAACTTCTATGTGTGAAGACGAGGCTGACCTGATGCCTGCCTGCCGGATAACTGAGTTGCCACTTCGATGTCCAGAGAGGAGTCACTTTCCTCACTCTCATTCCCCCCAGTTCCCCTCACTTCCTCTCCCCTTCTACCAAATCTGTCTAGCTTTATCCTGCCTTCCTCCTCCCACCACCCTCACCTGCCTATCTCCTTCCCCCTCCCTCCTTTTCCTGTCCCTTCCCTCTTCCCTATCACTACTCCTTTCCCTAAATCTACTCATACTCATCCTACTCCAACCCCTCCTGCCTTCCTCTTCCCTCTTCCTTTCCTCCATCCTACCATTATTTATTTATTTATTTAATACTTTTATATACCGATATTCTTGTAACAAGTTACAAATCACTTCGGTTTACATTGTAACAATAACTAGTGCATAAGATAATGCATTACATTAAACAAGGAAGGCCAAACTTGGATCCATAGAACTGAATATAACCATGGAGATAACTATAAGAGACATTAACCGGCGAAACCGGATTATCTCCACTCCTAATTCCTCTCCTGCGCCTTCTCACTCCCCTTGCCTTCTTCAATCGATCCTCTCCAGCTCCACACTCCTCCTCACTCCTCCACTACTCCTTACTCCTCACTCCTTTGCCACTCCTCATGCCTCCATCACTCCTCATCCCTACACTCCTCCACCAGCACACAAAAGGAAAAAACTGATATACTAGAGAAACACATAAAAACTTCCATACACCCTGAAAGGACAAGACACAAAGGTAAAGTAAACAGTAGAAAACACAAAACAGGACAACTCACTCAGAATTACTAAGAAAACTCCTCCTAATCTCCAACCAACTAACCAATGAAACTCCTCTCCTCTTTCTCTAATACCTGACACACCCTCAAAAAGGCAGCTGCAGGAAGCTGGTATATATAACAAAGAAAATAACGCGCCAGATGCAAACTGACGTGCAACACCATAGAGATTCGTGAGTTTAAAAACTTATATATGAGTTGTGGTAAATCAGTAATTTCCCTAACCACGCCCATTTTTTTAGCACAGGATGCTAACATGCCATGATTCTGCTTTATTTATAGCATTTTTATAAATCCAGGCCTAAGTTTGTATCTGATGCAATGGACAATAAAGTGATTTACCCAAGATCACAAGGCACAGCAGTAGGATTTGAGTCCTTGTTTCCCTGGTTTTAAACCTGCTCCTCTAACTTCTAGGCTACTCCTCTACTCCAATCAGATACATATTGTTGTGTCTGAAACTGTAAAAAGTCCAAAGTAACAAAAAAATAACAGGGTCAAAAAGAAAAATTAATAATAAAAATTGTAATAAAAATTAAATAATAATAAAAATCTGTTCCAGTTTGATGTAACTACTGCACTCCTGTTTTATGTAAACCAGCAAGATATGTTTTCATGATTGCCGGTATATAAAAACCTTAAATAAATAAAAAATAAATAAATAAATAAAAATAAAAAATTACCTGTCTAATGAGGACTGAAGTGGTGCTGGTTTGGAGGCTGGCAGGGCTGGAGAGGCTGTCGTGGTCCATGGTGAACAATGCAGGGTTTGGATGGTGATGTGTGTTGCAGTGGCTGGCCACCACATTCCACAGCCAACTCTACTCACCCCCTGCAGAGGCCCTTTACCTCATCCCATGGACACAGCCCAAGGAAGCCACCGTTGCCGCCTTCCTCTGCAGCAATCAGACGTCAACACTGGCGCGCCTTCCCCCACAGGGCTCCTTAGGCGCGTATGGCTTTCTCCAACCTTTAAAGGGGCCACAACGGGAAACTCACCCACAGCCCCATCTGATGACATCAGCAGGAAGGCCTATATAAGGGCAGCTCTGCCTTCCCATAATCGCCTCAGCAACGGCTCAGCTCTGCGTGGGTAGTGTGTGTGTTGCTCCAGCTCCTGCTTCCATTCCTGATCCAGCTCCTGCTTCAGTTCCTGATCCAGCTCCTGCTCCAGTTCCTGATCCAGCTCCTGCTTCAGTTCCTGATCCAACTCCAGCTTCAGTTCCTGATCCAGCCCTTACTCCAGTTTCTGATCCTGCTCCAGCTCCAGTCACTGTTCCAGCTCCCCGCACTCCTCTTCTGGCTTTGATGCTGGTATGTCTCTTGGATTCCTCTGCTCGCTGCTTGCCCTGACCTCGGCCTGTTTTCTGGATTCATCTGTTCACTGCCTGCCTTGACCTCGGCCTGTTTCCTGGATTTGTCTGCTCACTGCCTGCCCCAACCTCGGCTTGTCTTCTGGATTTGTCTGCTCGCTGCCTGCCTTGACCTCGGCTTGTCTCCTGGATTCATCTGTTTTCTGCCTGCCCTGGTTCTGGCCTGTCTGACTCTGCCTTCACCCGACATTCACCTGGAACCTTTGTACGGAGACCGGCACCTAAGTCCAAGACCGGCACCTAAGTCCTTTTTTAAATATATCCAAAGCAAGAAACCTGTGAGGGAGTCGGTTGGACCATTAGATGACAGAGGGGTTAAAGGGGCTCTTAGGGAAGATAAGGCCATTGCAGAAAGACTAAATGAATTCTTTGCCTCCGTGTTTACTAATGAGGATGTTGCGGAGATATCAGTTCCGGAGATGGTTTTCAGGGGTGATGAGTCAGACAAACTGAACGAAATCACTGTGAACCTGGAAGATGTAGTAGGCCAGATTGACAAACTAAAGAATAGCAAGTCACCTGGACCGGATGGTATGCATCCTAGGGTTCTGAATGAACTAAAAAATGAAATTTCTGATCTATTAGTTAAAATTTGTAACTTATCATTAAAATCATCCATTGTACCTGAAGACTGGATGGTGGCCATTGTAACCCCAATATTTAAAAAAGGCTCCAGTGGCAATCCGGGTAACTATAGACCAGTGAGCCTGACTTCAGTGCCGGGAAAAATAGTGGAAACTATTCTCAAGAACAAAATTGTAAAGCATATAGAAAGACATGATTTAATGGAACATAGTCAACATGGATTTACCCAAGGGAAGTCTTGCCTAACAAATCTGCTTCATTTTTTTCAAGGGGTTAATAAACATGTGGATAAAGGGGAACCGGTAGATGTAGTGTATTTGGATTTTCAGAAGGCGTTTGACAAAGTCCCTCATGAGAGGCTTCTACGAAAACTAAAAAGTCATGGGATAGGAGGCGATGTCCTTTCGTGGATTACAAGCTGGTTAAAAGACAGGAAACAGAGAGTAGGATTAAATGGTCAATTTTCTCAGTGGAAAAGGGTAAACAGTGGAGTGCCTCAGGGATCTGTACTTGGACCGGTGCTTTTAAATATATATATAAATGATCTGGAAAGGAATACGATGAGTGAAGTTATCAAATTTGCAGATGATACAAAATTATTCAGAGTAGTTAAATCACAAGCAGACTGTGATACATTGCAGGAGGACCTTGCAAGACTTGAAGATTGGGCAACCAAATGGCAGATGACATTTAATGTGGACAAGTGCAAGGTGTTGCATATAGGGAAAAATAACCGTTGCTGTAGTTATACGATGTTAGGTTCCATATTAGGAGCTACCACCCAGGAAAGAGATCTAGGCGTCATAGTGGATAACACATTGAAATCGTCAGCTCAGTGTGCTGCAGCAGTCAAAAAAGCAAATAGAATGTTAGGAATTATTAGGAAGGGAATGGTTAATAGAACGGAAAATGTCATAATGCCTCTATATCGCTCCATGGTGAGACCACACCTTGAATACTGTGTACAATTCTGGTCGCCGCATCTCAAAAAAGATATAGTTGCGATGGAGAAGGTACAGAGAAGGGCAACCAAAATGATAAAGGGGATGGAACAGCTTCCCTATGAGGAAAGGCTGAAGAGGTTAGGGCTGTTCAGTTTGGAGAAGAGATGGCTGAGGGGGGATATGATAGAGGTCTCTAAGATCATGAGAGGTCTTGAACGAGTGGATGTGACTCGGTTATTTTCACTTTCGAATAATAGAAGGACTAGGGGGCATTCCATGAAGTTAGCAAGTAGCACATTTAAGACTAATCGGAGAAAATTATTTTTCACTCAACGCACAATAAAGCTCTGGAATTTGTTGCCAGAGGATGTGGTTAGTGCAGTTAGTGTAGCTGGGTTCAAAAAAGGTTTGGATAAATTCTTGGAGGACAAGTCCATTAATGGCTATTGATCAATTTTACTTAGGGAATAGCCACTGCTATTAATTGCATCAGTAGCATGGGATCTTCTTAGTGTTTGGGTAATTGCCAGGTTCTTGTGGCCTGGTTTTGGCCTCTGTTGGAAATAGGATGCTGGGCTTGATGGACCCTTGGTCTGACCCAGCATGGCAATTTCTTATGTTCTTATGCTCTTATGTTCCATCCGGCCCCTGCACCCAAGGGCTCAACCTGCCGGAAATGAGTGCTGGTAGCGGTTAAGGTCAAGTAGGGTCTCCGCATCACCCTTGGCTGCCTGACAACTGCGGGGACCTACAGTGGGATTCATGCCCTCTAGGTAGCATCAACCCTGCCTTGGTCCAAGGGTCCACATTGCAACTGCTTGCTGAGGCCATGACCTGGTGGATCTCTCAGGACTCCAGCCCATCCCGGGCCTGGCTCAGAAGCTCCAGCAGCAGCAACAGTTTCTTGAGATGCTGGCCTTGTCTCTAGACTAGATCAATGCCTACCTTAACGCCACTGCTGTTCCCGCGGCACTTCCACCTATCCCGGTGGTCCCTTCTCCTTCCTCACTTTGCATCCCAGCTCCTCCTCAATACTCTGGGGACCCGAGGTCTGCCAAGTATTCCTTAATCAGTGCTTTATGCACGTCTACTTGCAACCTTCGCAATTCCCCATGGATGTGATTAAGACTACATTCATTATTATTATTATTATTATTTATTTCTTTTATATACCGACATTCAATCGAGATATCACATCGGTTTCCAGATAACCAAGAGAATAGGGCGTAGTCCGCCCTATTTTACATTATAACATGGTAACCAAAAAAACAATTATAACATATTATAACAGTAGTACATGGAACAAAAGGTTATAGGATATAACAAAAGGTTATAGGAAATAACATATGTACATGAATGTGTTGTTGATAAAATAAATTTAGGATTAGGGACTTGTTGGTAAAGTAATTTAGGAATAAAGGAGGGAGGGGGGGTGAGGGAAGGGAGGGGGGAAGGTGGGGTGGGAGGAGGTAGTGCCCAAGCCAGGGGCTTGCCTCGACGGCAAGCCCCTGGCTTGGGCCTCCCCACTATGGGAGCATGGGGACCAGCTCCTACAGGATCTGCAACTCTTTATCTGGCCCTTTAAGCAGGCCTTTCATGATCCTGGTTGGCTGACTGCCACCAGATCTGATATCCTCCATCTCCGTCAAGGGGCAAAGCCGCTCATAGACTACACAATAGAGTTTCGTACCATGGACACCAAACTCAACTTGCAGGAGGATTGCCTCAAGAGCATCTTACTGGAGGGTCTTTCACCTCACATTAAGGATGAGATGACAGCCAGAGATCTCCCGAAGTCCCCCGATGACTTGATTGACCTAGCAGGAAGACTGGATTGCTGACTTCATCAGAGGTCTTGGGAGCTCCGGCCACTGCGCCAGCTTGTTACCCTGGCACCTTCATTCTCTTTTCCTCTCTCCACCACAGCCATGGCTTCTACCCACTCTGATGAACCTAAGCAGCTAGGACGAAGCCCCTTGACCACCGAAGAGAGACAATGGCGGTGTTGGGTTCGTGCCTGTTCTTGCCCTCACTCCACCCTCTCTACCTCTGAGGCAACTCCCTTTGGGTCTGATGGACAGTTGCTGCCATGGCTTCTCCTAACTATTTCTTCCTGGAGTCCCCGGGCTGGCCTGACGCTGGGGATCCACCATGTTCCTGATGATGTAGGGCACGCGCGCACGTGCTTCGAAGTTTGTACCAGCAAGGGCGTGAACCTCGGGGGCATACCCCCGTAGTGATGTCATCCGCTTCCAACATAAAAGGTCTTTGCTTACGCTTACGAATCGAGCTTGCAAGGGATTGATGGCAGGGATCATCTCGACCCGCTTCATTCTCCGCTGCTCTGCCTCTTCGAACTCCTCGGGGGTCCCACTCTCTCCTCTTGTTTTCAGATTGCTAAGACGGGATCCTTTACTCGCTCCTCGAGGGCCTACGTCCCTGAACCATTGCCTGGAAGCGATAGCAGATGTGAACATTGTGAGTTTCTATTCCAGTTGCATAAAGGAACCGGTACTCGCTCCTCGAGGGCCCATGTTCCTAAAACCCTCCGAAGACTCTCTTCTATTTCAGAAGTTATTTCATATATACATATTGTGAGTTCTTATTTCAGTTTGCATATATGAATCAGTACTCGCCTAGAGGCTCCTGTTCCTGAATATACTAACTATTCTCTATTGCCTAGAAACCATTACAGAGATAGATAACTGTGAGTTACCATCGCTCTCTTAGAGCTGTCCCTGGAACCAGGTACTCGCTCCTCGAGGGCCTAACTCTCTCCAGCTACTGAGCCTTCTTATTAATCTATGTGAGTGTATCATCTACTTCTGGTTATGTATACAGCATACCCTGTCTATTCACTATCTATGAGTATCTCTCTACAGCTCAGCAAACCCGGAGATAGCAGTTCCAGTATCTGAGGGACCTCAGCCTGCCGGGCACATCTGCTCACTACTACCACCTCTGGTGGTTCTACTACCTGTCTAATAAAGAACTATCTGTGTCTGTCTCCATACTCCAGCCTAGTCGGTGGTCCCTCTCATGATATCCTCCTGAGGGTGCTGTCATCTGCCATCGGCCCAAGGATTCACCATTCTACATTAGATTGCTCATCTCTCACACTTCAAGAGCTGAGTACAACAAACTTGCAGTCTACCCTCAACTGTTGCTAACATCTCCTTCCTCAGGAACTGTATCATAACCAATTGCTACTTCTTAGCAGGAACCATACAGATGGCCAACACCTCCCTTCTGGGGAACTCTCGTACATCAGGTTGCCACTCTGTGTGGAGATCCATAACAGATACTAACTCCTCCTCTCTGGAAGAACAGATCTTATATGGTTGCTGACCTCTCCCCTCTGGGGAGCAACTCCATAACAGTTTGCCAACAGATTGCTAACCCTAGCAGAGTCGCTAACAGATTGATAGCCACTCCCCTCTGGGGAAGCAAAGCTCAACAGGATTGCTAACTCCTCCCCTTGGGAGGAGCAAACTCTAACAGACTGCCAACTCCTAGCAGAAAAGATAACAGATTGCTAACTCCACAGTCTAACCAATAACAGGCGGTAGGCGTTGGGTCTGTGCCTCTATTATGCTCGTAGGGGGCACCTTTTGGCCTAATGCCTCAAGAGGCTGGGACACTCCTGAGCCTAGGGTCTACCAGGGAGGTGGCACTAGGTTTTACTCATTCTACTCCCCAACCTATACTTCCTCTGACTCTTCTAGCCGGCGACCAAGAGTTCCGGATGTTGGCTCTCGTGGGCCTAGGTGCTGGAGGAAATTTCATTATGGAAAGCCTAGTTGAATATCTTCAGTTACCGACTGTCATCCGGCAGACCCCTCTGTTAATCTCCTCCAGGGATGTGCATTTGTTTAGAAAGAATGTGACATCCGCAATGAATAGGTCCTTATTTGTTTCATTCATGGGACCACAAAACAAATGACGAGCCCCCACGAATGAAACATATCATATTAGTTTAATTTGTTTGGTTCACAGTGTTTTCTTATCAGCCTTTTGTAATAGGTGAAGGTCATTTGGGAGTATCCATAGCAACCAACCCTTTCCTGTGAGTCATAAGTGACCTCACAGCCCTGTCATAGAGTGGGTTGGACAGGTTGGCAAGGAGACCAGAATGCCAACATATCAGAGTGAAGCATTTGATCAAGGTTACCACAATGTACTTTCTTCTTAGGTTCTATCTGAGAAGGTTGTTTGCTGGATTGAGCTCTCTCAGAGTGTCTCAAATCTGAGCTATTCAATTGCTAAAAATCTGAGCTATTCAATTGCTGAAAAAGGTTTTTGTCCTTTTTTGCCAGGCAGCCAGGTTTTTTTTATTACTACACTTTTTTTTACTGCACTCAAATTGTCTCTCTCTCTCTAACCCAGTTAGAGAAAAGGAGTGACAAGCTGCCAGCAGTGGCATTTTGCTACTGATCTTATCCCCTTGGGGTACATTGCAGGCAGGGTTTGGGTGGTGTGGGTGGGAGATAGTGGGAGAGTTGAAGTTGCTGTCTGGGCATTGTACAACTACAAGCAGCATCACAGTGAGTGCACAGAGAGAGTACTATAGGAATTTGGCTTGTAGACTCACAGCAGGAGTAGTCAGGCTGAGGCTTGCCTTCCAGTGTTTTATCTGGAGTTTCAGTTTTTGTGCACATAGAGCAGTCTCAGTTCTAGTGTACAGTAAGACACTGCACTGTCTGTGTGTGTAGTTTTCCATACTCACATATATTGGTACAGTGGTGTTCAGTACATTACAACCAATAAAGAAATAATCCTTTTAATCCAAATCCCCATTAGGCAGTGACATTAAAATCCATGATGTCAGGGAAAGGTAGAGGTCAAGGGAAAAAAGTTATTGGCACTGGCAGAGGAGGCACTTCAAGAGGGAGTCACCCATTTAAGTTAAAAAGGTGCCAGTTCCAATTCAAAATCTCTGGAGGGGCAGGCATTTCCAGCCAGAAAAAAATTAAATTTAAAGATGATGCACCACCACCACCTGTTTCTGACCCTGTTGTTTTAGAGGTGAGGGTAGGGGAGGCTGAGCCATCCAAGGCACTTGAAGCAGTGCAGAAAGAAGAGTTCAACAGCATACTTTTCTTGTTAGCGCTGACGATGTAGAGCTGTCACTGTTTGCTTCTGATTCTGATGAAGAATCATCTTGTAAGGGATTCCCTTCATCGGAAATAGAAGAAATAATAGCTGAAGAAGGTTTAGGAGAATTAGTTAGTTCCGTCTTAGCCTCCACTTCAGTCCTGGAGGAGAGAGAGAAAAATGGTAATGATGATGGGGAAGAGCAGTCAGTGCAGGCAGAGAGTATGACTGATGCTAAATATACTCGAGTCATGACAAACCAACTATGAACCTGAACATGGTCTGCTAATTTCTTAAGAGTTTTTGCATTTGTCTTGCTATATCTATTCTCTAAAAAAGTCATCAACTCCATAAGCATAGGTGGATCAAAGGAGCCATCTACTGGCCACAAGAGAGAAGTGTCCTCCTTAGCCCAGGCAGTCCTCCTTAGCCCAGGCAGTACGCAGCATTGTCTCTGTAGACTGAAGGCTGTGAATTTGAATCCCACTTAGGGAGGGAGGTTGAAAGTTGGTACTAGTCAAGCTTTTTATATCCGAAGCAGAAAGCCTGTGAGGGAGTCTGTTGGACCGTTAGATGATTGAGGGGTTAAAGGGGCACTTAGAGAAGATAAGGCCATCGCGGAAAGATTAAATGATTTCTTTGCTTTGGTGTTTACTGAAGAGGATGTTGGGGAGGTACCCGTAATGGAGAAGGTTTTCATGGGTAATGATTCAGATGG
The DNA here is from genome assembly GCF_901001135.1 of Rhinatrema bivittatum. Taxonomy (NCBI): domain Eukaryota; kingdom Metazoa; phylum Chordata; class Amphibia; order Gymnophiona; family Rhinatrematidae; genus Rhinatrema; species Rhinatrema bivittatum. The sequence goes on from NC_042633.1 coordinate 13,532,170, forward strand.
ACTGAATCAAATCACGGTGAACCTAGAAGATTTGGTAGGCCTGATTGACAAACTGAAGAGTAGTAAATCACCTGGACCGGATGGTATACACCCCAGAGTTCTGAAGGAACTAAAAAATGAAATTTCAGACCTATTAGTAAAAATTTGTAACCTATCATTAAAATCATCCATTGTACCTGAAGACTGGTGGATAGCAAATGTAACCCCAATATTTAAAAAGGGCTCCAGGGGCGATCCGGGAAACTACAGACCGGTTAGCCTGACTTCAGTGCCAGGAAAAATAGTGGAAAGTTTTCTAAACATCAAAATCACAAGAACATATAGAAAGACATGGTTTAATGGAACAAAGTCAGCATGGCTTTACCCAAGGCAAGTCTTGCCTCACAAATCTGCTTCACTTTTTTGAAGGAGTTAATAAACATGTGGATAAAGGTGAACCGGTAGATGTAGTATACTTGGATTTTCAGAAGGCGTTTGACAAAGTTCCTCATGAGAGGCTTCTAGGAAAAGTAAAAAGTCATGGGATAGGTGGCGATGTCCTTTCGTGGATTGCAAACTGGCTAAAAGACAGGAAACAGAGAGTAGGCTTACATGGACAATTTTCTCAGTGGAAGGGAGTGGACAGTGGAGGGCCTCAGGGATCTGTATTGGGACCCATACTTTTCAATATATTTATAAATGATCTGGAAAGAAATATGACGAGTGAGATAATCAAATTTGCAGATGACACAAAATTGTTCAGAGTAGTTAAATCACAAGCAGATTGTGATAAATTGCAGGAAGACCTTGTGAGACTAGAGAATTGGGCATCCAAATGGCAGATGAAATTTAATGTGGATAAGTGCAAGGTGATGCATATAGGGAAAAATAACCCATGCTATAATTACACAATGTTGGGTTCCATATTAGGTGCTACAACCCAAGAAAGAGATCTAGGCGTCATAGTCGATAACACATTGAAATTGTGGGTTCAGTGTACTGCGGCAGTCAAAAAAGCAAACAATGTTGGGAATTATTAGAAAGGGAATGGTGAATAAAACGGAAAATGTCATAATGCCTCTGTATCGCTCCATGGTGAGACTGCACCTTGAATACTGTGTACAATTCTGGTCGTCGCATCTCAAAAAAGATATAATTGCGATGGAGAAGGTACAGAGAAGGGCTACCAAAATGATAAGGGGAATGGAACAGCTCCCCTATGAGGAAAGACTAAAGAGGTTAGTGTTATGCTCAGGCTTGTGGACCCTTGGCCGACAAGAGGATGGTATACCTTTTGGAGGATCTGTAGGGGCTCTTGGGCAGAACAGGAGGCGGGACCGGCTGACCCTTGGCACTGGAGGCTGAGGCGAATACAGAGGCGATGAAGAGACGAGATGAGGCGCTGAGTCTTCACCACTGGTGGTCTGCGGTCCCCCCAGGAGGAGCCTGTAGGGTCCCGACCGCTGGGGCTTAGGTGGACCTAGGGAGGTCAGAGCAATGGTGCAAAGGCCAACTGGAGCTTCGCCCTGGAAGCCTGCGGTCCCCCCAGGAGGAGCCCGTAGGGACCCAGGCCGCTGGGACTTAGGTGGGCCCTTGGAGACGGAGTCCTGGAAGAGTCCTAGGTCGAGTGCCAGAGGGTCGTCGCTCACCAGTCCAAGGTCGTGCACCAGAGAATCACCGCTTGCCAATCCGAGGTCAGGAACCAGAGAATCACCATAAGCCAATCCAAGGTCAGGAACCAGAGAATCACCGTAAGCCAATCCGAAGTCAGGAACCAGAGAATCACCGTAAGCCAATCCGAAGTCAGGAACCAGAAACACCAACACGTAACAGGAGCAAGAAGCAGGAACTCACCGAGGCAAGCAGACTCAAACAACACTCGCAAGAGATGTTACCAAGTCAAGGAATGAGCAGAGGAAGCCTCCCTATATACTTCCTCTGCTCTGGATCATTGGAAGTAGGTGAGTCTAGAAAAAGGGACCAGGTCCCTTTAAATGCAAATGAGTTGATGGTGGCCATCTTGGATTTCCCCGGTGGAGAAGGAGAGACGCCGCTGAGGGAAGCAGGAGGCTTCCCCTGCAGCGGGCAGCACGGGCCCGAGTCGGAGCCCTCCCCCGGGGTTTTCATGGCCTGAGACTCAGGTAGGGGAACGTGGTCGTGGGGCACCACGGCCGCGGAGCACAACAGTACCCCCCTCTTTAGGGCGTCTCCCTGGAGGTCTGGGTTTAGACGGGTGGTCTCGGTGGAACTGGTCCAATAGATTCCGATCCAGGATGTTAGCCAGAGGCTCCCAGGAGTTCTCCTCGGGGCCGAAGCCTTCCCACGCTAACAGGTATTCCCACTTCTTTCGATGCTTCCTCACATCTAGTACCTCCCGGACCTGATAGGTGAGGTCATCTTCGGAGGCAACGGGTTGGGGAGTAGGAGGCGTGCTGGAGGTCCATGACAATACCAGGGGTTTCAGGAGAGAGACATGAAAGGTATTATGTATCTTAAGAGACGGAGGGAGACGAAGCTGGTAAGAGACTGCACCCACCTGCCGGATGATGGGGAATGGCCCGATGAATCGCGGAGCCAGTCGTGAAGATGGCAGCTTCAAACGGATAAATTGTGTACTTAGCCAAACCTTTTGGCCCGGGCGGAGAGGCGGGTACGGTCTTCTGCGCTGATCCGCGTACTTCTTAGCTGCCTGGCCGGCCTTGACCGGGGCGCGCTGCGTGGATATCCATAGCTGGTGCAGTTCTTCAGCCGAGAGCTGGGCTGCGGGAGATGGTACCGTAGTAGGGACAGGCATAGGCGGTCGTGGCTGTCTCCCATAAACAATCTGAAACGGGGAGGACCCCGTAGCCGCGGAGATGTGGGAATTCAGGGCAAATTCGGCCCATGGTAGCAGACTAGCCCAGTCATCCTGTTTTTCGTTAACATATAACCGAAGGAATTGCTTCAAGGTCTGGTTGGTTCTTTCTGCGAGATCGTTAGTTTGTGGATGGTAGCCGGATGTATAATCTAGCGTGACGTTGAACTTCTGGCAGAGAGCCCTCCAGAAGTGGCCGTAAATTGAGGCCCTCGATCAGACAAGATGCCTTTAGGTAGGTCGTGAAGCCTGAAGATGTGCTGAACGAACAGCTGGGCCAGCTGGGGTGCTGATGGCAATCCTGGCAAGGGTACGAAGTGCGCCATTTTGCTAAAATGATCGACTACCACCCAAATTACCGTGTTGCCACTGGATAGTGGCAGGTCCACCACGAAGTCCGTCGCCACGTAGCTCCATGGTTCAGAAGGCGCAGGTAATGGTTGAAGTAAGCCTGGGGTGGACCCGAAGATTCTCTTGTGGCGGGCACAGGTCTGGCAGGACTCTACATAGGCTCGGACATCCTTATTTACCTTTGGCCACCAGTAATAGCGGCGCAGGATCTGAAGTGTCCGGGATTGCCCTGGGTGACCAGAACAGCGGGAGTCGTGGGCCCATGCCAAGACTTGTTTCCGCAAGCCCGGAGGAACTAAGGTTTTCCCTGGAGGGATAGTCGTGGTAGCAGACAAAAGGAAGCGGGATGGCTCGATGATGTATCGTGGTTCCTCTGAGCCTTCAGTAGATTCAAATACCCGGGATAGAGCATCAGCCTTGATGTTCTTCTCCGCCGGTCTGTAGCGGAGCACAAAATTAAACCGGGTGAAAAACAGAGCCCAGCGTGCTTGCCGTGGGTTGAGCCGTTGTGCTCGGTGCAGGTATTCGAGGTTCTTATGATCCGTATAGACAGTGAACTGATGCTGTGCCCCCTCCAGTCAAGGGCGCCATTCCTCGAGAGCGACTTTGATTGCCAACAACTCCTTATCGCCTATGGCGTAGTTTCTCTCTGCTGGGGAGAACTGGCGCGAAAGGAAGGCACACGGACGAAGCTTGTGAGACTCCGACACTTGGATCAAGACGGCGCCTATACCTTCCGAGGAGGCGTCTACTTCGATGATGAATGGGCGCTGAGGATCTGGGTGCCAAAGGCACAGTTGTTGCAGGAACAATTCCTTGAGTCGATGAAAGGCGGTCTCCGCTTCCGGAGGCCATTTCTTAGGGTCCGCGCCTTTTCAGGTTAGAGCAGTCATCGGTGCCACTACAGACGCATAGTGAGGAATGAACAATCGATAATAATTGGCAAACCCCAAGAACCTTTGGAGTGCCTTCAGTCCAGACGGCTGGGGCCATTCTCGAATGGCTTGCAGCTTCTGAGGGTCCATACGGAAGCCTTCATTGGAAATGATGTATCCCAGGAAGGGAAGGGACTCCTTCTCAAAGAGGCACTTTTCTAGTTTTGCGCATAACTGGTGTTCCCGGAGGCGTTGCAAGACCTGGATGACGTGTTGCCGGTGTGCAGACAGAGAATTTGAGAATACTAAAATGTCATCCAGATACACCACTACGCAATTGTACAGGAGATCCCGGAATATCTCATTCATGGTGTTCTGGAACACCGCGGGAGCGTTGCAGAGTCCGAACGGCATCACTAAATACTCATAGTGGCCGTCTCGGGTATTGAAGGCCGTCTTCCACTCATCTCCTTCCTTAATTCGGATGAGGTTGTAGGCCCCTCGGAGGTCTAATTTGGAAAAGATCCTTGCACCCTGTAGCCGGTCAAAGAGCTCCGAGATGAGGGGCAAGGGGTAACGATCCTTGACCGTAATGGCATTTAAACCCCGGTAGTCGATACAGGGGCGGAGACTCCCGTCCTTCTTCGCGACGAAGAAGAAGCCCGCCCCAGCCGGTGATTTAGACTTCCGAATGAAGCCCTTCTCCAAATTCTCCTTGATATATTCACTCATGGCCTGCGTCTCTGTGGGAGAGAGAGCGTAAGTGCGGCCCCGAGGGGGTTCCGTGCCAGGGAGGAGTTGGATGGCACAATCGAACGCTTGATGGGGTGGAAGTATCTCTGCCCGTTGCTTCGAGAAAACGTCCGCGTACACGGCATAAGGAACTGGTAGGCCAGGAAGAGTGGTGGTCGCTATGGAGCAGGATGCTGGAACCACAGAGCGTAGGCAATTGCCGTGGCAGTTTGGTCCCCAACGAGCCAGCTGCAAAGTCTTCCAATTGAACTGGAGTTCATGCTCCTGGAGCCAAGGAAGGCCCAAGACGATTGGATGGATGGAGTACTCCAGGACATAGAACGACATCTGTTCTTGATGCAGGACCCCAGCTCGCAGCTGGACGGGCATCGTGGCGTGTGTCACCCGTTCTGGAAGTGGCTTCCCTTGAATCGAGGAAATGACCATGGGGGCAGAGAGACGCACTTGTGGAATCTTAAGGTATTCCACCAGGCCCTTCATTATAAAATTGCCACCAGCGCCGGAGTCCACTAGAGCTAGCGTGTGGAATTCCCCGTCTGTCGAGGATAACGCCACTGGCAACGTCAGAGGAGGTACGGGTGCAGTACAGCCCAGGACGAGACCTCCTTCAGGTCCTAGGCCCGAGAGTTTTCCGGACGTGCTGGACAGGCAGCTATTCGATGGCCTGCCCTGCCGCAGTAAAAGCAAAGTCCTTCTCTCTTTCGGCGTTGCCGCTCCTGTGAAGAGACTCTCCCGCGACCCAATTCCATGGGTTCCTCGGCGGGTGCTTGAGGAACGGTTGAGATGCTCCTAGGAGGGGTCGGGAACTTCCTCGCTGCCCTTACCTCAGGAAGGTGTAACCGCATACGACGGTCCACGCGGTTGGCTAGTTCTATTACACCATCGAGGTCGTCCGGCAGTTCTTTCGCGGCCAGTTCATTCTGCAGGCGTGAGGATAGCCCCTCTAAGAAGATCCCATGGAGGCAATCTTCCCTCCAATTTAACTCTGCGGCTAGGGTGCGGAATTTGGTTGCGTATTCGGCCACAGTCAGAGTTCCCTGTCGCAACCGAAGTAATTCCGAAACGGCAGTGGGCTTACGAATTGGCTCATCAAATACCTGTCGGAAGGTGGACAGAAACAGAGTCAAGTCTTCAAAGACAGGGTCTCTTCTCTCCCACAGATGAGAGGCCCAGATCAGGGGCTTCCTGTCGAGTAGAGACATAATATAATTCGTCTTGACTCGGTCGCTGGGAAACTGCACAGGCAGCAAAGAAAACCGGATCTGGCACTGGCTGAGGAATCCCCGGCACAACTTTGCTTCTCCGGCGTATCGAGAGGGTGCCGGGAGTTGCGTGGGGGCTCCTTGCCCCAGGTCGGGCCTGGGGTCTGGGACAGTATGCGGCTGAGTAGGGCGGCCTCCTTGAGCCCCAGGCGGAGAGGGTAGCGTAGGGTTCATGGGCCCTAATGCCTCGAGGCATTGGGTGAGGCTCTACACAGCCGAAACTAAGGCATCGAGGGTCTGTTGCTGATCCTTTAGGCGCTGGGCCATTCCTGGAATGGCCTGGCGGGCGGAAGCCTCCGCCGGGTCCATGGACTTGGCAATCTGTTATGCTCAGGCTTGTGGACCCTTGGCCGACAAGAGGATGGTATACCTTTTGGAGGATCCGTAGGGTCTCTTGTCGGGTGGCGAGGCAGAACAGGAGGCGGGACCGGCTGACCCTTGGCACTGAAGGCTGAGGCGAATACAGAGGCGATGAAGAGACGAGATGAGGCGCTGAGTCTTCACCACTGGTGGTCTGCGGTCCCCCCAGGAGGAGCCCGGAGGGACCCGACCGCTGGGGCTTAGGTGGACCTAGGGAGGTCAGAGCAATGGTGCAAAGGCCAACTGGAGCTTCGCCCTGGAAGCCCGCGGTCCCCCCAGGAGGAGCCCGTAGGGACCCGGGCCGCTGGGACTTAGGTGGGCCCTTGGAGACGGAGTCCTGGAGGAGTCCTAGGTCGAGTGCCAGAGGGTCGTCGCTCACCAGTCCAAGGTCGTGCACCAGAGAATCTCCGCTTGCCAATCCGAGGTCAGGAACCAGAGAATCACCGTAAGCCAATCCGAGGTCAGGAACCAGAGAATCACCGTAAGCCAATCTGAAGTCAGGAACCAGAGAATCACCGTAAGCCAATCTGAAGTCAGGAACCAGAAACACCAACACGTAACAGGAGCAAGAAGCAGGAACTCACCGAGGCAAGCAGACTCAAACAACACTCGCAAGAGACGTTGCCAAGTCAAGGAATGAGCAGAGGAAGCCTCCCTATATACTTCCTCTGCTCTGGATCATTGGAAGCAGGTGAGTCTAGTTAAAGGGACCAGGTCCCTTTAAATGCAAATGAGTTGACGGCGGCCATCTTGGATTTCCCCGGTGGAGAAGGAGAGACGCCGCTGAGGGAAGCAGGAGGCTTCCCCTGCAGCGGGCAGCACGGGCCCGAGTCGGAGCCCTCCCCCGGGGTTTTCATGGCCTGAGACTCAGGTAGGGGAACGCGGTCGTGAGGCGCCACGGCCGCGGAGCACAACAGTTAGGACTTTTCAGCTTGGAGAAGAGACGGCTGAGGGGGGATATGATAGAGATGTTTAAATTACGAGAGGTCTAGAATGGGTAGATGTGAATCGGTTATTTACTCTTTCGCATAATAGAAAGACTAGGGGGCACCCCATGAAGTTAGCATGGGGCACATTTAAAACTAATCGGAGAAAGTTCTTTTTTACTCAACGCACAATTAAACTCTGGAATTTGTTGCCAGAAGATGTGGTTAGTGCAGTTAGTATAGCTGTGTTTAAAAAAGGATTGGATAATTTCTTGGAGGAGAAGTCCATTACCTGCTATTAAGTTTATTTAGAGAATAGCCACTGCCATTAGCAATGGTAACATGGAATAGACTTAGTTTTTGGGTACTTGCCAGGTTCTTATGGCCTGGATTGGCCACTGGGCTTTATGGACCCTTGGTCTGATCCAGTATGGCATTTTCTTATGTTCTTATGTTCTTAATGGCAAAGTCTATTTAATTTCTCATCTGGCTTGTTCAAAGAGATAACACGTTCTAACGGGCATGTCGGGCTGACCTCTACAGCATCTTTTGTACCCCCTAACTTTCCTGACCAAAACTTAGACATAATAACAATTTACCAATGGGTAAATATATTACAATTTGGTAGCTTTCCCTTATAAGAAAGAAAGCGTGTTCTTACCTGGACGAATATCTCACCGAGCTGTTCTTCCGGTGTGTACCTCCGTTTCAGTGAACGGTGACTGTGGGGCTTCAAGCAACGTGACTGAGATAGCCTGCTTAAACAAAAACAAAAAACAGTGTAGCTGCCCCGGGCATCTTACCTTCCATAGTAGTGCCCCCCCCCCCCCCCCCCCCCTTGAGGGAACCAACCCGAAGGTTTAACAATTATACTCATGATGAAGTTCCAGACGAACTGCCTATCTGTCTTGGGCAACTTCTCTTGAGACAACGTCCCTGAGACGTTCCAATCCGAGTGCTCGCGATTGCCTCCGGACCACTTATCTGCCCGAGCATGAGTTCCCGTGAACTTTTTTGTCGTCTGGTCTGTTCAGTCAGGGAGATTCAAATCACAGCTGCAGGCGAAAAGCCATCCTCTGCGACCAAAATGTTGATTCGAGTAATGAGACTGCAGGCATCTTGTAATCTGAAACCAAACTTTTATTAGAGATAGACAAAAGCAAAGGCAATGGGGAAGGAACAAATCGTGAGGAGATAATTTGTTCCTGGAGTAGCATAGGTTTTTACAACAATCGTGTTAACACTCAGCTACTCAGCTCTTCCAGCAGTGTGCATAACATTATAAACCCTTCATACTGACCAATCAGAACATATTCAGGGTGTTGTTTTTAGATAAGTGTGGTACATTTGATTTGAATATGTATTAGCCCATAACAATATTGGGGAATAACTGGTATACAATGAAATATAGAAAATAACTAGTTATATGTTTGCTGCTGAGAACCAACTGGAATATCTAGTATTATCTCTATCTAAAATAATTAAACTTTGTCTCAATATAACTCAACTATTTTTATTTTAGAGAAAAGACCTCAGTATTGGCAAGAGATCTGAAAATTCAGAAACTACTTTAAAGCCAATTGTTTCAGTCACCGGTCTTATATTCTCTTATTTTTTATTTTAATAAAATTGCTTGAAAAGACTATTTCTTATTTATATTTTGTAATTGTATTCTTATAACGATGTCACTGTAATTTGATGTTGACCAATTATTTGATGAATTTCTGTTCACAATATTTATCTTGATTGAAAAAATTACACTCCTTATGATCCGATTATTATTTGTTGCTTTATCCACAGTCACAACTTGAATGCCAATGTTTCTACTTTTTATAATCCTTATAATGTTATCATATTCTCCAACAGTCATGGCTGTCTCATTATATCTCCAACTTAGATGGTAATATTTTTTTCTTTTTTATCCTTATAACATTGGCACTTATCTTCAGCTGTTATAGTCTTTGTAATTTATTCATTATTCTTCAGCTGTGTTTTAAATGCTGAGATATTTTAATTTATATACTCTTATTCATCACTGGCCAGTAAACCAAATGACACCATTTGATGCTTTTCTCTGCAGCAAGAATTAAAATTATTTCTTAACAGCCCTTCTTTCAAATTTCTTTTTTCTTTCAAACTTCCAACAAATGACAATCATGTCATTTTGTAAAGCACATCTTTGTACTTCTAATGTCCAATACTCCTTAAAAATCCCAACAATTTTTATGATTTTATAGCGGAGCACTTATCTGGTGCTTGCAAAGCAGAACTTTTCTTTTGCCGCACCGCCGTGCCTCTAACTCAAAAGGTCTGTTTGACTGCCTCCAACGTGGCCGACGTTTCGCTATGAAAACACTGCTTCAGGGCGGAGTCTGAAATTTTAAAACATGAATTAATATATTTATTTACTACCAACAACTTTAATCGGGTTTTTGTCCGGAATACTCATAGTTTGAAAAAAATGATCCTCCTTCTATAGATGTCGGGCTCAAACTAAAACTATGTTTAACATGGCCGCGCTTATTTTAAACCACTGATTGGCTCGAAAATGCACCAATCATAACATCTGAATTGAATATGTGCTGATGTCATATTTAAAGGTCTCTGCACCCTCTGCTTCCCTAATACCACGTTCAGCGTAATGACGTCTGATTTAAAGATCTTTAATAATGCACCGCCGTGCATGCTCTTTAATCGCTAATTCTTGATGGAGAATGAAAACTTGCCATTTTAATTGTATCTTAGTGATGTTATCTGTAATAAAACTTCTTCAATAAATCCAGTGTATCCTCTTTTTACTATTTCTTCCGATTTCCAGAACTGTACCATATTGTGTCCAAACAGCTGAAGATAAGTGCCAATGTTATAAGGATAAAAAAGAAAAAAATATTACCATCTGAGGGCCTCATTTTCCATGCCGCTCGCACACAATAAGTGACCTTTTGCACGCGAAAAGTCCCTTATCGCGTGCGATACCAGGATGGGGGTGGAATCGGGGCGGAGTCGGCCCCGGAAGAGGAGGAGTCGGGGTGTCACCGGGGACGACTCTGCACCAACGCCGCAGACAGCGAAAAGGTAAGTGCCTTTTCGCGGCAGCTTTCTCTCTCAATAGCATCGCTGCCGGCTAGCGCAGGCCCTCCCCCCATTTCGGCCCCCCGCCCCTCATCTTCTAAAGTATCGCAAGCCTGCGATACTTTAGAAAATGAGGCCCTAAGTTGGAGATATAATGAGACATCCATGACTGTTGGAGAAATATGATAATATCATAAAGATTATAAAAAGTAGAAACATTGGCATTCAAGTTGTTACTATGGATAAAGCAGCAAATAATAATCGGGTCATAAGGAGTGTAATTTTTTCAAATAAGATAAATATTGTGAACAGAAATTCATCAAATAATTGGTCAACATCAAATTATAGTGACATCGTTATAAGAATACAATCACAAAATATAAATAAGAAATAGTCTTTTCAAGGAATTTTATTAAAATAAAAAATAAGAGAATATAAGACCGGTGACTGAAACAATTGGCTTTAAAATAGTTTCTGAATTTTCAGATCTCTTGCCAATACTGAGGTATTTTCTTTAAAATAAAAATAGTTGCTTTATATTGAGACAAATAAAGTTTAATTATTTAGATAGAGATAATACTAGAGATTCCAGTTGGTTCTCATCAGCAAACATATAGCTAGTTATTTTCTATATTGAGATTGTATTAGACCAATCAGCTAAAGGGTCTGGGGTGTCTGCTCATTGCATTCCAGCACATATTCAGGGTGCTCTTCTTTCTTTGTCTAGAAACTAGTATTCAGGAATACAGCAGAAATAAGCTGCCTCAGAAAGTCAGTGCATAATACTACATACACTAGTGTTTCTGCTGCTTTGTCCGTTTATTGGTGTCTTGGGGTTTTTTCTGACACTCTTTCTTCTTGCTTTGTTCCCCCTTCATTGTGCTGTAGGATGTTGATGCCACTTGTGCTAATTTGCCTCTCGTGCTGCCTTCGAGGGTTCATGCAACTCTTATCGGTGCTCTCTTTTGAAGCTGTGGGGTGTTTTTGACACTCTCGTTGCTGCTTTGCACCTCTGTTAAAGCACCCTTGCCTGGTACCCCTTTGCCCCTTTACGGTGCTTTAGGCTATTCATGCCACTTTGGTGCCACTTTGCCACAGTCTAAGTACCTTGGAGCTCTTTTCCCCTTCTGATGATTGCTCCCCAGAAGTTTCATCTGAATTGATAAGAAAACCCCTATTCTGCAGCCAAAAATAGGCTGCTAAACTACCCCCATTGACTTTAACGGCAAACAAAAAATGAATCAAACTAATAAACAAATTCTTTTTTTTTGCTTTGAAACTAATCAAACAAATTGGGGTCCCATTGAAATGAATAAATTAACCAAAATGAATTTTTTTCTTCTGCACATCCCTAATCTCCTCCATCTCGGGAGATCCCCTCCTTGGACAAATCACCAAAATGACGCTTCTCATATGCCTAAAGACGGGACTTTTACACCAGGAGGAGATCATCTTCCGTGTAATGGGGAGGGCGATACATCCCATCATGCTTAGACTTCCACAGCTGCAACAGCACTTTTGGTTATCGATTGGGGAACCCTCCAGTTTGCCAGGTGGGGGTCCCACTATCATCAAAATTGCCTATCCTCCATTCGATGCCTTCCCATGGCATTCCTGCCCATCACTATTCCAGGACTGCCGTCGCAATATGCAGACTTCTCGGATGTTTTCTCCAAGGATATGGTGGAGGTCCTACCCAACACTGCCCTTACGACTGTGCTATCAACCTCCTTCCCAGGGTCACTCCTCCGCAGGGAAGGGTATACCCGCTTTCCCTCCCAGAGATGAAAGTCATGGCCCAGTACATCCAGGGTGAATCTGGACAGAAGATTTATTCATCCCTCCTCGACACTCGTGGGCGCGTGGTTCTTTTTTGTCACTAAAATGGATGGCCTACTTCGCCCCTGCATTGACTAACTTGGCCTCAATGCCATCACAAAGCAGGACCGGTACCCGCTACCCCTTATTACCAAGCTCTTGGATCATCTACAGGGAGTGAGGATCTTTTCTAAACTCGACCTTCATGGAGCCTATAACCTGGAATGCATTAAACCCGGAGATGAGTGGAAGATTGTGTTTAATACGTGCGATGGCCACTATGAGTACCTGATCACGCCCTTTTGGTTGTGCAAGGCATATGCTGTTTTTCAACACTTAGGAGCAGATTTTAAAACTTATGCGTGGGCGTAGATTTGTTTGCACAACCCGGCGCGAACAAATCTACACCCGATTTTATAACATGCGCACGCTGTCGCGCGCATGTTATAAAATTCGAACTCGGTGCACGCAAGGAGGTGCACACATATGCACCTAGCGCACCGAGCCCAAGGGAAGCCCCGATGGCAGTCCCCGTTCCCTCCAAGGCCGCTTCGAAATCGGAGCGGCCTTGGAGCGAACTTTTTTTCGGCCCCCCCCCCACCTTCCCCTCCCTTCCCCTATCTAACCCACCCCCCAGCCCTACCTAAATCCTCCCACACCTTATTTTATTTCTTACGCCTGCCAGAGGCAGGCGTATCTTGCGCACACCAGCAGGCTGCCAGCGCGTGAACCACCAACACGGCCGGAACGGAGGAGGGCTCGGAACACGCCCCTGGACCGCTGTCACACCCACGGACCAGCCCACGGACAGCCCCCTGACCCACAGACATGGCCTCGGGCTGCCGTCACACCCCCGGACCCGCCCCAGACTGCCCACTGTTGAAAGTCCCGGGACTTACGCTTATCCCGGGGCTTGCGCGCGCCACTTAGCCTATACAAAATAGGCTTGGCGCGTGCAGGGGAATTTTTTCTCAGGTCAAGCGTGTATGTTACGTGCGTAGCCTTTGAAAATCTGCCCCTTAATGAACAATATCTTTCTGGATCTTCTCTATCACACCATGGTGGTATTCTTGCACAATTTCCTGATTTTCTCCAAGGGCCTCCAGTCCCACCAACAGGACGTGTGGCAGTTTCTCCAGTGGCTACATACCAACAAGCTCTATGCGAAGCTTGAAAAGTGTGTATTTGAGAAGGAATCACTCCCCTTACTTGGCTACATCATCTCCAGTTCTGGGTTTTTCATGGATCCTGAGAGGGTGGCTTGTATCTGAGATTCGCCTCGCCTTCTGGACTCAGAGCATTACAATGGTTCCTGGGCTTCACCAACTTTTACAGCCATCTTATTCCTAACTTTTCCCAGCTGGTCGTACCCCTGATGGCCCTGACCAAGAAAAGCACCAACCCCAGAGACTGGCCTCCTGATGTGGTCACCGCATTCATTCAACTGATGCAAGCCTTCCTGCAGGCACTGTGTCTACAGCACCTGGATCCAACCCACCCATTTGTCCTGGAGGTCAATGCCTTCACCATTGTGGTTGGTGCAGTCATAGGCCAGCTCTCCCCGAACGGAACTTTCCTTCCCTCTTCATACTTCTCCAGGAAGTTCTCCCCTGTAGAGAGAAACTACGGTATAGAGAACAAGGAACTCCTCACCATCAAGTTGGCCTTTGAGCAATGGTGCCAGTGGTTGGAGGGAGCACAACACCCCATCATAGTCTATACTGACCACAAGAATTTAGAGCATTTTTGACAGGTCCAGAGACTGAACTCCCGCCGGGCACACTGGTCCCTATTCTTCAATCGATTTGATTTCGTGGTGAAGAATCGACTGGCAGCAAAGAATCTCAGGGCTGACACCCTCTCGAGGGCCTTTGAATGGGATGGAGAGCCGGATTCTCCTGGATACATGATCAACCACGCTCGAACTCTGCTGGCCGCCTTGCACCCCGTTCCCACAGGGAATACTGTGGTACCCACCAGGCTTCACCAGCGAGTGCATGAGTAGTTCCATGACTCTTGAGTGGTGGGTCATCCGGGCTGGGCCCGCACACACTCCCTGCTCAAACAATACTACTGGTGGCCCCAAATGGACCGAAATATAAAGGTCTATCTGGACTGTTGCCCCACATGCACTCGTCAAAAGCCCATGGTGGGGTGTCCTTGGGGGCTGTTATAGCTACTACCAGCCCCCAAGGAGCCCTGGACCCACCTATCTATGGATTTCAACATAGATCTTCCTCTCTCTAGTGGCAAACAGATTATTTGGGTCAACATAGACCACTTCTTCAAGATGGGTCATTTCGTCGACTGCCCAATCTTCCATCCGCTCCTTAGTTGGCTCTCATCTTTTGCCTTCATGGACTACCACATCATATCACCTTGGATCGCAGAGTACAGTTCACCTCCAAATACTGGCACAGCCTCTGTCACAAATTAAATGTCAAGTTGGACTTCACCTCGGCCTATCATCCACAGGCAAATCGGCAAGTGGAGTAGACAAACCGGACACTTAAAATGTTCCTTCGAGCTTTCATGAAAGAACGGCAGGACAATTGGGCCACTCTCCTGCCATGGACAGAATACTCACATAATTCTCATGTGAATGCAGCGACTAGGTCCTTCCCATTATGAGTGGTATATGGAAGGCAGCCGCTGCCATCGCATCCTTTACCCCTTACCGTTCACTATCCAGCAGCACAATTAACAGCTCAAGAACTCCAGGATCTGTGGGTGAGAACCGAGGAGATGATCCAAAAAGCCACTCTGAGAGCGAAGGGCTTTACAGATAAGCATCAACGTCCTGCACCCCAATTCCACCCTGGCAACAAGGTCTGGTTAAGCACTCGTAATGTACATCTCAGGTCGGCCCCACGCTACATCAGGCCATTCTCTGTTCTGCATCAAATTGGCCCGCTCTCATACCACATCCAGCTTCCCCAACTCTCAGGATCCACAATGTGTTTCACCTATCACTCCTCAAACCACTGGTCCTCTCATGGCCATCCAGAAGACCTCCCCCGCCTCAAAGTGTTTCCTTTGTTGAGGATCAACTCTACCATGTGAAAGAAGTGCTAGACATCTGCTGTCAGAACAGGAGGTGGGAGTACCCACTCTCTTGGGAGGGGTACGGCCCAGAGGAAAACTCCTGGGAGCCTGCAGCCAACATCCTGGATAAAAGGCTCCTCCAGAGGTTCCACGCCCGGCATCCAAGGAAACCCAGGCCTCTAGGAGGGGGGCTTAAAGGGGGGTACAGTTGCAGTGGCTGGCCGCCGCATTATGTAGCCAGCTCTATTCACCCCCTTCCGAGGCTCTTTACCTCGTCCCATGGACGCGGCCCAAGGAAGCTGTTGTCCCCACCCTCCTCTGTAGAAATCCAAAGCCATCGCTGCCGTGCCTTCCTCCACAGGGTTACTTAGGCACGCGTGCATGGCTCACCCCAACATTTAAAGGGGTCTTGGTGGGAAACTCAACCACAGCCCCGTCTGATGACATCAGCAGGAAGGCCTATATAAGGGCAGCTCTGCCATCCCAGATTCACCTCAGAAATGGTTCGGCTCTACATGGGTAGTGTGTTGCTCCAACTCCTGTTTTCTTTCCTGACCTTTGCTCCTGCTTCCATTCCTGATCCTGTTCCTGCTCCAGCTCCAGTTCCTGATCCACGTCCTGATCCAGCCCTTGCTCAAGTTCATGATCCTTTTCCAGTTCCAGTCCCCATTCCAGCTCCCTGGACTGCTCTTCTGGCTTTGAACCTGGTTCATCTCTTGGATTCCTCTGCTTGCTGCTTGCCCTGACATCTGCCTGTTTCCTGGATTTGTCTGCACGCTGCCTGCCCCGACCTCGGCTTGTCTTCTGGATTCATCTGCTCGCTGTCTGCCCTGACTCTGGCCTGTCTGATTCTGCCTTTGCCCAGCGACCACCTGACACCTTCATACAGAGACCCGCACCTAAGTCCATCCGGCCCCGGCACACAAGGGCTCAACCTGCGGGGAACGAGGGCTGGTAGTGGTGATGGTCCAGTAGGGTCTCCGCACCACACCAGGCTACCTGCCAATGGCCCTAGGGTCCACATCGCAACAATGTGGTTCTGCCTCTGTTGAGCTCAGCACTGTGTTGGGTTCTAGAGATGGCAACTGCAGTAGGGAGGCTGAGGCATGTTTCTCCCTCCTCTATCCCCCCCCCTCCCCCCAATGGTGTGTGCCAAGCCCAGGTGAGGCTGAAGAATAACCACAGGAGCTGTGCTGTATCCTGTGGTGCTGGAGGAGGTGTGTGGCAGCTGCCCACATTTACAGGACAATTAAAGGCTGCTGTGAGTCTTATTCATTTTTGCTCCGGCAGCTGTGGCGACACTGCCACTGCTTTAGGAGGCCTCATTTTGGTGTCTGGGATTCCTTGGCAAGCCTCCAGATGAACAAGGAAGTGTGGGCTACATGGTTGGAGCAAGTGATGACTTAACTTCCTGTGAAGCAAGATTTGGCAACTTTCCAAATGTCCTCATTTAAGGAAGTGGACAAAGGAAACAATGTGAAGAGGTTAGCATAAGAACAATGCCAATCAGATAGTGATTTGTAAAGTTCAAAGTATTTGGGACACAAACAATTGATTTAAAGTAATTTAAAATTTCTAATGCTTTGCAGTAATCCAGAGCAGAAAGGTTTTCAATTGTTTATGTCACCATAAGTACCCGGTTAAAGCAGCCCCTGAGAATATTTCCTAGTGACATCATAGGGAGAGCATGGATTTCTGTTAAGCAGAAAAGGCATCGGTGAGGACAAATCTTGGCGAGGAACACCCATGCGCACTGCTCAGCAACAGATGTGCTTGGCATCTTCTCTTTCACATAAAAATACTGAATGCTACCAGATTCTGAACTAAATCTGAGTTAAATTTTGGATAATTATTTACAATTACTGTGATAATCCTGATCAAGTAACCTCATATCAGGGAGTAGATTATTGAAATAATTGGAGGATTTTGAAAATATCTGTAAATAATAAGAGCCTGCAGTAGGGTTGGAATCAAATCTATTAACATATTTTTCCACTGGCAATGAAAATACTGGAGATAAGAGAAACCCATCATTTCATTAATCATGTCAGAAGAGAGCAGAACTGCAATAAGAGCAGATCTGAGACAGCATACATTCTTACACCAAGAATATAACATCCCCAAAAACGAGAGAGAGAGCCTGAGGAAAAGATCATTGTTACTTCCACTCTTTGTTGATCCCTCTGTGGAAGAATTGCAGGGTCGGTGTAGATAGATTGTTTTATTTAAAGAAAAGGTAGTACATTGTTGTCAGAAGAAGGCCACCTCGAATGAAGAAAACACACTCAAAGGTTCCAGGACAACAGAGAGAGAAAATGAGAACCTATACTGGGTCCGACAGCTGCACTAGCCATGAAAGTTAGCCAAGTGCGCCAACAGCCCTCAGTGGGGAAAGGGCCACACTATTATCCATTGACAGCTATGTGTGCGCACACACTGAGCCAAAGAATAACACAAGGCTTACACACTCTAAGACAAATAAAAGAGGAAGAGACAGAGTAAAGTACAGAAACATTCAACAAGAGAATAATAATGTCTACTTACCTACAATTCTTCAACAGGCAACACATGAACACCTGCAAAAAGAAGTTCAAACAAAGAATCAAATTCTTTAAATTCAGTGACTATTGACATCACATTCTAAGTCACTATCAGTCCAAAGACGTGAAAATATTCCTATCTGATAGGCAGTTCTGCAGTATCAGTTCTGATACAAAGATCCTCTAAAAGGAAAGGAAAGAAAAAGGTTTTAAGGTATTTGATTAGCATATTTGTAGTGTTGTATTCTACAAATTTCTGTTAATGATAATGTGAAACTGTTTGAATTGATAAATGTTAAAGTTTTGATTGTTTAACTTCTAAATGTTATAAAATAACTTGGCCGTGAGCACGTGTGCTGAATTTTAAGTGTGCGTGCACAACTGCATACAAATCCTGCTTCTACCGCATAAGTACTGGAATTTAAAAAGGAACTTGACTCAATACCATTGCCAGTTTTCCCATTTCGTTTCCAGTTCACCCAATTAAGGAAATAGCTCTTCCAAACATCCTTGTTTTAATAGCTTTCCTTTCCCCACTGATCTTCTAAGGTCTTTTGTTTTATTACTTACACGTCTTCCATAGTAGAAATAAAGGGGTGTGCCAGAGCGCGTAAGCATTTACATGCAAATATCAGATTAAAATCCCAGAACGTCAATGTCCTGCCCACGCCTTCCCTTGCAATGCCCTCACCCCACCCTTTTATCAGAAAGTCTGAGATGTGCGTGCAGCGGCATTTATGTAAGTATCCAGGCAGATTTTAAAACCCTTTAGGCGGGTGCTGGCTCAACATATTCAGACATCACCTGATGATGCATGCATCAGACTTCTAAAATTCACATTTTAGTGTTTATTCTGGAAACCCCATTGTACATAATTGCCACCTTAGCCTCCATAAGTGGGAGATCCTCTACATTCCAGAGAAGTGGGGTTTAGACCTGCCTGATCCAATGTATGAAACAGGGGTGGCATTCACCAACTTGTAGCAACACCTATGAAGTCCTGCCTTACCAATCTATTAGACGTCTTTGAAGGTGTAGATAAACATGTGGAGAAGGGTGAGCAGGTCAGTACAGTGCACCTGGATTTTCAGAAGGCATTAGAACAAGTCTCAGATTAGTGAATCATCTGGAAATTACAAAAAGTTGCTGAATAGGAGGCAATGTGCAATTGCAGATTGGTAGCTGATTATAGTATAATAAAAGGAAGGGAATGGAGAACAAGAGTAAATGATGGTCAGCTTTCCCAGCAGAGAAAGGTAAATAGTGGAGTGCCCCAGGGATGAGGACTGGGACCTGCGCTGTTTAATATCTTCTGAAGTGATCCAGATAAAGAACCAATGAGCTGGACAGAAAACTATTCACAAGTAGCTAAACCCACACAAGCTGTGAGAGGAATTGAGGAGGACTCTGCGAGACTGGGGAGATTAAATTTAAAGTCAGCAAATAAAAAGTGATGTAAATGGGAAGACGTAATCCTAACTATGCATACAAAGTGCGGGCATCATATTAGGAGTTACTACCTGGGAAGAGGATCTTTGGGGGTGAGTGTGTACAAATCATTGAATCTGTAGCTCAGTGCATGTTGATAGGCTTTGGTGGGGAGAGCGACATGAAACAGGCTTTTCAAGTTTGAATTTGCCAGGAACTTCCTAACATCCTTAACCTGAGGAGAAGGTGCAGGTCTCCTTTGCACCCCCCTCATGCTGATTCCAGACTATGGACACTGGCAGGTCTCCTTTTAACACTGCACACTCATGAAACAGTAATGTCCCTTCAATCTACTTTCCAAAGTTTTCTTTATCCATCACAACTTCTCCTCCAAGGAGCTGCAACAATCATAAAACAATTAGCAATTATCCCATCATGCAAATTGTTCCTAGTGATGGGGGAATAAGTGAAAGTTATAAGCAGGTAGTCAGCAGCAGCTGCATCAGAGCCTCCCTACATGTGAGAGCTCTGGCTTCACTCTGAAGAAGGCAGTGAGTAAGATTTTAAAATATTTCTTTAAGATAACGTTGATAGCGCAGAGCAGCAAACTGCAGGATGGGATTTAGTTACCGGGCTCAGAAATAAAAGATACCTGGGGTAAAAGAAAACCATTGCGGGCAGAAGCCCCCCAGGGTGCCTGCAGACTCAGTTTTGTAGATTTGTTTACCTTCCAGATGCTGCAGTCAAGAGAAAAGCAAATGAAAGTGACAATTTATTGGCTTTCTTTCTTATTTAAATCAAGTCCGTAGCCTTTCAGGGGATGGGAAGAGCATTCCTCTTCTCCAGAGATTTCAAATGATTTAGAGGTTTTGTTTTCTAGGCAATTCAGCTTCCCGTCTCTGATCTATCTGCTTCCTCTCTTCCTGTCCCCCTCTCTCCCCATCAGCAGTTTCTGTGTCTCCAGTTACTGCCCCTGCTTAACTCCTCCTGCCCCTCGCTAATCCTATAACTCTGGTTATTGCCCCTGCTATTCCACTCCCTGCCCCTATCTCCCCTCACTGCTCCTATATCTCTGGATATTGCCCCTGCTATTCCACTCCCTGCCCCTATCTCCCCTCAATGCTCCTATATCTCTGGTTATTGCCCCTGCTATTCCACTCAATGCATCTATCTCCCCTCAATGCTCCTATATCTCTGGATATTGCCCCTGCTATTCCACTCCCTGCCCCTCTCTCCCCCCTCACTGCTCCTTTTATTTCTGGTTGTTGTCTCTTCTATTCCCCTTACCGGTCCTTTCTCCTCTCACTTGTCCTGTATCTCTGGTTATTGCCCCTGCTATTCCCCTTACTGCTCCTCTCTCTTATAACATAACAACATAAGAAATGCCATACTGGGTCAGACCAAGGGTCCATCAAGCCCAGCATCCTTTTTCCAACAGTGGCCAATCCAAGTCACAAGTACCTGGCAAGTACCCAAACCTTAGACAGATCACAATCTACTATTGCTTATTAATTATAGCAGTTTATGGATGTATCCTCTAGGAACTTATCCAAACCTTTTTTAAAACCAGTTACACTAAGTACTGTAACCACATCCTCTGGCAATGAATTCCAGAGCTTAATTATGAACTGAGTGAAAAAGAATTTTCTTTGATTTGTTTTAAATGAGCTACTTGCTAACTTCATGGGGTGCCCCCTGGTCCTTCTATTATATGAGAGAGTAAATAACCGATTTACATTAACTTGTTCAAGTCCTTTCATGATTTTGTAGACTTCTATCATATCCCCCCTCAGTCATCTCTTCTCCCAACTGAAGAGCTCTAACTTCTTTAGCCTATCCTCACAGGGCAGCTCTTCCATAACCCTTATTATTTTGGTCGCCCTTGCAGCAATATCCATTTTGAGATGTGTGACCAGAACTGCACACAGTATTCAAGGTGTAGTCTCACCATGGAGGGAGGGAAATACCTATAGTACCTGATTGTAATCCACTTTGAAGTGCTGAACAAAGTGCGAAAGCGGAATATAAATCTAAATAAATAAATAAAATAATAAAGAGGCATTGTGTCATCCTCCATTTTATTTTCCATTCCCTTCCTAATAATTCCTAACATTCTGTTTGCTTTCTTGATCGCCACAGCAAACTGGGCCGACAATTAGAATTACGGCATCCTGACAGTGAGGTTCCAATAATAAGTAGTCCAAGTGCCAGTAACTAAAAACTCACCTGAGCTAAAAAATTCTAACTTATCCCTATCAATTAAAAAGCAGAATGAAAATACAAACAAAAAACAAAATTTGAAATGTTTGTATGCTAATACCAGAAGTCTAAGAAGTAAGATGGAAGAATTAGAATGTTTAGCAGTGAATGATGACATAGACTTAATTGGCATCTCAGAGACATGGTGGAAGGAGGACAACCAATGGGACAGTGCTATACCGGGGTACAAATTATATCGCAATGACAGAGAGGAGCACCCGGGAGACGGTGTGGCACTTTATGTCCGGGATGGCATAGAGTCCAACAGGATAAACATCCTGCATGAGATTAAATGCAAAATTGAATCTTTATGGGTAGAAATCCCTTGTGTGTCGGGGAAGACTATAGTGATAGGGGTATACTACCATCCACCTGGTCAAGATGGTGAGACGGATAGTGAATTGCTAAGAAAGAGTTAATAAACATGTGGATAAAAGTGAACCGTTAGATGTAGTATTCTTGGATTTTTAGAAGGCGTTTGACAAATTTCCTCATGAGAAGCTTCTAGGAAAAGTAAAAAGTTATGGGATAGGTGGCGATGTCCTTTCATGGATTGCAAACTGGTTAAAAGACAGGAAACAGAGAGTAGGATTAAATGGACAATTTTCTCAGTGGAAGGGAGTGGCTCAGTGTAGTGCCTCAGGGATCTGTATTGGGACCCTTACTTTTCAATATATTTATAAATGATCTGGAAAGTAATACGACGAGTGAGATAATCATATTTGCAGATGTTACAAAATTGTTCAGAGTAGTTAAATCACAAGCAGATTGTGATAAATTGCAGGAAGACCTTGTGAGACTGGAAAATTGGGCATCAAAGTGGCAGATGAAATTTAATGTGGATAAGTGCAAGGTGATGCATATAGGGAAAAATAAGCCATGCTATAGTTACACAATATTAGGTTCCATATTAGGTGCTACAACCCAAGAAAGAGATCTAGGCATCATAGTGGATAACACATTGAAATCGTCGGTTCAGTGTGCTGCGGCAGTCAAAAAAGCAAACAGAATGTTGGGAATTATTAGAAAGGGAATGGTGAATAAAACTGAAAATGTTATAATGCCTCTGTATCGCTCCATGGTGAGACTGCACCTTGAATAATGTGTAGAATTCTGGTCGCCACATCTCAAAAAAGATATAATTGCGATGGAGAAGGTACAGAGAAGGGCTACCAAAATGATAAGGGGAATGGAACAGCTCCCCTATGAGGAAAGATTAAAGAGGTTAGGACTTTTCAGCTTGGAGAAGAGACGGCTGAGGGGGGATATGATAGAAGTGCTTAAAATCATGAGAGGTCTAGAATGGGTAGATGTGAATCGGTTATGTACTCATTCGGATAATAGAAAGACTAGGGGGCACTCCGTGAAGTTAGCATGTGGCACATTTAAAACTAATCGGAGAAAGTTCTTTTTTACTCAATGCACAATTAAACTCTGGAATATTTTGCCAGAGGAAGTGGTTAGTGCAGTTAGTATAGCTGTGTTTAAAAAAGGATTGGATAAGTTCTTGGAGGAGAAGTCCATTGCCTGCTATTAATTAAGTTGACTTAGAAAATAGCCTCTGCTATTACTAGCAACAGTAACATGGAATAGACTTAGTTTTTGCGTGCTTGCCAGGTTCTTATGGCCTGGATTGGCCATTGTTGGAAACAGGATGCTGGGCTTGATGGACCCTTGGTCTGACCCAGTATGGCAGGTTCTTATGTTCTTATGTTCTTTTCAAATTTTATTTTAGCCTTTCTTATCAATGTCTTACATTTAACTTGCCAATGCTTATGCATTATCCTGTCTTCTTCTGATGGATCCTTCTTCCAATTTTTGAATGAAGATCTTTTATCTAAAATAGCCTCTTTATCCATGCCAGTAATCTTTTTGCCTTCCTTCCACCTTTCTTAATGTGTGGAATACATCTGGACGACTGTGCGTCTAGGATGTTATTTTTTAACAATGCAACACACGCCGAAGTAAATCTTGCACTCTCAATTATGAGCAACAATACAAGTGCAAGGACAGAGTAAGTTCCTGGGAAGATTTTCAAAATAATGTTTATTTTATTTTAAAATAATAAATAAACATTATTTTGAAAATCTTCCCAGGAACTTACTCTGTCCTTGCACTTGTATTTTTTAACAATGTCCATGCCTGTTGTCCACTTTTTCCCATTGTAGCTGCTCCTTTCAGTTTTTTTCTAACTATTTTTCTCATTTTATCAAAGTTTCCCTTTTGAAAGTTTAGCACGAGAGCCGTGGATTTGCTTACTGTCCCCCTTCCAGTCATTAATTCAAATTTGATCATATTATGATCACTATTGCCAAGCGGCCCCACCACCATTACCTCTCTCACCAAATTCTGTGCTCCACTGAGAATTAGATTTAAAATTCATCTCTCTCTCGTCGGTTCCTGTATCTCTCTAGCATGCCCTGATGTTTCACTTACCCAGTCAATATTGGGGTAATTGAAATCGAATCCAAAAATTCTCTTACTATATAGTCCCACGATTAAAACAATCTATGCTGTTTGTGACAATACTTATGTTTACTTAGAATATAAATTTAAGGACCATCATACCACCCACTGTGCTCACAACTTAAAATTTGTATCTCATGCACTTCATTTGGGTCACTTTTAATCATTGATCCAAATCGGCTAGCATCCAAAAATTCAGTGTTCATTTTTTTATTTTTTGTTTTTTTAACGTTATATATTAAAAATGTAGACTTCCCTTTTGTAGCTGTCGGGGTCAATCATCCGACGCGCGCGTTTCGCAACACTGCTGCTTCAGAGACATAAGTTTTAACTCTCCTGATCCAGCACTCCCCTTCCAATTCATTAACGGGTCTTCAATGATGTAAATTTGTGCGAACTACTTGAGCGATGCTGCAGGTCCCTCAAAATTTCGGACCCGACGCCATTTCCCCGCTCCAAATTTTAGCTGTCTGATGGTCCTTAAATTTATATTCTAAGTATACATAAGTATTGTCACATACAGCATTGTAAATTGATAACGTTTCCTGTACCACGTGTTCTATTCGGTAATTGAAATCTCCCATTTTTACTGCACTACCAGTTTGCTTAGCTTCCCTAATTTCTCTTAGCATTTCACTGTTCATTGGACAGGTGGGACTTTTCTCTTCCCAACACACAAGGGATTTCTACCCAAAAAGATTTGATAGTACATTTATTCTTATGCATGAAATACAAACACACAAACTTCTGTTTGTTTCCTGACTTTCTGACTTCCTATTTAAAACAAAACACTTGAACACATTAAATAATATACCCCAGTAGTTTACTTCACCCATTACTTTTGTTTCAAATATTTCTCCAAGCAGTACTTATTGATTCCTTGCAGCCATGAGCAAGGAGATCCTCACCTCTCAGTGCTCTTTCCTCAGCAGTTCCTGTGTCTCTGGTTATTGCCCCCTGCTATTCCCATCCCTGCCCCTCTCTCTCCCCTCAGTAGTTCCAGTATCTCTGCTTATTGCACCTGCTTTTCACCTCCTGCTCCTATATCTCTGCTTATTGCCCATTCCTTTATCCTCCCTGCTCCACTCTCTCCTCTCAGCAGTTCCTGTATCTCTGGTAATTCCCACTGCTTTTACCTTCCCTGCCTCTCCCTCCCCTAATTGCTCCTATGTCTCTGGTTATTATCCCTGCTATTCCTCTCCATGCATCTCTCTCCCCTCACTACTCCTACATCTCTGGTTAATGACCCTCCTTTTGTCCTCCCTGCCCGTCTCTCTCCCCTCAGTAGTTCCTGTATCTGTTAGGAACGTGGATCCTTGGGCTGAGATGGAGTTGGCGCTACCTATGCGGAGGAGCCCCATGGGTCTCCACTGTCAGCTGGTAAGGCTGGAGAAAGGCTGAGACCCCGCTGGGGCTTCACCACTACCAGCCCTCATTCTCCTCAGGTTGAGCCCTTGGGCTCCGGGGCCGGCTGGATTTACGTGGGATCTCAGGTCCGGAGTGTCTCGTGGTCCTGGTACGGTGTGGGTAGTGGCAGGCAGCAGATCATGTGGTCCAGGTAAAAGCGTGGATCAGGGCAGGCAGCGAATCTTGTAGGTTAGGCAGTGCATCTTGTAGTCCAGGGTCAAGTGTGAATTAAAGACAGGCAGCAAATCTCGTGGTCCCTGAACAAGCATGGGTCTCAGGTCCAGCGGGTCAGAATGTAGAATCAGAAACCTCCAGGAAATGGAACGGGAGTCAAAGGAAGTCAAGGCAATGTCTGGGGGGCAGGCCTTGCCTTAATATAGGGCGGGGTAAGGAGAGTATAGCCGGGGCACCTCCCGACGCGGTTCCTTTAAATGAAGTTCAGGGGCGCATGCACACACCTAAGGCAGTCATGAGGCAGGAGAGCCCGGATGGGTTCAGACATACCAAGAAGGCTGCGCTGGTGGTGGAAGTCCGGTGTAGGGCCCACGAAACAGGGTGCGTCCGCCGCAGGGTCCCTGGGCCAGTCAGGATGCCAGCATGAGCGCGGTAGGTGAAGGAAGCCGGCCGCAGCCCTCCGTAGCTGGTTCCCATAACATTATCTCTGTGTATTGTCCCTCCTTTTATCCTTCCTGCCTCTCTCTCTCCCCTCAGTAGTTCCTGTTTCTCTGGTTATTGCCCCTGCTTTTTCTCTCCCTGCCCCTCTCTCCCCTCACAGAAGTTCCTGTATCTCTGCTTATTACCCCTGTATTTCCTCTCCCTGCCTCTCTCTCTCATCTCAGTAGTTCCTGTATCTCTGGATATTGCCCCTGCTTTTTCTCTCCCTGCTCCTCTCTCCCCTCAGCAGTTCCTGTATCTCTGGTTATTGCCCCTGCTTTCCCTCTCCCTGCCTCTCTCTCGCCCCTCAGTAGTTCCTGTATCTCTGGATATTGCCCCTGCTTTTTCTCTCCCTGCTCCTCTCTCCCCTCAGCAGTTCCTGTATCTCTGGTTATTGCCCCTGCTTTTCCTCTCCCTGCCCCTCTCTCCCTCCTCAGTAGTTCCTGTATCTCTGGTTATTGCCCCTGTTTTTCCTCTCCCTGCCTCTCTCTCTCTCCTCTCAGTAGTTCCTGAAGCTCTGGTTATTGCCCCTGTTTTTCCTCTCCCTGCCTCTCTCTCTCTCCTCTCAGTAGTTCCTGTATCTCTGGTTATTGCCCCTGCTTTTCTCTCCCTGCTCCTCTCTCCCCTCAGTATTTCCTGTATCTGTGGATATTCCCCTGTTTTTCCTCTCCCTGCCCCTCTCTCCCCCCTCAGTAGTTCCTGCATCTCTGGTTATTGCCCCTGCTTTTTCTCTCCCTGCTCCTCTCTCCCCTCAGCAGTTCCTGTATCTCTGGTTATTGGCCCTGTTTTTCCTCTCCCTGCCTCTCTCTCTCCTCTCAGTAGTTCCTGTATCTCTGGTTATTGCCCCTGCTTTTTCTCTCCCTGCTCCTCTCTCCCCTCAGTATTTCCTGTATCTCTGGTTAGTGCTCCTGCTTTCCCTGTCCCTGCCCCTCTCTCCCCCCTCAGTAGTTCCTGTATCTCTGGATATTGTCCCTGCTTTTCCTCTCCCTGCCTCTCTCTCTCCCCTCAGTAGTTCCTGTATCTCTGGTTATTGCCCCTGCTTTTCCTCTCCCTGCCCCTCTCTCCCCCCTCAGTAGTTCCTGTATCTCTGGTTATTGCCCCTGCTTTCCCTCTCAGTGTTTCCAGTGGAAACACTGAGAGGAGAGGATCACCTTGCTGGTGGCTGAAAGGAATCAGTAAGTTTTTGCTTGGGACATTGACTTTTTTAAAAGTATTGGGGCAAAGTTAACTATTTGGGAATATTATTTAGTGTGTTTGTGTGTTTGTGCCTTTAATAGTCAGAAAGGCAGTGAATAAACAAGTTAGACTGTTTGCATTTTTAAATAGTCAGTCAATAAGGTAGCAGTAGGTAGGCAGTGAATAAACAAGTTAGACTGTTTGCATTTTTAGTCAGTCAATAAGGTAGCAGTAGGTAGGCAGTGAATAAACAAGTTAGACTGTTTGCATTTTTAGTCAGTCAATAAGGTAGCAGTAGGTAGTGTGTTTATTTTTAAAAGTCTGCAGAACTGAGTGTTCTCCAGACTTTTAAAGAGCTGACTGTTTTTAATACTGAGTGCATTGTATTGGAAAAAAAAAAAAACCCACAAAAAAAAAAAAACCCCACAAAAAAGTAGCCAGAAGCTAGAAATAAGCTAGGAGCAGTATATACCAAAGTAAAAAAGTTGAATATTTCAGCTCAGTTACTCACCTTGGAAAGGTGTTGAAGTAGTGTGATTGGGTTTGAATAGGGACCAACATTTGTTTATCAAGGGAGCAGTGAGTCACTCAGGCTGTTTGTATTTCCCAACCCTCCCACCCCTCGCCCATCCACCCCTAGCTCATCCCTTAATTTATAGGCAGGTGCCACTTTCACAAAAAAAACAAAACAAAAAAAAACATCAACAAAAACTTTATTGAGAATTCGATTAGACCCCGGTAGGCCACTACCAGACACATAGTGAATTCACTAATACATTTAAAGGAAGTTAGACACATTCCTACTCCCATAGCAATCTACAACTTAACTAGGAACTGATCAAAATTGAGATGACGGCAGCAGTCCAGCAGCAAGAGGGGGGTTTCCCAGTCTTTTGCATCGAGTGTCACATGTATGATTTTTTACCCACTGGTGAGAAGTTGTACATGTGCATGCGATGCAAAGAGCTCCTGGCTCTCAGAGAACGAGTCCGATCTCTGGAGGCTAGAGTGGCAGACCTGGAGGAGTTGAGGCAGACAGAGAGGTATATAGATGAGACCTTCAGGGACATAATAGTCAAGTCCCAACTTCAGACTGGCAGCCCTGGTGCTGCCTTGGAGGAAGAAGGGCTCATAATGGGAGAGCACCAAGCAGGTGTAGCAGGAAAGGATCCTGTAGCAAGGACCTGCTCTCTAGGTGATGCATTGTCTTTTCGCACTGAGGATATATCCCCAAGGCCTACTGCCCAGGAGGGAAGGGTTAGGTCGGCTGTCATAGTTGGTGATTCGATTATTAGGAATGTAGATAGCTGGGTGGCTGGTGGGCGTGAGGATCGCCTGGTAACATGCCTACCTGGTGCGAATGTGGCGGACCTCACGCGTCACCTGGATAGGATTTTAGACAGTGCTGGGGAGGAGCCGGCTGTCGTGGTACACGTGGGCACCAACGACATAGGGAAGCTAACCAAATTGGTAGTGCAGTAATAATGGGAGACTTCAATTACCCCAATATAGACTGGGTAAATGTATCATCGGGTCACACTAGAGAGATAACGTTCCTGGATGGAATAAATGATAGCTTTATGGAGCAATTGGTTCAGGAACCGACGAGAGAGGGAGCAATTTTAGATCTAATTATCAGTGGAGCACAGGACTTGGTGAGAGAGGTAACGGTGGTGGGGCCATTTGGCAATAGTGATCATAACATGATCAAATTTGATTTAATGACTGGAAAAGGAACAGTGTGCAAATCCAAGGCTCTCGTGCTAAACTTTCAAAAGGGAAACTTTGATAAAATGAGAAAAATTGTTAGAAAAAAACTGAAAGGAGCAGCTACAAAAGTAAAAAATGTCCAAGAGGCGTGGTCATTGTTAAAAAATACCATTCTAGAAGCACAGTCCAGATGTATTCCACACATTAAGAAAGGTGGAAAGAAGGCAAAAGGATTACCGGCATGGTTAAAAGGGGAGGTGAAAGAAGCTATTTTAGCCAAAAGATCTTCATTCAAAAATTGGAAGAAGGATCCAACAGAAGAAAATAGGATAAAGCATAAACATTGGCAAGTTAAATGTAAGACATTGATAAGACAGGCTAAGAGAGAATTTGAAAAGAAGTTGGCTGTAGAGGCAAAAACTCACAGTAAAAACTTTTTTAAATATATCCGAAGCAGAAAGCCTGTGAGGGAGTCAGTTGGACCGTTAGATGATCGAGGGGTTAAAGGGGCACTTAGAGAAGATAAGGCCATCGCGGAAAGATTAAATGATTTCTTCACTTCGGTGTTTACTGAAGAGAATGTTGGGGAGGTACCCGTAATGGAGAAGGTTTTCATGGGTAATGATTCAGATGGACTGAATCAAATCACGGTGAATCTAGAAGATGTGGTAGGTCTGATTGACAAACTGAAGAGTAGTAAATCACCTGGACCGGATGGTATACACCCCAGAGTACTGAAGGAACTAAAAAATGAAATTTCAGACCTATTAGTAAAAATTTGTAACTTATCATTAAAATCATCCATTGTACCTGAAGACTGGAGGATAGCAAATGTAACCCCAATATTTAAAAAGGGCTCCAGGGGCAATCCGGGAAACTACAGACCGGTTAGCCTGACTTCAGTGCCAGGAAAAATAGTGGAAAGTGTTCTAAACATCAAAATCACAGAACATATAGAAAGACATGGTTTAATGGAACAAAGTCAGCATGGCTTTACCCAGGGCAAGTCTTGCCTCACAAATCTGCTTCACTTTTTTGAAGGAGTTAATAAACATGTGGATAAAGGTGAACCGGTAGATATAGTATACTTGGATTTTCAGAATGCGTTTGACAAAGTTCCTCATGAGAGGCTTCTATGAAAAGTAAAAAGTCATGGGATAGGTGGCATGGATTGCAAACTGGCTAAAAGACAGGAAACAGAGAGTAGGATTAAATGGGCAATTTTCTCAGTGGAAGGGAGTGGACAGTGGAGTGCCTCAGGGATCTGTATTGGGACCCTTACTTTTCAATATATTTATAAATGATCTGGAAAGAAATACGATGAGTGAGATGATCAAATTTGCAGATGATCAAATTTGCAGATAATCAAAATTGTTCAGAGTAGTTAAATCACAAGCAGATTGTGATAAATTGCAGGAAGACCTTGTGAGACTGGAAAATTGGGCATCCAAATGGCAGATGAAATTTAATGTGGATAAGTGCAAGGTGATGCATATAGGGAAAAATAACCCATGCTATAATTACACAATGTTGGGTTCCATAGTAGGTGCTACAACCCAAGAAAGAGATCTAGGTGTCATAGTGGATAACACATTGAAGTCGTCGGTGCAGTGTGCTGCGGCAGTCAAAAAAGCAAACAGAATGTTGGGAATTATTAGAAAAGGAATGATGAATAAAATGGAAAATGTCATAATGCCTCTGTATCGCTCCATGGTGAGACCGCACCTTGAATACTGTGTACAATTCTGGTCGCCGCATCTCAAAAAAGATATAATTGCGATGGAGAAGGTACAGAGAAGGGCTACCAAAATGATAAGGGGAATGGAACAACTCCCCTATTAGGAAAGACTAAAGAGGTTAGGACTTTTCAGCTTGGAGAAGAGACGACTGAGGGGGGATATGATAGAGGTGTTTAAAATCATGAGAGG
Source organism: Rhinatrema bivittatum (assembly GCF_901001135.1). Classification (NCBI taxonomy): domain Eukaryota; kingdom Metazoa; phylum Chordata; class Amphibia; order Gymnophiona; family Rhinatrematidae; genus Rhinatrema; species Rhinatrema bivittatum. The sequence continues at coordinate 13,563,033 of NC_042633.1, forward strand.
TCTAGAACGGGTAGATGTGAATCGGTTATTTACTCTTTCGGATAGTAGAAAGACTAGGGGGCACTCCATGAAGTTAGCATGGGGCACATTTAGAACTAATCGGAGAAAGTTCTTTTTTACTCAACGCACAATTAAACTCTGGAATTTGTTGCCAGATAATGTGGTTCGTGCAGTTAGTATAGCTGTGTTTAAGAAAGGATTGGATAGGTTCTTGGAGGAGAAGTCCATTACCTGCTGTTAAGTTCACTTAGAGAATAGCCACTGCCATTGGCAATGGTTGTATGGAATGGACTTGGTGTTTGGGTACTTGCCAGGTTCTTGTGGCCTGGATTGGCCACTGTTGGAAACAGGATGCTGGGCTTGATGGACCCTTGGTCTGACCCAGTATGGCATTTTCTTATGTTCTTATGTTCTCCCTGCCTTCTCTCTCCTCAGTAGTTCCTGTATCTCTGGTTATTGCCCCTGCTTTTCCTCTCCCTGCCTCTCTCTCCCCCCTCAGTAGTTCCTGTATCTCTGGTTATTACCCCTGCTTTTCCTCTCCCTGCCTCTCTCTCCCCCCTCAGTAGTTCCTGTATCTCTGGTTATTGCCCCTGCTTTTCCTCTCCCTGCCTCTCTCTCCCCCCTCAGTAGTTCTTGAATCTCTGGATATTGCCCCTGCTTTTCCTCTCCCTGCCCCTCTCCCCCCTCAGTAGTTCCTGTATCTATGGTTATTGCCCCTGCTTTCCCTCTCCCTGCCTCTCTCTCCCCTCAGTGGTTCCTGTATCTCTGGTTATTGCCCCTGCTTTTCCTCTCCCTGCCTCTCACTCCCCCCTCAGTAGTTCCTGTATCTCTGGTTATTGCCCCTGCTTTTCCTCTCCCTGCCTCTCTCTCCCCCCTCAGTAGTTCTTGAATCCCTGGATATTGCCCCTGCTTTTCCTCTCCCTGCCCCTCTCCCCCCTCAGTAGTTCCTGTATCTCTGGTTACTGCCCCTGCTTTCACTCTCCCTGCCTCTCTCTCCCCTCAGTAGTTCCTGTATCTCTGGTTATTGCCCCTGCTTTTCCTCTCCCTGCCCCTCTCTCTCCCCCCTCAGTAGTTCCTGTATCTCTGGTTACTGCCCCTGCTTTCCCTCTCCCTGCCTCTCTCTCCCCTCAGTAGTTCCTGTATCTCTGGTTATTGCCCCTGCTTTTCCTCTCCCTGCCCCTCTCTCTCCCCCCTCAGTAGTTCCTGTATCTCTGGTTACTGCCCCTGCTTTCCCTCTCCCTGCCTCTCTCTCCCCTCAGTAGTTCCTGTATCTCTGGTTATTGCCCCTGCTTTTCCTCTCCCTGCCCCTCTCTCTCCCCCCTCAGTAGTTCCTGTATCTCTGGTTACTGCCCCTGCTTTCCCTCTCCCTGCCTCTCTCTCCCCTCAGTAGTTCCTGTATCTCTGGTTATTGCCCCTGCTTTTCCTCTCCCTGCCCCTCTCTCTCCCCCCTCAGTAGTTCCTGTATCTCTGGTTACTGCCCCTGCTTTCCCTCTCCCTGCCTCTCTCTCCCCTCAGTAGTTCCTGTATCTCTGGTTATTGCCCCTGCTTTTCCTCTCCCTGCCCCTCTCTCTCTCTCCTCAGTAGTTCCTGTATCTCTGGTTATTGCCCCTGCTTTTCCTTACCCCCCTCCTCTCTCCCCTCAGTAGTTCCTGTATCTCTGGTTATTGCCCCTGCTTTTCCTCTCCCTGCCTCTCTCTCCCCTCAGTAGTTCCTGTATCTCTGGTTATTGCCCCTGTTTTTCCTCTTCCTGCCCCTCTCTCTCCCCTCAGTAGTTCCTGTATCTCTGGTTATTGCCCCTGCTTTTCCTCTTCCTGCCCCTCTCTCTCCCCTCAGTAGTTCCTGTATCTCTGGTTATTGCCCCTGCTTTTTCACTCCCTGCCTCCCTTTCCCCTCAGTAGTTCCTGTATCTCTGGTTATTGCCCCTGCTTTTCCTCTCCCTGCCCCTCTCTCTCTCCCCTCAGCAGTTCCTGTATCTCTGGATATTGCCCCTGCTTTTCCTCTCCCTGCCTCTCTCTCTCCCCTCAGTAGTTCCTGTATCTCTGGTTATTGCCCCTGCTTTTCCTCTTCCTGCCCCTCTCTCTCTCCCCCCTCAGTAGTTCCTGTATCTCTGGTTATTGCCCCTGCTTTTCCTCTTCCTGCCCCTCTCTCTCCCCTCAGTAGTTCCTGTATCTCTGGTTATTGCCCTTGCTCTTCCTCTCCCTGCCTCTCTCTCCCCTCAGTAGTTCCTGTATCTCTGGTTATTGCCCCTGCTTTTCCTCTCCCTGCCCCTCTCTCTCCCCTCAGTAGTTCCTGTATCTCTGGTTATTGCCCTTGCTCTTCCTCTCCCTGCCTCTCTCTCCCCTCAGTAGTTCCTGTATCTCTGGTTATTGCCCCTGCTTTTCCTCTCCCTGCCTCTCTCTCTCCCCTCAGTAGTTCCTGTATCTCTGGTTATTGCCCCTGCTTTTCCTCTCCCTGCCCCTCTCTCTCCCCTCAGTAGTTCCTGTATCTCTGGACATTGCCCCTGTCTTTCCTCTCCCTGCTCCTCTCTCCTTTGTTACCGGGCACTTCCCTTTGAAACCTCCTCTCTTGGTGAGGGGCAGATGTAAAACTTTCCACCTTAGGACAAAGTCCTTGCATTCTGTTCACCCATGGACTTTACCCCGGCTCTCAAAGAGGAAGGATGTGTGTGGGCTTTCATGCTGAACCTTGCCCTGGGTCACTGCTCCTGGGGACATTTGCACTGTTTTTTTGTGATTTATTTTCTGATCCTGTTCAACACAAACCCCGGGATCACCTCCTGTAAATGTCTCCAAATGAACACATGCTCTTTCAGCTGGATTGAGGGAGGGCAGTTTCCAGAGGGCCAGTTTACCTTGAAAAATCGCTAATTACCCCATTAACTTAGAAAGATAGAAACATAGCAATGATGGCAGAAAAAGACCAAAATAGTCCATCTAGTCTGCCCAGCAAGCTTCCCAAGGTAGTAACTGCCGCTCCATGCAGGTTACCCCCCATGTTTCTCTTAAGGGTAGTAACTGCCGCTCTGTGCAGGTTACCCCCCATGTTTCTCTTAAGGGTAGTAACTGCCGCTCCGTGCCAGTTAAGCTTTTTTATTCCCATCCTCTAGCCACAGTGTGGCTAGAGGATGGGAATAAAATTGCTTTGAATTGCTTTGAACCTTAAATTGCTTTGAACCTTAAATCACCCAAGTTTATAGTTTTTGATGGATGATTTTTGAAAAGCAGTTGTGGAAACTGATTTAGTTTTTTTTATTAGATTTTCCATGCAGTTGTTAAGAAATTTCAATCCTGTTTTTTAATCCTTGTGAGAAATGCTTTAAAAATCAAGCCCCTAGGTAATGAAATCCTTCACAAACAAAATGACAAGCCCTAACTGTAATCCTAGCCCTATCACAAAACCTGATCCTAACCACGTTCCCTCTTTATCTTAACCCTAACCTTGACCCTAACCTTCACTTTAACCCTAATCTTATCCATTATCCCATCCCTAGCCCTTTCACTGATCCTTATCTTAACCCTAACCTTGATCCTGACCTTGACACAAACCATAAATTTATTCCCAAAATTCTCTCAAACCACATCCCAAAATCTAACCCTAACCCTTATGCTGACCCTTATCTTTACCCTAACCTTGATCTTAACCATCACTCTCACCTAACCTTCTGTCTAACCCAAGCCCAAAATCTAACTTTAACCCTAAGCCTGATTATGACCCTAACCCTAATGGTAACTTTAATCCTACCCCTACCCATAGCCCTTTACATTTCACAAGTGATAATCTGGTTTATTTTCCACTCCACCCAAGGTAAAAGCTGAAGGAAAGACAGGTTGAGACCAGCACAGCTCGATGCAGGAAATTATGCTGATGACACTGACTCATTTCCTTATGTTGTCCGTCCCTGTTAATAATACTGCTAATGTCAACTGTCGATTGAGCAGTGTGAATGTGACAGGATATATAAAGCAGGGGGACATCATTATAGGGGGGATCATCCCTGTTCACAATGCTAAGACCTACCCCCCGATTCCCTTCACTGAGACTCCCAGCATCCAGCCTTGTAACAAGTAAGTGACAGATTATTTTCCCTGTGCTTTTTATTTCTCGTTTCCATGCTGTTCTATATTATTTAATTATAACATCATTGCACAGTTCTAATGGTTACCCCTCTATATATCTACTCCCTTATTCATAAGAATTTAAGACACCCCATGCAGAGGCAGACCAATGGTCCATCAATGGTGCTGTCTTCAACAGTGGGCAGTCAGAGTCACCTGGAAAAACCCAACAGATCCTAATAGTAAATGCCATTCCCCTATCACTCATTCCCATAGCATAAAGTGGAGCCTCCCAAGTCTATTTGGCTAACATTTTTTTAAGGATCTGTCCTCTAGAAATTTGGTAATAAATTCCACAGCTTAATTGTTCATTGACTGGAAATAGTAATACTTATTAAAATATAATTTAAAACTGCTGCTTGCATATTTTCTCCCCCCCTTTCCCTCTCCCCTCACCCCTCCCCCCAACGTTGTAAATAAGTTCCCATATGTAATATGTAATTTTAAACCCATATCTTTCCAATTAAGTTATCCATGCTTGCTTTCTCTTTTCTCTCGTTCTTCGCTTTTTACCTTGTTCCTTTTATCCAATTATTATCCAATTCTCCCAGTTAAACCCCCCTTGTTCAATGTAATTTCCTTTCTCAGTTAATTGTGAACCGACATGATGTGTCCTACGAATGCCGGTATATAAAAATGTTAAATAAATAAAATAAATAAATATTTTGAGGAATGTCCTCTAGAACATATGAACAGCCATGCTGGGTCAGACCAAAGGTGAATCGAACCCAGCAACGGCCAATTCAGATCTCTAGGAAATATCCAGCAGATCCCATAGAATAGAACCATTTCTTGTTCCTCACCCCTGAGGGTAACCACTGACTATTCTCAAGTCTACCTGGCTAATAATTGCTAATTCCAGGAACTTTTCCAAACCCTTTTTAAAATCCGCTATGCTCTGCCTAGACCAATCCTCTCACAACAATTGCCACAGCTTAATTGTGCAGGGGAAGTATCCTGGTGTGGTTGCACCATAGATCTATGTGGTGGCATTATGATGTTCTCATTTTATTCTTCTTTCCTTTACAATAAATTTCTAACATTTGATTTGCTTTTTTGAATACCACCATGCAGTAAACTGAGAATGTCAACATAATCTTGACAATGGTAGCGCAAGTTCCTTTTCCTGGTGGTGATTCCTAACACAGAACCCAGCATTGTGTGTCTGTAGATAGAATTATTTTTCCTTATGTGAGTCACTTTGCATTCAATTTTATCTGCCATTTAGATACTCAGTTCTCAAGTCTGGCAAGGTCCTTCTGTAGTTCTGCTTCTGTTTTAACTACTTTGATTATTTTGTGTCATTTGATGACCTCATTCATTGCTCCCTTTGTTGTGCTCCCTGGCCACTGCTGGCCAGCGGCTGGGTTCACTCACTCCCAACGCCGGGCTTCCGGAGCAGGCTCAACCTCTCTGGCGGCATCAGGTAGCCGTCTCTATGCCCATGCTCCACCTGCACTCCCTGGGACTTCCAGCATGGCGGGGAGTTCCCCTGGGCCCTCATCTTCTGCTGCACGGGGAGATGCCACCGCTGCCCTTCTTCTGGCCAAGGGTTCACCTCCGCAACATGATTGTCCTGATTATTAAAGAATAAGGTAAACGGAACTCTAATATTCAATCTGTCACCTGGGAAAATTGAACATTTAGTTCAATCTCTTGTTTCTTCTTTATAAACCATTTACCAATCATTAGTAGGAAGTTGGTTGTTATGCTATGCCTTTTTCAATTTCATGAGGAGTCTTTCATGATGGAGATTGTCAAATGCCTTCTGAAAATTGAAATGCACTATATCAACCTGCTCATCCTTATCTATGTTTATTTAAACCTTAAAACAATTCTAGTAAATTGGTAACACAAGACTTCCCTTGCTAAATTTGTTATTGGTTCTTTCATATTGGGGCGGATTTTCAGAGCCCTGCTCGCCTAAATCTGCCCAAAACCGGGCGGATTTAGGCGAGCAGGGCCCTGCGCGCCGGTGAGCCTATTTTACATAGGCCTACCGGTGCGCGCAGAGCCCCGGGACTCGCGTAAGTCCCGGGGTTCTCCGAGGGGGGCGTGTCGGGGGGCGGTCCCGGTCGTCGCAGCGTTTTTGGGGCGTGTCGGCAGCGTTTTGGGGGCGGGTACGGGGGCGTGGCTACGGCCCGGGGCGGTCTGGGGGTGTGGCCGCGCCCTCTGTACCCGCCCCCAGGTCGCTGCCCGGCGCGCAAGAGGCCCGCTGGCGCGCGGGGATTTACGCCTCCCTCCGGGAGGCGTAAATCCCCCAACAAAGGTAAGGTGGGGGCTTAGACAGGGCCGGGTGGGTGGGTTAGGTAGGGGAAGGGAGGGGAAGGTGAGGGGAGGGCAAAAGGAAGTTCCCTCCGAGGCCGCTCCGATTTCGGAGCGGCCTCGGAGGGAACGGGGGTAGGCTGCGCGGCTCGGCGCGCGCCGGCTATACAAAATCGATAGCCTTGCGCACGCCGATCCAGGTTTTTAGCAGATACGCGCGGCTCCGCGTGTATCTACTAAAATCCAGCGTACTTTTGTTTGCGCCTGGAGCGCAAACAAAAGTAGGCCTATTCGCGGAGTATGAAAATCCGCCCCATTATGTCTATCCATCTGCTCAGTAATTCTCTTGTTAGGAATAGCTTCCTTCAGTTTCCTGTGCACCAGTCTCAGGCTCACTGCACCCCAGACCCCTTTATAAAAATTGGAATTAAACTGGCCACACTCCTCACTTCAGCCACAGGAGCTGAATTTAATGATAATTTACCTACTACTAGCATTACGTCATCTACAGTCTCATATTTGAGTTGTTTTAGCTCTGTAGGATGAATACTATCAGGCACTGGTGATTTGGTAACCTTTAGTTTTTGGAGTTGCTCCATTACCTCTCCAAGTTTCTCAGTTATTTGCCTCAGTTCCTCTGTATCATCACCTTCAGAGAGTGTTTGGATCTGTTAAGATCTACACAATAACTTGGCCTTGCAGCTTGGATAAATTATTTTTTCAGTGATAGCAATGCAGTTGCGGACTTTTGCTCTTGTCTTATTGCATTCTTGTTTACTTGTGTTTTTTTTCTTTTTATCATTATGGATGACTATAATGTACATTGCTTGGTTCTTTTGCTTACGATATTAATGCATTTTAATAAACTAAACTTAAAATACGTTTTTGGAATTACATTTTTAACTTTGATAAAATATTGCTTGCAAATTCCTGATTTCATTTTCTATTAATCTATTATGTCTTGGATTTAAAATTTTTCTTTCAAAAAACTGTTTAAAATCTTTTTTCTGGAGTTCTGTTTAACTTTTTAAATTTTTTTGAAGAGATTTTAAAAGGGACTTGAATCTAAAGGAGCTTTTTCATTCTCTCCCACCCTACCTTCACCCACTAACTCAAGGTCTATTCTACCTATTTAGCTGTTTCATGGACACAATTCACATATTTTTTATGTAATAAATGACTGCTTCATGGAGAAATTGGTGCAGGAACCAGCAAAAGAGGGAGCTATTTAAATCTAATTTTTAGGGGAATGCAAGATTTGGTGAGAGAGGTAATGGTGCTGCGCCTTCTTGGCAGAAGTGATCCTAACATGATTATTTTTGAATTAATGATTGGTAGGGGGAAAATAAGTAAATCTACAGTGCTAGCACTAACATTTAAAAAGGGAAATTTTGATAGAATAAGGAAGATAGAATAAAACTGAAAAGTGCAGCTGCAAAGGTTAGGATTGTACAAAAGGTATGGAGATTGTTTAAAAATGCCATCTAAGATGTTAGTGCTGTGGACCCTTGGGCTGGCACAAGTGTTAGTAACACACCCGAGGGATGGCCCCCACAGGACCGCATAGCTGGGAGGAGGTTCAGGTCCAGGAGACCCAACAGGAGCTTCACCTATCTCAACCATGTTCCCCTCAGGTTGAGCCCTTGGGTGCTGGGGCCAGCAGGACTTAGGCGGGGGTCTCCTGGTGCAGGGCAAACCAGCAGAGAAGGCAGCGTCAGGAAGTCGGGTTGAGGCAGGCTGAAGACAGAAGTATTGTTGTGGGTGGTGTAGAAGTCATGTCAGGTGGAGAGCAAGCTGAGCACGGAACCAAGCCAAGGGTCAGGGCAGGCAGTGGACTTAGAGAAGCCAGGAACAAGCCAAAGGTCAGGACGGGCAGCAGACAAGGAGAAACCAGGAAGCCAAGTCAAAGTTGAAACCGAGAAGACCATCCAAGGGATGAGGAGCCATGGGCGAGGAACAGGCAGGAACTGCCAAGGCCCTGATTGAAGGCAACAGGTCCGGCGTGCGTGCCGGACAGGGGGAAGGGCAGAGAGTGCCAAGGGCAGCCCACACAAGGGACGCATTGACGTGAGGAGCCACACACCACACCGGCCCTGGCGTGCATGGCTGCGCAGTGTGCTGAACGTCAGTCCCCGGACTGGGACATAGTTCGCCTGCCTCGCAGGACCAGGGGTGTGTGTGGTGGTCTGATGGCACAACTAACTAGAGATGTGCAATCATTTATCACAAATTAGGAAATTACAAAGAAATTGCCTAATACGTCCTGGTTCGGGGGCCCCGAAACCCGAAAAGGATTTTCACCGAACTTCGGGGAAAATCCATTTTTCGGGTTTGTATGGGGAGAGAGGCACTTTTTTTTTTAAAAATTAAAAACCACCCCAAACATTAACATTAACTATAATAACACCCCCCCCCCCCATCCCGATCCCTCCCCAAGACTTACCAACATCCCTGGTGGTCCAGCGGGGTCCCGGGTGCCATTTGTCCCTCCGTGGCATGCCCGGTGTGCTACTGCTAGTGCTAGCCACGCTCAAAATGGTGCCGAATAGCCTCTGAACTACTATGTCACAGGGGCTACCGGCGCCATTGGTCAGCCCCTGTCACATGGTAGGAGAACCGACCAATGGCGCCAAAAGCCCCTGTGACATAGTATGGGCAAAGGCTATCGGCGCCATTTTGATTATTGGCAGCCGACGACGACATCGCTCCAGGACCCCCGCTGGACCCCCAGGGATTATTGGCATCCCTGGGGGTCCAGCGGGGGTCCAGGAGCGATGTCGTCGTCGGCTGCCAATAATCAAAATGGCGCCGATAGCCTTTGCCCATACTATGTCACAGGGGCTTTCGGCGCCATTGGTCGGTTCTCCTACCATGTGACAGGGGCTGACCAATGGCGCCGGTAGCCCCTGTGACATAGTAGTTCAGAGGCTATTCGGCACCATTTTGAGTGTGGCTAGCACTAGCACACTGGGCACGCCACGGAGGGACAAATGGCACCCGGGACCCCTCTTGACCACCAGGGATGTTGGTAAGTCTTGGGGAGTGGGAGGGATCGGGATGGGGGGGGGTGTATGTAATGTATTAAAATTAATTTAAATGCGTGGGGTGGGGTTTTTTTTTAGCTTTGTTTTCCCGCGTCGTTTTTTGGCCCGGTTTCGGTTTTCCCCGTTTAGTTGGTTTTTTTTTTTCAAAAAAACTAAACGATAAAAACCGAACTTTACCACGAAGTATCCGAGTCAAAAAATGACCCGATAGCAAAACACGAAGCACATCTCTACAACTAACAGGCTGCCAAACCCAACACTACCCCACCTCCAAGGCCCCCCTCTCAAGGCCCCGCATTAGTGGGGGTACTGGCTCCAGAGGACTTGAGTGGAGGATTCTGCAACCAATGGATTGGTTTGGTCCCCTAGTTCATGAAATTCTGGGGACTGAACCCTCCCTGTTAAGGAGGAGCACCCCTTCCAACAGTGGGATGGGAGTAAGGGCTCTACTGTAGTGGGATGTGGACCCTCCATTCCTTCAGGGGCTAAGCAGGCAGAAATGGGTCTCTGTCTCTTGCCCTTCTCTTGTAACAGAAGGGTACATAAGAACATAAGAACATAAGAAAATGCCATACTGGGTCAGACCAAGGGTCCATCAAGCCCAGCATCCTGTTTCCAACAGTGGCCAATCCAGGCCATAAGAACCTGGCAAGTACCCAAAAACTAAGTCCATTCCATGTAACCATCGCTAATGGCAGTGGCTATTCTCTAAGTGAACTCAATAGCAGGCAATGGACTTCTCCTCCAAGAACCTATCCAATCCTTTTTTAAACACAGCTACACCAACTGCACGAACCACATTCTCTGGCAACAAATTCCAGAGTTTAATTGTGCGTTGAGTAAAAAAGAATGTTCTCCGATTAGTTTTAAATGTGCCCCATGCTAACTTCATGGAGTGCCCCCTAGTCTTTCTACTAATCGAAAGAGTAAATAACCGATTCACATCTACCCATTCTAGACCTCTCATGATTTTAAACACCTCTATCATATCCCCCCCTCAGTCGTCTCGTCTCCAAGCTGAAAAGTCCTAACCTCTTTAGTCTTTCCTCATAGGGGAGTTGTTCTATTCCCTTTATCATTTTGGTAGCCCTTCTCTGTACCTTCTCCATCGCAATTATATCTTTTTTGAGATGCGGCGACCAGAATTGTACACAGTATTCAAGGTGCGGTCTCACCATGGAGCGATACAGAGGCATTATGACATTTTCCATTTTATTCATCATTCCTTTTCTATTCAGAGTTTGTATCTCTTCATCTTTGTCGCTTACTATGGATGTGATCTTTTCCATTGCTCGGTTATGTTCCTTCTTCTTGTCTTCATGTTCCAATCTCTTGGGCCAACTGGTCCTTCAACTGAGCAAAGACTAGTTGTAGAATATCCTTCTGGAGCGCTCTGGAGATGGTTTGGGTCTCTTGTGTTCTCTTGTTGGAGGTGAGAAGGTTTGGCATGGTGGTGGCCACGAGCAGAGAACTGGGAGGCTTTTCCAACTTTAAGTAGGAATTTGTGCATCCCAGTCCCCAATGGATGGGTTCCATCATGGACCAATTAAACTGGGGTTGGTGCTTCTGCAACCATGGTAGACCCAAAATGATGGGGCTTCATGCCCTAGGAAGCACATGGAAGGAAATGAGCTCCGTGTGTATGGGTCCTATCTTCAATGTGAGCGGCACAGAGGCTTGAGTCACCAGCTCAGGAAGAGGATCCCCAAAAGCCGAGGAGACTGCCAGTGGTGTTATTAGATGTCTCGTGGGGATCCAATACCATTCTATAATCTCTTGTTGTACGAAATTTTTCCCAGCCCTGGAGTCCACCAGGGCTTAGGTGGAGAAGGATGTGGAGGGTTGCTCCAGGGATAAGAGCAGTAGAAACTGGGGCAGGGCAGTTGTTAGCCTGAGGGTCATCCACTCTGTCACTTTGCAGCAGGGAGGAGTATTCCTTCTCTCTCTGCACTTGGCTAATGGATGGCTGCTTGTTCCACAATACAGACAGAGACACAATTGGTGACGTCGGGTCTTCTCATCATTAGTAAGGTGGGTACTATCAAGTTGCATGGGTTCTTCTAGGGGATCCCCCAAAGGAGAAGTGAGACTGATTGAGGGAGAAGATGGCATTGTGGAGGAGCCCCTTTGAAATGAGCGGAGCTCCAGGGTTTGCTGCTGGAGTCATCTGTTGATCTTCCCCATGAGGTCAATGAGGTCCTCAAGAGAGAGGCAATTCTCATGCCGCTAGCTCATACTTTATCTTTATCCTCCAGGAATATAGTGTGCAGGTAGTCTCTCTGCCAGTTCAGCTCTGTGGCCAGGGTTCAGAATTTGATCGTGTAGTCCATTAGTGATCGATTACCCTGGCACAGGTGCAGAAGGTCAGAACCCAATGTGGGTAACTGGCCAGGCTCGTCAACTATCTGCTTAAACACTGAAACAAATTGCTGGAGGTTAGAGAGAAGCAGGTCAGCGTGCTCCCACAGTGGGGAGGCCCAGGCCAGAGCCTTCCCTTCAAGAAGGGAGAAGATGAAGGTTATCTGTACCAAATCATTCAGAAACTGTGCTTGCTGAAGCGAAAAATGCATATGGCATTGGTTCAAAAAAACCACGACACCGCCTGGGACCTCTGTCATACCGGGGTGGTGGGGGCAGGGGAATTGTTACAAGATAGGAATCTGGGACTGGCACTGGAGCAGCAGCAGGCAGCAGTGGGACTGCGGGAAGGGTCAAGGAGTCCAAACGTGCAGCAGAGTGATTCATATCTGCCACGACATGTTCTAGGGTTGACTGGAGAGTTTGCAATTTCTGGGTGAGGCCAGGAATGGCTTTGAGAGCCACAAGGTCCACCGGCTCCATGGCACTGGTAAGCTGTTAGTGCTGTGGACCTTTGGGCTGGAACGAGTGTTGGTAACACCCCTAAGGGATGGCCCCCAGGGGGCCTCATAGCCGGGAGGAGGTTCAGGTCCAGGAGACCCAACAGGAGCTTCACCTATACCAACCCCGTTCCCCTCAGGTTGAGCCCTTGGGTGCCAGGGCCGGCAGGACTTAGGTGGGGGTCTCCTGGTGCAGGGTGAACCAGCAGAGAAAGTGGCGTCAGGAAGGCCGAGTTGAGGCAGGCTGAAGACAGAAGTATCGTGGGCGGTGCAGAAGTCAGGGCAGGTGGAGAGCAGGCTGAGCGAGGAACCAGGCAAAGGGTCAGGGCAGGCAGCGGACTCAGAGAAGCTAGGAACAAGCTAAAGGTCAGGACAGGAAGAAGACAAGGAGAAACAAGGAAGCCAAACCAAAGTCGAAACCGAGAAGACCATCCAAGGATCGAGGAGCCATGGGCAAGAACAGGCAAGAACTCAGGAACGAACAGGAACACAGCAACACACACTCAGAGAGTAGGAACTGTTGCCAAGGCCCTGATTGAAGGCAGGGCTTAGCCTTAAATAGTCCCAGACATCAGGTCCCATCCCCCTGCTGGTGGCTCTTTAAGAAGCCAGGCTGTCCCGCACACATGCTGGACAGGGGGAAGGGCAGAGAGAGCCAAGGGTGGCCCACACAAGGGACGCCCGAACATGAGGAGCCGCACACCGCACCGGCCCTGACGTGCATGGCTGCGCAGTGCGCCGAACATCAGTCCCCAGACTGGGACATGGATGCCCACCTCGCAGGACCAGGGATGAGTGCAGCAGTGCGATGGGGCAATCCATGGGCCGCCGAACCCAACATAAGAAGTGCAGCTCATATGTATTTCATGCATTAAGAAAGGTGGAAGGAAGGCCAAATGACTACCAGCTTGGTTAAAAGGAGAAGTGAAAAAGACTATTTAGGCAATAAAACTTCCTTAAAAAATTGGAAGAAGGATCCATCTGAAGAAAGTCAGAAAATAGCATAAGTTATGGCAAAATTAATATAAAACATTGATAAGACAGGCTAGGAGTATTGCAAAAGAAGCTGGTGATCAAGTCAAAAAATTGTAATAAAACCTTTTTTAAATATATGTGCAGCAGGAACCTGGGAGGGAACCAGTTGGACCACTAGCTAATTGAGGGATTAAAGGGGCACTTAGGGAAGATAAATCCATTGTGGAAGGACTAAATTAATTCTTTGCTTCTATGTTTACAAATTAAGTTGTTGTGGAGATACACATTCCAGAGATGGTTTTCAAAGGTGATGAACTGAACCAATTCATGGAAGATGTGGTAGGCTAGACTTGATGCAATCAGTGATTTCGGAGGTGGATTCTTGGACTGAGGTGCATCTAACAAAACTTGTTACAATCACTGCTGCAGGAGTACAACAATGTTTCCCAAGGTTTGGCAACAAAATAACCTAATATTTAAGCTAGTAAAACACTTAAGAAATAGACAAAAAGCTGCTATTTACTAGGGATGTGAATCGTGTCCTCGATCGTCTTAACGATCGATTTCGGCTGGGAGGGGGAGGGAATCGTATTGTTGCCGTTTGGGGGGGTAAAATATCGTGAAAAATCGTGAAAAATCTAAAAATCTAAAAATCGCAAAACCGGCACATTAAAACCCCCTAAAACCCACCCCCGACCCTTTAAATTAAATCCCCCACCCTCCCGAACCCCCCCCCAAATGAGTTAAATAACCTGCGGGTCCAACGGCGGTCCGGAACGGCAGCGGTCCGGAACGGGCTCCTGCTCCTGAATCTTGTTGTCTTCAGCCGGCGCCATTTTCCAAAATGGCGCCGAAAAATGGCGGCGGCCATAGACGAACACGATTGGACGGCAGGAGGTCCTTCCGGACCCCCGCTGGACTTTTGGCAAGTCTCGTGGGGGTCAGGAGGCCCCCCACAAGCTGGCCAAAAGTTCCTGGAGGTCCAGCGGGGGTCAGGGAGCGATTTCCCGCCGCGAATCGTTTTCGTACGGAAAATGGCGCCGGCAGGAGATCGACTGCAGGAGGTCGTTCAGCGAGGGTTCCGGCGCCTCGCTGAACGACCTCCTGCAGTCGATCTCCTGCCGGCGCCATTTTCCGTACGGAAACGATTCGCGGCGGGAAATCGCTCCCTGACCCCTGCTGGACCTCCAGGAACTTTTGGCCAGCTTGTGGGGGGCCTCCTGACCCCCACGAGACTTGCCAAAAGTCCAGCGGGGGTCCGGAAGGACCTCCTGCCGTCCAATCGTGTTCGTCTATGGCCGCCGCCATTTTTCGGCGCCATTTTGGAAAATGGCGCCGGCTGAAGACAACAAGATTCAGGAGCAGGAGCCCGTTCCGGACCGCTGCCGTTCCGGACCGCCGCTGGACCCGCAGGTTATTTAACTCATTTGGGGGGGGTTCGGGAGGGTGGGGGATTTAATTTAAAGGGTCGGGGGTGGGTTTTAGGGGGTTTTAGTGTGCCGGCTCACGATTCTAACGATTTATAACGATAAATCGTTAGAATCTCTATTGTATTGTGTTCCATAACGGTTTAAGACGATATTAAAATTATCGGACGATAATTTTAATCGTCCTAAAACGATTCACATCCCTACTATTTACTTACTTTCATGTATCACCATCGCTGCACAGACTGTCTCCGTTCTGATCACTAGAATTTTAAAAATCGAGCCAAAAGCTGTGTCAATCAAAACAGGGGGCGTGGTTAAGAAATGCCCGTATCTGACAGAACACAACATGGTTTAGAGATGGAGTTTTGATCATGATTAAAAGCTTATTAGGGGATAAAAATCATAAAATAAAATACTAAAACAAATGTAAAAGTGTGTAGACCATAGCAAATGAATTTGTAAAGGACATCTAAAAACAGATTTCTCCTATAAAAACAGACCGGAGAGGATGCTTATAAACATATGTTGCCACAAATTAAAAAATTAAAAGATTAAAAAATTAACCTCTGTTTGCTAAAAGAAAATTAATTAACCTCTAAATAATGACTGGGGAGATGCTTAAAAACATGTATTGCCACAAATTGAAAAACTGAACCTCTGGTTGCTAAAAGAAGTATTGGTAAAAATGAAAATGCTAAATAAATGTTAAAAATGATAGAAAATGAATGGAATGGAAGTAAAAACAAGGTAATCTAAAACAACATATGCTGTAAGGGGAATAAAAATAATAATGACGTTTTGAATCTCAAAAAATAATTAATCTTAAAGTGTTGCCAATAAGAATATGAAAACATTAAAAATGAAATCTATATAGGGGTGGATTTTAAAAGGGTTACATGTGTAAAACCCCTTCTGCGCACGCCGAGCCTATTTTGCATAGGCTCGGCGACGCACACAAGCCCCGGGACGCGCGTATGTCCTGGGGCTTGCAAAAAGGGGTGGGGAATGGGCGGTCCGGGCGGTCCGGGGGCGGGGGCATGACCTGAGCCTTCAAGCACAGTGGCCCAGGATCGCGATTTCAGAGTGGCCTTGGAGGGAACGGAGGAAGGCTGTGTGGCTCGGCGCGTGCAAGTTGCACAATTGTGTACCCCCTTGCGTGCGCCGACCCTTGATTTTATAACAGGCATGCGGCAGCGCGTGCATGTTATAAAATCAGATGTAGATTCACAAATCCATGACAGATCCTCCTGGTAGGCTAATAATTTCAGGGAATGGTTCTCTCCTCGAACCCCTCTCTATTTTTATTAGGGATGTGAATCGTTTTTCAACGATTAAAATTATCGTCCGATAATGTTTATATCATCTTAAATCGTTATAGAACACGATACAATAGAAATTCTAACGATTTATCGTTAAAAATCGTTAAATCGTGTTAGTGCGCACTAACTCGAGTTAGTGCGCACTAACTCGATTTAGTGCGCACTAACTGAAAATGATACAAATAAACACTTTCCAGGTCACTGAAGGTCAGTTAGGAATGAATATGTGTTCCTATTGGCTGGCTGCCCTCTTATCTATTGATGTTACCAAGGTTACCACTGAGGTGATGGTTGGGGGGATGGGAAATGGAACTGGAAACTAACGAACACCAACAGAAAATGAAACAAAGTGTTCACACTTCCCAGGTCAGTAAAGGTCACTTAGGAATGAATATGTATGTATGTATTCCTATTGGCTGGCTGTGCTCTTATCTATTGATGTTACCAATATGGTTGGGGGGATGTGAAATGGAAACAGTTGGAAGCTTGACAAAAAAAGTAATGTAATGATCAGCACTCACGTGACTAGAACTTGTTTGTTTATTATTTTTGTTAGCAGGCACCTGAAATGCTAGTGCATGTTGAATTTGCCAATCACTGTGCATTTTAGAAAGGTGGTCCTGGCTGGAACTGTGCACAGTTCAAATATATGTAATTGATTGTTGGTAAGTGTATTTTTTAAGTAGCCACACTGGCACCAGTATGTTTACTTTTCCTCCTACTTAACTCACTAGCTCAGCTTTGTAAGAAGGGCTTCTCTGCTTGTGTGTTGTTTTTGTTTGGTGTGAGGAGAGCAGAAACATCAGATCTTTATTCAATCTACTACAGTCATCTCTTACAGTGCCCTATCCCTATTAATACCAGGAGTGTTGTGATCTTCCTGCACACAGTGCCCTAACCCTGATACCAGTCTGAGACAGCTCCCTCCCTGCATTACTAGTGAGAGGCTGGCTTCACAGACAGGGGGGAGCTGCCTGACCCTCACTCCTGACTTCCCCCATGTCCCAGCTAGTGAATGGTGTGTGGGTGAGGGGGGGGGGGGGGGAGGATGGTGAAGTCTGAGACAGCTCGCTCCCTGCATTACTAGTGAGAGGCTGGCTTCACAGACAGGGGGGAGCTGCCTGACCCTCACTCCTGACTTCCCCCATGTCCCAGCTAGTGAATGGTGTGTGGGTGAGGGGGGGGGGGGAGGATGGTGAAGTCTGAGACAGCTCCCTCCCTGCATTACTAGTGAGAGGCTGGCTTCACAGACAGGGGGGAGCTGCCTGACCCTCACTCCTGACTTCCCCCATGTCCCAGCTAGTGAATGGTGTGTGGGTGAGGGGGGGGGGGAGGATGGTGAAGTCTGAGACAGCTCCCTCCCTGCATTACTAGTGAGAGGCTGGCTTCACAGACAGGGGGGAGCTGCCTGACCCTCACTCCTGACTTCCCCCATGTCCCAGCTAGTGAATGGTGTGTGGGTGAGGGGGGGGGGGGTGGATGGTGAAGTCTGAGACAGCTCCCTCCCTGCATTACTAGTGAGAGGCTGGCTTCACAGACAGGGGGGAGCTGCCTGACCCTCACTCCTGACTTCCCCCATGTCCCAGCTAGTGAATGGTGTGTGGGTGAGGGGGGGGGGGGGAGGATGGTGAAGTCTGAGACAGCTCCCTCCCTGCATTACTAGTGAGAGGCTGGCTTCACAGACAGGGGGGAGCTGCCTGACCCTCACTCCTGACTTCCCCCATGTCCCAGCTAGTGAATGGTGTGTGGGTGAGGGGGGGGGGGGGAGGATGGTGAAGTCTGAGACAGCTCCCTCCCTGCATTACTAGTGAGAGGCTGGCTTCACAGACAGGGGGGAGCTGCCTGACCCTCACTCCTGACTTCCCCCATGTCCCAGCTAGTGAATGGTGTGTGGGTGAGGGGGGGGGGGGAGGATGGTGAAGTCTGAGACAGCTCCCTCCCTGCATTACTAGTGAGAGGCTGGCTTCACAGACAGGGGGGAGCTGCCTGTCTCTCACTCCTGACTTCCCCCATGTCCCAGCTAGTGAATGGTGTGTGGGTGAGGGGGGGGGGGTGGATGGTGAAGTCTGAGACAGCTCCCTCCCTGCATTACTAGTGAGAGGCTGGCTTCACAGACAGGGGGGAGCTGCCTGACCCTCACTCCTGACTTCCCCCATGTCCCAGCTAGTGAATGGTGTGTGGGTGAGGGGGGGGGGGGGGAGGATGGTGAAGTCTGAGACAGCTCCCTCCCTGCATTACTAGTGAGAGGCTGGCTTCACAGACAGGGGGGAGCTGCCTGACCCTCACTCCTGACTTCCCCCATGTCCCAGCTAGTGAATGGTGTGTGGGTGAGGGGGGGGGGGGAGGATGGTGAAGTCTGAGACAGCTCCCTCCCTGCATTACTAGTGAGAGGCTGGCTTCACAGACAGGGGGGAGCTGCCTGACCCTCACTCCTGACTTCCCCCATGTCCCAGCTAGTGAATGGTGTGTGGGTGAGGGGGGGGGGGGGGAGGATGGTGAAGTCTGAGACAGCTCCCTCCCTGCATTACTAGTGAGAGGCTGGCTTCACAGACAGGGGGGAGCTGCCTGACCCTCACTCCTGACTTCCCCCATGTCCCAGCTAGTGAATGGTGTGTGGGTGAGGGGGGGGGGGGTGGATGGTGAAGTCTGAGACAGCTCCCTCCCTGCATTACTAGTGAGAGGCTGGCTTCACAGACAGGGGGGAGCTGCCTGACCCTCACTCCTGACTTCCCCCATGTCCCAGCTAGTGAATGGTGTGTGGGTGAGGGGGGGGGGGGGAGGATGGTGAAGTCTGAGACAGCTCCCTCCCTGCATTACTAGTGAGAGGCTGGCTTCACAGACAGGGGGGAGCTGCCTGACCCTCACTCCTGACTTCCCCCATGTCCCAGCTAGTGAATGGTGTGTGGGTGAGGGGGGGGGGGGAGGATGGTGAAGTCTGAGACAGCTCCCTCCCTGCATTACTAGTGAGAGGCTGGCTTCACAGACAGGGGGGAGCTGCCTGTCCCTCAATCCTGACTTCCCCCATGTCCCAGCTAGTGAATGGTGTGTGGGTGAGGGGGGGGGGGGGGGATGGTGAAGTCTGAGACAGCTCCCTCCCTGCATTACTAGTGAGAGGCTGGCTTCACAGACAGGGGGGAGCTGCCTGACCCTCACTCCTGACTTCCCCCATGTCCCAGCTAGTGAATGGTGTGTGGGTAAGGGGGGGGGGGGGGAGGATGGTGAAGTCTGAGACAGCTCCCTCCCTGCATTACTAGTGAGAGGCTGGCTTCACAGACAGGGGGGAGCTGCCTGACCCTCACTCCTCCGGGGTATTGTGATCTTCCTGCACACAGTGCCCTATCCCTGATACCAGGGGTGTTGTGATCTTCCTGCATGCAGTGCCCTATCCCTATTAATACCAGGAGTGTTGTGATCTTCCTGCATGCAGTGCCCTATCCCTATTAATACCAGGAGTGTTGTGATCTTCCTGCATGCAGTGCCCTATCCCTGATATCGGGATGTGTGCAAGAAGATCACAACACCCCCGGTATCAGGAATAGGGCACTGTGTGCAGGAAGATCACAACACCCCCAGTATCAGGAATAGGGCACTGTGTGCAGGAAGATCACA
Source organism: Rhinatrema bivittatum (assembly GCF_901001135.1). NCBI lineage: Eukaryota > Metazoa > Chordata > Amphibia > Gymnophiona > Rhinatrematidae > Rhinatrema > Rhinatrema bivittatum. The sequence continues at coordinate 13,582,648 of NC_042633.1, forward strand.
ACACCCCTGGTATTAGGGATAGGGCACTGTGTGCAGGAAGATCACAACACTCCTGGTATTAATAGGGATAGGGCACTGTGTGCAGGAAGATCACAATACCCCTGGTATCAGGGTTAGGGCACAAGTTCTAGTCACATTGACTGATCACATTACTTGTTTTGTCAAGCTACCAACTGTTTCCATTTCCCATCCCCCATATACTGTCAGTAGGAAACTTGGTAACATGAATAAATAAGAGGGCAGCCAATAGGAATACATATTCATTCCTAAACTGACCTTAACTGACCTGAAAAGTGTCAAATTGTATCATTTTCAGTTAGTGCGCACTAACTCCCGTTAGTGCGCACTAATCGGAAAAAACGATTTTTAACGATTTTTTAACTAAAAAATCGTGCCTAAGACGATTTTCTTGCCCTGCCACACGATTTCTATCGTTAAGACGATATGGAAAACGATTCACATCCCTAATTTTTATTAACACATTTTTAAAACCTCGCAGCCACAAGATTCCGTCATATATCAGAGATTCAGCACATTTTATTACTTTTCAAAATGATGTTAAACATTTTAAAGAAAACATTATAATGGTAACAATGGATATATAATCTTTGTATACAAATATTCCTCAAGATGCAGCTTTAGATATTATTTTATTCCAACTGTCAGTATGGAACACACACATGAGAATACCCAATCAGTTTTTAATCGAAGTATCACAGATCGCACTCACAAAAAATGTTTTTTCTTTTAACAAAAATGTTTTCATGCAGACGAAAGGAGTAGCAATGGGTTCACCTATGGCACCTTCAGTGGCCAATCTGTATGTTGCCAGGTTTGAAGAGTTTTTTTTAACAGAACACATTTTAAGGAGAATATTCTGCTTTGGAAGCACTATACAGACAACATTTTTATAATTTGGAAAGGTAATGTTGACACTTTGCATCAGTTTCATAAGTGGGTAAATACTTTGGACACTAATTTAAGATTTTCATTAGATTTCAATCATCATAACATTCTGTTTTTAGATGTTTTAGTTTCTTTTAAAAATGGATCTTTTACCACAGATATTTATAGAAAGCCCACAGACACAAATAAACTATTGCACTATGAAAGTTATCATAATAAATCTTTGTAGAAAAATTTACCATATTCTCAATATTTAAGATGAAAAATAATTTGTGGCGATGAAGAAACATTTCATACCAGGTCAAAAGAAATGAGTGACAGAATTCTTTAAAAATCATATCCCAAAAGATATATTATAGCTGTTGTCTTTCACGCATGCGGTCATCCACGGGCGGGCCCCCCTACCTGACCATGACGGTGACCTGCCGCTGCAGCATTGGGAGAAGAGCCTTGGTCCGGTGCCCATTGTTCCCGCGCATCATCGTGGGCCCCCGGGGTGACCGCCAGGCTGGGAGCCATCCCTGCTCCTCCCACGCGGCATCAGGCAGCTTCTCCCCCGCGGCCGGAATCCAAGATGGCCGCTGCCATCTTAGGCGCGAGGCTGCGCCTCCTCACCAGATTTAAAGGGACCGGATTCCTTTAACTACCTTCAGCTGTCTCCAATGAACCAGAGCAGAGGAAGTATAAAAGGAGGCTTCCTCTGCTCATTCCTTGACTTGGCAACGATTCCCATTGGTCAGTTGCTTCAGTGAGTCTTCGTGTGTTTTGGACCCTTGCTTCTTGGTTCCTGTCTCGTCTTAGTGATTCCTGGTTCCTGACTTCGGATTGGCAAGCGGTGATTCCTGGTGTGTGACTTCGGACTGGCAAGCGGCGATCCTTTGATGTGTGACCTCAGACTGGTAAGCGACGACCCTCTGGCACTTGACCTCGGACTACTTCTGGCCCATCATCTGCAAGGGCCCACCTAAGTCCCAGCGGCCCAGGTCCCTACGGGCTCCTCCCAGGGGGACCGCGGACTTCCAGGGGTGAAGCTCCAGTTAGCCCTTGCACCGACCTCATGACTCCTTGACCTCTTAAAGGTCCACCTAAGTCCCAGTGGCCCGGGTCCCTACTGGGCTCCTCCCGGGGGGGGGGGGGGGGGGGGGACGGGGACCACGGGCTTCCAGTGGCGAAGACTCAGTTGCCTCCTCAATGTCACGACTCCTCGTCTGCCTCCACAGCCACCTCACTCTCCAGTGCTGAGGGTAAGCTGGTCACATCTTCTGTCCTGCCTCGCCACCTGATGGGAGAACCTACGGACCCACCTTCTAAGGTATACCATCCTTCCGTCAGCCCAAGGGTTCACAAGCCTGAGCATAATAGATTGCCAAGTCCATGAACCCGGCAGAGGCATCCGCCCACCAGGCCATTCCTGGAATGGCCCAGTGCCTGATGGACCAGCAAAATACCCTGGATGCCCTTGTCTCAGCAGTGGAGGGCCTGAACCAGCGCTTCGAGGCGTTGGGGCCCATGAACCCCACTCTGTCGTCCCCACCTGTGGTTTCCGGGGGCCATCCAGTAATCTGCCTGCCTACACCGTCACGCTTCTCAGGGGAACCCCGGGCCTGCAGGAGTTTCATTAACCAGTGCAACATGCACTTCCGCCTGCAGTCGGCCCTCTTTCCCGATGACGCTACCAAGACCACCTTCATTCTCTCTCTCCTCGAAGGGAAGGCCCTAGAGTAGGCTTCCCACCTGTGGGAACAGGATGATCCCATTATGAGCAATCTGAAGGAGTTCTGGAAGCTCTTCTGGATGAGCTTCGGTGATCCTACGCAGGAGGTTTCCGCCGGGCCCAAACTGCTTCAACTACGCCAAGGTTCAAGGACATTGGCCGAATTTGCCATAGATTTCCAGACCCTTTCTTCAGAGCTCGGCTGGGGCCCCGACTGTCTACAAACCATCTTCCTTCAGGGGCTTAGCCCCAAAATTGAGGATGAGCTCGCGAGCCGGGAACTACCTAGGTCCTTCAACACCCTTATCAATCTGGCAGGGCGTATAGATCGGTGCCACCAAGAGCACCGCCAAGAGGCCCAGATGAGACCTAAAGCTGCAACTCCTTCCACGCACCCCCAACGCTTGCCTTCTCCCAAGGCTAGATCGGGAACCTCACGACCACCGCCCTGAAGAGCCCATGGAATTGGGCCATGGGAGACTTTCCACGCAAGAGTGCCGGCGGTGAATGAAAGAAGGACTCTGTTTTTATTTCGGCATGGCGGGCCATCAAATAGCCGCATGCCCGGCGTGACCAGGAAACTCCCGGGCCTAGGATCTGAAGGAGGTCTCTTCCTGGGCCTAACCTCACCTGCACCTCCACTAATGCTACCAGTGGCGCTAACGTCTGCGGACGGAGAATTCCACACGTTAGCCCTAGTAGAGTGGTGCCGGTGGCAAATTCATTATGAAGAGTCTGATGGAGTACTTGAAGATGCCACAGGTCCATGTTCCAGCTCCATTGGTCATCTCATCAATCCAGGGTAAACCCCTTCTGGGGCATGTGACACACATCACGGAACCTGTCCAGCTGAGGGTTGGACTCCTTCATCGTGAGCGGTTACCCTTCCATATTTTGGAGCATTCCATACATCCGGTTGTTTTGGGCCTCCCCTGGCTCCAGGAACTCGGTCCCCAGTTTGATTGGAAGACCCTTCAGCTATCTCACTGGGGGCTGAATTGTCATGGCAATTGCCTCCAATCAGTGATTCCAGTCTCATGCTCCATCACCTTTAGCAGTCTTCTGGGCCTGCTGGCCTCCTATGCCTCGTACGTGGATGTCTTCTCAAAGCAAAAGGCCGAGATACTTCAGCCTCATCGACCATTCGACTGTGCCATCAACCTCCTTCCTGGCACTGAGCCCCCTTGGGGGCGCACCTATGCCCTCTCACCTGCGGAGACGCAGGCCATGACACAGTACATCAAAGAGAACCTGGAGAAGGGCTTCATTCGGAAGTCAACGTCCCCAGCAGTGGCTGGGTTCTTCTTCGTTGGAAAGAAGGATGGAACCCTTTGCCCTTGAATTGACTACTGGGGCCTGAATGCAATAACAGTCAAGGACCGCTACCCCTTGCCCCTCATCTCCGAACTCTTCGTTCGGCTGCAAGGTGCGAGGATCTTCTCCAAGTTGGATCTCCGAGGGGCCTATAACCTTATCCACATCAAGGAGGGTGACAAATGGAAGACGGCCTTCAACACCCGAGACGGCCATTATGAGTATTTAGTGATGCCGTTCAGGCTCTGTAATCCTCCAGCGGTGTTCCAGAACACCATGAACAAGATTCTCCATGATCTCTTGTATCGGTGTGTGGTCATGTACCTGGATAACATTTTGATATTCTCAGACTCTCTGACCACTCACCGTCAGCACATTGTCCAAGTATTGCAACGTCTCAGAGAACATAGACTGTATGCGAAACTTGAAAAGTGCCTTTTTGAGCAGAAGTCCCTTCCCTTCATGGGGTATATTGTCTCCAGTGAGGGTTTACGTATGGACCCCCAGAAGCTAAAAGCAATTCGGGAATGGCCGCAGCTGTCCGGACTGAAGGCACTCCAACGGTTTTTGGTTTTCGTCAACTATTACCGATCTTTTCTCCCTCATTATGCATCCCTCATTGCCCTGATGACAGCCCTGACCCGGAAAGGTGTGGATCCCAAGAACTGGCCTCCAGGAGTGGAGGCTGCCTTCCTTTGCCTCAAGGAGGCATTTCTGCAACAGCCGTGCCTATGCCATCCAGATCCGCAGCGGCCATTTGTCATCGAAGTGGACGCCTCCTCAGAAGGTGTAGGGGCCATTCTGAGCCAGACTTCCAAAAGTCACAAGTTACGCCCATGTGCCTTCCTCTCTCGTCAGTTCTCTCTGGCAGAGCGGAACTACGCCATTGGCGACAAGGAGATCTTAGCCATAAAGGTGGCCCTAGAAGAATGGCATCCTTGGATAGAGAGGGCATAACACCAGTTTATGGTCTACACAGACCATAAAAACCTTGAGTACTTGCATCGGGCACAACGACTTAATCCTCGAGAGGCACGCTGGGTGTTATTCTTCACCAATGTGAATGTGAATAACAATGTTATTCTTCAACAATGTTCTACGCTATAGACCTGCCGGGAAGAATCTCAAGCGGACGCCTTATCACGTGTCTTCGAGGCTACAGAGACTTTGGTTGATCCTCAGTTCATCATCAAGCCGTCACGTGTCCTACTATCCGCCACCACGACTATCCCTCCCGGGAAAACTCTGGTTCCGCCGCACCTGCGGAAACAAGTCCTGGCGTGGGCTCATGACTCCCATTGCTCTGGTCATCCAGGACAATCTCGGACCTTACAGACTCTGCGTCAATACTATTGGTGGCCTAAGGTCCACAAAGATGTCCAGTCTTATGTAGAGTCCTGCCAGTCATGTGCCTGTCATAAGAGGATCCCAGGTTCAACCCCAGGCTTGCTTCAGCCTTTACCAGCTCCCTCGGAACCTTGGACCAATTTTGCGATGGACTTCGTGGTTGATCCAAAAAGCACAAAGGAAGGCGATCTATAAAAGCCGTCAGGATGAACAAAAGGATAGATGCCTGTAGTCTTTTTCAATTTCTTTATTGAAGTGGAGACACAAGGGTATCCCGACTCTGGCCGAGTTTCGCCATTTGAAAATGGCTGCCTCAGGGGCTTACGTGTATTGTCTTGAGTTCCCAATTTTGTTCAAACAAAATGTATACAAATGGATCACATAAACATCTATATGATCCACAACAGTATTCAATCTTATATCGCGTTCAGAACCGAATCTCCACTTGAAAAGTTTTCAAACGGCGAAACTCGGCCAGAGTCGGGCTACTCTTCTGTCTCCACTTCAATAAAGGAATTGAAAAAGACTACAGGCATCTATCCTTTTGTTCATCCTTCGTGGTTGATCTGCCATCATCCAGTGGGAACATGGCCAAAGTCTCTCTACCTTTCTTCCCTTCCTATCAGTTTGCTTTATGTTCATATATATCCAATATAATGCATCACCATGCACTTATTTTATGCCATTTACTTTAACTATGATATGTTATTCTGTTCTTTGTATTTTCCTCCTTTTCAGATCAATGTAAGCCGGCATGAGGTGCCTTACGAATGTCGGCAAAGAAAAGCCTATAAATAGATAAATAAATAAATAAATAAATAAATATGGGTGGTCATCGACCGATTTAGTAAAATGGCACATTTTGTGCCACTCCCAGGGTTGCCATCTGCATCACAGCTGGCCCAACTGTTAGTCCAGCACATTTTTAAACTACATAAGACCATAAGAACATAAGAAAATGCCATACTGGGTCAGACCAAGGGTCCATCAAGCCCAGCATCCTGTTTCCAACAGTGGCCAATCCAGGCCATAAGAACCTGGCAAGTACCCAAAAACGAAGTCTATTCCATGTTACCATTGCTAATGGCATTGGCTATTCTCTAAGTGAACTTAATAGCAGGTAATGAACTTCTCCTCCAAGAACTTATCCAATCCTTTTTTAAACACAGCTATACTAACTGCACTAACCACATCCTCTGGCAACAAATTCCAGAGTTTAATTGTGCATTGAGTAAAAAAGAACTTTCTCCGATTAGTTTTAAATGTGCCCCATGCTAACTTCATGGAGTGCCCCCTAGTCTTTCTACTATCTGAAGGAGTACATAACCGATTCACATCTACCCATTCTAGACCTCTCATAATTTTAAACATCTCTATCATGTCCCCCCTCAGCCATCTCTTCTCCGAGCTGAAAAGTCCTAACCTCTTTAGTCTTTCCTCATAGGGGAGCTGTTCTATTCCCCTTATCATTTGGTCGCCCTTCTCTGTACCTTCTCCATCACAATTATATCTTTTTTCAGATGCGGCAACCAGAATTGTACACAGTATTCAAGGTGCGGTCTCACCATGGAGCGATACAGAGGCATTATGACATTTTCCGTTTTATTCACCATTCCCTTTCTAATAATTCCCAACATTCTGTTTGCTTTTTTGACTGCCGCAGCACACTGAACCGACGATTTCAATGTGCTATCCACTATGACGCCTATATCTCTTTCTTGGGTTGTAGCACCTAATATGGAACCCAACATTGTATAATTATAGCATGGGTTATTTTTCCCTATATGCATCACCTTGAACTTATCCACATTAAATTTCATCTGCCATTTGGATGCCCAATTTTCCAGTCTCACAAGGTCTTCCTGCAATTTATCACAATGTGCTTGTGATTTAACTACTCTGAACAATTTTGTCATCTGCAAATTTGATTATCTCACTCGTCATATCTCTTTCTTTCCAGATCATTTATAAATATATTGAAAAGTAAGGATCCCAATACAGATCCCTGAGGCACTCCACTGTCCACTCCCTTCCACTGAGAAAATTGTCCATTTAATCCTACTCTCTGTTTCCTGTCTTGTAGTCAGTTTGCAATCCACGAAAGGACATCGCCACCTATCCCATGACTTTTTACTTTTCCTAGAAGCCTCTCATGAGGAACTTTGTCAAACGCCTTCTGAAAATCCAAGTATACTATATCTACCGGTTCACCTTTATCCACATGTTTATTAACTCCTTCAAAAAAGTGAAGCAGATTTGTGAGGCAAGACTTGCCCTGGGTAAAGCCATGCTGACTTTGTTCCATTAAACCATGTCTTTCTATATGTTCTGTGATTTTGATGTTTAGAACATCTTCCACTATTTTTCCTGGCACTGAAGTCAGGCTAACCTGTCTGTAGTTCCCCAGATCGCCCCTGGAGCCCTTTTTAAATATTGGGGTTACATTTGCTATCCTCCAGTCTTCAGGTACAATGAATGATTTTAATGATAGGTTACAAATTTTTACTAATAGGTCTGAAATTTCATTTTTTAGTTCCTTCAGAACTCTGGGGTGTATACCATCCGGTCCAGGTGATTTACTACTCTTCAGTTTGTCAATCAGGCCTACCACATCTTCTAGGTTCACCATGATTTGATCCATTCATCTGAATCATTACCCATGAAAACCTTGTCCATTACGGGTACCTACCCAACATCCTCTTCAGTAAACACTGAAGCAAAGAAATCATTTAATCTTTCCGCGATGGCCTTATCTTCTCTAAGTGCCCCTTTAACCCCTCTATCATCTAACAGTCCAACTGACTCCCTCTCAGGCTTTCTGCCTGGTCTACCAAGAAGTATCCTCTCGGACCGAGGTCCTCAATTTACTGCCCGATTCTGGAGGGCCCTCTGCCAGAAGTTCGACGTCACCCTGGACTATACTTCTGCTTACCACCCGCAGACCAACGGTCTTGCGGAGAGAACAAACCAAACATTAAAGCAGTTCCTCCGTATCTACGTAAATGAGAAACAGGACGACTGGGCAAGTCTGCTGTCATGGTCAGAATTTGCACTAAATTCTCATCTTTCCTCGGCTACCGGATCCTCGCCATTCCAGATAGTCTATGGGAAGCAGCCACGCCTGCTGATGCCAGTTCCCATTTCAGTCACGTCCCTGGTAGCCCAACTCTCTGCAGACAATCTACACTGCCTGTGGATTTCCACATGGCGCGCATTGATCAAAGCCAGTCAGGTGGCAATAAGGTATGCCGATCAGCGACGAAGACTCTTCCTGCCTCTGAGGCCGGGTCAAAAAGTATGGCTGAGCACCCAGTTCATCCACCTGAAGCTGCCATCAGCGCGATTGGCCCCTTGATTTATTGGGCCATTTCCCATCATTCGACAGATTGGTGCGGTATCTTATCAGCTTCGTCTACCACCTTCACTCAAGATACACAACATGTTCCATGTCTCTCTCTTGAAGCCCCTGGTGTTATCTTGATCTTCCAGTATGCCTACGACTCCCCAACCTATTGCCTCCAAAGATGACCTCACCTATCAAGTACAGGAGGTGTTGGACCTGTGGAAGCATAGAAATAAATGGAAGTATCTGCTCGCCTGGGAGGGGTTCTGCCCCGAAGAAAACACCTGGGAGCTGTTGGCCAACATACTAGACCGGGGCTTGCTTGAGTAATTCCACAGAGACCATCCGTCTAAACCCAGTCCTCCAGGGAGGCACCCTAAAGAGGGGGGGATACTGTTGTGTTTCGCGCCCATGGTCGTCCGTGGGTGCGCCCCCCTACCTGACTGCGACGGCGACCCACTATGGAGAAAACTTGTGAGAGAAAAAAGAGCAAGAATGTAGGTTGCATTTAGGGGAGTGCTGACTTAGGACAGCACCGACAACTACAGAGATGCGTCCACCTCCAAAACGAAAGGGCAGCTAGGGTCGGCATGATGGAGGCAAGGTGCTTGCAGGAAGGCTTCTGTCAGTGCATGAAAGGCCGAAACCACAGCAGGGGACCAATTCCAAATGTCGGCCCCTTTGCACATGAGCACCATGAGAGGAGCTGCAAGGTTTGAGTAGTTTGCAATGAAATTACAGTAGTAGTTAGCAAACCCAAGAAATCTTTGGAGGGCTCAAAGACCAGTTGGCTGGGGCCAATTGCAGATACTCTGGAGCATACTGGGATCCATGGAGAAGGCTTGCTTTGAAACAATATATCCCAAAAATAGAAGACTTTCTAGCTCTAACAAACACATGTCCAATTTAGTGTATATATTTGTTTTCCTCGTAGACGCTAAAGTACCTGAAGGACATCCAGATGGTGGATTGGCAGGTCCTTGAAAAATACAAGGATGTTGTCCAGGTAAACCACGACCTTGGAGTTTAGGAGGTCTCGGAAAATTTAATTCATCATCCTCTGGAATACCGCCGGGGCATTGCATAGGCTGAAGGGCATTACGAGATACTCGTAATGCCCATCCCTGGTACTAAGGCCATCTTCCATATATCATCAGGGCAAATCCGGACCAGGTAATATGCCCCACAGAGATCCAACTTGGTGAAGACTGTCATCCCCTGAAAGTGGTTGAACAGTATTTGTCCTTCTGGGTGATGGCATTGAGCCCTCGGTAATCAATGCAGAGGCGTAAGCTGCCATCTTTTTTCATAACAAAGAAGAACCTCGCATTGGCAGGATATGAGGAAGGATGAATGAATCCTTTGGCCAGCTACACTAACTGCACTAACCATATCCTCTGGCAACAAATTCCAGAGTATAATTGTGCGTTGAGTGCAAAAGAACTTTCTCCGATTAGTTTTAAATGTGCCACATGCTAACTTCATGGAGTGCTCCTTGGTCTTTCTATTATCTGAAAGAGTAAATAACCAATTCACATTTACTTGTTCTAGAGCTCTCATGATTTTAAACACATCTATCATATCCCCGCTCAGCCTTCTCTTCTCCAAGCTGAAAATTCCTAAACTTTTAGTATTTCCTCATAGGGGAGCTGTTCCATTCCCTTTACCATTTTGGTCAACCTTCTCTGCACCTTCTCCATTGCAACTATATCTTTTTTAAGATGCGGCAACCAGAATTGTACACAGTATTCAAGGTGTGGTCTCACCATGGAGCGATACAGAGGCATTATAACATTTCCCGTTTTATTCACCATTCCCTTTCTAATAATTCCCAATATTCTGTTTGTTTTTTTGACTGCCGCAGAACACTGAACCGAGTATTTCAATGTGTTATCCACTATGATGCCTAGATCTCTTTCTTGGGTTGTAGCTCCTAGGGATGTGAATCGTTTTTTGACGATTTAAAATATCGTCCGATATATTTTAAATCGTCAAAAAATCGTTAGGGCCACGATACAATACCAATTCCCCCGATTTATCGTTAAAAAATCGTAAATCGGGGGAAGGGGGAGGGCAGGAAAACCGGCACACTAAAACCCCCTAAAACCCACCCCCGACCCTTTAAATTAAATCCCCCACCCTCCCGAACCCCCCCCCCCAATGCTTTAAATTACCTGGGGATCCGGCGGTGGTCCAGAACGGCGGCGGTCCGGAACGGCCCCCTCAATAGAATCGTGTTGTCTTCAGCCGGCGCCATTTTTCAAAATGGCCGCCGCAAAATGGCGGCGGCCATAGACAAAAACGATTCGACGGAGGAGGTCGTTCTGGACCCCCGCTGGACTTTTGGCAAGTCTTGTGGGGGTCAGGAGGCCCCCCCAAGCTGGCCAAAAGTTTCCTGGGAGTCCAGCGGGGTTCCGGGAGCGATTTCTTGCCGCGAATCGTTTTCGTACGGAAAATGGCGCCGGCAGGAGATCGACTGCAGGAGGTCGTTCAGCGGGGGTTCCGGACTGCCGCTGAACGACCTCCTGCACTCGATCTCCTGCCGGCGCCATTTTCCGTACGAAAACGATTCGCGGCAAGAAATCGCTCCCGGAACCCTGCTGGACTCCCAGGAAACTTTTGGCCAGCTTGGGGGGGCCTCCTGACCCCCACAAGACTTGCCAAAAGTCCAGCGGGGGTCCGGAACGACCTCCTCCGTCGAATCGTTTTTGTCTATGGTCGCCGCCATTTTGCGGCGGCCATTTTGAAAAATGGCGCCGGCTGAAGACAACACGATTCTATTGAGGGGGCCGTTCCGGACCGCCGCCGTTCTGGACCACCACCGGATCCCCAGGTAATTTAAAGCATTTGGGGGGGGGGTTCGGGAGGGTGGGGGATTTAATTTAAAGGGTCGGGGTGGGTTTTAGGGGGGTTTAGTGTGCCGGCTCACGATTTTAACGATTTTTCACGATAGTTTACACACCCAAACGGCAACAATACGATTCCCTCCCCCTCCCAGCCGAAATCGATCGTTAAGACGATCGAGGACACGATTCACATCTCTAGTAGCTCCTAATATGGAACCTAACATTGTGTAACTATAGCATGGGTTATTTTTCCCTATATGCATCACCTTGCACTTATCCACATTAAATTTCATCTGCCATTTCAATTCCCAATTTCCCAGTCTCACAAGGTCTTCCTGCAATTTATCACAATCTGCTTGTGATTTAACTACTTTGAAAAATGTTGTATCATCTGCAAATTTGATCACTTCACTTGTCGTATTTCTTTCCAGATCATTTATAAATCATTATAAATATATCACTTAGAGAATATCCACTGCCATTAGCAATGGTAACATGGAATAGACTTAGTTTTTGGGTACTTGCCAGGTTCTTATGGCCTGGATTGGCCACTGTTGGAAACAGGATGCTGGGCTTGATGGACCCTTGGTCTGACCCAGTATGGCATTTTCTTATATTGAATGCGGGTCCCAATACAGATCCCTGAGGCACTGCCCACTGCCCACTCCCTTCCACTGAAAAAAATGTCCATTTAATTCTACTCTCTGTTTCCTGTCTTTTAGCCAGTTTGTAATCCACAAAAGGACATCGCCTCCTATCCCATTCATTTTTGTTGTGTTCCGTGGCCGTGGCACCCCACGACCTTGACCCCCTACCTGATTCACGATGTTCCTTCACCGCGGGAGCCCCGGGGGAGGGCTACGACTCGGGGCTGTCGCGACAGCACGGCCTCAGGTGCTGCTCCTTGCAGGGGAAGCTGTCCTGCTTCCTCCCAGCGGCTTCTCCCCTCCGTGGGAGAAATCCAAAATGGCCGCCGCCATCCTTAGGTGCGAGGCCGCGCCTCCTCCACAGAATTAAAGGGACCCAATCCCTTTAAATGGCTTCACCTGTTCTCTATCAGCCAGAGCAGGGGAAGTATAAAAAGCAGCTTCCTCTGCTCATCCAGTGACTTGGCAACGTCCTCCAGCGCTGTCTAGTCTGCTTGCTTCGGTGAGTCCCTTGAGCTTTGGATCCTGTTCCTGTTCCGTCTTGGTGTTCCTGGTTCCTGAATTCGGATTGGCTTACGGTGATTCTCTGGTTCCTGACTTCGGATTGGCAAGTGGTGATTCTCTGGTGTATGACTTCGGATTGGCAAGCGGTGATTCTCTGGTGTACTACTTCGGACTGGTGAGCGACAACCCTCTGGCACTCGACCTAGGACTCCTTCAAGACTACCGTCTCCAAGGGCCCACCTAAGTCCCAGCGGCTCGGGTCCCTACGGGCTCCTCCCGGGGGGACCCCAGGCTTCCAGGGCGAAGCTCCAGTCAGCCCTTGCACTGTCACCTGACCTCTCAAAGGTCCATCTAAGTCCCAGCGGTCTGGGTTCCTACGGGCTCCTCCTGGGGGAATCACGGACTTCCAGGGGTGAAGACACAGCTCCTCTTCTCGACTCTTCCTCCGCTTCCTCCGTCACCACAGTCTCCAGTGCCAAGCGTCCTCTGGTCACATCTTCTGCTCAGCCTCACCACCCGACGGGAGAACCTTCGGACCTCCCTCCTAAGGAATTCCATCCTCCCATCGGCCCAAGGGTTCACAACCCGAGCTTAACAGTTTGCCAAGTCCATGGACCCGGCACAGGCATCCGCCCGCCAGGCCATTCTGGGAATGGCCCAGCGCCTAAAGGATCAGCAACAGACCCTCGATGCCTTGGTCTCAGCAGTGCAGGGCCTGACCCAACGCCTCGAGGCATTAGGGCCCATGAACCCTACCCTGCCGTCTCTGCCTGGGGCTCAAGGAGGCCACCCTACTCAGCCGCATGCCATCCAGGCCTATGGGAGCGACCTGGGGCAAGGAATTCCCACTCAACTCCTGGCACCCTCTCGATACGCAGGAAATGTGAAGTTGTGTCGAGGATTCCTCAGCCAGTGCCAGGTCCGTTTTTCCAAACTGCCCGCACAGTTTTCCAGCGACCTGGTCAACACCAGTTACATCATGTCCCTACTCGATGGAAAGCCCCTGATCTGGGCCTCTCATCTGTGGGAGAGAAGAGACCCTGTCTTCGAAAACTTGAGTCAGTTCCTATCCGCTTTCCAACAGGTTTTTGATGAGCCAATCCGTAAACCCACTGCCATTTCGGAATTGCTTCGGTTGCAACAGGGAACGCGGACAGTGGCCAAATATGCAACCGAATTCCGCACTCTAGCTGCAGAGCTAAATTGGAGAGAAGATTGCCTCCATGGGATCTTCTTGGAAGGGCTATCCTCACATCTACAAAATGAATTAGTCGTGAAGGACGTGCCGGACGACCTCAATGGCATGATAGAATTAGCCAACCGCGTGGACCGTCGCATCCGGTTTCGCCTTCCAGAGGTAAAGGCAGTGAGAAGGCCCTTGCCCTCCCTTAGGAGCGCTTCAACCGACCTCCGAGCCCCTGCCGAGGAACCCATGGAGTTGGGTCGCGGGAGAGTCTCTCCACGGGATCGTCGACGGAGAATGAGGGAGGGGCTCTGTTTTTACTGCGGTGCAGTGGGCCATCGGATTGCTGCTTGCCCGATGCGGGCGGGAAACTCTCGGGCCTAGGACCTGAAGGAGGTCTCTTCCTGGGCCGTACCACTCCTGCACCTCCACTAACCCTGCCAGTGGCATTAACTGCAGCGGATGGAGAGTTCCACACGCTGGCCTTGGTGGACTCCGGCGCCGGCGGGAATTTTATCATGAAAGGCCTGGTAGAACATTTAAAGATTTCTCAAGTTCCGCTGTCTCGTCCCTTGTTCATCTCCTCAATCCAAGGTAAGCCTCTTCCGGAATGGGTGACACACACCACTATTCCTGTCCAGCTGAGGGCTGGGGTCCTGCATCAAGAACAGATGTCGTTCTATGTCCTGGAGTACTCCATCCATCCTTATGTCCTAAGACTCCCCTGGCTCCAGGAGCACGAGCCCCAGTTCGATTGGAAGACTTTGGAGCTGGCTCGTTGGGGGCCGAATTGCCACGGCAATTGCCTCCAAGCTGTGGTTCCAGGATCCTGCCCAATCACCTCCATCAGCCTTCCAGGCCTGCCAGTTCCATATGCCTCGTACGCAGATGTGTTTTCTAAGCAGAAGGCTGAAGTACTACCACCTCATCGACCATTCGATTGTGCCATCAATCTCCTCCCTGGCACTGAGCCCCCTCGAGGACACACCTATGCCCTCTCTCCTGCAGAGATGCAGGCTATGAATGAATATATCAGAGAGAACCTGGAGAGGGGCTTCATTCGGAAGTCAAAGTCCCCCGCAGGGGCTGCATTCTTCTTTGTCGGGAAGAAGGATGGGACGCTCCGCCCCGCCCCTGCATTGACTACAGGGGCCTGAATGTCATAACGATCAAGGACCGTTATCCCCTGCCTCTCATCTCTGAACTCTTCGACCGGCAACAAGGTGCGAGGATCTTTTCCAAACTGGACCTCTGAGGGGCTTACAACCTCATTCGTATTAAGGAAGGCGATGAATGGAAGACGGCCTTCAATACCCGTGACGGTCACTATGAGTACTTGGTGATGCCATTCGGGCTCTGTAATGCCCCTGTAGTATTTCAGAATACTATGAACGAGATACTCTGTGACCCCCTGTACCAATGCGTGGTGGTATATTTGGACGATATCTTGATTTTTTCCGATACCTTTGCCGTTCACCGGCGGCACGTCGTTCAAGTTTTACAACGCCTCAGAGAACATAAGCTGTATGCGAAGCTCGAAAAGTGCCAGTTTGAGCAAGAGTCTCTTCCCTTCCTGGGATATATAGTCTCCAGTCAGGGATTCCGCATGGATCCGCAAAGCTAAGTGCCATTCGGGAATGGCCACAGCCGTCTGGGCTCAAGGCACGCCAAAGATTTCTAGGCTTCGCAAACTATTACCGCTCTTTCATCCCTCACTACGCGTCCATTGTTGCCCCAATGACAGCTCTGACCCGGAAAGGCGCGGATCCCAAAAAGTTGCCTCCGGCAGCAGAGGCTGCCTTTCATCATCTCAAGGAGGCATTCATGCAGCAACCATGCCTTCGGCACCCGGATCCGCAACGACCCTTCTTTATAGAGGTGGATGCATCTTCAGAGGGAGTAGGGGCCGTCCTGAGCCAGGCCTCCGAGGGCCATAAGCTACATCCGTGTGCCTTCCTCTCCCACCAGTTCTAGCCTGCTGAGCGGAATTATGCCATCGGCGACAGGGAGCTCTTGGCCATCAAGGTGGCCTTGGAAGAATGGCACCTATGCCTGGAAGGGGCACAACACCAGTTTACGGTCTTCACGGACCATAAGAACTTAGAATACTTGCACCGGGCACAATGGCTCAACCCACGACAAGCCCGGTGGGCCCTGCTCTTCACCCGTTTTAATTTCATTCTCCGGTACAGACCGGCTGGGAAGAACATCAAGGCTGACGCCCTATCTCAGGTATTTGATTCAACAGAAGGTTCTCAGGAACCACAGTACATTATTGAGCCATCCCGCATCCTCCTGTCGGCTACCACCATCATTCTGCCTGTGAAAACTCTGGTTCCGCCACGCTTACGGAAACAAGTGCTGGCATGGGCTCACGATTCCCGCTGTTCCGGCCACCCAGGGCAATCCCGCACATTGCAGACCCTGAGCCGGTATTACTGGTGGCCAAAGGTAAATAAGGATGTCCGGCTTATGTGGAGTCTTGCCAGACCTGTGCCCACCACAAGAGAATCTTCGGGTCCACCCCAGGCTTACTTCAACCATTACCTGTGCCTTATGAACCATGGGCCTATGTGGCAACGAACTTCGTGGTGGACCTGCCACTATCCAATGGCAACACGGTAATATGGGTGGTAGTCGATCGTTTTAGCAAGATGGCGCACTTCGTGCCTTTGCCAGGATTGCCATCGGCACCTCAGCTGGCCCAGCTGTTCGTCCAGCACATCTTCAGGCTTCATGGCCTACTTAAAGGCATCCTGCCTGATCGAGGGCCTCAATTTACAGCCAAATTCTGGAGGGCTCTCTGCCAGAATATCGATGTCACCCTAGATTATACATCCGGCTACCATCCACAAACCAACGGTCTCGCAGAGAGAACCAACCAGACCTTGAAGCAATTCCTGCGTCTGTATGTTAATGAAAAACAAGATGACTGGGCTAGCCTGTTACCCTGGGCCGAATTTGCGCTGAATTCTCATATCTTCTCAGCTATGGGGGCCTCCCCATTTCAGATAGTGTATGGGAAACAGCCACGCCCGCCACTGCCTGTCCCCATCATGGTTGCATCTCCGACAGCTCAACTCTCTGCCGATGAGCTGCATCATCTGTGGATATCCACGCAACACGCCCTGGTCAGGGCCGGCCAGGCAGCTAAGAGTTATGCTGACCGGCACAGAAGACCGTACCCGCCTGTCAAGCTGGGCCAGAAGGTCTGGCTGAGCACGAAGTTCATCCGCTTGAAGCTGCCATCATCACGATTGGCCCCGCGATTCATTGGTCCATTTCCCATCATCAGGTAGGTGGGAGCTGTCTCGTATCAACTTCGTCTCCCCCCATCTCTCAAGATTCACAACACGTTCCACGTCTCCCTACTGAAGCCTCTGGTATTATCATGGCCTTCCAGCACGACATAGGACTCCTTCAAGACTACCATCTCTAAGGGCCCACCTAAGTCCCAGCGGTCTGGGTTCCTACGGGCTCCTCCTGGGGGAACCACGAACTTCCAGGGGTGAAGACACAGCTCCTCTTCTCGACTCTTCCTCCGCTTCCTCCGTCACCACAGTGTCCAGTGCCAAGCGTCCTCTGGTCACATCTTCTGCTCAGCCTCGCCACCCGATGGGAGAACCTTCGGACCTCCCTCCTAAGGAATTCCATCCTCCCGTCGGCCCAAGGGTTCACAACCCGAGCTTAACAATTTTTACTTTTCTTAGAAGCCTCTCATGAGGAACTTTGTCAAAAGCCTTCTGAAAATCCAAATATACTACATCTACCGGTTCACCTTTATCTACATGTTTATTAACTCCTTCAAAAAAGTGAAGCAGATTTGTGAGGAAAGACTTGCCTTGGTTAAAGCCATGCTGACTTTGTTCCAATAAACCATGTCTTTCTATATGTTCTGTGATTTTGATATTTAGAACACTTTCCATTATTTTTCCTGGCACTGACGTCAGGCTAACTGGTCTGTAGTTTCCTGGATCTCCCCTGGCGCCATTTAAAATATTGGGGTTACATTAGCCCCAATGGGGCTAATGTAACCCCAATATTTTGTAACCCCAATCTACTAATGGGGTTACATTAATAGATAATTGAATTTTAAGCTCTAAGGTTGTTGTGTTGGTTCGTAAATGATTTTTAGTTCCTTCCGAAATCATTTTTTGTATGTAAAACATTATATTAATTTATGGTTTACTAACTGTTCTACCTGTAATCGTTTATACCTGTTATTTGTAAAGCCTGTTGCTAATTATTGTTAATTGTAAACCGCGGTGATGTATCATTTTACGTACTGCGGTATATAAAAACCCTTAAATAAATAAATAAATAAATAAATAGCCACCCACCAGTCTTCAGGTACAATGGATGATTTTAATGATAGGTTACAAATTTTTACTAATAGGTCTGAAATTTCATTTTTTAGTTTCTTCAGAACCCTGGGGTGTATACCATCCAGTCCAGGTGAATTATTACTCTTCAGTTTGTCAATCAGGTCCACCACATCTTCTAGGTTCATCATGATTTGGTTCAGTCCATCTGAATCATTACCCATGAAAACCTTCTCCAGTACAGGTATCTCCCCAACATCCTCTTCAGTAAACACTGAAGCAAAGAAATCATTTAATCTTTCCGCAATGACCTTATCTTCTCTAATTGCCCCTTTAACCCCTCGATCATCTAACGTTCCAACTGACTCCCTCACAGGCTTTCTGCTTTGGAATATATTGAAAAACATTTTTACTGTGAGTTTTTGCCTCTACAACCTACTTCTTTTCAAATTCTCTCTTAGGCTGTCTTATCAATGTCTTATATTTAACTTGCTAATGCTTATGCATTATCCTTTTTTCTTCTGTTGGATCCTTCTTCCAATTTTGAATGAAGATCTATTAGTTAAAATAGCTTCTGTCACCTCCCCTTTTAACTATGCCAGTGATAGTTTTGCCTTCTTTCCACCTTTCTTAATGTGTGGAATACATCTGGACTGTGCTTCTAGGATGGTATTTTTTAACAATGACCATGCCTCTTGCACACTTTTTACCTTTGTAACTACTCCTTTCAGTTTTTTTCTAACTATTTTTCTCATTTTATCAACGTTTTCTTTTTGAAAGTTTAGCACGAGAGCTGTGGATTTTCTTACTGTCCCTCTTCCAGTCATTAATTCAAATTTGATCATGTTATGATCACTATTGCCAAGAGGCCCCACCATTATTACCAGTCTCACCAAATCCTGCATTCCACTAAGAATTAAATCTAAAATAGCTCCCTCTTTTGTCGGTTCCTGAAACAATTGCTCCATAAAGCTGTCATTTATTCTATCCAGGAACATTATCTCTCTAGCATGTCCCGATGATACATTTACCCAGTCAGTATTGGGGTAATTGAAATCTCCCCTTATTACCACACTACCAATTTGGTTAGCTTCCCTAATTTCTCTTAGCATTTCACTGTCCGTCTCACCATCTTGACCAGGTAGATGGTAGTATACTCCTATCACTATAGTCTTCCCCAACACACAAGGGATTTCTACCCATTAAGATTCAATTGTGCATTTAGTCTCATGCAGGATGTTTATCCTGTTCGACATAAAGCGCCACACCGTCTAACTTCAGTTAGTCAGTCAGAGTGACTCACTGCTCTCTTGATTAACAAATGGTACCTAATCAAGCCAAATCACACTACCTTAACACCTTTCCAAGGTGAGTAACTGAACTGAACTTTTCAATCTTTTTACTTAGGTATACACTGCTCCTAGCTTATTTCTAGCTTCTGGCTACTTTTTTTTTTGTTTTTAATATACAAACTCACTACTGCTTATTAGCTGCCTTACTGACTGACTATTTAAAAATACAAACAGTCTAACTTCTGTTTATTTGCTGCCTTTCTGACTATTAAAAGCATAAACACACACAAACACACTAAATAATATTCCCAAATAGTTAAATTTGTCCCAATACGTTTAAAATAGAAAATTTCCCAAGCAAATCCTTACTGATTCCTTCAGCCATCAGCAAGGTGATCCTCTTCTCTCAGTGCTCCCTCTAGATTGTGATCCTCATAGATACAAATTAACACAATGTCTATGTAGTTCCTTCATCGGTCAGCAATAAAAAAACAATTTGACTCACCTCATAGATGACTTCTTATTGCTTAAAAACAACCCCCAAAACTGTCAGCATCTAGGATATGTGCCCCCAGTCTCAGAGAGGATTCAGAAATCCAGGAATAAATCTTCCCTAGTTGCTAACAAATCTAAAACCATTTTACTTGCACATACACTCATCCACACTTTGAGACTTTGGCTCATGATGCCTCTGGGTCCTTGTGGGTAACTGGAACAATTCTGAGAATAATTGCCTGTAGGTTTTGTATTTTAATCTTGTTCCTTAAAGCATTAATGTAGCTTTCAGAACCACTTTTATCCACCTTCCTGTCCACACACACTGGCTCCTACCCAGCACTCCCTAAAATCATTTCTAGAAGACACATGAGGTCTGCTACCTCAACACTAGGCAGGTAAGTTACAAGTGATCATGTCTACCAGGCAATCACCTATAGAGGCACATCCTCAATGCGAGAGGATCTCTTATCATATGGAGAGTAGATCCTAATGAAAGGATACATTTCTGCCACACCAAGGTGATGATCTTTTTTCTGGTGACCTTGCTATGGCTCAGAGGCAAAGGGGCTGCAAGACTGGATAGCCCCCATCCAGTTGCAGGACTGCTGTCAGCATCATTTTCTCTTAAATTTGTCAAACAAGGTTAAATTCCTAAGATGTCTTTGGTTCATTTTTGTTTGCTCTGCCAATGACCCATTACTGACCCTCGGGATCTTAAATTTTTGACAGGGTTAATTTTTCTGTTTGTGTGAGTCATTATTTGCATAGAATTGTCTCCAGTTAAGGTGGTAGAGTTAAAAACACTTCAAGAAAGTCTGGGATAAGCCCAGAGGATCTCTCACTGTAAAAACAATGAGGGGAAAGCCAGAGATCAACTGGGGCTCTGTGGCATTGCATCAAGAAGTAAGTTTGGATGGTCCTTATCTTCCATTACTGTTGCACTGGAGGTGGATTCTTGGGCTGAGGTGGGGTTGTCGCAACCTACAGGTGAGGGCCTACGGGTGCCCACCATCCGCAGGTGGAGTGGGCTGAAGTGAGAGGCCACTGGAGCTTCATTTATACCATCCCACGTTCCCCTCGGGTTGAGCCTTTGGGTGCTGGGACCGGCAGGACTTAGGCGGGCCTCGAGGTTAACTAGAGGTAGTAGGTGTTTCAGCCCAGAGACAGCAGCCCGTAGATGGAGTAGTTCTATCCGAGACAGGATTCGGTATGGGAACTAAGGCACCGGGGAACGAGGAGAGACTGAAGGTGCTTGAGTAAGAGAAGGTCGGAGCCTTAGCAGTCCACATCCAGAGGATAGGGACAGAGGCATCACTGTCAGACTGGAGTGAAAGCTGGTGGCAAAGAAGAGTTGTAGCAAGCAACAAAGAACTCTGGACTGAAGAAAGTCTACAGCGTAGTCAGTCGAAGCAATGGTCAGACCGATAAAGCAAGAGAGTAGGTTGTCTAAGAAAGCCGTTTGGGCAACAATATAGATTAGACACCAAGGTAGTCCATGTGTAAGCTTTTATTTCAGTGGAGACATAGGTTCATATGAATGCCCGACTTAGGCCGAGTTTCGTCCCACTTGGGGCTGCCTCAGGGGCTAAAAATGATAAATACACAATATAAATACGATATGGCATACATAAATAATTTAAAAATAAAATATTTAAAACACATAACATTATTAAAACGTGTCTTTGATATAAAAGGTACCACCAACATGAATAAAACTGGAACAAAAACAGAACCAAAAACAAACATAATGAATTGGAAATTGTAAGTGCAGTATCAGAAAAATATTTCTAGTTCCGGTTTTGAATTCATTTATTTTTTATTACCACATTTCTTATCTACTGTATGGTTGAGTTTAAGGTTAATATTTTCTTTGTTCATTAGTTCACCGACCACAAGATTATCAAACATTCAGTGTATTAACCCCTAAAGTGTGTTCTGATATATACAGAGAGAACAACTTGACACAGGTATAAACAGTGTTCTGATACTGCACTTACAATTTCCAATTCATTATGTTTGTTTTTGGTTCTGTTTTTGTTCCAGTTTTATTCATGTTGGTGGAACCTTTTTGTTGTGGAGCGCTAGGAGAGCGATCCCACTCCTGGGTGATGTGTGTCCTTGGGCCACGGCTCGACCCCAGAGGGCTCTGAAGAGGTGCCGCGGGAGGCGTGGCATGCCCGAGCATGGGCTGGACGGAAGCAGGGCTGGAGTGACATGGAAGACAGGCCCTCCTCCGGACCTGCACGCTTCGGAAGACCCAACAACGCAATGTTGGTCTTGTGAACAGTCCTCCGACCGTTCCTAGCCCTTTCGGACCTGCCGCAGGGTACGGCACGAAGCGGCAGGCCGGATGGAGGCCAGGGCAGCGAAGACTGGAACATGGATTCAGACGAGACTCAGGAACGACGTAGACTCAGGCATAGACGTGGACTCAGGAACGAGGTGCAGGATCCATAGACGTGGACTCAGGCATAGATGCAGGATCCTTAGACGTGGACTCAGGCAAAGACGTGGACTCAGGAATGAGGTGTAGGATGCATAGACGTGGACAGGCACAGGCGTGGACTCAGGACTGGATGCACAGAGGTGGAATCAGGAACGAGGGCCGAAGGTAGACATGGGCACTGACCCTCAGGGCGCCCTACTCAGGCCACCCGCGGGACTGAGTCGCGGACCACCCTGTCCCATGCGCGCCCTACACAGCCCTGGAAGGCTGGTCGCGGACCACGCAGAGAGCGGGAGAGCACAGGAAAGAGGAAGCAGGTTCGCTGCACTCCTGGCAGCACAAGGCAAGGATACGCTGCTCTCCTGGCAGCACAAGGCAAGGATACGCTGCTCTCCTGGCAGCACAAGGCAGAATAAAGCATCAGGATCAGGAACAAGGATATCTGGAACAGCAGGAACATCAGGACTGGAACACAGATACTGGAACAGGAGACACACCTCAGGGCTGGAACATGGACATCAGGAACAGCAGGAACATCAGGACTGGAACACAGATACTGGAACAGGAGACACACCTCAGGACTGGAACATGGACATCAGGAACATCAGGACTGGATCAAGAGACAGACCTTGGGACTGGAACGGCAGGCAGACATCAGGACTGGACGAGGAGCTCCGACAGGTAACACGAAACACAGGACCTTGCAGAAGTGCTGGAACACGGACGACTTCCTGAAGCGAAGGATCTCAGGAGTGACCAACTCCTTTCGAAGGCAAAGACAGACTGAAAGCTGAGCCCTTTAGTAGGGCTGAGGTGGACAACGCCCAGGGAGGGGTCAGCAGGGGGCCACACCTGGCTGGCCCTTTAAGAAGAGCAGAGAGGCGCGCGCTCGCGCCCTAGGAGGCTGGAGAGAAGAGCTGGTGGCGTCCTCAGCCACGTGGAAGGCCCAGGGAAGCAGTGGAGCAGCCCTGGACTGCAGCTGGGTGAAGGCAGGTCACTGGAGCAGCTCCCAGCTGCAAGGACTGAAGCAGGAAGAAGCAGAGAGAGGTAAGGCTGGCTGCAGGGGAAGCATGGGGCTGTAGCAGGCTGCAGGCACCGGCAGGGACGGCTTCCCTGCTGGGCAAGGACCCGGGCTGAAGCAGGCACTGGCAAGGACGGCCTCCCTGCTGGCTGAAAGGTCCCGGGATCGCAGCAGCACGTCGGGAGAAGGCAGGAACAGCCCCAGCTGATTCAGGGAGAAAGCAAGCAGCGTCAGCAGCCCGACTGGCTGTGAAGGTAAGAGCCTGCCCATGCTTCTCACGGGCAGGATCACAACACTTTTATATCAAAGACACATTTTAATAATGTTATGTGTTTTAAATATTTTATTTTTAAATTATTTATGTATGCCATATCGTATTTATATTGTGTATTTATCATTTTTAGCCCCTGAGGCAGCCCCAAGTGGGGCAAAACTCGGCCTGAGTCGGCCATTCGTATGAACCTATGTCTCCACTGAAATAAAGGCTTACACATGGACTACCTTGGTGTCTAATCTATATTGTAGCAATGGTCAGGGCATGGAGAAGGCAGGCGTGGTCAGACAAAGCAATGGTCATGGCATGGAGAAGGCAGGTGTGGTCAGGCGAAGCAATGGTAAAGGCATGGAGAAGGCAGCGTGGTCAGACATAGCAGTGGTCAGGCTTGTAGAAGGCAGGCAAGGTCAGGCATAGCAGTGGTGAAAGCCGGGAAGGCAATCCAACATATAGATGGGACGAACGGAGGATGCAGTGACCAGGAAACAAACAGGAACTCAGGACTTAGGCAAAGCACGGAGGTAATGAGTACTCGGATTATGAGGAGACCTGTTGCAAAGGCAACGCTATGGAGTGAGGCCTGAGCATTTATATGCTGAAGGATCTGACGTCAGCATCCGGGTCTGCGGCCAGGTTCCTGCCACAGACCCTTTAAATAATTCACTGATGCACGTGCGCGCTCCTAGGGAGGGGCGCTGCGCTGCTGGTGGCATCTCTCCATGGGCCACGTGGAGAGGCCCGATGAATGGAGGTATCCTGGCTGGAGGTCCCAGGCAATGAGGCAGGGCCGGAGGTGCTGACGGGAGCCCGAGGTTGAGACTGGTGGCCCACCGCTGCCAGCGACGGGGAGCTGGAGGTTGGAATCCATCCGGAAAGGTGAGAGGGTTGCGCAACAGGGCTGCCACAGGCGGCATGCGTAACAGTACCCCCCTTTTTTCCCCCCTCCTGGATGTTGAGGTTTGCCTGGATGGGCACGATGAAAGTTTAAGAGGAGGGTCTTGTCCAGGATGTTATGAGCAGGCTCCCAAGAATTTTCCTCGGGTCCGTAACCCTCCCAGGAAATGAGGTACTCAATTTGGCGGCCCCTACGGCAGACGTCTAGGACTTTATGGACCTTGTACGTCGTATCAGTCTCTGCCACCAACGAAGGTGGCTCAGGAACCTTCCAGGAAGTCCAAGATAGTACTACAGGCTTTAGTAAGGACACATGGAATGGTTTATGTATGCCCAAGGAAGGAGGCAGCCGGAGCTGGTATGTAGCGGATCAAATGCATCGGGTAATCAGGAATGGTCCAATAAATCTCAGAGCAAATCTTTATGATGGAATTCACAGTCTAATATATTTCGTAAATTAACCAGACTTTCTGGCCAGGAAGAAATTCAGGAGCTGAGCGGCGTCGACTGTCAGCAGTTTTCTTGGCCTGGGATGCAGCCTGGCACAGGCGGAGGTTTGCTGTTCCATAGTGTTTTAAGGATATCCGCAGTAGCCTTTGCCACAGGAGACGGCAAGGAGAGAGATATAAGTAATGGTGGTTGAGGTTGTTTCCCATAGACAATTGAGAATGGAGATGTTCCTGTAGCTGTGGCAATGTAAGAGTTGTGGGAAAACTCTGCCCAGGATAAGAGGTCCGACCAGTTATCTTGTCGGTCGTTGATGTAAGAACGCAGGAATGCCTTCAAGGAGTGGTTCTTCCGTTCAGCTTGCCCGTTGGCTTGGGGATGATAGGCGGTCGTGAGGCTGATGTTAATATTGAATTTTTGGCATAGAGAGTGTCAATACCTGGCGACGAATTGAGGACCTCGATCTGAAACGATATCCACTGGTAAGCCATGCAGTCTAAACATATGATGAAAAAATAGTCCTGCCAGCTCTGGTGCAGATGGTTGGCTCGGAAGAGGTACAAAATGGGCCATTTTCGAAAAACGGTCTATGGTGACCCATATTACGGTATTACCCTTAGAGGGAGGCAGGTCCACGATGAAATCCGTAGACAAGTGAGTCCACGGTTCTTCGGGTGTTTTAAGAGGTTGTAGAAGCCCCCAAGGTCACCTGACCAGGGGTTTTTGTTGTGCACAAACATTACAGGATTTGACATACGCCTTTGCGTCGGAGCCCAAAGTAGGCCACCAGAAGAACCGCTGGAGCAGTGCAATGGTTCACACTCATCCTGGATGACTGGCAAGCTTGGAATCATGTGCCCAATGGAGAACCCTTTCTTGGAGTCGTTGGGGCACTACTGTTTTCCCAACAGGAACTGGATGGGTGGCAGACAAGGTAATACAGGCTGGGTTGATGATGTGAATAGGCTCTTCAGGAATATCTTCAAGCTCAAAAGACTGAGATAGGGCATCCGCCCGGAGATTCTTGAAAGCAGGGCAATAACAGAGCTCAAAATCAAATCTAGAAAAAAATAAGGCCCATCGGGCTTGACGGGTATTGAAGCGCTGTGCTTGTCTTAGATGTTCCAAGTTTTTATTATCAGTGAACACTGTAAATTTATGTTGTGCACCCTCGAGCCACGGACACCACTCTTCGAGAGCCAATTTTATGGTGAGCAGTTTGCGGTCCCTGATACTGTAATTTTGCTCTGCCGATGAAAATTTTCGGGAATAGAAGGAACATGAGACTATGGTACCAGAAGCAGTGTGTTGACTTATGACATCCCCAGCACCAATGGCAGAAGCGTCCACCTCGACTAGGAATGGACGAGTTGGATTGGGATGATGTAAACAGGATCCCTTTTGGAAGGCTTCTTTCAAATGATGGAAGGCGGCTGAGGTCTCAGGCCGCCAGTTCCATGTGTTTTGTCCCTTCCGGGTCAAGGCCATCAAAGGAGCAGCCAGCATTGAATAGTGTGGGATGAATTGGCGATAGTAGTTGAGAAATCTAAGGAAGCACTGAAGCGCTTTGAGTCCCACTGGCTGCAGCCAATTCCGCATTGCCCTCACTTTAGCAGGGTCCATGGAGAAGCCTTGTGGAGAGATTATGTAGCTGAGGAACGGCAGACTGGACTTCTCGAACAAACACTTGTCCAATTTTGCAAACAAATGATTTTCACAAAGGCGTTGTAATACCATTTATACGTCAGCACGATGAGTGTCAAGGTCTTTTGAAAAAAATGAGGATATCATAAAAATAAACCACGACTATGGTGTACAATAGATCTCTAAAAATATTGTTCTTCATTCGCTGGAATACAGCAGGTGCGTTAGAAAGGCCAAAAGGCATCAACAAGTAGGGATGTGAATCGTTTTTTGACGATTTAAAATATCGTCCGATATATTTTAAATCGTCAAAAATCTTTAGGGCCATGATACAATACCAATTCCCCCGATTTATCGTCAAAAAATCGTAAATCGGGGGAAGGGGGAGGGCAGGAAAATCGGCACACTAAAACCCCCTAAAACCCACCCCCAACCCTTTAAATTAAATCCCCCACCCTCCCGAACCCCCCCCAAATGCCTTAAATTACCTGGGGGTCCAGCGGCGGTCCGGAACGGCAGCGGTCCGGAACGGCCTCCTGCAATTGAATTGTGTTGTCTTCAGCCGGCGCCATTTTTCAAAATGGCGGCGGCCATAGACCAACACGATTCGACTGCAGGAGGTCGTTCCGGACCCCCGCTGGACTTTTGTCAAGTCTTGTGGGGGTCAGGAGGCCCCCCCAAGCTGGCCAAAAGTCCCTGGGGGTCCAGCGGGGGTCCGGAAAACGATCTCCTGCCGCGAATCGTTTTCTGTACGGAAAATGGCGCCGGCAGGAGATCGACTGCAGGGGGTCATTCAGCGGAGGTTACGGACCGCCGCTGAATGACCTCCTGCAGTCGATCTCCTGCCGGCGCCATTTTCCGTACGGAAAACGATTCGCGGCAGGAGATCGTTTTCCGGACCCCCGCTGGACCCCCAGGGACTTTTGGCCAGCTTGGGGGGGCCTCCTGACCCCCACAAGACTTGACAAAAGTCCAGCCGGTGTCCGGAACGACCTCCTGCAGTCGAATCGTGTTGGTCTATGGCCGCAGCCATTTTGCACCGCCATTTTGAAAAATGGCGCCGGCTGAGGACAACACAATTCAATTGCAGGAGGCCGTTCCAGACCGCTGCCGTTCCAGACCGCCGCTGGACCCCCAGGTAATTTAAGGCATTTGGGGGGGGTTCGGGAGGGTGGGGGATTTAATTTAAAGGGTCGGGGGTTGGTTTTAGGGGGTTTTAGTGTGCCGGCTCACGATTTTCACGATTTTCACGATATTTCAAACACCCAAACGGCAACAATACGATTCCCTCCCCCTCCCAGCCGAAATCGATCGTTAAGACGATCGAGGACACGATTCACATCTCTATCAACAAGTATTCATAGTGACCATCTCTAGTATTAAAGGCGGTTTTGCAGATGTCATTGGGGTGAATTCTCACCAAATTATATGCCCCACATAGATCCAGCTTCGTGAAGATGGAGGCACCTTGAAGACAATCAAGCAATTCAGAAATTAGCGGTAAGGGATATTTATCCTTACGGGTGATGACGTTTTGACTGCGGTAGTCAATACATGGCCTAAGTAACCCGTCTTTCTTGGTCACAAAAAAGAACCCCATTCCAGTGGGTGATGTGGATAGATGGATAAATCCTTTTGCCAGATTCTCCCGAATATATTCAGTCATAGCCTTTGTCTCAGGTAACGACAAAGGATAGGTGAATCCACGAAGAGGCGTAGTTCCAGGAAGAAGATCAATTGGACAATCGAACCTTTGGAGAGGCGGGAGAAGGTCGGCATTCTGTTTAGAAAATACATCCTCATAGGTAACGTATGGAGCAGGTATAACAGAAGAGGTGGTAACCAAAGGAATCGTCAGTGATGGAGTCCCCTTCTGAAGACAGGACTGATGACAGGCTGGACCCCACTCTACAAATTGTAGTGAGGCCTAATTGAATTGAGGAGAATGCTTCTGTAGCCAGGGAAGTCCAAGCACTATGGGATGGCTAGATTTATCCAATACTTGTAATTCGAGTTCCTCAAGGTGTAAGGCCCCTAGACGTAACTGGACAGTTTCCGTGGTCAGAGAGATACAGCCGGGAAGCGGCTCTCCGTAGATAGAGGAGGTACACAAGGAAGGGTCAAGCGAACGGGTTTTTATACCCAAGAGTTGCACAAGATCTTTAAGAATAAAATTACCTCTTGCTCTGGAGTCCAGCAGAGCAAGAACCGGTAAGGCCCGGGAATCCCAGATTAGCATGACTGGAACTGAAAGTTGAGGGGCCGGAGAACCTGCACCTGAGATCAGGACCCCTACTGAACTTGGGCCCAGGAATTTCCTGGATGGACGGGACAATTTTGTAGATGGTGGCCTGGGGCTCCGAAATACAGACACAAGCTGGTTTGTCTTCGCCGGAGCCACTCTTCCGGTTTCAGTCACCCTCAACCCAACTGCATAGGTTCCTCCACCTTGACCACTCTATTGTCACTAGGTGTAGTGTTAGCAACGGGTGGTGAGCGGGAGCGAACCCGCAAAGACCTCTTGGGCATCCAATTTTCTCGGTGACGCTCTTGAAGATGATGGTCAATTTGACCTGTCAAATCTATAAGGTCCTCCAAAGAGGAAGGGAGCTCCCGTGCTGCCAGCTCATCTTTTAATTGCATGGAGAGACCATCCAGGTAGGTAGTTCGAAGTCAATCTTCTTGCCAAGCGAGCTCAGCAGCCAAAGTCCGAAACTCTATAGTATAATCAAAGAGGCTTTGTTGTCCTTGACGAAGGTGTAGTAAACTGGTGCTTGCTACAGCATGCCACCCTGGATCGTCAAAGGTCAGTTTGAAAACAGCCACAAATTGAACCAGTTCCTTTAACAAGAGACAGAGACAAAATGAGGCGGTCCAGAGAAGGGCGACCAAAAAGATGGAGGCTCTTCATCGAATGTGTTAGCACCGCCGGCCGCGGCAAGCCGCAACTGGGGCCGAGTGTAATGGCCGCCGGCCACGGCGAGCCGCAAGCAGGGTCAGGCCGGCGGTCACGAAAGAAATGATTACCTTGGGCCTGGCATTGTCTAGGGCTCCAGTGGCTGCAGGCAGCCTTCTCCTGCTCTCTCCAGCGGCCACTGCCGCAGCTTGGTTCGGCAGCGTGGTCCCGCGGTAGATTCGGCCCCTCCCCCTCTGCCTTCATTAGAGCCACGCGCACGGCTGAAGACTACTCTTAAAGGAGCTATGACAGGAAACAGTCATGGCTTCCCCTGAGACTCCTCCCCTTATTTCCTGTTCTTAAGGCAAGGTCTGAGTCTCCTTCTCCCTGTTGGATTGATTTTTGGTTCCTGACCTTCGGACTGGCTTTCGTTTTCCCTGTGGCTTTATCTTGGACCGGCATTCGTCTCTTCTCCTGGCTTGCTCCTGGACTGGCTTCGGACCCTTCTCCTGACTCTTCTCTGGATTGGCTTTCGACCCCTCTCGTGCTTTCGGACCCTCAGACCGGCTCTTGACTACCCTGCGACTCCTTCTTCAAGACTACCACGACCTGCTGGAGGCGCCAGCCATCTGGAATCCACGACCCGCAGGAGGCGCCTGCATCCAAACCATTCTTCAGTCTTCAAGGGAGTCTCCTAAGTCCCAGCAGCCTGATCCCTACGGGCTCCTCCTGGGGGGATCACGAGCTTCCAGGGTGAAGTCATCTAGCAACATCGACTACCTTCGGCCTTGCCCTTTGATGGTAGAGACCTAAAGGAGGTCAAGTCCCTTTTGGGTAGCGCAAACTCTACCTCAATACAGGGGTCCACCTTCCGGTTCATAACAGAATGACTTATGAGGAGAGATTGAAGAATCTAAAAATGTACACCCTGGAGGAAAGGAGGAGCAGAGGTGATATGATACAGACTTTCTGATACTTGAAAGGTTTTAATGATCCAAAGATGAGGACAAACCTTTCCTGTCAGAAAAAAATCAACAGAACCAGGGGTCACGATTTGAAGCTCCAGGGAGGAAGACTCAAAACCAATGTCAGGAAATATTTCTTCACGGAGAGGGTGGTGGATGCCTGGAATGCCCTTCCGGAGGAAGTGGTGAAGACAAGAACTGTGAAGGACTTCAAAGGGGCGTGGGATAAACACTGTGGATCCATAAAGTCTAGAGGACATGAATGAAGAGTGGGTGGCTCGTGGGAATGATGGCTACTACCTGGAGATAATACCCTTATTCAATAAACATACACACGGTTAATGCGACTAGAACATTGCTCTAAGCTTCAACGGCAAGAGGAAATGTGGAAAAAAGGATTTGCATTCACAAAAAAGCGGGGAGTGGCTTGCTTGTTACGGCGGATACTACCCCAAACCATATAAGCCTGATACTTCCCTTTCAATGCATATCCAGCATAGCTCTCTGCTTCAACTGCAGGGGAGAAAGACTGGTACTTCACGCATATCCAGCATAGCTTTCTGCTTCAACGGCAGGGGAGAAAGACTGATATTTCACTTTCAATGCATATCCAGCATAATTCTCTGCTTCAACTGCAGGAGGAAATGAAGAAAAGTGGATCTATATACAGACAAGGACTGAATTATATAGTCTGGGTAAACAAATAAGCATGGGTGTAGCTTTCTTATTGCGGCGGTTACTACCCCTAACTAATTAAGCTAGATATTTCACTAAGATGCAGTTCCAACACTGCTCTCTACATTAATGGTGCTGCTCTCTACATTAATGGTGGGGGTGGAGTGGAAGAGAAATAGAACCAAAAGGTTACTAAGAGCCAAGAGTAACAGATAATTTTGAGAAAAAAAAAAGGTGCGAAGCTTGCTGTGCAGACTGGATGGGCCGTTTGGTCTTCTTCTGCCATCATTTCTATGTTTCTATGTTTCTAAGAGTATGAGCATTCCCACAGGGGGAAGCCCAGGCCAGGGCTTTCCCTTCAAGGTGAGATAGGCTAAAAGTGACTTTTGTCAAGTCATCCTGGAAGACAGAGGGCTGCAGAGCAATTTGCATATAGCATTGGCTTATAAACCCTCTACAGAGCTTGGAGTCACCATTGAAAAGTGGAGGCACTGGAAGTGCTAACAAGGCTCGTGGCGATGATGGAGATGGCTATGGAAGAGGAGGAACCAAGTCATTGAAGTAAGCATCGACCCGGGCATGAAGACGGTGCATGGAGGAGGCTAGTGCCTCAAGGAACTGCTGCTGTTCTTGTACCTTGGAAGCCAGGCCTGGGATGGCCTGGAGGGCATGCGGGTCCACCGAATCCATGGCCTTTGCAACCTGTTGCGCTGGAGGTGGATTCTTGGGCTGAGGTGGGGTTGATGCAAACTGCAGGTGAGGGCCTACGTGTCCCCACTCTCAGCAGGTGGAGTAGGCTGAAGCGAGAGGCCACTGGAGCTTCACCTATACCAGCCCATGTTCCCCTCGGGTTGAGCCTTTGGGTGCCGGGGCTGGCAGGACTTAGGCGGGCCTTGAGGTTAACTAGAGATAGTAGGTGGTTCAGCCCAGAGACATAGGCAGTAGATGGCATAGTTCTATCCCAGACAGGATTCGGTACGGGAACTCAGGCACCAGGGAATGAGGAGAGACTGAAGGTGCCTGAGCAAGAAAAGGCCGGAGCCTTAGCAGTCCACGTCCAGAGGATAGGGACAGAGGCATCACTGTCAGACTGGAGTCAAAGCTGGCAGCAAAGAAGAGTTGTAGCAAGCAACAAAGAACTCTGGACTCAAGAAAGTCTATAGCGTAGTCAGTCATAGCAATGTTCAAGGCACGGAGAAGGCAGGCATGGTCAGACGAAGCAAAGGTCAGACTTGGAGAACGCAGGCAAGGTCAGGCATAGCAGTGGTCAGGCTTGGAGAAGGCAGGCAAGGTCAGGTGTAGCAGTGGCCAGGCTTGGAGAAGGCAGGCAAGGTCAGGCAGAGCAGTGTTCAAAGCTGGGAAGTCAATCCAACATACAGACGAGATGAACCGAGGATGCAGGAACCAGGAAACAAACAGGAACTCAGGACTTAGGCAAAGCATGGAGGAAACGAGTACTCGGAATACGAGGAGACCTATTGCAAAGGCAATGCTATGAAGCAAGGCCTGAGCATTTATATGCTGAAAGATCTGACTTCAGCATCCGGGTCTGCGGCCAGGTTCCTGCCGCGGACCCTTTAAATAATTCACGGAGGGGTGTGGAGCTGATGGTGGCATCTCTCTGTGGGCCATATGGAGAGGCCTGACGAACGGAGATCTCCTGGCTGGAGGTCCCAGGCCATGAGGCAGGGTAGGAGGCACTGGCGGGAGCCCGAGGTCGGGGCTGGTGGCCCACTGCCACCAGCGACGGGGAGCTGGAGGCTGGAATCTGTCCGAAAAGGTGAGAGAGCCATGGGCGGCACGCGTAACAATTACATTTTGTTTTTCTAGGTACAAAATAGGGAAAGTTTTCAAAGACTTTGACTTCTATTGTATGGGTAAAGATAGAGGTATTCCACATAATCACCCATAACCTCCAGAAGGTATGCATTTAGTTGCATAATGAATGTACATTCATGGAAAAGAGGCATTCATCGTGTGTTTTGGAGGCATCTTCCAAATCTATGTGCATACACTGAGATTTCTAACCATTTAAGTGTATGTGCCTAATTTTATCCAAAGAAAAGATATTTAAACTCAGTGTATGCGAGTATCTTGTTGTTGTAAATCAGCTGTGTGTCATTGCCAGTTGAATGACGCATTGAAAATGAATCCTATGGAGATAATAATAAAAATGATTTACCCATGTAAAAGGTTGTATCAAATTGCTACTTTTACACGTGTATCTCCCTTGAAAATTCACTCCATAGGGCTAAATTTTCAAAAGGTTTCACACACTCTCATATATGCTACTTTTACCTGTTTAACTCCTTTGAGAATTCACTCCTCAGTGTACATTTGCTTATCTTCTGAGAATATTTAATGTTATCTTCTAGACTGCAATTAAGATTTTACCAACATGTGAATGTCATGGCCTTTGCTTTGAAGGAAATTAACAAAAACAGCTATCTACTGCCCAACATCACCTTGGGGCTCTGGATATACGACTCCTGCAATGCTCCATTCAGGTCCTTGCAAGGTACAATGTGGCAACTCACCGGAAACAAGGACCCCATTCTGAATTATGCCTGCAGAGGGACATCTCCATTAGCTGCAGTGATAGGAGATAATCAGTCTCGGATGTCCATAACCATAGCTCAGCTACTTGGAGTCTATAAACAAACACAGGTAAGGATCAAAGTAAATTCTGAAATATGCTGCTGATCTGGCTAATTATAAAGAGAATGTCAGTTTGATATCATTCAAAAACCAGACTGAAGATGTGAATGAATGGGAAGTCGTTATGGTTGCTATCACTTACTGGCAAGAACGAGAATGGATGGATGGAGGTAAAAAGGTTATTTTAGGTTTTATCTAAAAGTCTTGGTTAAGGCAGGAAAAAGTTTAGTATGTCTTGAATATCCTGTAAGAAAAGAGAAAATATTTTTTTAATCACTGTCAGAAAAGTGATCAAGGTTCAGAAAAACTAATTAATGTTGTTGGTGAATTTCTTCTAGATCAGCTATGCCTCAACTGTAGCCACTCTTAGTGATAAAAGTCGATTTCCCTCTTTCCTCCGCACTGTTCCAAGTGATGATTTGCAGTCTCTGGGCGTCGCCCGGTTGATCACCTTCTTTGGTTGGACATGGATTGGAATCCTCGCTGAGAACAATGACTATGGACTGATTGGGAGTCAGATGCTAAAAGAAGAGCTGGACAAGGCTGGTGTCTGCATAGCCTTCTATGAAATCATCCCCCTGTTTTACTCTAAAGAGAAGATTCAGCGCATTGTGGAGGTGGTGAAAAAGATGACAGCGAGGGTCATTGTGGTCTTTTCCACTGCTGATAATCTCTATCCGGTGATGCTGGCAATTGCAAAGAATGACATATCTGGAAAAGTCTGGATTGCTTCAGATGGCTGGGGTCCTATTCCATTATTTAATGAAAAGGATTTCTTAAAAATTCTGAAAGGAACCATTGCAATCTCTGTTCCTACAGGCAACATTCCAATGTTCAAAGAGTACCTCGATGACTTTCAATTTTTCAGAAATACAGAAGACAGCTTTGCTGGGCAATTTTGGGAAGA
The DNA here is from genome assembly GCF_901001135.1 of Rhinatrema bivittatum. Taxonomy (NCBI): domain Eukaryota; kingdom Metazoa; phylum Chordata; class Amphibia; order Gymnophiona; family Rhinatrematidae; genus Rhinatrema; species Rhinatrema bivittatum. Next base: position 13,617,391 of record NC_042633.1, read on the forward strand.
AGCCTTTGGCTGCAGGTGGTCTGACCCCAACATGGACCAGGCCACTCTTCAAGAACTAAGCAGAGAAAGGAAACTCTGCACAGGGAAGGAAGACTTGAGGACCCTTAATATCAGTTTCCCTGATATACCAATCCTACAGTCCGTTTATAACAATTATATTGCTGTGTACATGGTGGCCCGTGCCCTCCATGCCATGTATACCTGTGAACCTGGAAAAGGACCTTTCTTCAATGGGACGTGTGGGGACATCAAACACTTTGAGCCTTGGCAGGTATGGGCCAATTTTTGTTTGAGATATGTGATTGTAAGTATGCATGACCTGTAGAGTTCACTAAATTTCAGTGAAATGCAGTATTTAGTACATTTTTAAAAAGGCTTCTAACAGCAGAAGAATGTGTTATATAGAATTTTCAGCCTACAGAAACTTGATTGCTCTTAAAATATCAGCAACTTGTATACATTAATGAATAATTATTTAACATCTATTTATTAATCAATTTGCAGATCCAGTCTTGATCGCCCAATGAGATGTACAAAATTGTAAATCATAAAACAATATAATACAATGCAAAGCCATAACACAAAATATGAATAAAACATTTCTTTTTTATTTGCTAAGTGACTAAAAATTTGTGAGGATTCTTAATGTTGCGCGATCCGCCGCGACCACTCCATCCCCGGCCCTGCTCACCTTTCTCTCCTGTCCACGAGCTCCGGTCTCTCCTCCTCCGCAGCCGCAGCCAGTCCCTCGGCCTATGGGCAATCTATCTAGAGGGCCTGTCTCTAGCTCTCAAGGAGGAGCTGGCTGCTCGAGAGATTCCTACATCTCTTGAGGACCTGATTTCCCTGTTTGGCAAGATTGACCATCACCTACGACAGCAACACCAGGAGGTAAAGGTCCTCCGACCTTCTGCCTCATGATCAGCTTGTACCACGAGCCCCCAGTTGAAGGCCTTACCGGCAGCTCCTCCATCACCAGAGGAACCGATGCAAATTAATCGCGGACGCCTGTCTCCTGAAGAAAGTCTCTGATGTAAGAAACAAGACCTTTGCCTTTATTGTGGTGGTTCCGGACACCTCCTGCAGTCCTGCACTGTACGTCTGGGAAACTGAAAAGCCTGAGCCCGGCGGGGGTCCCAAGCTTGGGCACTACTGTTACTGGCCCCCAATTATTACTCCCTGTGTCCCTCTTTAGGGAATCATGCTCCTTTGCCACTACTGCACTCTTGGACACTGGGGCGAGTGGCAATTTTATTCTGGACGACATCGTCACACTAATCCAGATCCTGCTTCAACCTCTGGAAGTACCTCTCCGCATTCCATCAATCCAGGGAGACGCATTACTCTTCACACCGTGGCCTTCCGCCTCACCGTGGGAACCCTCCATGAAGAGGAAATTTCACTGTACATCTTGAAGCATTCCACGCATCTGGTAATCCTAGGACTTCCTTGGCTCCAGGTACAGAGACTCCACTTCGACTGGTAATCCCTGCAGTTTATTCAGTGGGGACCCCAATGCCAGAACCACTGTCTGCGACAGGTGTCTTCAGCGGTTACCGTTCTGAACTCTACAACCCTTACCGGGTTACCTGCTCCGTATTCTGACTTCAAAGATGTGTTCTCCAAACAAAATACTGACATCCTGCCTCCACGCTGAGAATTAAATTGTCCCATTGAGCTCCTACCAGGTACCACACCTCCCAAGGGCAAAACCTACCCTCTCTCGCTGCCGGAAAGTCAAGCAATGTCTGAGTACATTAAAGAGAATCTGAATAAAGGCTTCATAAGACCCTCCAATTTCCCTGCAGGAGCCAGATGCTTCTTCATGAAGAAGAAAGATGGCAGTTTACGTCCTTGCATTGACTACCATGGGCTAAACGCTGTGACTCGCAAGGATCATTACCCTCTGCCACTCATTAGCAAACTATTTGATCGCATAGAAGGAGCCCAGATCTTTACAAAGCTAGATCTCGAAGGGCATATAATCTTGTAAGGATCCAGCCAGAGGATATCTGGAAGACCGCTTTCAATACAAGGGATGGCCACTACGAGTATGTAGTAACGCCTTTCTGACTTTGTTACACCCCTGCGGTATTTCAGCATTTGATGAATGAGATCTTCCGGGCCTACTATACTCATTTGTTGTGGTATATCTAGACGATATGCGGATCTTTTCCAAAGACCTGAAGTCCCACCACTCACATGTTCAGTCCTCCAATGCCTCAGAGACAATCTTATCTATGCCAAATTAGAGAAGTGTATCTTCAAACAGACTCATCTTCCATTTATGGGCTACATTATCTCCAATCGTGGTTTCTCCATGGACCCTAAGAAACTCCAAGGAATTTGAGATTGGCCCCAGCCAGTAGGCCTCCGCGCCTTACAAAGATTCCTTGGATTTACAAATTATTACAGGAACTTCATCGCTAACTACTCCACGCTAGCTGCTCCACTCATGGCCATGACTAGGAAAAGTAGCAACATTCAAGGTTAGAGCCCCAAGACTCAATCTGCTTTCCACGCCTTGAAAGAGGCCTTCTGCACCGGACCCTGTCTTCGTCACTCAGATCCTAACCACCCCTTTGTCGTCGAAGTTGACACCTCCGCCATTGGAGCAGGGGCAGTCCTGAGCCAATATTCTTCCAAGGGGGTCTTAGTACCCTGCTTCTTCTAATCACACAAGTTTTCTCCCACAGAGCAAAACTACACGATTGGGGACCATGAGCTCTTACCTGTGAAATTGGCCCTTCAGGAATGGCGCTCCTGGTTAGAAGGAGCACCACATAAGTTCACGATCTTTACAGATCACAAGAACCTTGAACACTTAAAGGAAGCCCAGCTATTGAACCACAGAAAGGCCCGCTGGGCACTGTTCTTTGAACCTTTTAACTTTGAACTCTGCTACCATCCTGCAGCAAAGAAAACCCGAGCGGATGATCTCTCTTGCTCCGTCGAGCTAAAAGATATGCCCGAAACTCCTAGGCACATCACCGACCCAGCTTGCATAACCCTCACAGTTACCAACACGGTACCAGCCGGGAAGACAGTGGTCACACACAGTCTCCGAGAGCTCGTCCTCCGCTTGGCCCATGACTCAAAGTTGGCCGGCCATCCTGGCTGGGCTCAGACCCTTGAGATATTAAGAAGACATTACTGGTGGCCTAGCATGGTTAAAGACTCCCGCAGTTATGTGGACTCCTCTCCCATCTGTGCACAGCAAAAACCTCCAACTGGCCATCCTTGGGGACTCCTCCAACCTCTATTAGCTCCCACTAAACCCTGGTCAAAGCATATTGACTGACTTCGTCGATCTGCCCCCATCAAAGGGCAACATGGTCATCTGGGTTATTATCGACCACTTTTCAAAAATGGCCGACTTCGTTCCACTACAGAGACTTCCTTCGGCTCCTGAATTGGCAAAACTCTTCTTGAATAATGTATTCTGCTTACATGGATTACCCAAAGAGATCGTTTCTGATTGTGAGCCACAATTCGCTGCCAAGTACTGGAAGTCCCTGTGTAAAAAGTTTGATATTACCCTGAATCTGACTTCGGCCTACCACCCTCAAGAGAATGGCCGAGCCAAGAGGACAAACTGCTCTCTGAAGACATTCCTAAGATCCTACATCAATGATCAGCAGGATAACTGGGATGACCTCTTGCCATGGGCCGAGTTATCCCACAATACCCACGTCTCCTCTGCCACGGACGTCTCCCCCTTCTCTGTAGTATTCGGCCTCCAGCCACGCCTCCTCTACCAGTGCTGCTTTCTGTACCCTCGCCTGCACCTCAGTCTACGGAACAGATGATTCGCTGTCTCTGGAACCAGGTCAAAGAAAGACTAGCTCAGGCTGCCGAGAGAGCCAAACGCTTCACTGATGCTCACCGTTGTACTGCACCTCTGTTCCGGCCAGGCCAGAAAGTTTGGCTCAGCACTAAAAGATCAGGTTATGTCTGCCTTCACAACGATAGGCTCCCAGGTTCATTGGACCATTCCCTATCATCCGACGCATAGGAGCAGTCACATACCAGCTGCGACTTCCCACCTACATGGGAATCCACAACACATTCCATGTTTCTTTATTAAAGCCATTAGTCTGGACCTGGCCTTCTCGAACGTCTCCTGCTCCTTCCCAACTTACCGCTGAACCCGAAGACATCCTCCAGGTAAAAGAGGTCATTGATATCCGGCGACGAAGAGACCATTGGGAATACCTCCTGTCGTGGAAGGGCTTCGGGCCAGAGGAGAACTCCTGGGAACCCTCCCACCATATCTACAACAAGGACCTCCTCACTGAGTTCCATCAGGCTCACCTTGAAAAGCCCAGGCTGGTAAGGGAAGGCCTATAAGTGGTGGTACTGGTGCGCGTCCCAGCCACGACCGCTCCGCGGCCAGCCCTTCTCACCTTTCTCTCCCATCCACGAGCTTCAGTCTCTCCTCCTCCGTAGCTGCAGCCAGTTCGCGGAATCCCCAACTCCCCCGCTCACAGTCTCCCATCCAGGCCTCACGGCGGGGCTTGGCGTCCTCCATGGCATCACCCCCCCCCCCCCAGGCATGCGAGCGCGGTCCACCTGGCCTCTTAAAGGGCCATGGGTGGATCCTAGTTCTGCAGCGCACCCTGATTGACAGTAGGATTTAAGGACGTGCTCAGACACCACTTCCTTGCTTGGCCATCAGGTCATACACTCCGGTGTTCTCTAGTTTGCATTTTCCAGTGTCTCCTGTTCCAGCATCTCCTGTTCCAGTGCTTCCTGTTCCAGTGTCTCCGGTTCCAGCGTCTCCTTTGTCTCCTGTTCCAGCATCTCCTGTTCCTTCATCCCTGGTAGTACCCTTCAGACTGATCTCACGGTACTGACCTTTGCTTGTTCTTGACCTCGTCTGACTGCTACCTGGATCCGACCTCTGCCTGTTCATTGACCACGTCTTACCACTGCCTGGATCAACCTCTGCCTGTCCACTGACCTCGTCTGACTGCTGCCTGGAACTTGACCTTTGCCTGACCTGACTACTCCCGGATTGACTATAGGTACTGATCCCTGCTTCGGCTGGCCATTCTAGACTGTTACTCTGGCCTTGATCCTCGCTATCCTCTTGGACTCCTTTCCGGCCTCCTGCGACCTCTGGACATTCTTGCTTGGACATCGACCGCGCTCCCTTGTTCATGGTGGGCACTCCCATGCACTTCCTCTCTAGGAGACCCTGCGAGGCCCACCTAAGACCAGGCGACTCGGGTAACCAAGGGCTCAACCTGAGGGAATCCCAGGTTGCTATTGGCGAAGCTCCAGCTAGCCTCTGTCTCCTCCTGTGCTCCGCCTCCTGGTGGCAGGTGCTCTCTGGGTCTGACCGGAGGTCCATACCAATCCTGCACCAGGCCAAGGGTCCACCTCCAGTGCAACACTTAAGTGGAATTCATAAAATATTAATATTAATATTTAATGTTTCATATAGTACCATGTAAAACTGGTCCTCTGTGCAGCTTATAGCATGTATAAAATGATTTTCATATTCTCTGTACAATTTGTTGCATATATAAAATGATATAAAAATATATTTAAATTCTCCTATTCCTCCCCGACTATTGCAGCCTCTGGAAAAATACATGGATTCATGAGGTGGAGGACAGGATAACCTTTTCATGCCCAAGGAATTTAAGAAATGTAGTCCACACAATTTGGCATTCCATAGAGGAAAGCATTTATTGTAAAAGGACAAAATGTTGAAAATGTAAGCAATGAAGAGTCCACAATTCATGAGATAATCCATAAGCACAAAACAGTTACTCAGTTTCTCACGTCACTTCAGTACGGTACAAATGAAGTGTTTTCCCTCTCAGATCTTCATTAAGGCCTTTTCCCTCCTTTAGTCCCCACTGAAGAAGAGAAAACTTCTCCTCCTTCACCACACAACTAACTGAAATGGAAGATGATGGACGATGTATTAGGGGATCCACTCCTTCCAGTAGGTCTTTACTCTTTAGCTCATACCATGGAGAGACACTTGTACTCTGTCCAGCAGATCAAATATCTCCACGCAATATCTCTGATCTCCTCAGAACCAGATTCAGGTTCTAACACTTCAGAATCCTCTTAATAACTCCCCCCCCCATGAGACATGGAACCATCTTATATAGCACTTCTAAAATCTATCACCTTTAGGGGAAGGACCCACCTTTCACTCTCTATCTCCTTCATACCTCCCTTGATCCTCCCTTTGCTGGAAGGTTCCTAATGATGAAGCATAGCACCATATCTTTTGATACATAGGCAGTGCATATAATTTTTTAAATATATAAATAAATATAATCAGACATGACAGTAGTCATATATAGGTTGAAACAGAGCATATAAATCTAACCAGGTATACAGCAAGGATCAAGTAAATATGGTGTCTCCATAAATAGGTGAGCGATAAGCAGTAAATATCAACACAAGAATAGGTAAGAGATAGGTGCATAGGGCAGGTGTTCTGTCCATTCCAGGGAACTCTCAGGATTTGGCCAGGAGACTCCAGGCCCCAGAATTGAAAGTTACCAGGCCCTTGCAGGGAGGAGAAGAGGAGTGTGAGAAGAAACCTGATCAACCAGGACCCCATGTGGGAGAGAGAAAGTGAAAAAGAACTATCGGCCCCTGCACAGGAGAAGAAGAAACAGAACCAGGTTGGGCCTTATATGGGGAAGGAAAGTGAAAGAGAATCATTGGCCCCTTGGGGTGGAAAATGCAGAAGGAGATCTGTTCCCCCACCAACACACACACACCACACAGAAGAAGCAGAAGGAGATCTGTGGGCATGGGGAAGAGGCTGTTTTCCCTCGTGGGTTCAGAATGAGGAGAGAGAATGAGTCAGCATGAGTGAGAATCTGTGTGTGTGTGTGTGTCTGTGTGTGTGTGTGTGTGAGTGCTCATTTATGTGTGTAAAAGAAGGAATGAGAGAGAGAATATGTGAGCATGTTAGTGTGTGTATAGATGAAATAACATTTGTGCACATGCTACTGCAGCACCCTCGTCTATTCTTCCCTTTGTATTCCACAATCATCTCAAGATCAGTTAAAATGAAAAGTTCCTAGGTATGGTTCTGACCTGTGGGGTAATGTGGAAGGGAGGGGTCACTCATTTTTTAAATATTGGGAAAGATGTTCAGAAAATCCAGGCGTTGCAGATTTTATTTTATCCCAGGTAGTTTAGGACAGTTTGGTCAGCATGGCCTGGACTGTGGATGGGAATGGAGAGTTTTATCAGGGTTATATAGAGTCAGCTTATCCCTATAAATTGTGCATGTTGGCAGCATGCCTGCTAGGCCCATATATATATATATATATATATATATATATATATATATATAATTTTTTTTTTTAATTAAATATACATGTAGAGTTTCCAAACATGCTTCCAAAATGCTCCATGTAATGACTCTTTACTTTGCCACTAAAAGGATGCATGTGGTGAAAAATTTGTGCATGCTTTTGGGTAAATAAACATCCACTTATGCAGACTCAGCAAATCCACCCCAAGGTCTATGCAGAGATCCTGACTATCTCTTTGAAAATGCACACAGTTACGTTTTCTAAAATCTTTCTTTCTTTGTGTCTTAATAAAGCACTGACTTTTAAAAAATTCTAGCCTCTTCTCTTTCTCTTCTCTTTGATAAACTTTCCTATGTAAATATAAAGTTTATTTAAAGAGGTTATTATACATAAGCTTTAGAGATAGAAGAACATTTTCCAGACAATCTGACAAAAGGCATCACAACCTGCAAAGAACCCAGTTTGTCCAGGACATATGAGATGACTTAGACTCTATGCAAAGGTATCTGCAAAGAAGCCATAGGAGAATCCTACACTACAGAGCTGTTTTTAGATTTCTACTTAAATTGTAGTGATCTGTGGTGAGTTTCAATGAAAAAAACACAATTACAGTGAGCAATCAATGAGAAACACCATTACAAATCTACTCCTGTCCGTTCTCCTCTTGGCTTTAATCTCAGCATTGCAGAAGTTCCTCAGATAGTCATTGGATCCATCTTACATGAATTATATAAGATTAAAATCAAGCATCCCCTTGCCCCTTTTCCCAAAGATGAGCCTACTTTGTCCTGTTAACCACAGATTTGGCCAAGAAGGTAAGTCACAGCAACCTTGGAATGAAATCAGCTGCCCCATTCAAGGAGTGCTTTACATTGGATGGTTGTAGTCACTGTTTTTAGAGGTTGGCTTCCTGGACAGCCCCATATCTGCTGATCAAGTCCAGGTTTTACCACATTATTGTTATGCCCGTCAGTAGCAGACTGCTGCAACCACTCATGCTCACCTTTTTTTTGTCAAACTTGACTCCATTGGGGAAAGCGGCAGCCTCCGCCAGCTACCTCCGACATCCCTGGCGTTCCCAGGACAGCGTGGGCACTGCCGACCATCATCTTGCTCCTGAGATCACTTAGGTGCGCACGCACATGCACTGGCCAGTATTAAGAACGTCATGGCGGGAACCTCGGAGGAGTCACCTCCGGATGATGTCTACACACTGCTGTACTTAAGCTGACTGGCCCTGCCTATTGATGAGTTAGCAAGGAGTTCCCTCATTGCTGAATCTGCTTCTCTCGTACGGACTTCCAGTTCCTGCACTTCGGCGTGAGATGCTCTGGCTATCCGCTCCTCGGAGGGCTTTCTGCCTTGGACTGTGCTCTGATCCTGCTCCCCGGGATCTCTCCTGGAACTTTCACTCCTTGAGTACCCTGACTCCATGGATCAGTCTTGAACCAGGCTATTGTGGGATCCTCTCTGGTGTACCCCATACCTCGGGCCACTACCATACCAGGTTTAGTGAGGAACCACCTCGGTGTACCCTGTGCTGCAGGCCACTGCCACATCATTGCTACAGTACCCTCTTCGGTATACCCTCGTCTCGGGTCACTGCCGTGCCAGCTGCAGGGAGGAACCACCTCAGTGTATACTGCGCTGCAGGTCATTGCCATGACTTCACTACAAGTTCCTCGACGCTTCACCCGTATCCTGGATCACTACAGATACCATCCCTGAGTGAGATATTCTGTGGTGTATCCTACACTGCAGGCCACTACCACATCATCACTACAGAGAGACCACTGTGGGGAACCCTGCTCCGTGGACCTGCATCGTATTCACGTCTGGGTATTCCCCTTCTCAGACTTTAACTCTTTCTCCTGCACCCCACCTCAATGCCTGCCAAGCCAAGTTCTGCTTCACCTGCACTGCCATTCTGGCCTCCTGTGCCCTTGCTGGCACCTCCTCACTTTGCAGGTGACCCCTTGTTATGCAGGGGCTTTTTAAACCAGTGCAGCATGCACTTTTCTTTGCAGCCTGCACACTTTCCTGATGTAGTGTCCAAAACTATGTACATCCTGTCCCTCCTGGACGGAAAAGCCTTGGCCTGTGCATCACCCCTTTGGGAATGAATGGATCCAATTCTCAACAACCTGCCAGGCTTTCTTGCCCTATTTCGCTCTGTATTTGATGTCCCTGCTCACAGGACCATCGCTGGATCTGCACTCCTGCAATTGCAACAAGGGCCCAGGTCACTGACTGAATATGTCATTGAATTTTGAACACTTTCCTCTGAATTGCACTGGGACCTGTGTTGTCTGCATGTCATATTCATGGAAGGACTAAGTTCACGCATCAAAGACAAATTAGAAGCACGTGAAATACCAGAGGCATTGGATTCCCTTATTGACTTGGCCGATCGCATTGATCATCGTCTGCGTGAGCAATCCCATGAGGTTAGAGGATACAAGAGAAAGTCATCAAGTGCCTCTCGCATTTGCCCAACGCCTATTGCTCTGACAGCTCCTTCACCCAACACTGAAGAGGAGGAACCCATGCAAATGGGTCGCAGTTACCTCTCTGCGAAAGAAAGGCATCATCGGCAAAGATCTGGTCTTTGCATGTATTGTGGCCAGCCAGGGCATGCGGTACCCTTCTGTCCTCTCATTCCGGGAAACTCCATGGCCTAGGATCTGCCAGAGGACTCCTTCTAGGCCTGGCTGTGCCAGCTCCTCCACTAACACTACCTGTTTCCATCAACTCGGATGTCTTAGAAATTCATACCCTAGCTCTGGTCGACTCCAGGGCCGGTGGGAACTTTATACTCAGACAACTCGTGGAACACCTACGAATCTCCACCGTCCAGACGCCTTCACCGTTGCTCCTGTCCAATTCATGACGAGCCATTAGCAGGTGAAGTTACTTTCTCCACTACACCCGGAGACTATTTATTTTTTGGTCTTAGACAAGGCTATACATCCTGTGGTGCTTAGACTGCCATGGTTACAAACGCACACGCCACAATTCAATTGGACCACCTTAAAATTGTCCCAATGGGGCAAATCCTGCCATGGGAGATGCTTAGAGGTTGGGAGATGCTTAGAGGTTGTAGCCCCTATGCCTTGTCTGACGACTGCCACATCTCTTTCGAGTCTTCCCCAGCAGTATGCCTTTCCAAGAAAGCAGCAGACATGCTACCACCTCATTGCTCCTTTGATTGCGCCATAAACTTGTTACCCAACATTGAACCTCCCAGAGGAAGGGTATACCCACTTTCTCTGATGGAAACCAAAGCAATGTCTGAGTACATACAAGAAAATTTGGCGAAAGGCTTCATCCGGACTTCTAAATCTCCCAATGGAGCCGGGTTCTTTTTTGTGGGAGAAAATAATGGTTTCCTTCGGCCGTGCATAGATTACCGTGGCTTAAATGAAATCACCCAGAAGGACCGCTGTCCATTACCATTAATCTCTGAGTTGTTTGACAGACTCCAAGGGGCCAAAATATTCACAAAGATGGACCTCAGAGGAGCATATAATCTGGCCATGATATGCCGGGGTGACGTATGGAAAACCACATTTAACACCCGCGATGGCCATTTTGAATATTTAGTAATGCCGTTTGGCCTCTGCAATGCCCCGGCAGTATTTCAAAATATGATGAATGAAATCTTCAGGGACATGCTGTACAACTGTGTAGTGGTATACCTGGATTATATCCTGGTTTTCTGAAAGACCTTCAGAGCCATCATTCGGATGTAGCCCACATCTTGTAAAGATTGAGGGACAACCAGTTATATGCTAAACTGGAAAAATGCTCCTTTCACCAGGAGACTGTTCCCTTCTTAGGCTATGTGGTCTCCAGTCAAGGGTTCCAAATGGATCCACAAAAGACCAAGAGTATTTGGGATTGGCCACAAATAACAGGTCTTAAAGCACTGCGAAGATTCTTAGGTTTCACTATCTACTACAGGTCGTTCATCCACCATTACTCAACACTGACCACCCCACTCACAGCCATGACCCGAATGGGAGCCAACCCATCTCAGTGGTCTCCTGAAGCCATGATCACTTTTCAAAAACTCAAGGAGGCGTTCCTACAAGAACCGTGCTTACGCCACCTGGATACCCGACGACCCTTCATTGTCGAGGTGGACGCTTCTGAGGTCGGCGTTGGTGCTGTCCTCAGCCAACACTTGGCCAATCACACCTTTCACCCATGCTCGTTCTTCTCCCTACGATTCTCCAGAGTGGAATGTAATTACGGAATTGGGGACAAGGAATTGCTGGTGATTAAACTAGCATTCGATGAATGGCGCCCATGGCTCGAGGGAGCACAACACCAAATCACAGTTTACACCGATCACAAGAACCTTGAGTACTTAGATCACGCTCAACGCCTGAACCACAGACAGGCTCGCTATTTTTCACCTGGTTTAACTTCCTTTAGCGATAGTGGCCAGCTGATAAAAACACACGAGCTGATGCACTCACCTTTTCATTTACCACAGAAGATGTTCTTAATGGACCTACTTGTCCGTCCTACATACACCTTAGAGCACTTACAGATTATGGCATATACCAAATTCTTTGATGTACAGTTAGTCACCGCTCTACATTTTACTGTATATCCGGTATTGTATGGTATATGCCATAATCTGTAAGTGCTCTAAGGTGTATGTAGGACGGACAAGTAGGTCCATTAAGATCCGTTTGATGGAGCACAGGTCCCGCATTAACAACAGAGTTTTGACAGCTCCATTGGTAAATCACTGTGTGGAACACGATTATAATTTTGACGATCTGAAATGGACAATAATTGAACAAGTCAGAGAGAAAACAACGTGGGATGATGTAGGGACAATATTGAATCGGAGGGAACAATATTGGATATTCAAATTAAAAACTGAAGCGCCCATTGGGTTGAAAGACCAGATTGACTGGTTGTCCCTCCTTTAAATTTGATTCCAGGGGGAGGGTTATCGTATTAAGGTCATGTTAGAAGTCACGTGATGGAGTCCCTTTAAACCGGGACGCTGAACAGGGGAGAGCGGGTGCGCCATTTTTGAGAGGAGCGGGGAGTGAACAGCACCGTTGCGAGCTTTTTATGGATTTAAAAGAACGGATAAAACAGAGCTGGGTTGTGCAGTATTGGAGTGGCTTCCCCTGATGAAGAGTATTCGAAACTTGGCCTTGTTGGGGCAAGTGCCGCTAAAAAACTACACCGGAACCTGAAGATTTCAATCGAAAGATAAGTGTCATTTTGGATTTTGTGCTCCGGTTTTAAATGATTGGCGACCTGCAATCCTCTGTTTGACATTAGTGCTCTACACTTAGGGGCGGATTTTCAGAGCCCTGCTCGCGTAAATCCGCCCAAAACCGGGCGGATTTACGCGAGCAGGGCCCTGTGCGCCGGGAAGCCTATTTTACATAGGCCTCCCGGCGCGCGCAGAGCCCTGGGACTCGCGTAAGTCCCGGGGTTCTCCGAGGGGGGCGTGTCGGGGGGCGGGCCCGGTCGTCGCGGCGTTTCGGGGGCGTGTCGGCAGCGTTTTGGGGGCGGGTACGGGGGCGTGGCTACAGCCCGGGCGGTCCGGGGGCGTGGCCGCGCCCTCCGTACCCGCCCCCAGGTCGCGGCCCGGCGCGCAGGAGGCCCGCTGGCGCGCGGGGATTTACGCCTCCCTCCGGGAGGCGTAAATCCCCCGACAAAGGTAAGGGGGGGTTTAGACAGGGCCGGGCGGGTGGGTTAGGTAGGGGAAGGGAGGGGAAGGTGAGGGGAGGGCAAAGGAAAGTTCCCTCCGAGGCCGCTCCGATTTCGGAGCGGCCTTGGAGGGAACGGGGGTAGGCTGCGCGGCTCGGCGCGCGCCGGCTATACAAAATCCATAGCCTTGCGCGCGCCGATCCAGGATTTTAGCAGATACCCGCGGCTCCGCGCGTATCTACTAAAATCCAGCGTACTTTTGTTTGCGCCTGGAGCGCAAACAAAAGTAGGCTATTCGCGCGCCTTTTAAAATCTGCCCCTTACTTTTTAAAACACGTTTTTTCAAAAAAAATTAAATAATTAAGAAATTAAAAAATACATAACAAAATATGTTTTTGAACAATTGATTAAAGGACTAGAGGGTGGACGGTGGTGCTCATGATTAAACAATAAATTAAGCAAGGCACTGAGGCTAGGTGCTCTTGAAGTTTTATGAAGCATCACTATACACCTATTAAATATTTTAGAAACAAAAACAGCAATTTCAAAATTGTTCATATATATGTAAGTGAGAGTCACACAGTTGAATGTAGAATATTTTAGCACAAAAAGAAAAAATTCACAATGAATATATAAAAAATAAAAAAGAAAGTTTGGGTTTGTGTGCGGATTTTTGGACACATTATACATAAACTCTAGGCAAAGTGACTGGTCCGACTTGCTTCCCTGGGCCGAGTTTGCATTAAACTCCCACCAGTCAGCTTCTACTGGATCCTCACCCTTCCAGATTGTCTACGACGCCAGCCTCTGCCTCCTCTTCCAGAGCCTCTGTCTGTGTCATCTCCTGCAGCCCAGGCCTTGGCACAAGAACTTCACCAATTCTGGGAGCATACCAAGCAACTTCGTCAACAAGCCGAGCAAAAAGCTAAGACGTTTTATGATGCTCATCATCGGGCAGCTCCACAATTGAACCCTGGAGACAAAGTGTGGCTCAGTACCCGCTTCATCCATCTTAAACCACCTTCAGCCCACTTTGCGCCCAAATACATCGGGCCTTTTCCAGTTCTTTGCCGCCTGGGTCCAGTTACAGGTCCTCTCTGCACCTTACTGGTCATCTTGAAGTATCCCGGTGCTCCATCCGCAAGCCACCTACCGTTCATAGACCCAGGAGTACTGGCATACCTCCCACGCCAATGTCCGGAGGGGAGCCCATGCAACTGGGCCGGTCTCCATTAACCCCTGAGGAGAAGAGGAGACGCCGTACATTGGGCCTCTGCCTCTACTGTGGAAGCAAGGGGCATTTCCTCTCAACTTGCCGGGAAACGCCATTACCTAGGCATTTCTGGAACCGCTCCTCTCTGCACCTTACCGGTCATCTTGAAGTATCCCGGCGGAGAAATCCAGCTTCGAGCATTCATCGACTCGGGTGCGGAAGGAAATTTTATAGTGGCCGACTTGGTGGCCCAGCTAGCCCTTCCCACAGTCCAAAAGATCCCTCCTCTACGGATCTCGTCTATCCGAGGCACTTTGCTCCCCGGACTCATTACCACCTCCACCGTACCTATTACACTACAGACTGGATTGTTACACTCTGAGCAGATTTCGTTCCTCGTCCTGGAACGGGCAGTGCATCCCTTGGTTCTGGGCCTCCCATGGCTCCGTCTGCACTCGCCTTCCATCGAATGGGATGACTTTCAGCTGGTTCGGTGGGGGCCAGCCTGTTTTGGCCGTTGCCTACAACTTCCGTCTCCGGCCAGACCCCTGAGCGTTTGCTTGTCCCAGCTGCTACCTGAACCATACCGGTCCTATGAAGATGTCTTTTCAATGGAGATGGCGGAGATCCTCCCACAGCATCGGCCGTTTGATTGCTCTATTGACTTACTTCCGAGGACCACTCCGCCCCGCGGCCGAGTATACCCGCTGTCTTTACCTGAAACCAAGGCCATGTCAGAATACGTGGAAGAAAATGTGGCCAAGGGGTTCATCTGGCCGTCTCGTTCGCCAGCAGGTGCTGGTTTCTTTTTTGTGGCCAAGAAGGATGGGACACTTTGGCCCTGTATCGATTATCGGGGATTAAATGCTATCACCAAGCGGGATCGTTATCCCCTCCCGTTGATCCCGGAACTACTGGATCGCCTCCAAGGTGCTCAGGTATTCACTAAATTGGACTTGAGGGGGGGCTTATAATCTGGTGCGCATCCGTCCCGGGGATGAGTGGAAGATGGCATTCAACACCCGGGACAGGCACTATGAATATCTCGTAATGCCCTTTGGTCTCTGCAACGCCCCAGCTGTCTTCCAACACCTTATGAATGAGGTTCTACGAGACTTCTTGAATTCCTTCGTGATAGTGTACCTGGATGACGTTCTCATATTCTCCAAGGATCTGACATCTCATCGACGGCACGTGAAACAAGTCCTTCAGGTTCTCCGAGAAAATCATCTGTATGCCAAAATGGAGAAATGTACCTTTGAGGCAGAGTCCCTGCCTTTCCTGGGTTATATTATTTCCTCGACCGGTTTCCAAATGGACCCAGAGAAGGTAACAGCCATTACCCAATGGCCCCAGCCGAAAGGGCTTAAGGCACTCCAGCGTTTTTTGGGGTTTGCAAATTTTTACAGGCAGTTCATTCCCGCCTACTCCCATCGGGTGGCTCCACTCACGGCTCTGACTCGCAAGGGCGCTGACGCTAGGAACTGGCCGGAGGACGCGGTCGCGGCGTTTAGCGATCTTAAGAAGGCCTTCCTGTCGGATGTCTGCCTCCGGCACCCGGACCCCTCCAGGCCTTTCATAGTGGAGGTCGATGCCTCCAGCGTCGCAGTAGGTGCAGTGCTGAGTCAGCACTCAGACTCAGGGAAACTCCTACCTTGCTCATACTTTTCTAGAAGGTTTTCCCCAGCTGAGAGCAACTACTCCATTGGGGACAAGGAGTTACTGGCCATTAAACTGGAAGAGTGGAGGCAGTGGCTGGAGGGAGCTTTGCACACCATCACGGTTTTTACAGACCATAAAAACCTTGAGTTCTTGTCTCAAGCCCAGCGCTTGAACCCTCGCCAAGCCCGCTGGGCTTTGTTTTTTAGCCGATTCAACTTTGTCTTACAGTATCGACCAGCGGCCAAGAATGTCCGGGCAGATGCCCTCTCCAGGGCCACCTGTAATGATGGAGATCCGGAGCCGCCCCAATTCATCTTGGATCCTAGTAAGGTCCGTCTCTCAGCCTTGACGGTACTCACCCAGGACAGAACTATAGTCCCTCGCAAGGATCGCCTAACTGTACTCCAATGGGCCCATGACTCCCTCATCGGCGGCCATGCTGGCTGGGAAAGGACATTAGAACTACTTAACCGATACTATTGGTGGCCCAACCTCCGACGGGACGTCGCCACGTATGTGCAATCCTGCCCTACCTGTGCCCGCCAGAAACCCAGCCCGGGTTTACCCTGCGGTCTTCTTCAACCTCTACCTATCCCCACGGAACCCTGGACTCATTTAGCCACAGATTTTGTGGTAGATTTGCCACCATCTAGCGGCCATACAGTGATCTGGGTAACAGTAGACCGCTTCTCTAAGAAGGTGCACTTGGCCCCTCTTCCCAAGCTTCCAGCTGCTCCCGAACTGGCCCTTCTGTTTGCTCAGCACATCTTTTGCCTGCACGGTCTCCCTCAGGACATTGTGTCGGATCGAGGACCCCAGTTCGTGGCTCGTTACTGGCGAGCCCTTTGTAAATGTTTTAAAGTAAAACTCAATTTCTCTACGGCGTTCCATCCGCAAAGCAATGGACAGACAGAGCGGATGAACCGCACCTTGAAGTCCTATATCCGCTCCTTCATAAATGAGCGACAGGATAATTGGTCCGAGTTACTACCGTGGGCGGAATTTGCCTATAATAATCAAGTCCACACAGCCACGGGCATGTCTCCCTTCCAGGTAGTGTACGGTAAGCCCCTAAGACCACCACTTCCTCTCGATGCCTCGAGCACTTCGCCAGCTGCCCAAGCTACCGCTCGCCAGCTTCAGGTTCTCTGGCGAGGAACCCAGAGCAAACTACGCCGGGCAGCTGCCTCTGCCAAACAAGCGGCAGACCGACATCGACGACCAGCCCCCGCTTTTCAACCAGGAGACTGGGTGTGGCTTAACACCAAGAATATCCGTCTTCGCCTCCCTTCACGGAAGTTTGCACCCCGGTTCTGCGGCCCGTTTCCTGTGGCCGAGAGAGTGGGTTTGGTGTCCTATCGTCTAAGACTGCCGTCTACATTCCGGATCCATGATGTTTTTCATGTATCCCTCCTGAAACCTGTGGTCCTTTCCTATTTCCATCGCACTCCTCCGGATCCTATGGCCACACCCATAGATGAGGATCCTACGTATCAAGTTCGAGATGTGGTGGATATTCGTTTCCATAACCGCAGGTGGGAATACCTCCTGGCCTGGGAAGGTTGTAGCGACGAGCATAATACATGGGATCCCAGTCGTAACATCCTTGACAAGGACCTACTGCGCCAGTTTCACCAGGACCATCCTGAGAAGCCTGGACCCCTCAAGAGGGGCCGTAAAGGGGGGGGGGGTACTGTTGCGGTCTGCTCCGCTTCCCCTCTCTCCTCGTTCACCAGCGCTTACCTTCGGGCCAGGGAACGCCGCGCTCACCACCCTCCGGCTTCCAGGGACGCGCATAGGCCCATGTGGCCTCCGCCATTTCCTTGCCCCGCTTGCAGTGGCCTCACACGCGCACGAGTACGGACTCTTTGGGCGCCCAGAACCCAGAAGCCGGGCTCCGCCCGCAGTGATGACGTCACCCGCCACCCAGATATAACCGGCGCTCAGACTATTCCTCTTCGCCTTGCAACGAGGTTCACTACAGTCCTGTAGCTCTGAGTTGCGTCCCTTGCTGTGTTTCCTGCCTGCCTTGACTTCGGTTCGTCCTGACTACGCTTTGCCTGCTGCCTGCCTTGACTTCGGTTTGTCCTGGCTATGCCTTGCCTGCTGCCTGCCTTGACTTCGGTTCGTCCTGACTTCGCCTTGTTCGCTGCCTGCTACCAGCCTTGACTTCAGCGGGGTCTGCTCTAGCGCCTGCCGGCAGCCTTGCTTCGCCACGACTCCGGACCCCACGTCAGGCGCCTTTTGCAGCTACACCTGTGAGATAGAGTTGTCTCTGCTGTCTCCTAAGTCCCAAGGTACTGGAACCCTACGGGCCCCTCCTGGGGGTTTCCGGTGCCCGGGTGAAGCTCTTGTCTTGAACTCTATTCTCTCTGAACTGTCTAGTTCCTTGCTGCTACCTCTCTCACTAGCACCCAAGTCCCAAGGCACCAGAAGCCTACGGGCCCCTCCTGGGGGGTTGCTAGGTGTCCGGGTGAAGAACCTGTGCTAGCCCTGTTACCACTGGTTGTACCTGCTTATCTGTTGCTGGACTCTCTCTCTCTCTCTCTGGGGTCTAAGTCCCAAGGTGCCAGAACCCTACGGACTCCTCCTGGGGGGTCCTGGGCGCCCGGGTGAAGAGCTTGTGCCAGCCCCTGTCATCTGTGGACTCCCTGGTTCTCTGTTGCTGGACTCTCTCTCTGGGGCCCAAGTCCCAAGGTGCCGGAACCCTACGGGCTCCTCCTGGGGGGTTCTGTGTACCCGGGTGAAGTTCTCATATCAGACTCTATTGCTACTACATCCTTGACTCTGAGTCTTGGCTCCGCCTCCCAACCTACTCCGCCCCTCGGGGTGGGTTGGCCCAAGGGTCCACTATTCAGCCGCAGAACCCGGCCGCAACAATAAAAACACAGATACCAGGGGCCCACGCATAGAATGAGAGTAAGACAAGGACTCTGGAGCTGCCAGGAGCTGGGACATCAAAATCAACACCAGTGCCATTACATGGAGTGAAGACCATGCACAGGTTAGAGGACCCCCTGTCTTCATAGAAAACTGATTAACAAGGTGCTCAGAAGTAGTGATGGGAGGAACCTTCTTTGATCTGATTAAAGTCCAATTTCAGAAACATTAATATTTGACTTGGATTTTTCAGTGTTACAAATTCAGCTTCAGATTGCTTGACCAGCAGAAATTGAAAAAATTGAAAACCTTATCTGCAATACAAAGGATATTATTATGGCAAAAAAAAGTGTGTGTGTGTGTGAGAGAATATATATATAGCGATTATAACCAACAAAAAGCGAACACTAATGTGTAAAGAAATATTTATGACAAAAAATTTACTTTATTAAATTTTATACAAAAAGGAAATTTTTATTATTTAAAAAAAAAATGTTTAAACTTCATACAGAACCAAAAACAAGTAGTTATAACACATGGTGATACAGTCTTTAAATTATCAGTCTGTATCCTTATGCTTTAAAAAACTCCTACAAATCATGAAAGTTGCAATCTAACACTGAAAATGATCCAAACAAACGGTGCACAAAAGAATCCAAGGAACAACTTCTCATCATCTTATAATGTTCAGAGTGCTGCTCTCCCTTGTTCCATTTCTTTGTAAACAAAATGGCTGTTATGTTAATGACTCCCTTTGACAAATGCCCCTTGTTTTGCCCACATTAGTGTTTGTTTCTGTTGGCTATATTCACTTTAATTTTTTCTAACTGCCTCATCTCTATTATTTAATTTATTTTAATTTCACCTGCATATTTTGGCTTTCAAGGAGCCCAGCAGCCTGGATCCATAGCCTGGTTAGCTCAGAATGAAGTGGGATAATTGTAGTCAGTGTTACTGAAGTGATATTTTAAGCCACATTCCAGGTGTGTGGACTTCAGTGTTTATCAGAATACTCTATATTTGAGTAATATGCCTGTTTCTCAGCTAGAAATGCATTACAAATTCTGGATATAGCTGTCAAGGCTGAAAACAGCTGTACACCCATGAAATCAGGCCGTCACTGTATAAAATCAATGCAAGCATGTCTCCTTTTCTCCTCACAGCTCCTGCATTATATATGGAAGGTGCGATTCCAGAACACCATGGGCCGGGAGATTTTCTTTGACAAAAATGGAAACCCTCCGGCTGCTTATGACATTAATAACTGGTACCTGACTTCAAGTGGCTCCTTTGCCAGTGTAAAAATTGGCCACTATGACTCTGGAGCTGCCCGTGGCTGGGACATCAAAATCAACACCAGTGCCATCACATGGAGTGAAGACTATGCACAGGTTAGATGATCCCCCTGTCTTCATAAAAAACTGATTAACAAGGTGCTCAGAAGTAGTGATGGGAGGAACCTTCTTTGATCTGATTAAAGTCCAATTTCAGAAACATTAATATTTGACTTGGATTGTTTCAATCAAATTCAGCTTCTGATTGCCTTGAATCTGACTCTGATTAATTTTTCATTAGAAGCAGACTGGGACCTTTAGCTCAGTAGTAGAGTCACCACCCCAGAATCCAGGGTTCGAAAGTCTGTGTCTTGGAAAGGCTTCTATGGGAGAAACATTGTACCAGTCTGAACTAATTTACATTAATTTGTTTTCCTTCTTTCATTATATTTTAGAGTGGATTGCTTTTAGGTATTATAGATATTTTCCTCAGCCCAGAGGGCATACAATCTAAGAAAGTCATTTACAGAGCCATGGTATTTTCCCTGGCAATAAAATACTGCCAGGGAAAAATACTGTTGCATTACTTGGCCCCAAAGTTTCACACAAAGGTGGCCTCAAGAATTTGGGAGCTGACATGTCTGAACATAAGAAATTGCCATGCTGGGTCAGACCAAGGGTCCATCAAGCCAGCATCCTGTTTCCAACAGAGACCAATCCAGGCCATAAGAACCTGGCAATTAACCAAACACTAAGAAGATCCCATGCTACTGATGCAATTAATAGCAGTGGCTATTCCCTAAGTAAACTTAATAGCCTTTAATGGACTTCTCCTCCAAGAACTTATCCAAACCTTTTTTGAACCCAGCTACACTAACTGCACTAACCATATCCTCTGGCAACAAATTCCAGAGCTTTATTGTGCGCTGAGTGAAAAAGAACTTTCTCCGATTAGTCTTAAATGTGCTACTTGCTAACTTCATGGAATGCCCCCTAGTCCTTCTATTATTCGAAAGTGTAAATAATCGATTCACATCTACTCGTTCAAGACCTCTCATGATCTTAAAGACCTCTATCATATCCCACCTCAGCTGTCTCTTCTCCAAGCTGAACAGCCCTAACCTCTTCATCCTTTCCTCATAGAGGAGCATTCCATCCCCCTTTATCATTTTGGTTGCCCTTCTCTGTACCTTCTCCATCACAACTTTATCTTTTTTGAGATGCCGCAACCAGAATTGTACACAGAATTCAAGGTGCGGTCTCACCATGGAGCGATATAGAGGCATTATGACATTTTCCGTTTTATTAACCATTCCCTCCTAATAATTCCTAACATTCTATTTGCTTTTTTGACTACTGCAGCTCACTGAGCCGACAGTTTAAAAGTATTATCCACTATGATGCCTAGATCTTTTTCCTGGGTGGTAGCTCCTAATATGGAACCTAACATCGTGTAACTACAGCAAGGGTTAATTTTCCCAATATGCATCACCTTGCACTTGTCCACATTAAATTTCATCTGCCATTTGGATGCCCAATCTTCCAGTCTTGCAAGGTCTTCCTGTAATGTATCACAATCCGCTTGTGATTTAACTACTCTGAATAATTTTGTATCATCCGCAAATTTGATAACCTCACTCATCGTATTCCTTTCCAGAACATTTATATATATATTGAAAAGCACGGGTCCAAGTATAGATCCCTGAGGCACTCCACTGTTTACCCTTTTCCACTGAGAAAATTTACCATTTAATCTTACTCTCTGTTTCCTGTCTTTTAACCAGTTTGTAATCCACAAAAGGACATTGCCTCCTATCCCATGACTTTTTCGTTTTCTTAGAAGCCTCTCATGAGGGACTTTGTCAAACGCCTTCTGAAAATCCAAATACACTACATTTACCGGTTCACCTTTATCCACATGTTTATTAACCCCTTCAAAAAAATGAAGAAGGTTTGTTAGGCAAGACTTCCCTTGGGTAAATCCATGTTGACTGTGTTCCATTAAACCAGATCAGATCAGACTAACATGTCCCACGTGTGTAAAAGACTCTGAGAATCTCTATACATGCACTGACGCCTAAAAAAATAAGCCAATAAGTAACTAAATACATATTTAAAGGTTTAAACCTCTGGGGCAGCCATGTATCAACCTTGCCATTTTGTTCTCCATCCTAGTCCATAATCCAAATTATTGATAGTACCAGCTAAGGTCTGGGACCAGCACTGGACATTTTTTTCAAATGTTGCTGGCTGCCCATATCAAGTGAACTTCATATTATCCCTGATGCAGGCGTAAACACCAAAACATGGCCATGTCAGGTTTATTCCAGACTATGTGCATTTCAGTCTTTGTGCCTATCAGCCAATGTATTGAAGATTTGGAATAGCAGCCTGTGCAGTCGTCAGTCTGTTATAAATGTATGGTTTATATTTACCTTAGATGCATTTTATTGTATACTAGCTGTACCCGGCCACGCGTTGCAGTGGCAGAGCCAGGTTAAGTGGAAAAGAAAGAAAAGAGAATGGGGATAACTGCCCCCTGCCCTCCCCGAACATGGACGCAAGAACATCCCCATGCCCCCCCCACTGCAGGTCCGCCGATAACTGTCAAAAATGGTAGTCGGTGGAGCGGGCGTTCGTTCCGGCATGGAAGTATTAGCGCCGGGCACTTGGCAGCCAGCACTGAAACTGTCTCCGACGGCTGTTAGAACTTACTCTGTCAGTGGGGTGGAGCAATGGGAGTGGTCGTCTCGCTCAGATAGTAAGGGCGAAGGTGCGCCGGTTGCCAGTACAGAAAATGGCGTCGAAGGGCCCTCGCCCTTACTATGTCACATGGGCTACTGCCGCCATTGGCGTTCCCGAGTGTCCTAGTAAGGGACAGAGCCGTCGGCACCATTTTGATTGCTGGCAGCCGACGGCCGTAGTGTATGCGATGTATCACGGAGTGGTGTTGCCCCCCCCCCCGCTGGAGCAGCCCGAACTATTCTGCCGTTTTGCGTGCGTTCGGAGGGTGTGGGCAGTAAGTAGAAAAGTCATGGGTGTGGGGGGTGTGAGGAGGGTGTTTTTGTGTGAGTTCGTAGGGTGTGGGAATAGCAAACATGTGGCATGTGAGTGGCCTCCCGGTGTAGCATGCTGGAATTTTGTGGGTTTTTGTGTGTTTTTTGAGGGTGTGTGAAGTAAGTACAATTGGCATGTGTGCGGGAGGGGGGGGGGGTGTGTGAGGAGGGTGGATTTGTGTCTGGTCGGAGGGTGTGTGAATCCCAAACATTGGTCACGTGTGTGTAGGGTGTGAGCGTTTGTGCAAGGTGTAAGAGCTTCCGCTTACGTCCAGCAGATGTCGATGTTTTGTGGAACCAAATTTTAAAACTTTTTTACCAGCCCCCGGTGTGACATATATTTAACGTAAGTGTAGAAGAACCTTGCCGTATGTGAGGTGAAGCTTGTGTCCAAATTTGAAAGCAATCGGTTCATGCGTTGCTGTGGCTGAGCCTGGTTAAGTTGAAAAAACAGAACAGAGCAGTAAAGGTTATAGTTTGTGTGTTTTGTTTTTTTTTTTTACCCCAAATGAACAGCACCAGCAAAGAATAGTTTAAATATGCAAGCACACCTTCCTGCCCCCACCCCCCAACCCGGCGAAATAGAGCAACCCGCGCTACAGCCCCCCTCTCAGGAGATGTGGAGAATGAGTGCCCCCCCCTCTGTGAAAAACGCGCGGCGGAAAATAAGAACGGTCCCCCACCGTGCTCCTCCCCGGCTACCTGTGTAAACTGCCAGCCGGTGGCGAGGGTGTGTGCTAGGGTTTGTTCCGCCGGCTGCCATGTCGCAAAACTTCACCGGTGAAAGATGTGCGTCAGGATTCCTGACCTAGTAAGGGCAAATGTCCGCTGAGAATATGGCGCCGACGGGCTGTTGCCCTTACTATGTCACATGGTGTACCGACGTCATTGTTGTCTCCGTATAGCATAGTAAGGGCAAGGTCCGCCGGCGCCATTTTGGTTGCTGGCATCCGACGGCCCTACTGAATGCGATGTGTCCCGGACCGTTCCTGTGGTGCCGGCGGAGAAGCATGGACTTGTTTCAGGTGTGGTGTGTGATCGGAGTTCAGTGCGTGGATGGGTGGAAGAGGGTACTTTAATTTAAATTCAGAGGGTGTGTGAAATGCGTGGCTTCCCAATGTAGCAGCCAGGAATCCGTGTTTTGGTGTGTTTTGGGAAGGTGGGTGAAGTAAGTGACATTGGCAGGCGTGTGGGTGGGGGTGTGTGGTGTGATGAGTGTGGATTTCTGTGTGTTATGAGGGAGTGTGAATGAAAGACAATAGCCCTGTGTGGGGGTGAGGTGTGGTGTGTGAGTGTGAGTGTGTGTGAAAGGTGTAAGAAGTTGCGCTTGCGCTGACGGCCACCAGATATCGCTGTTTTGTGTAAGCAATTTTTAAACTTGTATTACCTGTCACAGGTGTGACCTATATGTAATGTAAGTGTATAAGATCCTTCCCTTATGGGAAGTGAATGTTGTGTGCAAATTTGAACGCATTCGGTTAAGCGGTTGGCGAGATTAGCGACGACGTACAAACTATTTAAGATTTTTATTTATATAGATAATTTTGTAATAAACATATAGGGCCAGATTTTCAAAAGGTTACGTGTCCCAGGGTTTGCAAAAATGGGTGGAGAGGGGCGAGGCGTGGGTGGGGAAGGGGCGGGGTCAGGCTCCCGGCACAGAGGCCATATTTGCCACTCTGCTGGGGATCACGTGCCGAAGGCAGGCGCAAAAGGTACAACACAAATTTTGGGGGCAGTTAGAGTAGGGCCGGGGGGGAGGAAAGGTTAGGGCAAGGGGTGGGGAGGTCAGGTTAGGGGGAAAGGAACTGGGGAAGGATGCGCAGCTCGGCACGCACAACGTGCACCCCCTTGCGCATGCTAACCCCTGATTTTATAACTTGCATGCGCCTGCGCACCCAAGTTATGAAATCAGATGTACATGTGCACGTGCCTGGTAGCACAAGCACATGTAAGCCCGTGCGCAACCCTTTAAAATCTACCCTATATTTTTATGATTTTATTGGTTCATTGTCCAAAATATTTTAGACTCCTAGAATTATGGGTTATTTATAGTGTATTCCAAACTATCTGCCTGCTGTTTTTTAGATATTTCCCTCTTGTGGGAGATTGCCTCTCTTCATTGTGTTCTAATGTTCCATAAATGTAGCTAACCCATGGGAATGTGGAGATCTGCATCAAGCCACTTCCTCTGAAATCTTTGCAATAACTGCTGGGGGTCAGGGGTGGGAGAGTGTTCTCTGGTTAAAATTATGGTTTTGTTCAACCGAAGGATACTCTAAATAAGGTTAATGCATTTCTTTTCTCTGCAAACTCAACTGTTCTGTGCTATTTTTTTTTTAATGTCTTATTACTCTAGAAGCAATTTACTGGGTATCCAGTTCATTTGTGTCTTAGTACCTCTGAACCGCCATTCTCAAAAGCAGAGCACTCTTCCTTATATAGTGATGGGCAAGCTCAGAGATGGTTTGGGTGTTTCTAGACACCTCTAGATTTTGTGTAAATCATCTTGGGCTACAGGGAATAACTTTGATCAATGAAAAAGTTATTTATTTTATTATTTTTTAAACTTGTATACCACAAATTAAAATTTCTAAGCGGTCTGACAAAAAACATTCATAAAATCATACATAGAATATAAACATAGACAATACACAAGTAAAATAAATATTGTGTCAATATCCATCTAATTTATAATTTACACTCCAGATTTTATACAGTAGTCTGTTTCCTCCTGGCTACACATTATCCTGGAAATCTTGGGAGTAGTATAATGGGTACACGATCAATCAAACTGATTGACAGGTGAGATAAGGATGACAGCAGCCAATCAGCGTTTACTTCCGGTCTAAGCCCCGCCCACGCCCTGCCCACTCCCCATAGAAGTGAATGGGGGTGTAGCCACGCCCCTCCTGCCCCCCACCCTCGACCACGCCCCCGGCCACACCCCTTCCGCCACAGGCCCCACCCCTTCCGCAGCCAATCAATGGTCACTTCCGGTCTAAGCCCCGCCCACTCCCCATAGAAGTGAATGGGGGCGTAGCCACGCCTCCTCCCGCCTCCTCCCGCCCTCGACCACGCCCCCAGGCCCCACCCCTTCTGCCACAGGCCCCACCCCTTCCGCCCCTGGCCCCGCCCAGACCCCATTGATGCTCCTCCCCTCCCAATAGAAGTGAATGGGGAGCCCCTCCCACACCCCACCCCCAAACCGCCCCCCCCCATGATGTCACGGATGACCCCGCCCACACCCCAACCCCCAAGCCACACCCCCCTGTGACGTAGCGGGTATGACATCACCGGAAGTCCACCCCACACCGCCCCCCAAAAACACACCCCCTAAAACGTCATCAGAAAGGGTCCTGTCGCTTTTTTAATGATGTCGGTATTAATGGACTCTGGCTGTTTTTGATGATTTCACCGGAAGTACAATACAAAAGTCCTGAAATATGTGCTCCTAGAACCTCCTGATGCCTTTTAATGATGTCGGAGCCAGTAGTATGCTTTTAGGAGGCAGGAAAACTGCAGGAAATATGCTTTTTTTCTAGCCACTCTGTTTTTAAAAAAACAAACAAAATACAAGCTGTTAGGAGGCAGAAAAACTGTGGCTCATTCTGTTGACAAGGATTTGGTTTTTTTAAAACAAGTGATTGAAGCTACCGGTGGTGAATTGCATGAGCTGCAGGATCAAACTTTGCAAAAGACAGGTTTTTTTTCTTTTTTCCAAAAGACTAGGGACCGGGTAGTATTATGGGTACGCTGTCACTCAAAACCCCAAGCCAAACCCCCCCCAGTGATGTCACCAGAAGCCCAAGCCCACCCCTCCAAGCCCTTGCTGTAGATAGGCATGCCCCAATAAAAAAAGTTACCAGAGAGCAGGCAGGAAGCCGTGACTCATTCTATACACAGAGACAGGGAGAATCCAACAACACCCCTTCCCCCCCGCCCCTCTCTGCCTCAATCCGCCCTTCCCCCAGACCTAAATCTGAGCAGAGGATAATTGAAAGCAGTGGGGGGTGTAGGTTTGCAATGGTGAAACACAAGGCTTTAGTTTTGTTTTAAAAAAAACAGACTTCTGTATTTTACAGCCATATAAAAAAACAAGAATGCACCAGCGGATCTTAAAGAAAATTTATAATGAGCCAGGAAATACCGGCAGTTTTGGCGGTATAACACCTCTTTTGCAGGCAGCTAAAGCATGTATGCCGTCTGTGACCAAGAAACAAGTGATTGATTGGCTTACAGAACAAGATGCTTATTCTTTACACAAACCTGCTAGGGTACGATTTAAAAGAAATAAAACCATAGTGCCAGATATGGATTGGCAATGGCAAGCAGATCTTGTTGACATGACAGCCTTGTCTGGTTATAACAGAGGCTACAAATACATTTTGACGGTGATAGATATTTTGTCAAAATACGCATGGGCTGTGACCCTAAAAACAAAAACAGGTCGTGAAGTGGCCGAGGCCTTTGAAAATATATTTAAAGGTGGTCGTGTTCCCAACAAAATACAAACAGACAGAGGTAAAGAGTTTTTAAACAGATCTGTGAAGAGTTTGTTAAAATACAGGGGCATTCAGCATTTTGTGACCAACAACGATGTTAAGGCAGCAGTTGTGGAGAGATTTAACAGGACTTTAAAATCCAAAATGTGGCGATACTTTACAGCGCGCAACACTTTTCGCTATGAAGATGTGCTTCCGGCTTTTATGAACAGTTACAATCGCAGTTTTCACAGAACAATACAGGCCCGCCCCATCGATGTAACAACCTCAAACTCACTGCGGTTCTGGAAAGTAATCTACGGCAATAACAACAAACATGAAACTACTAAGCCTTTTTTAAAAAAGGGGGATCATGTTAGACTGTCAAAAACTAAAGGGAAATTTGAAAAAGGTTATGAACAAACATGGACAGATGAGATATTTATAATAACTGACGTCCTAAGCAGGGGACAGAAAACAGTGTACAAGATACAAGATTATGGTGAGGAAACCATTCAAGGTTCTTTTTATCCTGAAGAATTACAGAAAGTCAGCCCTCAACAGGACAGAATATACCGCATTGATAAGGTTCTAAAGGTAAAAGGGAGAGGTAAGAACAAACAGTGCTTTGTGAAATGGCGAGGATGGCCTGAAAAATTTAACAGCTGGATAAAAGCATCAGAGATTCAAAACATTTGATTTGAAAAGGCCTTGTCTCATAAAAAGAAAAAAAAATGAATGAAGGGGGATTTTACGTAACGCTGCCTAGTAACGCCTCTGTGAGAATATTTCCACAAAACAACAGCTCTAATTTCACCACACAATTAGCTAGACCTTTGGGCCTACAGGGCCCGTGGGAAGTGGGTCTGGTGGAAATACAGTACCCGAACACATGGGATAATATTAAAGAAGACCATAAATATGTTGTCACCACTGGTGAAGGAAGCACAGAGCATCACTTTGTTGTACGAAGAGGGTATTATGCAACCGTTCAAAACCTGATGGATCAAATGAACCACGACATGAACAGTGTCCTCAAAGCCATGGCACCACGAATCATCTATGACCCCAATATCCGAAGAATCAAATTAAAATCAGAGGACAAAGCAGTAATTTCTGCAGGGGGTGACTTAGCGACCATTTTGGGGCTAGAAGCTAAAACGAATACGAACCGCTCGCTATTTCCAACGGATATCACAGGAGGGTTTAATACCCTATACCTGTATATGGATATCGTAGAGCACCAGCTGGTGGGAGACCATTTTGTGCAGCTACTTCGTTGTGTTCCCACTAAAGGGGGTAAGGACGAGTTTATCACCTTCACTTATGATAAACCGCATTATGTTCCTGTGAACAAGCAGCACATAGACACCATAACATTTGAAATAAAGACGGACCAGAACCAACACGTCTCATTTCGCTATGGGAAAGTGATCCTTAAGCTACACCTGCGACCCCGGAAAACTATTTTTTAAAATGGTTGTGGTTAAATACTATGGGGACCCTGGCGCATACAGAAATTACTATGCAGCACAGGCCGGTGAAGGCCTTTCGGGGTATTATGGTGCTCCGGTCATGTACGGGGCTGGGATAGGCGGAATTTTTCGTAGTCTCTTTAGAAAAGCAATACCTCTTTTGAGAAGGGGTTTTGAGATTGTTAAACCTCATGTGAAAAGTGCAGCAAAAAACATCGCCAAAGATGTTATGGGCCGTGTCAGAACGGCGGTTCTGCATAAAATGAACAATAACACAGAGCAGGAGGGGTCAGGATTAGTGGTTATTAGAAGAGCTGTTAAAAGAAAGAGAACCAATCAACAGGGGCCTCCTGAACCTTTTAAAACAAAGAAGACCAAACGTGTCAAGTCTCAAAAGACTAACCGCAAGGGGAAGAAGAGAAACCTCTCCGCCAAGAAGCAAGATATATTCTAAAAACTATGGCTTTTGTACATCAGGGGTCTGAAGAATGTTTGAAATCAGAACTGGATCTGTTTCAACTGGCCCCCACACAAACCAGCATAGAAAAAAGTGTTTATGTGGAGATTCCGCCATTATCTGCCTTGTCAGAAACAGCCCCTTTAGATTTTTATATAGCCGGACATGGCGAGGATTACCTGGATTTGAACAACACGTTGCTGTACCTGACCTGCAAAATCATGAATGAAGATGGGTCCGATCTTGAAGTAGGGGCCAGAGTAGCTCTCGTGAGCTATCCAATAGCCTCTATTTTTAGCCAGCTGGATGTCACTCTCGGAGATAGACTCATTAGTCAGAGCAACAACTGTTACCCTTACAGAGCCCTCATAGAACTGTTTCTCAATTACGGCGAGGGTCCTCTCAAAACACAGTTTACAAGCGGCCTATTTTATAAAGACACAGCCGGAAACCATGAAGTGAGAGACATGGGATCCCGTAATAAAGGTTTTACCGAAAGAGCTGTTTTTACAGCCGCTAGCCATAAAGTAGAGCTTCTGGGACATTTACATAGCGATCTGTTTTTTCAAGAAAAGCTGCTCATAAATGGCGTGGATGTGAAAATTAAACTAACGCGGAACAAAGATACGTTCTGCTTAATGAGCGGAGATGCCAACGAGAGGTACAAACTCATTATTTTATCTGCAGCCCTCTTTGTAAAGAGAGTGAAAGTGTCACCGGGAGTGCGCTTGGGGCATGCAGAAGCGCTGCTGAGAGCTAATGTCAAGTACGCCGTGGACCGTGTAAGTCTGAAAGTCTTTAGCATACCGGCTGGCGCCCGTGTGACTAACCAGGAAAACCTCTTTTTGGGACAATTACCCAAAATTATCGTATTGGGCTTTGTGGATAATGACGCTTTCAGCGGTAATTACTCTAAAAACCCCTTCAATTTTAAACATTACGATATTAACTTTGCTGCGCTGTATGTGGATGGGGAGCAAGTCCCAGGGAAACCTCTCCAGCCGGATTTCGATAATGGCTGTTGTATCAGAGAATACATGCAGCTGGTTCAAGCAACGGGTAAACATTTGAAAGACAGTGCTCTCTTGATTGATCGTCAAGAGTTTTACCAAGGTTATACCTTGCTGGCCTTTGACCTATCACCCGACCAAGAGTGCACGGACCACTACTCTTTGATTAAAACCGGTAATCTGCGGGCTGAAATCCGTTTTGCCATCGCTTTGCCACACACGGTGAATATGATTGTGTATGGTGTCTTTGACAACGTGATAGAAATTAACCACAGAAGGAACGTCCTTTTTGATTATCTATGATGATGAACACCGTACAGATCTACCGTATTTTAAAGAAGGATCCGTATGTTACAAAATCTTTTGTAGACGTCCTACCCAGTGACTGGCTGTCTGATGTACAAATAGAAAGGAAACCTGCAAGCTTGGTGGTAAATACCCACCCCCACGACCTTCCTGGAGAATACTGGCTAGCAATATACGTGACTGAAAACGGCACAGGAGAATTTTTTGATTCCTACGGGCAACAGCCTGATAGTTTGTTCTTCCCTAACAGTATTATGAACTTTTTCAATAAACATTGTGAGGATGTTTTATACAGCAGCAAACAACTGCAACACCCTGTATCTACAACCTGCGGTAACCACTGTGTGTTTTTCCTACATCAACGCTGTAAAGGGCTGTCTTTTGAAAATATTTTAAAACTGTATTCCGAAGAACCATTGCAAAATGACAAAATGGTTTTACAATTTGTAAAAAACAACAAACAGAGAACATGTTGTATGTCTAAATCTTTTCGCTGTCTGTTTCATACCCCCCAGATGTGTGTACCGTACCAAGAATATTGTACTAATCCTAAATAAAAACAATCTCTCTTGAGAGTTTTTTGAAAAACAAACCAAACGTCTATAGTCTATATTTAAAAAAAAGCCTTTTTTTATTTGAAAAGATATAATTATACCTTCAACCATCTGTTTGTGTCAAGTACTTTACGTCTTTTACGGGGGAGGGGGTCTTTGCACTTTACAGTCTTTGTGTTCATTTCAGCAGTTGTCGCTGAAGGATTTTCCTTGAGCTGTACCAGCAGATCCCTGTTGGCTGGATTACCCATGACGGTGGAGGGCATGTTTAATTCTGCCAGGGTTTGCATGAACTCTCCCCAACCTTTGGGTATCCTCCGATGTGAAAGAGCACGGGTCTGTGTAGCTCCACGAATCAGGTCTAATAGGTTAGAGCCACTTACAGGTCTTCCCTTGTATACAAAAGTCCCATTACTCTCCCAGGATGCAATGTCCTTATTCTTTGACAGTTTATTGAGCAGTATTTCTGCATTTTTTCTACGGTGCATGCTGATGCTGTTTAACACTTCCTGCAGGATGGGGTCTGGGGGGCTTTTGTGCTCTAGAAATGCAGAGGTTGCTGTATCATCCTGTGGGGGTAGATACAGATTTATTCTTTCTTTTTCCATTTCTCCGTGTCTGTTAAGCACCAGATGGCGCTGTAGCACTTCTGAATAGCGTTTGGCTTTCTTATATTCAGACATACCAGAACTTTGAAGTATACCTTTCATTTCTTCATCGAGTCTTTGAACAGCTGTGGTTCTAATATTTTCCTCATGAACTGAAGGGCTTCTCAAACGGTCAAGTTGTTGACTAGACACTAAATACATTTTTTCTGTGTACTGCATTAGTATTTTAGCTCAAAAGCCCCGTGATGAGTGGTAGCGCGAATCCTAGCAGAGGCCCGATAAACCCCCCTGACTGTTTGACCAGCTTCTTTTTTTTCTTAAGTGTTATTCTTTTATCACCCAAAATCCTTATGGCTTGACGTTTCCTTTTCAAGATGTTTATCTGCTGTTGTGATAAAGGAACATTACCTCTCAGAGTGTTTAGTGCGATCTCCGCTATGGCCCCCACTAAATCGTTAGAAGCGGCCTTTAGGATAGCTTTTCTCCGTTGCGGAGAGGCTTGAACTAAAAGTTTTAAAAGGGCTAGGTTCCGCTTTAAGCGAGCAGACATGATCTCTGGGACACACACAAAACAAATATGTGGGGGAGAATATATATTCACTTCTTTTTATGGAGGGGTTGTGTTTTTTCACAATATACCGTGGTCCATTCTGGTGGAAAGATGTTTGTCCTCAATCTGTAACGCTCAGGGGTCGTAGCATTTAAATCCACGATGAGATATCCATATGGCTTTCTGGTGGCATCCTCAAAGGCTTCTAAAAAGAAGCATGACTTACCGAGGTACATCTGTCTGGCTAAAATAGCGATTTGCAACTTGTCTCTAGGATTCTTAAAGAGCACCATATATTTGGTATTTAAGGCTATAGTTCTGCTTGTTTTGCCTTGACAGAAGACATTTTGTACAATATATATAATACTCAGATTTCTGTGATGCACGTATTGTGTGAAGGCTTTCTCGATTTCATCACTTTTACAAGCAGAAGCCATCAAATCGTCTATAATAACCATATTTATTTTATTGGTTGGAAACAGTTGATCATCATTAAAAGTATCAGGCAAAGAATCCATAAAGGTAATAAAAGGATATTTACACAACATTTCTTTATACAAAGGTTGCCAGCAACTATAACACCATACAATATTATCAGGCATGTCAGTCAACACACGTCCAGCGTGATCTAGCAGGTTTTTAACAAAGAAGCTTTTGCCGCTATTTGACGGTCCGGCTAAAATACACGAAAATGGGTGCCTCCAGCGCACATCCACAAATTCAGTATCCATAAGGCAGCATGTTAAAACCCTCTTTTATCACCCTTTTATCGTATATGACCCTTTGTGTTTTCTTAAGTAGGCCGGTCTCTATCGCCCAGGTCTTTTTGTTTCTAATGATCCCAGATTGTTGTACCTGTATCTTTTTAGGACTCTTGTCCACGGCGTCAGTTTTATAGTCAAAGACGAGGTCTTTCAAATTAGTGAAATTGATCTTTTTACAATTTTCTACATTTAACGTAAACCCCTTCACTTTCATACAGGTCTTTTCCGCTGGATAGTTTGTAGCCATATGTTTTGGGTCCAGCCGATACAAACTCTGTGATATGCTCGTCTGCGGGTATCTCGCTCGTCAACTGTCCTAAATAATCTCCCAAAGGGAGATCGCTGGCACCCTCACGACTCACAAAAATCACAGAGTCTGTATCGTGGTACAGACAACGTTCTTGCAAACTGTCAAGCAGTTTGTACAGTTCTAAACGAGCATAAGCAGTTGTGAAACAGGCAATGAAGATGTTTGTATTACCTGACAATATGCTGCGGTCTTTTGAATGCTTCCATGTCACACAGGCTGTTTCATCATCTATAAAATCGCATGATGAAACATCATATTCGGGTGAAAACAAATACTTATACAGATCGTCAGGATCTCTTACAATACTTGTAACAGGTAGGTTTGTTCTTTGACCAAACTTCCCCCACAAAGAGTTTAAGAAAATCTTGGCAATTTGACGCTTTGCGGGGTTTATACTAACCTGTTCAGGCCTTAAAACTACACCTTCTTTTTTGTAAAAATCAGATATATACATGTTTTGTTTTTCTACATCGGTACACCACTGAGGGTAACCAGAGGCCTCCTGTTTTTGACGGAGATGCATTTTTATGTATTCAGAAAACAGGCTGACAGATTTACATTCAAAGTGCCATATTTCACATATTTCAGCAACCACATACCCTTTTGCAACAGCCTCATTCATCTCCACAGTGCACCAAGTCCCTACGAGGGCTCTCTCCTCATCCGTGTGGTTGCACATATCCTGCAGACTGTTGTCAGCGCATGTGCGGCACAGTGGGAACATGAGCTTACCACTCACACGGACCGGTAATACTGGGAAAAAGATCTTTCGTGGTGGATACACTTTGGCTTTAACAAGCCCAAAATAGTCTGAGAGGGGACCAAAGCTGTCATAAATGATTTGTGGGTGGCCAACAGGGTATTCCTTGGTTTTATTGACAAAGGGGTAGAGGCTGGTAAAATCATAGTAATGTATTTTTTCATCAGCCCTGGCTTTATAGTACAAACATGTAGCATTGGTTCTACCACCAAAGAGGGCATCTCTGGGTACTAGCTGCTGCGGCAGGCCTGATTTAACCAGAAAGTCTGCACAACCCCTGATATTTTCTTTCACCATTCTCTTCCATTCGTGTTCCCACAAGCTTATGACCTTAAACCCTCTTCTTTTCAGGAAATCTGCTTTGATTTGTGTTTTGTAATTGAGAAAACCAAAGGTTGTAGCCGTTAAGGGGTTCTGGTCTTTATCGTTATAACAGCTCGGACAACCGTGGAAAAAACAGCCGTTAAATTCAAAAGCTGTTGGTACCCCATCAATAAGTGCATAACCGTCAAGAAAATAGGGACCCACCTGCTTTTCACCCCCCTTTAGAGCATGGATGATCTGTATTTGCTCTGCGGCCTCTGTATACATCAGCCACTGTATAGAGGGTGTTGAATATCTCTTTGTGTGTCTGTGATAGTTGTCTGGAGGGACGAGTGCCACGGTCTTGGGTTCTAAGAACATAAACCTGTACATAGCCATGCACACAGATGCCAGTGTTATATATTGGAAGGGGTCTATACACCTTTTCACAGTTTTAGATCCACCATCCTGCTCTACAACCACCTCTCAGTCAAAGCCATGATTTCATTTCTGTATAAGACACAAGCTTGCCTCAGAATGTTCACATCCTGTTAGCAATAATAGGTCAGCTCCTTTTGTAAATCAAAGGTGTTATTTTGATTGTCCCTGTACCATTTTAAAAACTCCTCTCTTTCTCCAGACATTATATACCCATCTCCATAATACTCAACACCGGGCATAGGTCCCACATAATTTTGATTAACCCTGGTGTTAAAAAAATGCGGGAAATAACCCTTACAGCCTTGAAACCCCAGGGCTTGCGGAAGCTTGCTAAGCTTCATGGGCAGGAAATTTAAAGAGTCTTTAAACCGTATACCCAGGGGTTCTATCGTGATTTCTAAGAGCTTAGCACCCTGAGCTAACAAGCGCACATCCATCTTTTCCTTTAGCAGCTCTCTAACTACAAAATAACCATCATAGCCTTTAGAATTATGCGCTATGAAGGTGTATCCTTTGAACTTTTTGTCACAAAAAATCTTAACAAACTTAGAAATACTCTCAAGACCTTTGAACTCCCAGTTTCTTGTGTTGTTTAAATCTGTTGCATATATATAATTTGGAACATGAAAGCCTGTTTCCTGAACACATTCACAATCATAAAATATATATTTTTCAGATATTTGTGCATGATCAATAGGGGGCATAAAACACAAATGCTTGTCGCCAGCGATCAAGGGCTCAGAACAAAGCTTACATTGTCTGACCCGGCATTTATGTTTTTTATCAACATACGATTCACATTTTTCACACAGTATTTTAAGCAAACACTCAACTTCTTTTTTTAAAGCCAGAACCGTATGCCTTTCTAAACACTCTTGAGAACGACAATACAGCCTGCATTTCGGACATCTCTGTTGTACCCCAATATTGTCTACACACATTGCTGTTAAACAGAGATGGCACCATAATGTACAATTATGATCGTGACTATATGGTTTCTGGCAAAAATGACAGAAGTTTCGCTCCCCATAGAGCTTTTTTACATCTAAGATTCCATAAAAATGGTCATCATGTAGCAATATAAATACAGTTTTCTGGAATTCAGGTCTGTCCTTTGTCTTAAAACACCCCCATTCTTTTGTATAAAGCACAACTCTTATGTTTATACCCAAATGTTGTTCAAATGTTGAGACATCATCTAGCATGACCTTTTTATGTTCTGACCACCCTAGCTCTGTGTGCAGTTTTTTAGCACGGTCTAATAGCTCTGCATCTGTGAGCTTTGTTGGTGACATGAGCGCTGTAACGCTCCCTGCAAAACATAGTTTATTATCTGTGTTATTCAAGTCTATTAAATGCCTTCTCTTTTTATGTATGATTTGACTGTACAGAATAGACCTTAAAACCCTTCGTGACCCGCCCCCTCTGTTCCTTATAACAAGAATGACTATGCGGAATGTCTCACCAAACTGTATCTCTCTATAACTCTGCAGGAGTTTACTAACTTGATCTAAGAAATCATCAGCGTTCAAATCCTGAGGGTTTAACTTTCCCGAATACAAAGAATTATGAAAACCTGTAGAATGTAAATGAATCTGTATATAATCATGGGGGGACACGTTATGGCTTATTTCATTTAGAACATGCTGTATGCCTTGTCTCACAACATTTTGCGCATCTATGAAAGAATCTATTCTATCTAAATTAATAAAACGAAATTCCTCTGAATAAAGCACGCCATTAAATTTTTCTAAATCACGGTTCCACCTTCTCACAAATTGCACAAAATTAACCGGTTCATTTTCTACAGCTGCATTTTCAGAGGTCTCTGGTATACAATTATTTACCAACCCCCCTGAAACATTGTCATTGGTACAATTATCTAAGAACATGCTTTCACATTCTTTCTCTACTTCCTCCCTGTGCACAGGTCTGTTGCTGTCTCTCTCATCTTTTCTTTCGGAAATAGGCTTTTTTGCAGTCTTTTCACGGTCTAAAATTAAAAATAATAATAATAATTAACACGGGTGGGCTCATACTTTTTTTTTTGCAATATTTTAAGAAGAATTTTTCTTAAACTATAACAGTATAGATTCTTACTTTTTTGTTTATCTCTCGGTTTTTTGTATGGTCTTTTGTCTGATTTCTTTGGCATATGCTGCTCACGGTCTGTTATGTAAAAAAAACCAAAAAATGGTAATACCTTTTCTTTTACACAGCTGTGAACTAATTGTTGTTTTACCCATACAGATATTAAAAAATACTTCTTACCTTCAACTGCATCTTCAGACTCTTTTCTCTTTCTTTTGGAAATAGTTTTGTTTGCACCATTTTCACATTCTAAAAATTACAAAATAAAATAAAAAAAACACAGGGTCACACACACACTTTTGATGTCTTTGTAAATAGATCTCTGCTTCATTGACTGTTATGAAGGAAAAAAAGAGAGACATTTGGGGGGTCATAGACATTAAGGAAAACCTATTTCTCACCATTATTTGTATTGCTGTCAGAAATGCCTTGTTGGTCTATTTTTTTTTTCTCTAAGGCATTACTGCATCCAGGCTGTTCTTCTTCTTCTATGTTCAAATGTGTGTCTGATTTTGCAATATTTTCCTGTTCTAATGATAAAACAGACAAACACTGTTTTTACTACTGTTTTTTTAAAAATCATATCTAAAAATATACATTAAAACTATTAACGCACCTTTTAATTTTCTTTGTTTTCTTCGTTTAGTAAGTGACATTTTATTAATAAACACAGGCTTCTGCCTTTCTTTGTTTGAAGAATCCATTTCTGTTTCAAACTCCAGACTGCTGAATCTTTTCTGGTCACCGGCTATACCCTTTTATCACCAGCATTAGGTGGGGCGTAACCACCAACAAACCTCAAAAACTGTGTATTGAAACAAAAAAAAAAAAAAAAGCTACCTGGCCTCTCTGTCATGTGATGGACATCTTATAGAATAAGATTGTTCTCTTGCTTGGGTTATCATTTACAGGGCTTTTTGTATGTATTATCAATATCTCTTTAGATCTGAAGCCCATTCACAAAACTATAGTATGTTGAACCTTTTTTTTTTTTTTTTTTTTTGTGATTTAATATTTGCTGATCATTGTTTCTCCCTGATTAGATTATGTGTCCCAGACAGCTATCCGCACCTACCTCATTACAATATACATCCCCCCTTTTGTTCATGAAAGGTAGTGTGTTACCAGCGCCCTCTTAGGTCTTGGGGCACTTTACAAAAAAAAAATTGGCCTCTCTTGAATGTCTTGTCATTCTGGTCTTTTTTTTTCCCTTCCAAACATTGTCTCATTCTGATTAGATTAACCATTTACAGATCTTGGATCCAGACAACTTCCCCCCCACACATAGCTCATAGCAATATACATTCCTTAGTTAATGAAATAGTTGCTGTATCAAACATTTTACAGCCTGTGCATTGATATCAAAGAGACTTAATAAAACCATAAGATATCCCCCCCTAAAAACTTCCATATCACCTTAAAGCACAATTGACACATTTTGTTAATTCTGATATATTTATTAGTTGTTTTTATTAACTAATTTATACACATGGCAAAATTTGTTAAAATATTACAAAGTATTTCATTGTCAATACATACTTCTGAAATACAGACAAGAAAAAACAAAGACTGCTTTATTATACATTTTTAAAAAAGGACTGGTGTTTTCTCCCATAGATGATGGCATTTATATATTTTATCATTAAAATCTCATCTGTAGGTTTAAGCAAACTGTTTAGTTTTTGAACAGGATTTTCAGCAGTTTTCACGCTGTGTATAAGATATATGATCAGATTCATATCGTCATTGTTTAGGCTTAATACACCTCGTTTATATGCTGCTAATACCACAAGATTCAAAACACGTTCTAGGCACAACCTGTTACAAGCGGTCCTTAATTGTTCCTGTGTGTCAGAAGCAGTCCAATAAACGCAACTATGATCATCCTGACTCGGATCGTCGAGAACACAGCCTTTGCAATTTTCATACCGTATGCCAGACAGACATTTTTTAAGAATACTATAGACAGCCACCCTTACGATTGATCTAAATGTTGTTTTTCGAAAAACTCCATGCACCGGCGGTGGTTTTGGGAATCCTATATAGCTCCACCAGCTGAAATCGTGCACATCTTCAGGATTGTTGTTTTTTTTTTTTTTTATCACATGTATCTGGTTCTTTTATACTTGGACAGAAGCAGCAAATACAGTTCATTTTGATACCTGGTGTGTCTCCATATTCTTCTGTTTGTAAAGATCCTTCATTTTCCTATAAAACATAATGTAAACATTAAATTAAAACCTCTTCTAAACAA
The DNA here is from genome assembly GCF_901001135.1 of Rhinatrema bivittatum. Classification (NCBI taxonomy): domain Eukaryota; kingdom Metazoa; phylum Chordata; class Amphibia; order Gymnophiona; family Rhinatrematidae; genus Rhinatrema; species Rhinatrema bivittatum. The sequence continues at coordinate 13,656,832 of NC_042633.1, forward strand.
ACTCTCTATTATAGATAGCTCCCAAACACGCCACCCCTAAAATGCATCATTAGAAGGAAAGAGATTTTTTCTTACCTTACACTCAAGCTTTTCCAACAAATAATCTGCTTCGGCATCCAGAGCAGCTTTGTGCAGCTCTAAATCTTCAGTCGTTTTCATTGATCAAGTTTGGATCCTGCGAATCAAAAAGCTTTTGTCCCAACGGTTGTTCATCAAAATCTGGGTCAGTGCTTCCTCCTTCTTCTTCTGCCCTCCGCTTTCGTTTATGGCTCCTCTTTAGTTTTGGCTGTTGAACATTTTTCATTTCAAGACGCTTAGATGTTTCATATACGGCCATTTTCAGGAACAATTACAACAACTCTGCTTGAAGATTGTTCTCACGTGATCACTATCACATGCTTACTTCTATATCCGGTCTTGCAAGTTTGGGCGTGTCTAACAGAGAGGGGAGGAGGGAAGGGTTGTGGGGGAGAATACAGAAGTCTGTTTTTTTTAAAACAAAACTAAAGCCTTGTGTTTCACCATTGCAAACCTACACCCCCCACTGCTTTCAATTATCCTCTGCTCAGATTTAGGTCTGGGGGAAGGGCGGATTGAGGCAGAGAGGGGCGGGGGGAAGGGGTGTTGTTGGATTCTCCCTGTCTCTGTGTATAGAATGAGTCACGGCTTCCTGCCTGCTCTCTGGTAACTTTTTTTATTGGGGCATGCCTATCTACAGCAAGGGCTTGGAGGGGTGGGCTTGGGCTTCTGGTGACATCACTGGGGGGGGTTTGGCTTGGGGTTTTGAGTGACAGCGTACCCATAATACTACCCGGTCCCTAGTCTTTTGGAAAAAAAAAAAAAAAACCTGTCTTTTGCAAAGTTTGATCCTGCAGTTCATGCAATTCACCACCGGTAGCTTCAATCACTTGTTTTAAAAAAACCAAATCCTTGTCAACAGAATGAGCCACAGTTTTTCTGCCTCCTAACAGCTTGTATTTTGTTTGTTTTTTTAAAAACAGAGTGGCTAGAAAAAAAGCATATTTCCTGCAGTTTTCCTGCCTCCTAAAAGCATACTACCGGCTCCGACATCATTAAAAGGCGTCAGGAGGTTCTAGGAGCGCATATTTCGGGACTTTTGTATTGTACTTCCGGTGAAATCATCAAAAACAGCCAGAGTCCATTAATGCCGACATCATTAAAAAAGCGACAGGACCCTTTCTGATGACGTTTTAGGGGGTGTGTTTTTGGGGGGCGGTGTGGGGTGGACTTCCGGTGATGTCATACCCGCTACGTCACAGGGGGGTGTGGCTTGGGGTTGGGGTGTGGGCGGGGTCATCCGTGACATCATGGGGGGGCGGTTTGGGGGTGGGGTGTGGGAGGGGCTCCCCATTCACTTCTATTGGGAGGGGAGGAGCATCGATGGGGTCTGGGCGGGGCCAGGGGCGGAAGGGGTGGGGCCTGGGGGTGTGGTCGAGGGCGGGATGAGGCGGGAGGGGCGTGGCTACGCCCCCATTCACTTCTATGGGGAGTGGGCGGGGCTTAGACCGGAAGTGACCACTGATTGGCTGCGGAAGGGGTGGGGCCTGTGGCGGAAGGGGTGTGGCTGGGGGTGTGGTCGAGGGTGGGAGGGGGCAGGAGGGGGCATGGCTACACCCCCATTCACTTCTATGGGGAGTGGGCGGGGCGTGGGCATGGCTTAGACCGGAAGTGGACGCTGATTGGCTGCGGAAGGGGTGGGGCCTGTGACGGAAGGGGTGTGGCCGGGGGCGTGGTCGAGGGTGGGGGGGCGGGAGGGGGCGTGGCTACACCCCCATTCACTTCTATGGGGAGTGGGCGGGGCATGGGCGGGGCTTAGACCGGAAGTGAACACTGATTGGCTGCTGTCATCCTTATCTCACCTGTCAATCAGTTTGATTGATCGTGTACCCATTATACTACTCTTGGGAGAACAAAAAGGTCTTTAATAGCTCTCTGAATTTTAACATGGAAGATTCTTCCTTCAAACTACGTGGAAGAGAATTCTATAGGACAGGAACTTGGACATAGAAAAGCCTTTCTCAAGATTTGTCTAAGCAAATAAGTCTAGGTGAAGTGACACTGAAAAGGACTTGACTAGCAGATCTTAGGTTTTGTGATGGACAATACAATTTTAGGGATGCATTGAAGCTAGGGGGTGCAACACCATTTAATCCTTTAAAAACTGACATGAGAATTTTAAAGGAAATTCTCCATTTAATGGTAAGCAAATGGAGGCCCTTCAGAACAGGAGAGATATACTCATGAATTATTGTCCCAGATATTATCCTAGCATCTGAATTCTGAACAAGCTGTAATACCCTCAAGGATTTTTGTGGAAGTCTATGATAGAATGCATTGCAGTAATCCAAAGAGGATAAAGCAAAAGAATGAATTACAGTTATTAAATCTAGCACACTTAGAAAAGGCCATAATCTATGGAGCAGATGGAGTTTAAAAAATGCCCCTTTTACAACTTTTGAAATGTGTTTTTAGATATAAGGAAGTATCCATAACAAAACCAAGATTTCTTCTCTCATCCACTATTGGAATTTCAACATCATCCAAAATCAAGGATTTAGGCACCTTTGAGTCAGGATATCTGGCCAGATATAAAACTTCAGTCTTGGACATATTTAAAAGAAGATTACTTTTCCAACAACCATTCCTTGAGGGAATTCAGGCAATAAGAACGATTTTTTTTGTACAAAATCGATTGATTCTGAGATTGACACAAAAAATGGATATCATCAGCATATAGACGGTAACCAACATCAAGTTGTGGCAAAACTCGACAAATTGGAGCAATGTAAACATCAAAGAGCACAGCTGAAATAGCTGACCCTTGTGGGACCCCAGTAGCAAGATCAAATTCCTTGGACCAAAGTCCGTAGATATATACTGATTGATAATCATAACTCAAGAAAGAAGAAAACCATTTTAGCACGATGTTTCCTATCCCTATGTTTGACAAATGATCAATCAAAATGGCGGGATCAATGGTGTCAAACGCTGCAGCCAAATCCAAGAAAACAATAAAGAAATCTTTGCTGTACTCAAAATCACATCTAAAACTATCAAAGAGGGACAGCAAATGTGCCTCAGTTTTATAGTTAGGTTGAAAAACATACTGGTGATGTCTAATACATGATGAGCATCCAGAAATTCCTGGATTTGATTCAATACCATTTTTTTCAAGTAAGTTGGCAAGAAAGGGAAGATTACTTATTGGATGAAAGCTATTTAGGTTATTAGGATCAGAGGCTAGGCTTTTTTGAAACAGGCTTAACCACTGCTGATTGTAAAATTTTAGGTAAACTTGCTTCCTGCAAGGAGCAATTAATCATATCTCACAAAAATCATGATAATTCATTCGTAAGACACTTAAACAAAACATTTGAGCAATCGGACAAAGGGAAAAAGTTTGGTTTTAATTTGCTCATTAATTCAGACACTTCACTTAATCCTACTATAGAAAAGGTATCCCAGAGAATATTTGACTCCCTTATCTCTGGTGAGATATCTTGAGAAAAAGGCAAGGTAATCTTTTTGATCTTGAAATTGAAAAAGAGACCAAAATGTTGGGCACTTTTATTATTTGTTCAAGGAAATTTGCAAAGAGATCAGCATAATAGGCAAGCAATTATTATTTTATAATGTAAAAAAAATATATATATCTACCATCCCATTCTTAACATAACTCTTCCCATGTCTTTTACACCCATAGCAATAACCATAAACCTGACCCCTCCTAGAATTCCTCACTCCTATGACTTCTCAACTCACAGTAATATCATTAAACTGTCCCATCCTATCATTCCATCCAAATTATTTCTTATCACATAGTGATAACATCCACCCTCCCTCTCCAATCTTTCCTCACTCCCATGATGTCTTAACTCACTATAATACCATTGAACTGTCCCCTCCTATATTTCCTTATACCAACATCTTCTTATCTGATTGTAATCACCCTTCAGTTTTCCTCCTTCTATCATTCCACACCCCTGTGTCTTCTCAACTCATAATAGTAAACATCAAACCTCCTGCTTCTACAGTTCTTCACCCCATGTCCTCACCACTCATTAATAAATATCGATCTGTCCCTTTCTGTCATTCTTCATCACATATCCACTAAAGGGTAGATTTTAAAACGTGAGCATGTGCATCCATGTGCTATCCGGCACGCGCATGTTATAAAATACGTGGGCTGCACACTAGGGATGAGCAGAAGACAAAAATTTGTTTCGATTTAGATTCGTTTCGCCAGGACCCAAATTTGTTGCGTTTGTTTCATGGGGGGAAAAACCAATTTGTTTGATTTGTTTTATTCGTTTTCCGATTTTCCATTAAAGTCAATGGGGGAAGTATTTGCAGCCTATTTTTGGCTGCAGAATTGGGGTTTTCTTATCAATTCTGATGAAAATTCTGGGGAGCAATCATCAGAATGAGAAAAGAGCTCCAAGGTACTTAGACTGTGGCAAAGTGGCATGAATAGCCTAAGGCACTTTAAAGGGGCAAAGGGGTATCAGGAGTGGCAAGAGTACTTTAAGAGAGGTGCAAAGCAGCAGTGAGAGTGTCAAAAACACACCACAGCTTCAAAAGAGAGCATCGATAACAGGTGCATGAACCCTTGAAGGCAGCACGACAGGCAAAGTGGCAAGACAAGTGACATCAACATCCTACTGAGGAACCATGATAGTGGCAAGAACATCACAAGGAGTTGATTGAGTCATCTGGTGTATGGCAGCAAGGCAGAGTGGCAGAAAGTTGATTCGAGCAAGACAGGATGGCAGAGCGGAGGTAGTCAGGTCGCTGTGGTTTTGATAGGGGCAACACAGGCTGGCAGAGCGGAGGTAGTCAGGTCACTGTAGTGTTGATAGGGGAAAGCAAGGAAGCAAGACAAGATGAGGCTTAGCATGCGGCGCGACTGTCCACCCGACCCGTCTTGAAACACAGACCAAGGAGTCTAACACGCATGCTAGGACCTGAAACATGATGAACTATGCCTGGGTGGGGTGGAGCATTGCTGCTGTGCACAGGGCTAGTGCAAGGGTATTAGGCACCCTAGGCAAACCTTACAGCCTGGCGCCCTACCCCCACCTCCCCATACACAATTTTAAATTATGCATTTAACACATATTTAACATGAAAAGTGACATTCTGAGGTAAAATTAATATATACGTTATTGTGATAATTTCATGCACTGTCGTGATGCCAACAAGAAAACTGCATCTTGGAATTCATATGGCATCATACCTATTGTGATATATTTTGGCATGGTCCTCCCATATCAGCACAGTACTATCTGCCAACACTCAAAGAATAACAACCCTACCTATGAAAAAGAATACCACAAATATTACACCAGAATCTAGAATATCAATACACCTCCTATCAGGAAACAGAACAGGCCAAGCTACTACAGATCCCTACAGAGAAACCACATGCTAAAAGAATGCTTAATCTCAGTGTTTGCATGCAGAACACAAACCCTCACCAAATACAGAATAAAGCCACATAAAGTATAAATAGAAATGTGCAGACAACCACTGAACTGTAAAAAGCATCACGCCAGACTCTATACAGTACAACAATGGAAAAACAAAAATTTCACCATTCCTCATGAAACAATCAATAAAATCAAGATATATAAATCATTAATCATAATAGTAAAATCATACTAATAACATAATTTCAAAACAGCTGATGAATAGAAAATCCAATAATTAGATTCATGCAAATTTTGAAAGCTTTACCAAACACCAATACAATATTTCAAACAGCAGACACATCACATACTACCCAATAATTAAAATGGTAGTCAATCAAGAAAAATGAACTTAAAAAGCCACCTTTACTTACCCTGTCCAGCAGTTCTCCTACTCCTTTCCCTTTCAGGCCACACCAGAAGCAGCAGTAGCTGCTGAAGCTGTCCTCACTGTCCTCTTCCTTAGAGTCCACAACCAGTATCTTCTGTCTCTCACACACACACACAAGACATACCCTCAGGACCAGTTTCTGTCTCTCGCACACCAATCATCTCCCCAACCAGTCTCTCTCTCTCTCTCACACACACACACACACACGTCATCTCCCTGATCAGTCTTTCTCACATATACACACGTCACCTTTCTGGACAGTCTCTCTCAATTACATAATGCTCTCGCTCTCTCTTACTTATACACAGGTTTTCAATTATACACATGCTCTTTCTATTTCACTTACACACAAGCTCTCAATCACACACAAGTTCTATCTCACTTACAAACAGGCTCAATCACACACATGCCCTCTCTCACAGCCACAAGCCAGCCAAAAACATGCTCCATCTCTCTCTCACACACAAACACATTGACACACACAAGCACCCTCCCTGACTCACATATACACCACACATATACAGACGCACCCTCCCTATCTCACATACATGAAGCACCTTCCCTGCCTCACACACAGAAGCACCATTCCTTTCTCACATACACACCACATACACATACACAAAAGCACCCTTCCGATCTCAAATACATATACACACAAAGGCCTCCAGCTGAACAGCTCGTCTCCATCGGCGGCTGGCTGCGCCAGTCTTCATTTCTCCAGCTGCGGCTGGCAGCGGCCATCTTCATTTCTTCGGCCTAGTCTCGGGCTGCGCCGGTCTTCATTTCTCCGGCTGCGGCTGGCAGCGGCCATCTTCTTTTCTTCAGCCTAGTCTCGGGTTGCGCGATCTTGTTTACTTCGGCCACGCCGGTGTGCTCTCCGTCGGTGGCTGACTGCGCCAGTCTTCATTTCTCCAGTGGTGGCTGACGGCCATCTTAATTTCTCCGGTGGCGGCAGCTGGCAGTGGCCTGGTCTCTTCATTTCTTTGGCCCAGTGCCCTCAATGGCCCGGAGCAGAGGAGGCCACGTGATCCGCATGTCTGGCCCACCGGGGGAAGCCCAATCCCCAGATAGGCCAATCTGCCCCGACTCTCACATGACCTATTTCTAAAACACCAAGGCGTGAACCAATAGAATGGAAACTTATGATATGTTGCATTCGTGGGGGTTTGCCATGTGTTTCGCGGACCCACAAATGCAACGAATAGGGACCTATACGTTGCGGATTGTGCATTTGTTCAAAAAAAATGCACATCCCTACTGCACACACATATGCATAATTTAGGAGCAGACTGGGAGGGAGCTTTCCTACCCCCTACTGTTATGCACCAAGCATGCTTATGGCGCTTCTGAATTCAGTGGGAGCACTGAGAGAAGAGGATCACCTTGCTGATGGCTGAAAGGAATCAGTAAGTTTTTGCTTGGGAAATTTTCTTTGTTAAAAGTATTGGGGAGAAGTTAACTATTTGGGAATATTATTTAGTGTGTTTGTGCTTTTAATAGTCAGTAAGGCAGCGAATAAACAGAAGTTAGACTGTATTTTTAAATAGTCAGTCAGTAAGGCAGCTAGTAAGCAGTAGTTAGTGTGTTTATTTTTAATGGTCTGTAAGGCAGCTAATAAGCAGAAGTTAGAGTGTTTGTATAATAAAAACAAAAAATAACAAACAAACAAAAAAAAGTAGCCAGAAGCTAGAAATAAGCTAGGAGCAATGTATACCTAAATAAAAAGGTTGAAAAGTTCAGTTCAGTTACTCACCTTGGAAAGGTGTTAAGGTACTGTGATTTGGTTTGATTAGGTACCAACATTTGTTAAGAGAGCAGTGAGTCACTATGGCTGACTAACTGAAGCTAGACTGTTTATTTTTCCCAACACTCCCACCCCTCACCCATCCTTTAATTTATAGGTAGGTACCACTTTCACAAAAAGAAAAAAAAAGCACCTTATTGAGAGTTTGATCATTCCCCTGTAGGCCACTACCAGGCATAAAGTGAATTCACTAATACATTTAAAGGACATTAATTAGACACATTCCTACTCCCATAGCAACCTAAAACTTAGGTAGGAACTGAACAAATTTCAGAAGAAGGCAGCAGTCCAGCAGAAAGAGGGGGGCTTCCCAGTCTTTTGCATCGAGTGTCACATGTATGACTTTTTAACCACCGGTGAGAAATTGTACATGTGCAAGTGATGCAAAGAGCTCCTGGCTCTCAGAGAATGAGTCCAATCTCTGGAGGCCAGAGTGGCAGACCTGGAGGAGCTGAGGCAGATAGAGATGAGACCTTCAGGGACATAGTAGCCAAGTCCCAACTTCAGACTGGCAGCCCTGGTGCTGCCTTGGAGGAAGAAGGTCTCATGATTGGAGAGCATCAACCTGGTGCAGCAGGAAAGGATCCTGTAGCAAGGACCTGCTCTCCAGGTGGTACATTGTCCTTTCGCACCAAGCATATCTCCCCAAGGCCTACTGCCCAGGAGGGAAGGGTTAGGTTGGCCTTCATAGTTGGTGATTCAATTATTAGGAATGTAGACAGCCGGGTGGCTGGTGGGTGTGAGGATCACCTAGTAATATGCCTACCTGGTACGAAGGTGATGCACCTCACGCATCACCTAGATAGGATTTTACACAGTGCTTGGGAGGAACCAGCTGTTGTGGTGCATGTGGGTACAAACAACATAGGAAAATGTGGGACAGATGTTCTGGAAGCAAAATTTAGGCTCCTAGGTAGAAATCTTAAATCCAGAACTTCCAGGGCAGCATTCTCTGAAATGCTCCCTGTTCCACGCGTAGGTCCCCAGAGGTAGGCAGAGCTCCGGAGTCTCAATGCGTGGATGAGACGATGGTGCAAGGAAGAGAGATTCAGTTTTGTAAGGAACTGGGGAACCTTTTGGGAAAGGGGGAGTCTCTTCTGAAGGGATGGGCTCCACCTTAACCAGGGTGGAACCAGACTGCTGGCGCTAACCTTTAAAAAGGAGATAGAGCAGCTTTTAAACTAGAACAAAAGGGAAAGCCAACAGTCGCTCAGCAGCGCATGGTTCTTCAAAGGATACTAATGATGCATTAGAATTAGGGCATCCTGACAGTGAGGTTCCAATAATAAGAGAAGTAGGCCAAGTGCCTGTAACTAAAAACTCACCTGAGCTAAAAAAATTCTAACTTATCCCTATCAATTAAAAGGCAGAATGAAAATACAAACAAAAAACAAACTTTGAAATGTTTGTATGCTAATGCCAGAAGTCTAAGAAGTAAGATGGGAGAATTAGAATGTATAGCAGTGAATGATGACAGACTTAATTGGCATCTCAGAGACATGGTGGAAAGAGGATAACCAATGGGACAGTGCTATACCGGGGTACAAATTATATCGCAATGACAGAGAGGAGAACCCGGGAGGAGGTGTGGCGCTTTAAGTCCGGGATGGCATAGAGTCCAACAGGATAAACATCCTGCATGAGACTACATGCACAATCGAATCTTTATGGGTAGAAATCCCTTGTGTATTGGGGAAGACTATAGTGATAGAGGTATACTACCGTCGACCTGGTCAAGATGGTGAGACGGGACAGTGAAATGCTAAGAGAAATTAGGGAAGCTAACCAAATTGGTAGTGAGGTAATAATGGGAGATTTCAATTACCCAGATAAACAGGTGCAGGAAGGAAAATAGGGTCCCATTCAAGATTCAAAAGTGTATTTATTATGTGTCCAAACAATCATAGTTCATTCAATAAGGCAACTCCTTCAAGTGAACAAAGGGAATTTTTTATGAATGTCCCCCTCGTGTTAACTGCATCAGGAGGGACCACAGCATATTATAATCTACAATAGAACAACATTTATCAGGAATGGAACAAGTAAGGCTGCAAACAGACAAGTGTAGCATGGCAAGTACATACCTTTGTAGTTAATCACAGGAGCGCAAGCGCCCTATAGCAGTGACAGCCATTTAAAAGGCAAAAAGGCGCGAAAGGAAAAGACTCTCGCGAGATGCTGAAAACTACAGGAACACACAGCAACACACATGTAGAATTAATGGCCAATTAATAAAATAGGTACCATTCTATCTCCTTGTTGAGGCCATTGGGGAAAACCGTATCCAAAGTAAAGATCCAGCGTTGCTCTTTCCGACCTAGTATCCCGGCAAAGTCTCCCCCCCGCTGGGGACATGAGACCACCTCCAGGACCAGGAAGGAAAGATCACTGATGGAATGGCCAGCCTGAAGCCAATGCAATACGAGGGGCTCATCGATTCTAGAAGATCTAATATTACAGCAGTGCTCAATGATCCTTGTCTTAATCATACGCGAAGTTTTGCCCACGTATAACAAGGACATTTAACCACATAGACCACTCCTCTGGTGGTACAGTCAGTTTTAGAAAAATGTTTGAACACTCGTCCAGTCTTGGGGTGTGTGAATTCTGTAGACGATTCCGTATGCCGGCACATGGAACAGTGACCACAAGGGGAATGCTGACCTCTCATATCCGATCGCGAGTCATTGGATCGACTCGCTGTGTGAACCAGCCGGTCCCGTAAATTTGTCCCTCTTTTGAAAGTGAACCGGAGTGATCCGTGCATAAGTGTATTAAGGGAAAGGGCTGCCCAATGTCTTTTAATCATATTGGCTATAGTCCTACCAACAACAGAGAATGGAAGGATACAATTAAGGGACGTGTCCTCAGAAACCGTGGGTGATATAAAAAGCCATTCCCGGTGCGTGTATAACGCCCTCTTGAACGCCTTTTTAATAACCCGAGCTGGGTAGCCCCTTTCTGCGAACCGAGCGGATAGAATTTGAGCCTGTGAGAGAAAATCAGCCCGATTTGAGCAAAGACGACGGAGTCTTAAAAATTGCCCCGTCGGGATGTTCTCTCGAAGAGCCCGGGGATGACAGCTATTGTAGGCAAGTAACGTATTCCGATCAGTGTCTTTACGATACAATGAAGTCTCAAAATGGTCCCCCATCCAAGAAATGGAAACGTCCAAAAAAGAAACGTGTGTGGGATGGATGTTAAAATTAAATTGAATATGGGGGTTAAGAGAGTTCACCCAGTCAAAAAATACATAAAACTGCATATCAGTGCCCGTCCATATTATAAAGACATCATCTATATAGCGTAGCCATATATGGATGAATGAATACCATTCCGAGGGGTAAATCTGGGATGTTTCATAATCATCCATATATAGGCACGCAAGACTCGGTGCCATCATCGCCCCCATCGCAGTCCCCTTGTTTTGTTGATAGATTTGATCCTGAAATTGAAAAAAATTCTTCGTCAATGCTATCTCCGCAAGTTGCACCAAAAATCGGTAGTAACCCGATAAGGAGCTGGACGGGTGTTCAAAGCCGTCTCAATGACTATAAGAGCCTCAGATTGTGGTATGTTGGAATAGAGTGAAACTACATCAAGGGTAATGAGAAACATGGTGGACTGGGTAATCTCTAGCTGGCCCAAGATGGACATAAAATGAGAGGAGTCCCTCACAAATGACTTAATATGTGATACCAGAGGTTTAAGAAAAACATCCACAAACTGGGACAACGGCTCCAGTAAGGAACCAATGCCAGATACTATCGGGCGGCCCGGAGGATTTGTCAAGGATTTATGAACCTTTGGGAGGGTGTAAAACAGAGGCATGACGGGATGGGACGCCACTAAGAATCTAGCCTCCTTGTTTGTGATGATACGTGCGTCAAGGGCCATTTTTACCAAGGTTTTAATCTCCAGGAGTAAAGTCTCCGTGGGGTCTGAGGATAGTGGAGAATAGAAAGTAGTATCTCCCAATTGTCTCAGGGCCTCAGCTTCATAGTCAGATCTGTTCAACACAACTATGCCACCCCCCTTATCTGCTGGCTTAATCACAATCGAATATCTTTAGGCAGATCCCCAATGGCTCGAGCCTCATCTTTTAGAAGGTTGTACCTAATGTATTGTTTTTGAGAGCAGATCAAATTCACATCTCTACACACAAGGCGCTCAAACGCACCTAAAGATACATCAACCACTCCCGGTGGGGTCCATTTTGATCTTGGGTGTACCACAGAAAAATCAGATGATGGTGGAGAGTCTTCAAAAAATAGATTAAGTTTCAATCTCCGAAGGAATCTGTGCACATGGACCAAAAGGTCAAAATTATCCCCTTTAATAGTGGGGACAAACGAAAGCCCCCTGTGTAGTAATTGTAGTTCCAGCGGAGAGAGCTGACGTGAAGAGAGGTTAAATACAGTTTCCTCCATCATTGCCAAAGATCTGCCTGGGACCGGGGTGGACGAGCCGCACGAGTCTGTGAACTGTTCTGAGAAGGCATCACGCCTCGCGGTCGAAGTTGTCGGGTGTCTGGCTTCGGCTGCGGGTGACCTGAGTCTAAAAAAGTAGCTGCTATAGAGGAATAGCGTGAGGAGGCAGATGATATAGAATTCGAGGAGGAGTCGTCCGGGACATGGGTGCGAGCCGGATGTCCAGGATCTGTGGAGGCAGCAGTGGCACGGCCCCGGCGAGACTGACCCCGAGTACGTTGCGCCCGAGACTCTTCTCCGGATGAATCACCGGAGGACGAGCTGTCTGCAAACGTGACTTTCTTTGCAGGCTTCTGTGCCATCCATCTGTACACGTATCCTGTGCTGTAGTCAGCCGCGTCCTGTTGGAACTTGCTGTATTTGGCTGCTTTCAGATCAGACCTGAATTTCTTCAAGTTCTCCTGGAAGCTCTCTCCGCTGGAACTACAATTACTACACAGGGGGCTTTCGTTTGTCCCCACTATTAGAGGGGATAATTTTGACCTTTTGGTCCATGTGCACAGATTCCTTCGGAGATTGAAACTTAATCTATTTTTTGAAGACTCTCCACCATCATCTGATTTTTCTGTGGTACACCCAAGATCAAAATGGACCCCACCGGGAGTGGTTGATGTATCTTTAGGTGCGTTTGAGCGCCTTGTGTGTAGAGATGTGAATTTGATCTGCTCTCAAAAACAATACATTAGGTACAACCTTCTAAAAGATGAGGCTCGAGCCATTGGGGATCTGTCTAAAGATCATTCGATTGTGATTAAGCCAGCAGATAAGGGGGGTGGCATAGTTGTGTTGAACAGATCTGACTATGAAGCTGAGGCCCTGAGACAATTGGGAGATACTACTTTCTATACTCCACTATCCTCAGACCCCCACGGAGGCTTTACTCCTGGAGATTAAAACCTTGGTAAAAATGGCCCTTGACACACGTATCATCACAAACAAGGAGGCTAGATTCTTAGTGGCGTCCCATCCCGTCATGCCTCTGTTTTACACCCTCCCAAAGGTTCATAAATCCTTGACAAATCCTCCGGGCCGCCCGATAGTATCTGGCATCGGTTCCTTACTGGAGCCGTTGTCCCAGTTTGTGGATGTTTTTCTTAAACCTCTGGTATCACATATTAAGTCATTTGTGAGGGACTCCTCTCATTTTATGTCCATTTTGGGCCAGCTAGAGATTACCCAGTCCACCATGTTTCTCATTACCCTTGATGTAGTTTCACTCTATTCCAACATACCACAATCTGAGGCTCTTATAGTCATTGAGAAGGCTTTGAACACCCATCCAGCTCCTTATCGGGTTACTACCGCTTTTTTGGTGCAACTCGCGGAGATAGCATTGACGAAGAATTTTTTTCAATTTCAGGATCAAATCTATCAACAAAACAAGGGGACTGCGATGGGGGCGACGATGGCACCGAGTCTTGCGTGCCTATATATGGATGATTATGAAACATCCCAGATTTACCCCTCGGAATGGTCTTCATTCATCCATATATGGCTACGCTATATAGATGATGTCTTTATAATATGGACGGGCACTGATATGCAGTTTTATGTATTTTTTGACTGGGTGAACTCTCTTAACCCCCATATTCAATTTAATTTTAACATCCATCCCACACACGTTTCTTTTTTGGACGTTTCCATTTCTTGGATGGGGGACCATTTTGAGACTTCATTGTATCATAAAGACACTGATCGGAATATGTTACTTGCCTACAATAGCTGTCATCCCCGGGCTCTTCTAGAGAACATCCCGACGGGGCAATTTTTAAGACTCCGTCATCTTTGCTCAAATCGGGCTGATTTTCTCTCACAGGCTCAAATTCTATCCGCTCGGTTCGCAGAAAGGGGCTACCCAGCTCGGGTTACTAAAAAGGCGTTCAAGAGGGCGTTATACACGCACCGGGAATGGCTTTTTATATCACCCATGGTTACTGAGGACATGTCCCTTAATTGTATCCTTCCATTCTCTGTTGTTGGTAGGACTATAGCCAATATGATTAAAAGACATTGGGCAGCCCTTTCCCTTAATACACTTATGCACGGATCACTCCGGTTCACTTTCAAAAGAGGGACAAATATACGGGACCGGCTGGTTCACACAGCGAGTCGATCCAATGACTCGCGATCGGATATGAGAGGTCAGCATTCCCCTTGCGGTCACTGTTCCATGTGCAGGCATACGGAATCGTCTACAGAATTCACACACCCCAAGACTGGACGAGTGTTCAAACATTTTTCTAAAACTGACTGTACCACCAGAGGAGTGGTCTATGTGGTTAAATGTCCTTGCCCTTTGTTATACGTGGGCAAAACTTCGCGTATGATTAAGACAAGGATCATTGAGCACTGCTGTAATATTAGATCTTCTAGAATCGATGAGCCCCTCGTATCGCATTGGCTTCAGGCTGGCCATTCCATCAGTGCTCTTTCCTTCCTGGTCCTGGAGGTGGTCTCATGTCCCCGGCGGGGGGGAGACTTTGCCGGGATACTAGGTCGGAAAGAGCAATGCTGGATCTTTACTTTGGATATGGTTTTCCCCAATGGCCTCAACAAGGAGATAGAATGGTACCTATTTTATTAATTGGCCATTAATTCTACATGTGTGTTGCTGTGTGTTCCTGTAGTTTTCAGCATCTCGCGAGAGTCTTTTCCTTTCGCGCCTTTTTGCCTTTTAAATGGCTGTCACTGCTATAGGGCGCTTGCGCTCCTGTGATTAACTACAAAGGTATGTACTTGCCATGCTACACTTGTCTGTTTGCAGCCTTACTTGTTCCATTCCTGATAAATGTTGTTCTATTGTAGATTATAATATGCTGTGGTCCCTCCTGATGCAGTTAACACGAGGGGGACATTCATAAAAAATTCCCTTTGTTCACTTGAAGGAGTTGCCTTATTGAATGAACTATGATTGTTTGGACACATAATAAATACACTTTTGAATCTTGAATGGGACCCTATTTTCCTTCCTGCACCTGTTTATCTGAGTACTTGCTTATGTGCAAGGTTTGCTTCTGCTGACTTTTGGAGATTTCAATTACCCCAATATTGACTGGGTAAATGTATCATCGGGACACGCTAGAGAGATAAAGTTCTTGGGTGGAATTAATGACAGTTTTATGGAGCAATTGGTTCAGGAGCCGACGCGAGAGGGAGCAATTTTAGACCTAACTCTCAGTGGAGCACAGGATTTGGTAACGGTAGTGGGGCCGCTTGGCAATAGTGATCATAATATGATCAAATTTGAATTAATGACTGGAAGGAGGACAGTAAGCAAATCCATAGCTCTCCTGTTAAACTTTAAAAAAGGGAATCTTTGATAAAATGAGAAAAATAGTTAGAAAAAAACTGAAAGGAGCAGCTACAAAGATAAAAAGTGTGCAAGAGGCGTGGTCATTATTAAAAAATACCATCCTAGAAGCACAGTCCTGATGTATTCCATATATTAAGAAAGGTGGAAAGAAGGCAAAACGATTACCGGCATGGTTAAAAGGTGAGGTGACAGAAGCTATTTTAGCCAAAACATCTTCATTCAAAAATTAGAAGAAGGATCCAACAGAAGAAAATAGGATACTGCATAAGTGTTGGCAAGTTAAATGTAGGACATTGATAAGACAGGCTAAGAGAGAATCTTAAACAACAAAGAACTAAAGTTAAATAACACCAAACTTTTAGCAGAGTTAGAAAAACTAGACATGACTTATAACACTCACCAAATAGTATTTATTATGATATAATATCCCAGTTTTAACCTCCTTTTTCTCAGTTACATGTAAGGGCCCTACCCAAAAGTTAACCTGTTTTTCAATGTTATATGTAAGGGTTCTGCCCATTTGTTCCTTTTTAACTGTAAACCGATGCGATGTGTAAACGGTCATCGGTATAAAAGAAACTTTAAATAAATAAATAAAAATAAATATAATGTTACAGTATTTTTGATGGCACCTGTTCAAGAGTTAGAATTCTAGACACTTTATTCAACACAGTTTTTCTGCCTTATTGTGAACCATTGTGATGGCACCCTCTTAACGACGGTATAGAAAAGATTTTAAATAAATAAATAAATAAATAAATAAATGAATAAAAGAAGTTGGCTGTAGAGGCAAAAACTCACAGTAAAACTTTTTAAAATATATCTGAAGCAGAAAGCCTGTGAGGGAGTCAGTTGGACCATTAGATGATTGAGGGGTTAAAGGGGCACTTAGAGAAGATAAGGCCATCACAGAAAGATTAAATGATTTCTTTGCTTTGGTGTTTACTGAAGAGGATATTGGAGAGGTACCCGTACTGCAGAAGGTTTTCATGGGTAAAAATTCAGATGGACTGAACCAAACACGGTGAACCTAGAAGATGTGGTAGGCCTGATTGACAACCTGAAGAGTAGTAAATCACCTGGACTGGATGGTATACACCCCAGGTTTCTGAAGAAACTAAAAAATGAAATTTCAGACCTATTAGTAAAAATTTGTAACCTATCATTAAAATCATCCATTGTACCTGAAGACTGGAGGATAGCTAATGTAACCTCAATATATAAAAAGGGCTCCAGGGTCAATCCGGGAAGCTACAGACCGGTTAGCCTGACTTCAGTGCCAGGAAAAATAGTGGAAAGTGTTCTAAATATCAAAATCACAGAACATATAGAAAGACATGGTTTAATGGAACAAAGTCAGCATGGCTTTACCCAAGGCAAGTCTTGCCTCACAAATCTGCTTTACGTTTTTGAAGGAGTTAATAAACATGTAGATAAAAGTGAACTGGTATATGTAGTGTATTTGGATTTTCAGAAGGCGTTTGACAAAGTTCCTTGTGGGAGGCTTCTAGGAAAGGTAAAAAGTCATGGGATAGGTGGCAATGTCCTTTCCTGGATTACAAATTGGCTAAAATGATGGCTCTACCGAATGACGGTATATAAAACTCAACAAATAAATAAATAAAAGACAGGAAACAGAGAGTAGGATTAAATGGACAATTTTCTCAGTGGAAGGGAGTGGGCAGTGGAGTGCCTCAGGGATCTATATTGGGACCCATACTTTTCAATATATTTATAAATGATCTGGAAAGAAACACGACGAGTGAGGTAATCACATTTGCAGATGATACAAAATTCTTCAGAGTAGTTAAATCACAAGCAGATTGTGATAAATTGCAGGAAGACCTTGTGAGACTGGAAAATTGGGCATCAAAATGGAAGATGAAATTTAATGTGGATAAGTGCAAGGTGATGTATATAGGGAAAAATAACCCATGCTATAGTTACACAGTGTTAGGTTCCATATTAAGAGCTAGCACCCAAGAAAGAGATCTAGGCATCATAGTGAATAACACATTGAAATCGTCAGTTCAGTGTGCTGCGGCAGTCAAAAAAGCGAACAGAATATTGGGAATTATTAGAAAGGGAATGGTGAATAAAATGGAAAATGTTATGATGCCTCCATGGCGAGACCTAACCATGAATACTATGTACAGTTCTGGTCGCCGTATCTCAAAAAAGATACAGTTGTGATGGAGAAGGTACAGAGAAGGGCGACCAAAATGATAAAGGGAATGGAACAGCTCCCTTATGAGGAAAAGCTAAAGAGGTTAGGACTTTTCAGCTTGGAGAAGTGATGGATGAGGGGGGATATGATAGAGGTGTTTAAAATCATGAATTTAAAACTAATCTGAGAAAGTTCTTTTTCACTCAACGCACAACTAAACTCTGGAGTTTGTTGCCAGAGGATGTGGATAATGCAGTTAGTATAGCTGGGTTTAAAAAAGGTTTGGATAAGTTCTTGGAAGAGAATTTCTGCTGTTAATCAAGTTGACTTAGAAAATAGCCACTGCTATTACTAGCAACAGTATCATGGGATAGACTTAGTTTTTGGATACTTGACAGGTTCTTATGGCCTGGATTGGTCACTGTTGGAAATGCTGGGCTTGATGGACCCTTGGTCTGACCCAGTATGGCATGTTCTTATGTTCTCCACGGTCACAAGAATACTATGCTCTGATTTTGTAGAAAGTACAATTTTTTTATTGAGCTGCTGGATGCCAGTTCTCTGACAAACTGACCAACCAGTATCTTATCTGTGTACATGAATTGATCCTTCTTTTATAGGTAAAATACAATGCAGTACTAATGCCAGGATTCATCATTCTTCATTGAATGATAAATCCTGCGAAAACGGGGGGCGAAGGTGGAGTTGGGCCTGCGAAAGCCCGCAGCATTTACACCATGGTGGTGTGCCGGCTGCCGGCTTTCACACCGAATAGCACCACTGTGAAAGTGGTGCTATTCAGCGCGCTACTGCTGACGATAATGTTAGTAACATTATCTCCAGCAGCGAAGACACTGCCGACTCCGCCCCCTCCCCACCCCGACTCCTCCCCTTCCTCTAATTTGCATGATATCACCCTTTTTGCATGTGATAGAGGCTTATTGCACTCGGTACGGCTGTATCGTGTGCGATAAGCTTTTGATAAATGACCCCCTAAGTAAGAAATTCTTATGTGGCAAGACCACCTGGAGTATCATTAACATAGGTTGTCATATCAACAGCATGATAAAGTATCCCTACATTACCCTGACCCATTCTCCAAGTTGGGGCCCATTTACCATCATGCTATAGATAATCCTATGTTCTGTTAAAATCTTGCTGCTCAGGGCAATCTTTATATCTTAGGCTATGTTTATAGTTGCCTCTGTAATCGACATTCTAGCCTGAGGTTCTGACCGTTGCCTTCTGCTCTTGTGACCCTATAGTTTGGAATCACAAATTCTCACCAGCTTCAAATACTGTCCAGATGTCCTTGGAATTTCTCCAGGTCAAGCTCAGTAGGGTATTTAAAGTTCACATAGCAAGAAATGCTAAGATAGCAGAGGATTCTGGGTCAGTTGCCATCTCCATGTTGGTCTCAAGCTCAGGCACACCTATCACTACCCTAACCTCCCTTCCACTTCCACTCTCCTCCCCACCCTCTAATACTCTCTATTTGTTTTGTTACTTTTTATTCCACAAGTAACTTCAGGGCCCGACCTGAAGTAACTTGCACGTGCCAGTAGCAGGCCGGCATGCAAGGCTCCAGGACAGCGAGGAATGGTGCTGTCCTGGCCCACCATGCTCTTCCCCCTGGACAGCCCATCCCCACCCCCCGGCCCATCCATTTGTCAGGGTCCAGCACTTATGAGCATATGGCCACTTACGTGCGTAGTGGGTACTTTTTAAAATGCGTGTAGTGTATACAGGGCCCGGCCATGCGCATAAGTGGCCATTTCTATGCTCGTGGCCGATTTTAAAATCCAGCCATAAATGCACAGTAAAAACCATCAATCTTCTTCTTCCTGTCAATCCTTACCTCATTTCAGTAGTCTCCCAAAAAATAGTAACACAGTAGATGATGGAAGATAAACATAAATTGGACCATTCATTGTGCTTGGTTAATCTGGTCAACAGTGATAATGAGACATCACTGTACCCACCATATAAATCTGATCACTTGAAGGATACTGTCCCTTATCTAAGTCAGTTTTATTACATAAGAAATTGCCATGCTGGGTCAGACCAAGGGTCCATCAAGCCCAGCAATCTTTTTCCAACAGAGGCCAAACCAGACCACAAGAACCTGCCAATTACTCAAACACTAAGAAGATCCCATACTACTGATGCAATTAATAGCAGTGGCTATTTCCTAAGTAAACTTAATAGCCATTAATGGACTTCTCCTCCAAGAACTTATCCAAACCTTTTTTTAACCCAGCTACACTAACTGCAATAACTACATCCTCTGGCAACAAATTCCAGAGCTTTACTGTGCGTTGAGTAAAAAAGAATTTTCTCCGATTAGTCTTAAATGTGCTACTTGCTAACTTCATGGAATGCCCCTAGTCCTTCTATTATTCGAAACTGTAAATAACTGATTCACATCTACTCATTCAAGACCACTCATGATCTTAAAGACCTCTATCATATCCCTCCTCAGTCGTCTCTTCTCCAAGCTGAACAGCCCTAACCTCTTCAGCCTTTCCTCATAGGGGAGATGTTACATCTCCTTTATCATATTGGTTGCCCTTCTCTGTACCTTCGCCATCACAACTTTATCTTTTTTGAGATGCAGGGACCAGAATTGTACACAGTATTCAAGGTGCGGTCTCACCATGGAGTAATACAGAGGCATTATGACATTTTCCGTTTTATTAACCATTCCCTTCCTAATAATTCCTAACATTCTGTTTTTCTTTTTTGACTGCTGTAGCACACTGAGCCGATGATTTTAAAGTATTATCCACTATGATTATCATCCCCTGCCCTATTAACCGCTACCTGTTAATGTTATTATTGTAAAGCTTGTTCCTAAGTTATTATTATTTTAATTATTATTGTAAAGCTTGTTGCTAAGTTATGTTACATTGTGAACCGAGGTGATGTTTTGCAAACGTGCCTCGGTATATAAGAAACCATTAAATAAATAAAATAATAAATAATGATGCCTAGATCTTTTTCCTGGGTGGTAGATTCCTATTATGGAACCTAACATCGTGTAACTACAGTAAGGGTTATTTTTCCCTATATTCAACACCTTGCACTTGTCCACATTACATTTCATCTGCCAATTGGATGTCCAATCTTCCAGTCTTGCAAGGTCCTCCTGTAATATATCACAATCCGCTTGTGATTTAACTACTCTGAATAATTTTGTATCATCCACAAATTTGATAACCTCACTCATCGTATTCCTTTCCAGATCATTTATATATATATTGAAAAGCACTGGTCCAAGTACAGATCCCTGAAGCACTCCACTGTTTACCCTTTTTCACTGAGAAAATTTACCATTTAATCCTACTCTCTCTTTCCTGTCTTTTAACCAGTTTGTAATCCACGAAAGGACATCGCCTCCTATCCCATGACTTTTTAGTTTTCTTAGAAGCCTCTCATAAGGGACTTTGTCAAACGCCTTCGGAAAATCCAAATACACTACATCTACCAGTTCACCTTTATCCACATGTTTATTAACCGCTTCAAAAAAATGAAGCAGATTTGTTTGAGTAAATACATATTGACTGCGTTCCATTAAACCATGTCTTTCTATATGCTCTACGATTTTTATCTTGAGAATAGTTTCCACTATTTTTCCCGGCATTGAAGTCAGGGTCACTGGTCTATAGTTACTCGGATTACCCCTGGAGCCTTTTTTAAATATTGGGGTTACATTGGCCACCCTCTAGTCTTCAGGTACAATGGATGATTTTAATGATAGGTTACAAATTTTTACTAATAGATCAGAAATTTCATTTTTGAGTTCCTTCAGAACCCTAGGATGCATACCATCCGGTCCAGGTGATTTTCTACTCTTTAGTTTGTCAATCTGGCCTACTACATCTTCCAGGTTCACAGTGATTTTGTTCAGTTCGTCTGACTCATCACCCCTGAAAACCATCTCCGGACCTGGGATCTCCCCAAAATACTCATTAGTAAACACGGAAGCAAAGAATTCATTTAGTCTTTCTGCAATGTCCTTATCTTCCCTAAGATCCCCTTTAACCCCTCGGTCATCTAATGGTCCAAGCGACTCCCTCAAGGGTTTCTTGCTTCGGATATATTTTAAAAACTTTTTATTATGAGTTTTTGCCTCTATGGCCAACTTGATTTCAAATTCTCTCTTCACCTGTCTTATCAATGTTTTACACTTAACTTGAGAATGCTTATGTTTTATCCTTTTTTCTTCAGATGGATCCTTCTTCCAATTTTTAAGGATTTTTTTTTTGGCAAAATAGCCTCTTTTACCTCACCTTTTAGCCATGATGGTAATCGTTTTGCCTTCCTTCCACCTTTCTTAATGTGTGGAATACATATGGACTGTGCCTCTAGGATTGTATTTTTAAACAATGTCCATGCCTGTTAAATACTTTTAATCTTTGCAGCTGCACCTTTCATTTTTTTTCTAACTATTTTCCTCATTTTATCAAAGTTTCCCTTTTGAAAGTTTAGTGTTAGAGCTGTAGATTTACTTATTGTCCCCCTTCCAGTTATTAGTTTAAATTTGATCATGTTATGATCACTGTTGCCAAGTGGCCCCACCACCGTTACCTCTCTCACCAAATCCTGCGTTCCACTAAGAATTAAACCTAAAATAGCTCCCTCTCTTGTTGGTTCCTGAACCAATTGCTCCATGAAGCAGTTATTTATTGCATCCAGGGACTTTATGTCTCTAGCAAGTCCTGATGTTACATTTACGTAGTCAATATTGGGGTAATTGAAATCTCCCAGTATTATTGCACTGCCAAATTGGTTTGCTTCCTGATTTCTCTTAGCATTTCATCATCTGTCTGACCATTTTGTCCAGGTGGACGTTAGTATACTCCTATCACTATGCTCTTGGCCAACACACATGGGATTTCTACCCATATAGATTCTACTGAGCATTTAGTCTCTTGTATGATCTTTATCCTGTTGGACTCTATACCTTCTTAGACATAAAGTGCCACACCCCCACCAAGTTGATCCTCCCTATCATTGCGATATAATTTGTACCCTGATATAGCAGTGTCCCATTGGTTATCCTCCTTCCACCAAGTCTCTGTAATGCCAATTATGTCAATCTCATCATTTGCTACTATACACTCTCCCATCTTACTTCTTAGACTTCTGGCATTGGCATACAGACATTTCAAAGTGTGTTTTTTGTTTGTATTAACAACCTGCTTTTCAGTTGTTAGGGATAATTTGGAAATCATTAGCTTCAGTGATTTTTTTACATATAGGCACATGGACTATGTTTGCTTTTAATGGAACCTCTCTGTTGGTATGCCCTAACTCTCCTGTTTCATTAGTATCCTTCAAGGATACATTTCTCTGAACCATGCACTGCTGAATGACTGTTGGATTTCCCCCTTGTTCTAGTTTAAAAGCTGCTTTATCACCTTTTTGAAAGTTAGTGCCAGCAGCTTGGTTCCACTCTGGTTAAGGTGGAGCCCATCCTTTCAGAAAAGTCTCCCCCTTCCCCAAAAGGTTCCCCAGTTCCTTACAAAACTGAATCCCTCTTCCTTGCACCATTGTCTCATACACGCATTGAAACTCTTGAGCTCTGCTTGCCTCTGGGGACCTGCACATGGAACAACAAGCATTTCAGAGAATGCTACCCTGGAGGTTCTGGATTTCAGCTTCCTACCTAAAATCCTAAATTTGGCTTCCAGAAACTCTCTCCCACATTTTCCTATGTTGTTGGTGCCCACATTTAACATGACAGCCGGCTCCTCCCCAGCACTGTCTATAATCCTATCTAGGTGACACGTGAGGTCTGCCACCTTCGCACCAGGTAGGCAAATTACCAAGCAATCCTCATGCCTATCAGCCACCCAGCTGTCTACATTCCTAATAATTGAATCACCAACCATGATGGTCGGCCTAACCCTTCCCATTGCTTTTCTACCATCCTAGATAAATTAATATACAAGTTTGCATTCTTAATTTGATGCCCATTCCACAGTGTCCTACCACTGAGCCTTGTAGCAATCTAAAGAGCTACCAAAACTAGTGAAACTGCTATGCCCAAACTATGGAAGATGGTCCTGAGATATTTGGCTTCCTTGGTCCTGTGACCTTGCTGGATGTTACCTGACCACCACCTGGTTGGATTCTGGAGAGCTCTACCCTGCTGGGTCCAAGGACACCATGTGGAGTCCATCCTTTGTTTTTTCATTAGCATCTTTTTCTTTGCTCTGCTCTCAAGATAATGAATGGTGGCTTGCTTACAATACAGCAACTTCCCAACCCTGTTCTTACTGCTACTCTCTTTTTCTATCCCACGCATTCATGAATTCAGTCAAAGTTCTATTTTCCCTACCTCTGCTGGTGGCTTATTCCAGACATCTTCCATGTCTCCATAAAAAAATTAATCTCTCATTTTTCCTCTGAATCTTCCTTCCTCCAGCTTCATTTCATGACTCCTTGTCCTATTGTAATAGGGTTCCCCTAAATAAATAAAATAATAAAATTGAAGTAAAAAAAAATGTCCTGTGAGAGAAGAAACCATGGTGAGAAATTTGGGCGAGAATGCTAGGTGGGGGTAGGACAGTGAGAGGAGGCCTGCAATAGCCTAAGAACCCTGACCCATCTACTGTTAGAATTGTCAGAAAATAGTTTTTAAAAGAGGAATGTTAGCACCCTTTTAAGACTTTTACTGGTATAACTGGTATGATTTACATCGGATGTAAGAATGTCGGTATATAAAAATTAAAAATAAATAAATAAAAATAAATAAGTAAAAATAGAAATTCAAGTTAAATACTTTTCCTGATAGGAATAATGCTTTTTGAAGCCACAATAATTTGAAAGGAAATGTCATTGAAACCAGGGGAATAATGAAGCCGTATCCAGGTGTTGCAGCATAACGGCTTCACTAGCAAATGGTGTAGTGGCAGGTGTAGCATCACTAGCTGATGCTTAATAACAGAATGGCAAGAAACACAAGGAAAATTTAGACCCCTGACATCATCAGAGTAAGGATATAGAGAAACGAGAAAATCTATGGTCAGATTAGAATCTGAGAGTGAGCTGAGTTGAAGTGACAAGGAGATGGAACGCTACACTAGTACTCCTCTCTGATAGTGGAAAAAACTGTCTCAAAACACTTTAAAACCTGTCAGGAACAATAGTACACACTCTGAAATGAATGGAGGTGTGATTGAATGTTGATTAGTTATGTTAAAAAAAACGAGCAACTGCTAATAAGCCATGCCAATTGACCTCCTAAGCCAATCAGTGTTCACTTCCCTGTTAAGCCCCACCCTTTTCTCTGCCCTAACCCTGCACTTGTGCAGTAAAGCCACCCACTGACCCCCCTCTCAGCCAATCAGCATTCCCTTCTAGGTTTAGCCACACCTATTTATCTACCCAACTTTGCTAATTTGTAGATACCCATCATAGCACCACTCACACCACACCCCTTTTTATTCCCTTTTTGATGATGCTACTTCTGGTCATGCTCCCTGTCTGGCCCTTGTAGATGATACAAACTGGATCTGGGAATATGTTTTTCAAGATGGCACTGGGTGAGTATAGACAGGAAATAATGCACCTCCAAGATGGCAGCTGTTGTGGAGGGGCCAGAAATGACATCATGGCCGCACTTACTCAGTAAAACCAAAACAAAGTGAGTTTGAATTGTTATGCTGTGAACCATGCTCTAGACAGCCATCTTGGAATGACATCATCCCTGCACATGCTCAGACCTTTTTTTTTTTAACAAAGAAAGAGCAAGGTAGGCTGTCATGTCAGATGGAATGAGCATGCTCAGAAAGCAGCCATGGGATTTGAAAGGGTAGTCAATATCAGCCATTAAAATCCTTCTGTTTTCTGTCATTAAAAGAAAACAATAGGGTTTTCTTTTTGCCATAAGCCATACATTTTTGTGCCAGTGTTTTCTTTTTGTTCTTACTAATGTCCACTCCTTCCTCTGAACTCAGGCTGCTTGAGAAAAGAGATAAAACCTTTTTTTTTTTAAACTAAAGCTTTTGTCTCCAGTTGTAATTTCATCTCAGAAGAGAATTTCTCTAGCAAAGAGAAAAGCAACTACTCCCACCCACTCCAACCTTTACCCCTCTTCCCCTGTACTAGCTGCACTTAGCACAGATAGCAGTGAGAAAGGGAAATGCATTTTATTGCTCTCCCTTTTCTACTTTTAAAATGTTCAAAATGTATGATACTAAAAAATGAGTAGAAGCTGGACCATATTTTTTTTTTTTTTGTAAAAAGCAAGCCATGAAAGAGCCTGTTTTATTTGTAAAAAGCAAACAAAGAAGCTGTTTTATCAGGAAGTCATAAATTAATTTAGAGGTATATTTTAAAAGTGCTGCATGAGCAAAAACAGCCACATACATGCATAAGTGGGCCGGGCGGGAGCTATGTGAAATGTTGCGTTTTCCGGCCACAGCTCTACTCA
Source organism: Rhinatrema bivittatum (assembly GCF_901001135.1). NCBI lineage: Eukaryota > Metazoa > Chordata > Amphibia > Gymnophiona > Rhinatrematidae > Rhinatrema > Rhinatrema bivittatum. Next base: position 13,682,929 of record NC_042633.1, read on the forward strand.
CCCCCAACCTGGCTCTTCCTCTTTGGCAGCGGTAGGCAGTTGCCTACACGCTCGCACTCCTGCTATGATCCCAGGTTCCTCTGGTAGCTCTGTGGCCTCCTCCGGTCCCAGTTAGCTCTCCCCATGTGCGTCAAGGGGAGACGCCGCCATTACCTAGCTCCAGTCTGTTTGCCTTAGGTGCGTGTTCGCGCATCTTCCATGACTTTAAAGGGGCCGTGGTGGGAAACCTTCCCGCGGCCCGGGATGATGACGTCGCCGGGCTTTGTCACTTAAGGCAGCCTCCGCCATCCGGTCTTTGCCTTGGCAACAGGTCTCCACACTTCCAGTATTGTGCATAGTTGCTGCTTGTTCGTGTTCCTGTTCCTGTACCTGACCTAGTTCCAGTCCTGTGTTTCTGTTCCAGTCTTTGTGCTTCAGTTCCAGCTTACTGTTTCCTGATTACTCTTTGGACAGATTCCTTAGTTTGACCCTCGCTTGTTCCTGACCACGCTTTGGACGGATTTTCTGCCTTTGACCCCCATTTGTCCCTGACCACACTTTGGATGGATTCCCTGACTCTGACCCTTGCTTGGACCTGACCTTGTCTCTAGCCACCTGCCCTGACTTCAGCTTGTTCCTGACCTTGTCTCCAGTTGCCTGCCCTGGCTCAAGCTTGAACCTGACTTTGCCTCCAGATGACTACTTGGACTTGGCCTGTCTTCGGCTTTTGTCTATTTATGACCAGCCGGCCCTGGTACCCAAGGGCTCAACCTGTAAGGGAATGAGGGCTGGTATTGGCGAAGCTCCAGTCACCCTCCACTTCCTATTCTGCTCCACCTGCCAATGATGAGGATCCATGGGGGCTTCCCAATGAGTAGCGCCAACTCTACCTCGGGCTAAGGGTCCACCTCCACAACTCGAAATGGAAGATAGAAAATGGATGTTCCAGCACTGGTGTACATAACCCCTAATTTTCCACAGCCAGTGTGTGTATATTATGCATCTAATTTTGCTACAACTCTTCAGTTGGTGTTGGGGTTTAGTGAACATGGGGGGGGGGGGATGGAGAGAGAGTCTATAAAGTTCAGTCTGATACTCTATATATGGACTATTGTAAGGGGGCACTTGGATTTGAGTGAATTTTTGGGAGGTGGATTGGGGTTAGAAGGGGTGTTTTTACAGATCAGTCAGAGGTATTCATTGTAAAATTGACATCATTTAGGAATTTTAGACCTTATAAGTGATGAAAAGGAATTGATTTGTACAATGCTGCTAGCAGAGGCTACGGTGCACAAATCAGCTCCTCTTGTTAGAATTTTCATCGCTTATAAGAGTCTAAAAATCTTCAATGATGCCATCTTTAGAAGTGACTAAGCATCAGCAGGCACGATATAGAAATTCAAATGAATAAAGCAAGCATTGCCAATGACCTCCAAGATGCTGTGCTTCTAAGCAAAGGAAAAGGAAGTGAGTTGATGGCTACAGGTTCATCAGAGAAAGACTGTTTACTGTTTTCAGACTTTAACTGATTCAGTTTTACAGATGGTGTCAAATGTTTCTGATATTTCACGTGTAGATCCCAAGCCAGAAAAATATGTTGAGTTTGTAAACAGGTGGCGCAGACCAAGAGTAATGTTCAACGGTGTTTTCTATTCAGACAAATTTCATGTTATTAATATGGAAATTATCAGCTCATTCAGGGAAATGCAGGAGGCCATACATTTGGGAATTCAAAAAGCTACAGACAAGATAAACAATAGAGCAGAGCCCAGTGATTACCTACAAGTATGCTTTGATCCAGGCAGCAATCACTGACCCCTGTATTCTAGAAGGCGGCATCCTGATGAGCTGGATGAGGATGCTTTCTGGGAATGGGAAAGCTGTTGCATGTCCCGGCCATGTTGGTGCCATGGCCAGTGCTGCTCACCTTGGGTCACCCTAGGCGGCTCCCGGTCCGTCCTTCCTTGTCGCGGTTGCCTCCTCCCGGTGTCCCCAGCGTCTCCACCAGCCGTCTTCGGCTTCCTCCTCCATGCAGGCCTCTCAAAGGAGCTCCCACAGGGGCTCCGCATCCTCAGCATCCTCGGTCACGCCCCTAGGTGGGCGTGCAGCCAACACCCCACCCTTTAAAGGACCCAGAGCGGAAACCTCTACCCGGACGCCTCCTGATGACGTCACTTAGCACTAGTATTTAAAGCGAGACTTGTTCCCCAGTTCCTCGCCTTGGCAGACAGGCTGTCTCCTTAGAGAGAAGCTAGTTGCCGTCCTGTGTTCCTGCGTTCCTTGTTCCTTGCCTGTTCCAGTGTTCCTGCGTTCCTGTTCCAGTACTTGTTCCTGCGTTCCTTTGTTCCTGTGTCTTCCAGTGTTCCTGCGTTTCTGTGTTCCCGTGGTCCTTCCTGTGCTCCAGTGTCTGTTCCTGTTCCTATCCGCTTCCAGGTTCCTATCCGCTTCCAGGTTGTACCTTTTGAACTGATACTTGGTATTGACCTCGGCTAGCCTCTGACCATGCTTGGACTGACTCACGGAATTGACCTCTGCTTGCCTCTGACCATGTTTGGATCGCTGCCTGGAACTGACCTCTGCTTGCCTCTGACCACGTTTGGACCGCTGCCTGAAACTGACTTCTGCTTACTACTGACCACGCTCGGACTGATACCCGGAACTGACCTTTGCTTTGGCTGACCACCCTCAGATGGATACCCTCTCTTTGACCCTTGCGCTCCACATGGACACTCTCGTTGCTTCTCCCGTGACCAACAGGCATGCCTGTTCAGACGCTGCCTGTGGCCTTCTACCAGCTAGACCAATAGGCGCTGCCTATCCTGATCCGAGGACCTTCAGTTCCTGCTTCGTTCCAGTGGTCTCCAGTACCCTCTTTTCCGGTCTAGCTCATCTATTTTCCAATAGCCATGCACCCTTGCTCTTGGTGGGCACACTTCTCTGTTACCTCTCCAGGAGATCCTCAGAGGCCCACCTTAGCCTAGGCAGTCCAGGAATCCAAGGGCTCAACCCAAGGAGCCCCCGGACTGTTATTGGTGAAGATCTAGCTAGCCTCTATCTCCTTGTGTGCTCTGCCTCCTGGTGGCAGGTGCCCTCTGGGAACCCTCAGAGGGCCGTACCAATCCTGCGCCAGGACAAGGGTCCACCTCCAGCGCAACAGATTGCCAAGGTCATAGACTCGGCGGAGTCCTCCTCTTTACTGGCCATTCCAGGCCTGGCTACATGTGTCTGGGAGCAGCAGCCATTCATTGAGGCATTGGCCACCTCAGTAGAGAGACTACGGTCAGAATTCAAGGAGTCCACCCTGGCCAACTCAGGGACTATCGCCAACAATGCTTCCTCTGTCTCGACGCCCTCACAGAAACTGTTGGCTCTCCCAGCTCCTTCCCGTTTCAATGGGGGTTTTATCAACCAATGTTACATGCAGTTTGCACTCCAGCCTTCTTTGTTCCCAGATCAAGTGACGAAGATCACTTTTATCCTGTCTCGTTTGGAAGGGAAGGCCCTGGCATGGGCTTCTCCACTTTGGGAGCATTCTGACTCTGTACTCCAGCAGCTCCCTCAGTTCATTTCCACTTTCTGATGCACCTTCGATGACCCAGGCTGACAGGCGGTCGCCAGCCACCATCTCCTCCACCTTCGACAGGGATCCCATTCCCTCTCACAATACACCGTGGAGTTCCGTAACCTGGCTTCGGAATTGATATGGGAGGAAGACTGCCTGTGGGCACTCTACCTCGAGGGATTGTCATCCGCCCTGAAAGACGAATTGGCAGCCCTAGAGATTCTCACGTCATTGGAGGACCTCATCACTTTAGTTGGGCGGATTGACCACCAGCTCCAAGAACTGCACAGGGAAGTAATACCCAGCCGATGAGTGGCCCTGGAACCACCTCGATCTGCTAGCCCCAGATCAAGGGCACCATCAGCGGCTTCCCCGCCAAAGGAAGAACCAATGTAAATAAACCATTGTCGTCTTACTCCCGAGGAACACATCCGAAGATGGAAATCCAGTCTCTGTCTCTACTGTGGAGGTCCTGGTCACCTTATCCAGACTTGTCCGGTGTGTCCGGGAAACTCCAAAGCCTAAGTCCTGTGGGGGTCCCGAGCTTGGGCACTATTTACCGGCCCTCAACTTCTGCTACCAGTCTCCCTCCTCAGGGAGGCTCACTCCTTCTCCACCACTGCCCTCGTGGATACTGGGGCTGGTGGGAATTTCATTCTTGAAGAACTGGTTACTCTACTTCAAGTTCCGACTCAGCCTCTTGAAGTGCCTTTGCGTATTGCCTCCATCCATGGAGAACCTTTACCTGATCACATCACTCATTGCACTCTACCCATCAGACTGACCATTGGGACTCCCCACGAGGAACAGATAACCCTCGTGATCCTCAAGCGGTCAGTAAACCCTATTGACCTCGGTCTACCATGGCTGCAATTGCATTCCTCGCATTTCGATTGGGAGTCGCTTCAACTTACCCAGTGGAGGCCTCGATGCCAAACCCACTGCTTATGGTGGGTGTCCCCATCCGTTCCAGTGCTAACATCCACACCCCTTCCTGGGCTACTTACACCCTATGCCGATTACCAGGACGTCTTCTCCAAACTACAGGATGACATCTTACCCCCTCTCCGGAAGTTCAACTGCCCAATCAAACTACTACTGGGCAGTACAACTCCCAAGGGCAGAACCTACCCGCTCTCACTGTTATTATTTGTGATAGTTGTGGGTGGATAATTGGGCCAGTGGCAGATGACCACGCCCACAAGGAAAGATCCCGAGAGGGGCCACCGGTCAGGCTTAGAGTTAGGAGACAGACACACACAAGTTCTTTTATTAAACTGTTTTAGAGAACCACCAGAGGTGGCAGTAGTGAGCTGGAAGAGTCCGGCTGGGCTGTAGTCCCTCCGGCACTGGAACAGTGATACCAGTATGTCTGAGCTGTACAGAAACTGAGACAGTGAGTAGGCAGAGTATGCAGAGTTCAGGAACAGAACCTTGATGGTGTCACTCACACAACAGTCTCTTAGAACAGCCCAGGAGCTGGAATGAAGTAGGCCCTCGAGGAGCGAGTAACTGGTTCCAGGGAAAGCTCTGAGAGAGAGATGGTAACTCACTGGTGTTGTAGGCAGTGGTGACTTCCTGGCAGAAGTTATATTCGGTAGCAGGTCCAGGAACGTGGGCCCTCGAGGAGCGAGTACTGGTTCCAGACTGCGACCTGAAAAGCAAGAGAGAGAGCGAGGCCCCCGAGGAGCGGGTATCCCTGGTAAAGACCGAGGAGGCAGAGTAGCAAGGTAAGCGGAGAGCGAATCCCATCCGCAGTGATACCTGGAGGCAGCTAGGTATGAACCCCTTTGCTAACTCGATTAGCTAGCAAAACAAGAGACCTTAAATATCTGGTGATGATGATGTCATTTCAGGGGGACGCCCCTTAGGTTCGCACCACAGCTGGTACTTGGGGCCGCGCCACACGCGCGCGTGCGCGCCCTTAGGTCTCAGGAGAACATGGTGGAAGGCAGCGTCTAGTCGGTCCGGGAACGCCAGAGGAGGTTGGCAAGATGATGCCGTGGCAGCCAAACTTCCATCAACCAAAGAGGGAGTCGCCAAAGAGGTAAGGTGGGCGGAGTGGAGATGTCGGGCAGTGACGGTCACAACACTCACTTCCTGAGACCCAAGCTATGTCTGCATATATTAAAGAAAACCTAACCAAAGGTTTCATTAGACCCTCGACATCCCCGGCGGGTTTTGGGTTCTTTTTTGTGAAGAAAAAGGATGGTACTTTAAGGCCGTGTATCGACTACCGAGGCCTGAACGCCGTGACCCGTAAGGATCGGAACCCGCTCCCGCTCATCAGCGAGCTGTTTGATTGGCTCCAGGGGGCTCGAATATTTACCAAGTTGGACCTACGTGGGGCCTATAACCTGGTCCGCATACAACCTGAGGATATATGGAAAACCATGTTTAATACGCGGGATGGACACTATGAGTATGTAGTAATGCTCTTTGGGCTATGCAACGCCACTGCCATCTTCCAGAGAATGATGAATGAAATCTTCCGAGACCTTCTATACTCCTTCGTCGTAGTCTATTTGGATGACATCCCAATTACTCGGCCTGGCACTATTCTCTCTGACTTTATTCAATGCACAATCCATTTCCAAGAAAACGCACATTCTCAACGACCTCCTCTCCGAAACTAAACCAGACATCTGTGCTATCACAGAAACCTGGTTAAAAACCACAGACACAGTACTAATAAATCAGCTCCCCACCCAGGCCTACGACCTCCTCTCTATTCCCAGGCACAGAAGTGCTGAGGGATCCTTTAATAGCTAAGAACTGGAAGGTTCCTAAGGTGTCCAGTTAAAACCAGATTGGGTGTGGCAAACTCAAAGAAGCTAGTGAACTGGCTGAGCATTGCAGACTGCTTGTGGCAGCCCCAGAGAGGATTCTTCTGTTTCCTGTGCAGATAAGGCTGTCTTAATTGGAATTACTATATAGTAGAGAATCTGTGCATAATAGATCTCTGTGTTTCTAATATTCCTCTACTAGTGCTTTGAATCTTAGCCTCTGAACTCTGTGTAATAGGAAAGTATCTCAATTTCCCTTCTTTCAAGCGCTCTGACTCTTAATTTCTGTGGTGCTCTTCTGGGGGAAAAAAAAAGAAAAAACCAAAAAAAAACCTGCTGGTTTTCTTTCACTATTCCTTCTAATCATTGCTCTGTGCTCCACTAATATCTGGGCTCTAATCATTGCTCTGTGCTCCACTAATATCTGGGCTTTCTGTGCAGTAGAACTGCTCTGTTTATACCTTTCTCTAGGTCTGTTATTATATAATAATTGTAATTGTTCCTTGCAAACTGTTTGTTTTTAAGATCCAGTATACCTGCATTTCTATTTTGTATAGCTGTTCTTTAATAATCTGGTTAATATTGGCACAGAAGTGCTGAGGGATCATTTAATAGCTAAAGGACTATTAAAGTTCCAGAAAGTGTCCTACTCTACCCAGCTTGTCCCTGGTTAAACTGTTTCCCTCCCACCCTACCCCTCTACCCACCCACCCCTGGACTTAGATTTCTAATATAGACTGACTAAATTAGCATTAGCAACAAGATAAATTAGTAAGTTGGTAATGGCTAAGGAAATACCTATCCAAAAATTTACCAATATGAGAACTATCCAATGCAACTGTTGTGGAGCCTTTATTCTGAGGGAAAGCATCTGGAGACTTGGAGCTTGCCCAATCTGTGCACAGCTCTCTTCTTTGAAAACAGAGCTGACTGTGGTTAAAGCTCAATTAGCTTCAATTACAAGAATTACACCCACATCGCATTACTCAGAAAATAATTCCCCAACACGAAAGAATAACCAGGAGTCAAGAAAAAGAAATACGGTAGACTCAGGTAGGATAACACATGTGTCCCAAAGTCACCCATTCTTGACAGATGGGAAGCCAACAAGTATACCCCCCCACTCAAACAGGTCATCAAGTAAATCATTAAAAACCAGGAGAGAAAACAAGATGGCGCCCTGAGCGGGAGCATAGGCGCAAGCTCCGTTTTTCTTATTGCCTACCTTAAGCTTTTCTAGCGATATTTCTCTCTGAAATGCCTCACAAAAGAAAGGGCAAGGTCCAGGTATTTCCACCCGACCCAGACCTTGCAATCGGACAACGGCTAATAACAGACTTCGCCGCGGCCGCACCAGAAGTGGGGGAGGTTAGCCCCATTGGAGTTGTGGCGAGAGGAGAGCCATATTCTCCCGGGGAACTCTCACTAACCCCCCCGGATCCCAAAATGCCGGCTCGAGCTTTGCCCCTGGAAGGCGCCGGAGGTGCTGAAATATATACCCAAGAGGTGAAGATATTTCAGCGGGGTGGCCCAGAAGACGCCCTAAAGGCTGGTGACCCCGGAGGAGCCCTGCAAACTCGCATGGCTGAGACGCCAGGAAGTGAGGGGGAAATGGCGGCGTCTACCTCCAGGACAACGGGGGAGCCAGGCGAAGGAGCAGGAAGCGGGGTAAGAAAACCTTTCACCCAGCAATTTGTTAAGCCGGCAAAAATAACCCTTGACAATATCTGGGATCTCATGAATGGGATGCTGGTTAAACTAGACAATCAAGCCCTGCAACTTGAAAATATTTCAACCAAATTTGGTTTGCTGGAAAGAGATACACAGCAGAAATTTATTGAACAAGGTAACTCTATCAAACAAATAACTGACGATATTAAAAGCCTTCAGAATACAAATGCCTCAATAATATCAGAAAGGATGTCCCCATTGAGAATCATGTGAGACATTTAAATCTGAGATTTCTGAACTTTCCGATTATAATGGGGGAAATTCCTCTGCTATCATTTAAGAAATATATTTCGGAAGCCTTGAAGATTCCTCAACAAGAGATACCACCGGTAAAAAAAATATTTTTTCTTCCAAAAAGAACAAGCACTCCCTTAATGGTTCCACAACAAGGGTCAGGTTTTCAAAATCTGACCGATTACCTTGAAAACTCTAATATAGAAATAATAGACGTGCAGTTCTTTTTGTCTCTTTCTATGAAGAAAGTGATGTCTCCAAAATAATGAGAAATTACTTTAAAAATATTTCTACATTATTCTGCGGTGGACTCATTCGTGTTTACCCGGATTTGGCAAAATCTACTCAGCAGCGTAGAAAAGATTTTTTGCAGAGGAGACCTGAGACTATAGCACTGGGGGCTAGCTTCAAATTGAGGTACCCCTGCAAGTGCATTATCAAACTGGCCAGGAATATATATATTTTCTTTTTACCAGATCAATTGAGGGCTTTTCTGTCTGGTAGGAGACCACCCGATGAGAATGTTGGGACAATGGAAAATTAGGTGCGGAGTTGGGCATAAATTGTGATAGATGTTGTGTGTACTCCTTGAATATTTCCTTTCTCTCCAATATTTCCTAAGTATTAAGAGACTTGATATGATATTATGTTATTTCTATTATATGTTGGAAAATTATTATTATTTTTATTTCCTAAATGTCTCTGAAATTTCTAATACAAATGTTTTGTTTGTATATTGTTTAAAAGATGATAAATAAAGAATTAAAAAAAAAAAACAGGATTACAGTGGGCTCTGGTAGAATTAGACCTGTAACAAGGAGACACACACAGTATCAAATGCAACAAGAACATAAAGCCTTCCCTATATTAATAACTGAAGAAGTTCTAGAGAAAAACATTGAAGTGTTACCAGAAAAGAGAAAAAACCAATGCATGCAGAATTTCAAGATCCATAACCAAAAGAAACAGCTAATTGAGATGGATAACTCTGGCATCAGTAGCACAATTGCAAAAGGAAAGAGTGAAGTGAATAACAAATCTCAACTAAAGTCTCATAAGGAGTACAGGAAAAGCAATAACCTTAAGGAGAGTACCTGGAAAGCTATGACCACAAATGCTCATAGTTTGGGAAATAAAATCCCAGATCTGCAGGCCCTAATGATGGAGGCAGAATTGGACATTGTTGCTATCACAGAGACATGGTTCACAGAATCTCATGATTGGGATACAGCAATACCAGGCTATAACTTGTTAAGGAAGGACAGAGTGGATAGAAAAGGGGGAGGTGTGGCTCTTTATGTCAGAAATAATATCCAATAATTAATTCTCCCAATCTCCGCTAAAGTGAGACCCAACTAATGTATATGTATCTCAATATTAATCTCACCCTCCTGTGTCTAACAATTTTTTATGTATCAATTTTTGTTTAGTTTTAATTAAAAAATAATTTGGAATGGAAAAAGGTAAGTTTCATACATATGAATGCATGCCTCCTCGGCCTTGCTTCAATTCTGTGGTGTAATCATAAACTTACCAACCTCCCAATCCCTTTTTGTTTGTGTATCTTCTTTATTTTAGTAAATTTGTTAATAAATAATAAAATTGTTCACTATATAACGCCAATAATGGCTTTTTGCTTTTTTACTTGTTTTTGTGTAAGATGTTTATAATCAAAACGCCATTAATTTGCTATGAATTTATGTCAAAAGGCTGTGCTCAATAACTTTATAATGTAAACCTCTTTAAGGTGAAAAATTTATAGTTAGAAAATGTCCATAGTAAACGCCATGATAGTAAAATATTGAAAACGTGTGACTTATCTCCCAACACAGCTGTGTTTCGAAAAGATGTCCTTTCTTCCTCAGGGGAGTTTATATCCGTTTAGTGGAAAGCGCTCTCAAGTTCCGCCAGTTCTGCAGACTCTTCTCCTGGCCCGAATTTGAATGTTTCCTGCCTCAAAGTGGCAAACGCTGTTCAATGGCGTACTAGTTTCCTCGGCGTTCTTCTCTTGTTGACTAACACTGATCCATGGCAATGGTTGTTTCTTTCTCTCAGGCTTAACAGCTCTGAATGACGCCATCATTCAGAGCCGTCATTCAGAGCCTGTTCTCTCAGGCTTAACAGCTCTGAATGACGCCGTCATTCAGAGCTGTTAAGCCTGAGAGAAAGAAACAACCATTGCCATGGATCAGTGTTAGTCAACAAGAGAAGAACGCCGAGGAAACTCTGAATGACTGCGTCATTCAGAGCTGTTAAGCCTGAGAGAACAGGCTCTGAATGACGGCTCTGAATGACGCCGTCATTCAGAGCTGTTAAGCCTGAGAGAAAGAAACAACCATTGCCATGGATCAGTGTTAGTCAACAAGAGAAGAACGCCGAGGAAACTAGTACGCCATTGAACAGCGTTTGCCACTTTGAGGCAGGAAACATTCAAATTCGGGCCAGGAGAAGAGTCTGCAGAACTGGCGGAACTTGAGAGCGCTTTCCACTAAACGGATATAAACTCCCCTGAGGAAGAAAGGACTAGAGATGTGAATCGTGTCCTCGATCGTCTTAACGATCGATTTCGGCTGGGAGGGGGAGGGAATCGTATTGTTGCCGTTTGGGGGGGTAAAATATCGTGAAAAATCGTGAAAAAATCGTAAAAAAATCGAAAAAAACGTAAAATCGCAAAACCGGCACATTAAAACCCCCTAAAACCCACCCCCGACCCTTTAAATTAAATCCCCCACCCTCCCGAACCCCCCCCAAATGACTTAAATAACCTGCGGGTCCAGTGGCGGTCCGGAACGGCAGCGGTCCGGAACGGGCTCCTGCTACTGAATCTTGTTGTCTTCAGCCGGCGCCATTTTCCAAAATGGCGCCGAAAAATGGCGGCGGCCATAGACGAACACGATTGGACGGCAGGAGGTCCTTCCGGACCCCCGCTGGACTTTTGGCAAGTCTTGTGGGGGTCAGGAGGCCCCCCCCAAGCTGGCCAAAAGTTCCTGGAGGTCCAGCGGGGGTCAGGGAGCGATTTCCCGCCGCGAATCGTTTTCGTACGGAAAATGGCGCCGGCAGGAGATCGACTGCAGGAGGGTCGTTCAGCGAGGGTTCCGGCGCCTCGCTGAACGACCTCCTGCAGTCGATCTCCTGCCGGCGCCATTTTCCGTACGGAAAATGGCGCCAGCCATACGCGTATGGCCAGCGCCATTTTCCGTACGAAAACGATTCGCGGCGGGAAATCGCTCCCTGACCCCCGCTGGACCTCCAGGAACTTTTGGCCAGCTTGGGGGGGGGCCTCCTGACCCCCACAAGACTTGCCAAAAGTCCAGCGGGGGTCCGGAAGGACCTCCTGCCGTCCAATCGTGTTCGTCTATGGCCGCCGCCATTTTTCGGCGCCATTTTGGAAAATGGTGCCGGCTGAAGACAACAAGATTCAGTAGCAGGAGCCCGTTCCGGACCGCTGCCGTTCCGGACCGCCGCTGGACCCGCAGATTATTTAAGTCATTTGGGGGGGGGTTCGGGAGGGTGGGGGATTTAATTTAAAGGGTCGGGGGTGGGTTTTAGGGGGTTTTAGTGTGCCGGCTCACGATTCTAACGATTTATAACGATAAATCGTTAGAATCTCTATTGTATTGTGTTCCATAACGGTTTAAGACGATATTAAAATTATCGGACGATAATTTTAATCGTCCTAAAACGATTCACATCCCTAGAAAGGACATCTTTTCGAAACACAGCTGTGTTGGGAGATAAGTCACACGTTTTCAATATTTTACTATCATGGCGTTTACTATGGACATTTTCTAACTATAAATTTTTCACCTTAAAGAGGTTTACATTATAAAGTTATTGAGCACAGCCTTTTGACATAAATTCATAGCAAATTAATGGCGTTTTGATTATAAACATCTTACACAAAAACAAGTAAAAAAGCAAAAAGCCATTATTGGTGTTATATAGTGAACAATTTTATTATTTATTAACAAATTGACTAAAATAAAGAAGATACACAAACAAAAAGGGATCGGGAGGTTGGTAAGTTTATGATTACACCACAGAATTGAAGCAAGGCCGAGGAGGCATGCATTCATATGTATGAAACTTACCTTTTTCCATTCCAAATTATTTTTTAATTAAAACTAAACAAAAATTGATACATAAAAAATTGTTAGACACAGGAGGGTGAGATTAATATTGAGATAGAAATAATATCCAAGCATCTGAGCTGCAAGGAAGTTGGGGCAAGGAAGAAGCACTATGGGTCGACCTAAAAAAAGATGATGGAGCGTCCATTTATATTGGAGTGGTTTACAGGCCTCCAAACCAAAAGGAAGAGATGGACAGAGATCTGGTTGAAGACATCCATAAGATAGGTAAGAAGGGGGAAGTGGTGATCGTTGGTGACTTTAATATGCCAGATGTAGACTGGAAAATCCCATCTGCAGAATCTAAAAATAGTAGAGCGATAGTGGATGCCATGCAAGTAACTTTGTTCAAACAAATGGTATTGGAACCCACGAGAGAAGGAACTATACTCGACTTAGTGCTCACTAATGGAGATAATGTCTCTGATGTCAAGATGAGCGCCCACCTCAGCACCAGTGATCATCAAACAGTATGGTTTAATATCACTAAAAGAATATGGAAAAGAAGCACAAAGACCAGAGTTCTACAGTTCAAAAACACGGACTTTGAGGAAACGGGGAAGTACCTAGAGGAAGAACTAAATGGATGGGGAAATGAGAGCGATGTGGATCAGCAGTGGACCAATCTAAAAGGAGCAATCACCAAGGCAACTGCTCTATATGTTAGAAATGTAAAGAAAAGCAAAAGAAAAATGAAACCTATCTGGTTCTCAAAGGAGGTGGCTGACAAAATTAAAGCTAAAAGAACAGCATTCAAGAAATATAAAAGATCCCAAAGGGAGGAGCACAAAGAATATTTGATTCAACAATCAAGTTCACGCTGCTACCGGCAAATCCCCATTCGAACTGGTTTACGGGAAACCACTGAGACCTCCACTGCCGCTGGAGGCCCCCAGCACCTCACCGGCCGTTCAGATAACGGCTCGGCAACTACAGACATTGTGGCACACGACTCAGAAACAGCTACACCGCTCGGCCGTGTCCGCCAAGTAAGCGGCCGACCACCACCGACGACCAGCTCCCATCTACCAGCCCGGGGATCGAGTCTGGCTCAGCACCAAGAACATCCACCTCAGGCTCCCATCACGGAGATTCGCACCCAAGTTCTGTGGGCTATTTCGGGTTGCTGAGCGAGTGGGTCTGGTGTCATATCGGCTGAGACTACCTTCTTCTCTCCGAATCCACAATGTCTTTCATGTGTCCCTGCTTAAGCCTGTGGTCCTCTCTCGTTATCATCGTACGCCTCCGGATCCTACGGCTACTGCCATCGACGATGACCCCACGTATCAAGTGCGAGAGGTTCTTGACGTCCGCTTCCACAACCGTAGATGGGAATACCTACTGGCGTGGGAGGGCTGCGGTGATGAAGATAACACCTGGGAACCCAGCCGCAATATCCTTGACAAGAGCCTTTTGCAACAGTTCCATCAGGACCATCCAGGAAAACCAGGTCCTCTCAAGAGGGGCCATAAAGGGGGGGGGGGTTCTGTTGCGTTCTCCACCGCTTCCCCTTCTTTAGCTCTGAACAGGGCTCACCTCTGCTGCTGGAAACGCCGCGTTCCGCATGCCCGGGACGCCTACGGCTCTGCTGGTTCCTCGTGGCGGCTGCCATTGCTTGCCCGACTCCCCGCTGCCCCGCGCGCGCGTGAGGACGCACACTATGTACGCACAGTTCCCGGAAGTCTGGCCCCGCCTGTGCTAATTACGCCACGCCCGAAGTCTGATATAACCGGCGTCAGGACGCCTTCTCTTTGCCTTGCAACGAGGTTCACTACTGCCTAGTAGTTCTGAGTTGCGCTTCGTCTGTTCCTCGTTCCTGACTGACCTTTGGATTGCCTTTGACTTCGCTTCAGCCTGCCGCCTGCCTCTGACCTTGGTCCGTTCCTGACTTTGCTTCTGCCTGCCGCCTGCCTCCGACCTTAGTCCGTTCCTGACTTCGCTTCTGCCTGCCGCCTGCCTCCGACCTTGGTCCGTTCCTGACTTCGCTTCAGCCTGCTTCAGTTCACAGCCAGCTACAGACTCCATTCCAGTCTACAGCCTGCTCCGGTTCACAGCCAGCTACCGACTCCGTTCCAGTCTACAGCCTGCTTCAATCCACAGCCAGCTACAGACTCCATTCCAGGCTACAGCCTGCTCCAGTTCACAGCCAGCTACAGACTCCGTTCCAGTCTACAGCCTGTTCCAGCTTCAGTATTCTACGAACCCTGCCTCACGGTCCGGCTTAGTACAGGTATCGCTGCCGCCCGCTGTCCTGTCATCAGCTGGCCCTCGACCTGCACTGCCGGCCTAGAGACTATCCTTCACTCTTTGGACTTTTCTTACTACACTCCCTGCCCAGGCTTATCTGCCATTGACTCTGAGCTGATATCCCAAGTCCCAAGGTTCCAGGACCCTACGGGCTCCTCCTGGGGGGCTCCTGGTTCCCGGGTGAACACCGCCAGCCTGTGGCTCTGCCTCCCGGCCTACCCGGTCACCCTGGGTAGTCCGGCCCAAGGGTCCACTATCCTGCCTGCAGCACCCAACTGCAACAGCCATAGTGCTGCTTTGGATCAGAAAGGTCTCCTGGTTGGAGAGCATCACCCTGGTGTAACAGAAAGTGATCCTGTGGAAAAGAACTGCTCTCCAGGTGATACATTGTCCTCTACCACTGAGGACAAGTCTCCCAGGGCTACTACCCAGGAGAGAAGGGTTAGGTTGGACATCATAAGAAAATAAGAACATGCCATACTGGGTCAGACCAAGGGTCCATCAAGCCCAGCATCCTCTTTCCAACAGTGGACAATCCAGGCCATAAGAACCTGGCAAGTACCCAAAAAACTAAGTCTATTCCATGCTACTGTTAATAGTAATAGCAGTGGCTATTCTCTAAGTTAACTTAATCGATAGCAGGTAATGGACTTCTCCAAGAATTTATCCATTCCTTTTTTAAACCAGCTACACTAACTGCACTAACCACATCCTTTGGCAACAAACTCCAGAGTTTAATTGTGTGTTGAGTGCAAAAGAACTTTCTCCGATTAGTTTTAAATGTGCCACATGTTTAACTTCATGGAGTGCCCCCTAGTCTTTCTATTATCCGAAAGAGAAAATAACTGATTCACATTAACCCATTCTAGACCTCTCGTGATTTTAAACATCTCTATCATTTCCCCCCTCAGTCATCTCTTCTCCACGCTAAAAAGTCCTAACCTCTTTAGTCTTTCCTCATAGGGGAGCTGTTCCATTCCCCTTATCATTTTGGTAGCCCTTCTCTGTACCTTCTCCATCGCAATTATATCTTTTTTGAAATGCGGCGACCAGAATTGTACATGATATTCAAGGTGCAGTCTCACCATGGAGCGATACAGAGGCATTATGACATTTTCTGTTTTATTCACCATTCCCTTTCTAATAATTCCCAACATTCTGTTTGCTTTTTTGATTGCCACAGCACACTGAACCAATAATTTCAATGTGTTATCCACTATGATGCCTAGATCTCTTTCTTGGGTGATAGCTCCTTATAAGGAATGTAATATTGTGTATATATAGCATGGGTTATTTTTCCCTATATGTTGCGGTCCCGGGTCGGCCCCGGCCGCATCGCCTACCTCCCGGGGCTTCCGGGCTCTCCCCGTCCTCCTCGGACCTCCAGGCACGCTTGCCGCCGCGCTCCCAGCACTCGCGTGCAGTGCCCGGGCCTGCCTCTGCTTCTGCCGCCATGCCTTCACTCCGGCGGAGCAGCCGGCGTCCGGCCGCGGCTGGCCCCGCCCCCTAGGCACACGCGCGCGGGCCGGCCCGAGATTTAAAGGGCCAAGCGCGTGAAACCTGCTTCCTCCCTCGGGTGACGTCAGACGCCGTAGGGGCTACTTAAGCCCTGCAGTCCCTCTCCTCTGGGCCTTGCAACGAGGTTCCCAGGTTCTCCTGTCTCAAGTTGCTGCATCCTGAGTTCTCCTGCTCCTCCTGTTTCCTGATCCCGGATTGGCTGACGGTGTTCCTTGGCTCTTGACTTTGGACTGGCTTACGACGATTCCTGGCTTCTGACCTCGGTTCGGCTTGCGGTGATCCTCTGGCTTCTGACCCCGGACCGGCTTACGTTGACTCTTTGGCTCCTGACCTCGGACTGGCTTACGGTGATCCATTGGTTCCTGACTCTGGACTGGTGAGCGACGACCCTTCGGCAATCAACCTTGGACTTCATCCGACTCGGCCCCCGCGGGTCCTCCTAAGTCCCAGCGGCCGGGTTCCTACAGGCTCCTCCTGGGGGGACTCCGGCTTCCAGGGTGAATGTCCTAAGTCCCAGCGGCCGAACTCCTACGAGCTCCTCTCGGGGGAGGATCGGCTTCCAGGGCGAAGATCTTCCCATCACTGGACCAGCTCCGTCGTCTCCACCCTCCTCGCCAAAGCCCTTGGTCGCATAGGGCTTCCAGAGTTCCTCCTTCGACCAGTTCCGAGCCCGTCTTTGCCGCCTCCCGGTCGGGGCCACTGCTGCCACCATCTACAGCAACTTCTCCTCTGGTTCCGATCGGCTCAAGGGTCCACGAATCCAACACTATATGCATCACCTTGCACTTATCCACATTAAATTTCATCTGCCATTTGGATGCTCAACTTTCCAGTCTCAGATTTTCTTCCTGTAATTTATCACAATCTGCTTGTGATTTAACTACTCTGAACAATGTTGTATCATCTGCAAATATGATAACCTCACTCATCGCATTTCTTTCCAGATCATTTATAAATATATTGAAAAGTAAGGGTCCCAATACAGATCCCTGAGGCACTCCACTACCCACTCCCTTCCACTGAGAAAATTGTCCATTTAATCCTACTCTCTGTTTCCTGTCTTTTAGCCAGTTTGTAATCCATGAAAGGACATCACCACCTATCCCATGACTTTTTACTTTTCCTAGAAACCTCTCATGAGGAAGTTTGTCAAACGCCTTATGAAATCCAAATACACTACATCTACTGGTTCACCTTTATCTAATATTTATTAACTCCTTCAAAAAAGTGAAGAGGATTTGTGAGGCAAGACTTGCCTTGGGTAAACCCATGCTGACTTTGCTCCATTAAAACATGTCTTTCTATATGTCCTGTGATTTTGATATTTGGAGCCCTTTCCACTAATTTTCCTGGCACTGAAGTCAGGCTAACTGGTCTGTAGTTTCCCGGATTGCCCCTGGAGCCCTTTTTAAATATTGGGGTTACATAGACAGCCTCAAGCCTTCAGGTAAAATGGATGATTTTAATGATAGGTTATAAATTTTTACTAATAGGTCTGAAATTTCATTTTTGAATTCCTTCAGAACCCTGGGGTATATACCATCTGGTCCAGGTGATTTACTACTCTTCAGGTTGTCAATCAGACCTACCACATTTTCTAGGTTCACCGTGATTTGGTTCAGTCCATCTGAATCATTACCCATGAAAATCCTCTCCGATACGGGTATCTCCCCAACATCCTCTTTAGTAAACTCCTAAGAAAAGAAATCATTTAATCTTTCCACGATGACCTTATCTTCTCTAAGTGCCCCTTTAAGCCCTGGATCATCTAATGGTCCAACTGACTCCCTCACAGGCTTTTTGCTTTGGATATATTTTAAAAAGTTTTTACTGTGAGTCTTTGCCTTTACAGCCAACTTCTTTTCAAATTCTCTCTTAGCCTGCCTTATCAATGTCTTACATTTAACTTGCAACGCTTATGCATTATCCTATTTTTTTCTGTTGGATCCTTCTTTCAATTTTTGAATGAAGATCTTTTGTCTATAATAGCTTCTTTCACCTCCCCTTTTAACAGTTTGTGTGACCCAGACTACATCCTTATGTTCACTTCATCCATTTTCACAAC
Source organism: Rhinatrema bivittatum (assembly GCF_901001135.1). Lineage (NCBI taxonomy): Eukaryota > Metazoa > Chordata > Amphibia > Gymnophiona > Rhinatrematidae > Rhinatrema > Rhinatrema bivittatum. Next base: position 13,701,181 of record NC_042633.1, read on the forward strand.
CATTTCCCTCTCTCATCCTGTAAATCAGGATTTACCTGTTACGTTCGGTGGATCACAAACTCATTCATGGCCCGTGACTCATACCTGTCAGCTGGCCCCAGACGTATGGTCTCCCTATGCCGCATCACCCCAGCTGTTTCTGATTGCCCCCACATAGCTTCCTATAGATAGCACGGTAAGAAGCCATGCCACACTGCTCCAGCCATCCTGTCCTCAGTGCGGCAGGATGCCATTTGGACATCATGGCCTGATTCGCCCTCTCGGAAGCCATCTCCTCCTCCTTCTATGGGGTGGATTTGCAAAGCATTGCGCAAACATCCATGTGCTTGCTGTTCCTGGAGATGAAGATGGACGCGCATGTTATAAAATCAGATGACCGCAAACACATGCATGCCAAATTTTACAATCTGCACATGCATGTGCAGGTGGTGAGCACAAGAGGGGGCACATTTTCATAAAATATATGTGATGACGCAATTGGGCCTTTCCCAGTTCTCTGCCCCCCCCTACCTACCTACACTACCTACAGCCCCAGGAATTTAATAAAGATTTTTTTAACAACTTCTTGTACATTTCTGCTATTTTAAAGCCTTGGCTAAAGTGTGCTATGTCATCTATCCCCCTGTTTTTTCAAAACTTTGCCTATGTTTACGTTTAAAAGAAAAAAAAATAAAAATAAATAAATAAATAACCGATAAAAAAAGAAGAAGGGGGTGTTGTGTCGTTATGGGTGCAATACTGCATCTGGTTGTGCATGGCAAACAGTAGAGGGTCCATGATAGATAGATAACTGCCCAGGATGCATCTCTTTTTCCCAAGATTCCATGCACATTCTATGAAGGCTTCCTGTGTAGGTCCAAGTGTGTGGTCTCTTTCTTCCTTTTCTTTTTCCACAGCCAATAAAACATTTCACTTACTTTGAAAAGCAGCTCAGCTTCTTAAAAAATATCTTTTTTCCATAACCCTGTGCACAGCGTGCTCTGTTCCAGCCATCATAACAATATTCTGTACTTGAATAAAAGCAGCAGCGCTCTAGTGGAAGAAGTAGAGGGGTTGAAATGAGGAGGGGGGTTCTGGAATGTCTAAGAAAAACACTAAAGTAATTTATGACTTTCTGATGAAAGCAGCTTCTTTGCTTTTTAACAAATAAAATAGGCTCTTTACTGGCTTGCTTTTCACAAAAAATATAATATGATATGAATTCTACTCATTTTTAGAATTATACATTTTGAATATTTTAAAAATAAAATTTGGAGAGTGATAAAATGCATTTCCCTTTCTCACTTCTCTGTAGGTAGTATGGGGGAAGGCTGGGTGGGAGTAGCTGCTTTTATCTCTGCTACAGAAATTCTCTGCTGCGATAAAATTACAACCCAAGATAAGAACTTTTGCTTCATAAAAACTTGTCTCTTCTTTTTTGTCATCAGCCTGAATTCAGAAGAAAGAGTGGAAATTAGTGAAAACCAAGAGAAAACACTGGCACAAAAATGTATTGCAAAAATAAAACAAAAGGATTTTCTTCTTTTATATTTTAAACAGAAAACAGAAGGATTTTAATGGCTGATACCTACTACCCTTTCAAAGCCCACAGCTGCTTAATGAGCCTGCTCATTCCTTCCAACTTGGCTACCCTCTGAGCGCCCTACTTATAAACAAAGAGTTTTGAACATACACAGGAATGATGTCATAGCCTGTGATATCAGGCCAAAATGGCTAAAGTGCAGCATGGTTCACAGCATCACAATTAAAACTCAGTTTGTTTTGGTTTTACTGTGCATGCATGGCTGTCACATAATTTACGGACCCGTTATAAAAGCTGCCATCTTGGATGTGCGACATTTTGTGTCTACAGTGCCTGCTTACATCTTGAGAAATCCACAAAGGCCAGACAGGGGACATGACTGGAAATGACATCATCAAAAGGGACAAAGGGGTGGGGCATGGGTGGGGCTATGATGGATGTCAACAAAGGGTGGGTATAGAGTGAGGAAAGGGGTGGGTCTTAACCCAGAAGTTAACTCTGATTGGCTATGGTGGTGCCAGTGGGCAGGGATTAAAACAGAAATGGGCATGACCATCTGTCAAAACAATGTTTTGATACCTGCTGTATCCCTAAACTACTACTATAGATAATAGGGATGTGAATCGTTTTTTGACGATTTAAAATATCGTCCGATATATTTTAAATCGTCAAAAATAGTTAGAGGCGATATTTAATAGGAATTCCCCCGATTTATCGTCAAAAATCGTAAATCTGGGGAAGGGGGAGGGCGGGAAAACCGGCACACTAAAACATCCCTAAAATCCACCCTGACCCTTTAAAATAAATCCCCCACCCTCCCTAACCCCCCCAAAATGTTTTAAATTACCTGGGGTCCATTGGGGGGGTCCCATTGTGATCTTCCACTCTCGGGCCACGGGTGCGTTGATAGAAATGGCGCCGGCGCTACCTTTACCCTGTCATATGACAGGGAAAAGGTAGCGCCGGCGCCATTTTGCTTCCTGTCCCCCGATGTCACGAGCATAGGAGATCGCTCCCGGACCCCCGCTGGACCCCCAGGGACTTTTGGCCAGCTTGGGGGGGCCTCCTGACCCCCACAAGACTTGCCAAAAGTCCAGCGGGGGTCCGGGAACGACCTCCTGCACTCGAATTGTGTTGCCGTACGGCCGGCGCCATTTTGCAATATGGCCGGCGCCATCGGGGGATAGGAACCAAAATGGTGTCGGCGCCATTTTCTATCAATGCACCCGTAGCCCGAGAGTGGAAGATCACAACGGGACCCCCCCACTGGACCCCAGGTACTTTAAGACATTTGGGGGGAGTTCGGGAGGGTGGGGGATTTATTTTAAATGGTCAGGGTGGGTTTTAGGGATGTTTTAGTGTGCCGGTTTTCCCGCCCTCCCCGATTTACGATTTACACGATATTTACAAAAACAAAACCGCGACGATTTGATTCCCTCCCCCCCCAGCCGAAATCGATCGTTAAGACGATCGATCACACGATACACATCTCTAATAGATAATTCACTCATAATATAGGAAGTATAAGTGATTTAGGGTTTGTTAAGTGATCCTTTTTTTTTTATAATTTAATCTTTATTAATTTTTCAATATAAAGTAAGACAATCTTACATTAAGGAAAACAAGGATACAGTCATGTCATTGCATTGTAAATTACAAATTCATTCATTGACTGATACCTTACACTAAGAAACTGAGGAGAAGAAATCTTTAGGAGCTTCATCTAAACATCATTTTTCATATTACTAACAGAAAAAGCTAACTAATGGTAGCCATACTCAGTTCTAGATCCCACTTAGTGTAAACTAGGTACATTCACAGGAATTACTCTAGCATTAACAAAAGACTTAAGTTGCTCTGGATAATGAAAAACAAAGCATTCTTCTTGTCGTTTAATAATACACCTGCTAGGATATCTCAACACATAAGAATAACCCAAATTCTTAACCTGGGTTCTAAATGTTAGAAATTCTCTTCTCCTTTGCTGTGTAACACGAGCAAGGTCCGGGTAAACTCTTACCCCAGCTCCATAAAATGGAGTTGAGATATTTTTAAAGAAATTCTTCATAACAACACCCAGATCAGACTCTGAGGCAAAAGTAACTAGAAGAGTTGCCCTATCACATAATTCTAAAGATGAATTTTCTAAGTATCCAGTTAAATTTTCCATAATCTCAACCTCAGGTCTGTTTTCAAATCTGGGTATAACTCCTTGTGAGGACACCGGAAGAACACCGACTCCACCCCTGAGCCCCTGACGTCACAACTAGGGGCCAGGACGCCCATAAAAATGGCGTAAGTGCGGCGCCCCGTCGACGCCGGCGCGCCACCAAGCCGCGCCCACACAAGGGGCACGCCGACTTGTTCCGGCTTAGTCCGGCGCAGGGTGGAGCAGAGGAGCGGCCAGGCCTCCGAGGCAAACAGCCTGCCAAACGAGGAGATTCAAATACAGCTAACAAACGCAGTGAGTAGCGGTTTGATTTGAAAAATTTTTCCTGTCTAAAAAATGCCTCCTAAAAGAAAGGGGAGGGTTCGGGTCTACCCCCCCGAAGCTTCTCCCTTAAATGCAAACCAGCGTTTAATAACTTCTTACACTCCTGCGTTGGTATCCAATGTGGAGGAGAATATCCCCGCTATGACCGCAGAGATGGGAGCTCTGTCGCCATTTGGGGAAGTGACTCTGTCTCCTCCTGACCCCCGGCGCCAATTAATGATGTCACCCACCTGCTCTCCTGTGTTGGCTGGAGATCAGTTAGCCGAAGTGGCTACAACTGAAACGGCAGGAGTAGAACACAGGTTAGAGCTTCACAGCATACTGGTTTCTCCTAAAACCTCTGAAGAAGGGGCAGTTGGAGGAAAAGGAGTAGAAACTGTAACATCGACCCCAGATGAAGGGGCAGGAGAAAGACCAGGAAAGCTGTTGAAGGTGGAAGAAAGGCCGGCAGGAAAAGAGGGTGAGATATCCCACTTTTCAATACCAGCTAAGCCAGCAATTGTGACCATGGACTCATTATGGGACTTAGTGGCAGGCTTAAGTAAAGCTCTTTTTGATACTAATGCAACTGTGGGAACCCTTAACATAAAGATGGAAAAAATAGAAGATAAATTAGAGAAAACTGTGTCTAGAATAGATAAGATGGAAGTTGAAATTGAAAAAAATACTAATGTTCAAGTAAAGTTAATTAAAGATATTACATCAGTATCACGTAGAATTGAACATGTTGAAAATTTTTCCAAACATCTTAACCTCAGATTTACAAATTTTCCTAGGGTTGTGGGACAGACAATAGAGGTTACTCTTAAAAAATATTTTCTTGAAAATTTAAAGCTTAGTGAAGACAGATTGCCTTGTATCACTAGGCAAATATTCCTGAAGTTAAGTGATCCTTAATTGACAGCAAAATATTGGATTTAGCAATATTTTATTTATATATGTATTTTTCTTCAAAGGCTTGATAATGTGGATTTGGAGAAACTGAGTATTATAATCATTATTGTTTGGGGTTATTTTTCTTCCTATTTCCTGGCTCAATTTCTTTTCTTTTCTTGAAAATGGTTTTTGTACAATTTTGTATAAAAGCCAGTAAAGATAAAATGGGAAAAAGTAAACTTTCTTTGATAAATGGCTCAGAGTTTGAGAAAAGAGCTTGTACTTTCCCTCTATAAGATCTTATTGTAAGCTTTGAGCTCTAACCGGGGGCTTCTAAGAAAAGGAAAGAAAGATTTTCTTGGTCTTGGAGACTAAAACTCTCATTGCTTCATAAGAACATAAGAATATGCTATACTGGATCAGACCAAGGGCCCTTCAAGCCCAGCATCCTGTTTCCAAAAGTGGCCAATCCAAGCCATAAGAACCTGGCAAGTACCCAAAAACTAAGTCTATTCCATGTTACCGTTGCTAGTAGTAGCAGCAGTGGTTATTATCTAAGTCAACTTAATTAATAGCAGGTAATGGACTTCTCCTCCAAGAACTTATCCAATCCTTTTTTAAACACAGCTACACTAACTGCACTAACCATAATCCTCTGGCAACAAATTCCAGAGTTTAATTGTGCGCTGAGTGAAAAAGAACTTTCTCCGATTAGTTTTAAATGTGCCACATGCTAACTTCATGGAGTGCCTCCTAGTCTTTCTATTATCCGAAAGAGTAAATAACCGATTCACAGATGAATTAAGTAAGAAAACAGGTGGGAGAGAAAAAAAAGGGGAAAAAATGGATAAAGTGCGTAGCTTGCTGGGCAGACTAGATGGGCCGTTTGGTATTTTTCTGCCATCATTTCTATGTTTCTATGTTTCTATAAAACATCCCTTTAGAGATAAAGAGAAAGAAAATGAAAAGAAACAAGTGAACTCAATTAACAGAGTATAAGTTTTGTCTGACAAGAAATGAATTGGTGACCTACTATTCTTCTTGACCAGAATTTAGGCCTGGATTCATCATTCATCACTGAATGATGAATTCAGTGAAAACGGGGGGTAGGGGGGAAAAGGGGGGGGGGTCGGGCCTGCGAAAGCCCATAGCCTTCGCACCACCGAATAGCGCCACCGTGAAAGGGACCTTCTCCTGATCCAGCACAAGAGTCCCGCCCGCCCACCCCACATTCAAGATTCCATCAGTTTTAGTACTTTTGCCTTGCTTTGTTCCAGTGTTTTTTGCCTTGTTTGGCTCAGCTATTTTTGCCTTGCGTGGCTCCGCTATTTTTGCCTTGCTTGGCTTCGTTATTTTTGCCTTGCTTGTTCCAGTACATTTGTCTTGCTTTGCTCCAGTGTGTCTGTATTTTTTGCCCCAGTGTTCTTGCATTGGGCCCATACCTTTGGACTTCCAAGAACTCTTGGTTTTCAAGAATTTTCCTTTCTGGTTCGTATGACCTACAGGAGGCACCTGCACCCAGAGTTTCTTTTCCAGTATTTGGTTTCTGTGTTTCCAAGTTCTACGTTCCTATGTGTTTCCTTACAACCTGCAGCAGGGGCCTTTATCATCCATGTTCCAGTTCCAGATGCCTTGCTTGTTTTACGACCGCCCAAAGGTGGGAGAGGACCCCCTTTGAGGGGGGTACTGTTACACTCCTGCTTGCAGGTCCAGCTTAGAGCAGGTTTTTACCTTTGCAGGCTAGAGGCCGCTGATGTTTCCTTCTCTTCACTGCGGCAGGGAGCCGTGGACCTCGATGCTCCTCTTCATGGCATGGAGCCACCGGTGACGTCATTGCCACTCCATGGCCAGAGACCGCAGTCCCCAGTCTCGCTTGCGGCAGGAGCCGCCCTCAGTCAGCCTCTTCGCGGCCCGGACGCTGCCTCTCTCTGTTGGGGCCTACTTCCTGCTTACAGTCCTGCTCCTGTGCTTCAACGTCTGCAGCAGGGCCGTTGTCCGTGGTGTTGCACTTTCTGCTTCCTTCCTAGGGAGTGAGGCCAAGTCTTCTTCGGTGCCTTAAAGGGCCAGCAAGGGAGTGGTCCCTCTGGCTCCATCTGACGTCATCATATGGGTGTTTCCTGTCCAGCCCTATTTAAGGGCCTTGCTTCCACTCTGTCCTCGCCTTCGCAAGGGGTTAGTCCTCCCTAGACATCTCATCTTCACTCCTGCTTGGCAATCCTTGTTCTTTGTGGGATCCCTCGTTGTTTCATTCCTGGTCTCTGCTGATGTCTTGATGTTCTGTGTTCCAGTCCTGATGTTCTGTGATTCCGTCCCGATATTCCATGATCCAGTCCTGATGTCCCTGAAGTTTTGTAATCCAGCCATGATGTCCTGAACCCCTGGTTCCTTCTCATCCACCTTTCTTCGCGTACCACTGTCGTTGTTCTTGACCATCCCCACAGGTGGGCTGTGTAGGGCACCTCGTGGTACAAGGCCTGCCTTCTCGCTTGCAGCACAAGCCTCCAGAGGGTCATCCTTGCCTGAAGCCAAGTCCTGTCTTGGTCCTTTGTCCTGAATCTCGTTCCGGACATCGGATTCCCTTGTGTCTGCTTCCGTCCATGACCAAGACTCTGCCAGAACCTGCTCTGCTCCAGCATGGTCCACGACTAGCCATAGGCGGCTGTGTAGTGTGCGCACCAGTGCAGTCCTCTACTGAATCTTCGACATGTTCCAGTCTCAAGTTCCACTTCTACTCCTGGAGTATGCTTCGTGCTCTGCTTGGTCCACGACCAGCCATGGGTGGCTGTGTAGGGTGCGCTGCATTTCAGTTCTCAACCAGTACTTTCGTCTGAATCCTGAATCCTTGTTCCGAGTCCTTCCAAGTTCCAAGTCCTTGTCTGAGTCTTCTTAGTGCTCAGAGTCCTTCCAAGTTCCTCGTCTGAGTCTCCACATTTCAAGTTCCTCATCTGAGTCTCCACATTCCAAGTTTCTCGTCTGAGTCTTCATGTTCTAGAGTCTTCGTCCACCCTCGCCTCCTTCCCAGCATCAAGTCCGAAAGGGATTGGAGTGGTCAAAGGACAACTCAGAGACCAACCTTGCATGGTTGGCCTCACTGAGGCTGTGCAGGTCAGCGGGGGCCTGGTCTACAGTCTTCTCCCATGCTCAGACACATCTCGCCTGCCTCGGTACCACCTTGGAGTTCTCTGGGGTCGTGCTGTGCTCCAAGGGCACACAATCCTCTCGGAAATGGGACCGCTCTCCTAGCGCTCCCTAACAACAGCAACCTGGGAAACAAGTTTAGCTTCAAACACTACTTTTCTCCTCTATAGATTATTGTAATTCTCTTTTACTAGGTTTACCTGCGAATTCTTTAAGACCTTTACAGCTTCTCCAAAACGCAACTGCCAGAGTCCTATGCGGAGGAAAAAGATATGAGCATATCACGCCAACCTTGATAGATTTACACTGGCTTCCAATAAATCAGATAATTGAATATAAAAACTTTTGTGTATCATTCTCAAATCATTAAACTGTGACCGAACTGAATTGCTAAATGCCTCCTTACATCTGCAGATACCTCAAAGGAATCATAGATTTGCAAATAAAGGTCTTCCTACAGTGCCTTCCATAAGAACAGCACATCTATCTGAAGTGAGAGACAGAGCGATCTCAGTGGCAGGGCCTAAACTAGAGATCTCGCTATCAGATGAGCTTAGACTCAAAAAAGACATCAAAATATTAAACAAAAAACCTTAAAACCTGGTTATTTAAAAAGGCTTACAAAAATTAAACACTGTCAAAGACTATACAGCCAGTTGTGATAATGTAAACTTTAAAGCAATGGACTAAGCACAAGCAGCATTCTAGCAGTCAGATGCTTTTTCCTTAAGCATTTTTTTACCCTTTTCCCTTGTTTTTATGTATTGCTTTGAAAACCTTATTATTTTACCCATTTATTTTTACAGAATTTTAGTTTAAATGTATTTTGTATCTACTTTACTAACTTTTAAATTGTCTGTATTCTTATAATTTAAGCATAAATACTCTTAGGGTTTTTTTTCTCTTTATTTTAATTATATTTTAATAAACTTTCTTTAAATTGTTTTGCACTTGTTTTAATTAATTAATTTTATATAATTTTTGCAATGTATTTTGAATTTTGTATTTATTTATTGTACACCATCTAGATTGTTTACAGATTGATGGTATATAAAACAAACAAACAAATACATAAATAAAAAAAAATAGCTTTCAGAAGAACTCTCGGTGCCAGGGAGTCAATTTTCCTTATTGATTTTATAAAGAGTGAGGCCGTATGTAGAGAGCTGCAAGAGTAAAGAGTAACATGAAAAATAAAAATACTACCAATAAACTCAAAAACACAAGAACAATCCAAAACGGAAAAATAATGTTAAGCGTGTGCATCCCAGTTAAAAAAAAAAAAAGACCTTTTTATTAATTACAAGAGAGAACACATCAGAAAAGAAAGAACAATGAATGAAAAATTATGAAAAGCAAAGATGCTTAGCCAGGAAGGCTTCTGAAGGAGGAGGACGTATTCACACAAAATCCCAGGAAACAGAAAAGAGAAAGAAAAACACAATCAATTCCTATAGATTCATTTATGAAACAGACATAAAAGAAACAAAAGTTACAATTGCATAGAAAGACTCTTCTCTGACTGTGTTACTTACCAGAATCCTAGAACTCTGGAGTTCTTTACTCCATGTAAGAAAGTTATAGAATTTTTTGTTCTATATACATTGAATTTGATTAGAAAAAAAGTATAGTTTGCTAAAAAAAAACAAAAACAGAAGTACTTTTGTAAAACACATAATTTATTTGAAAGATTCATTAATAATTTACTCTAACGCATTAAATGTTAAACGCATAATACTTGTGTTCTCATTTGATTACTTCCTCTTAAATGTCTCCCATCCCCTCTACCCCTGAGGGATGTACAAGTGGATTTTAATAGGGATGTGCATTCGTTTCATTCATTTAATTTGTTTCATACGTTTCCCATTACATGTCAATTAGATGTGCATTCGTTTCATATGTTTCATACGTTTCTTAATACATGCTTGTATAGGAAACATATGAAACGGATGGAATGAATGCACATCCCTAGATTTTAACCCATTAGTCCTGGTTAGGTGCCCTGACTGGGAGGAGAGTATCCCTTGTATCTGACCCCCCACTCTTTTGTACCCGAGTACCTAAAACATCAAATTGTCATACTCAGCCACTGAAAGTGGGAGGGTTGCCACACACAAAGGGGGGCATTAAACTTGAAGTTATTTTTCTATGCAAGATTTCACCACATTGTACTATTGAAGCCTGACACATATTTGATGTTTCTATCATATCCTCACATTCCCCTCTTTCCTACAGCATATTCATTTTGTGTGCCTTAAGATCCTCTTTTCGGAGTTTCTGTTTCAGGCATTTTAGCATTTTAGTAGCCCTATTCTCAACTGCTTCCACCCCCTCAGATCACTTTTCCGGTCTTTATTTTATTTTTTTTACCTTTTCCAGTGTGTGCCTAATCTTATACACCACTCTTATCTGAAATAGAGCCTCTTGGTACATTATTAATAGACAAATTTGCTCTGTCCCCCTCCACATTTCTCTCTGTTAAGGCTCCTGTCTCTACCTGCAGTGAGAGCTGTGGTCCTGGATTCCAGAAGGCCATTCTAGAAGGGCAACCTGCCTGCTGCTTTGACTGCATCCCCTGCTCCAAAGAAGAGTTTAGTAACCAAACCGGTGAGTGCTATGAAGCCCACTCAGTAGTGAGCATATTTAGTAGGATGGAGGGATGGTATTAGAGGGTACAATGGTTCTGGCTCGGTCAGTTTAAAGGACAAAATCATTACAGGGTGTGCAGTTACAGTTCCAAGAAAATCCTTAAAGACCAACATGTTCCAGCATATTTATTAAAATCTTAAAAAGTAGATATTCTAGTGAAGAATTGCCTTGTGTTTTATTTCTTTATTTAAAAAAAAACATTTACATTTTCAACCCAACATACTCAATGGGGTACAAGAAACATACATAATAAAAAGAAAAATATATCTTCCAACTCATATCAATAAATGAACAAATTGTATCACATACAAAACATTGGCCTTAGTCAAACTTAGTTCAAGCACCAACTTAGTAGAAACACAGACAAGATTATCAAAAGAAACCATGTCTACAAACTCCAAAGTTAAAAGGAAGACTGCAGGAAGGTGATATTCCTTAGATACAAAGGAAATTAATCCCTCTTCATTGCCAAAAGCTTGCCTACACCATCTTACTGAATGTTTGAATGCACTAAAACATACTTATATCTCCTGTGATGTTTCCTTGAGTTGAAGTCCCTCAAAGGTTTGGAGATCTTACATAATTAATGATGTAAGATCTTTATGAAGATACCTATGAATAACGAGAACATAACAATCTATATATATCATATGTATGGTGTTATCTGTCTTTTGGAGGGCTCTGATTTGGATACACCAGTAGCCAGCAGGGAGTGATCTCCATCATCTGACACACATACTCTGCAAACCTGCACATCCCTGGAAAACACAGTGGCAATGACTGATAGAGTAAAGGGTTCTGGAAGACTACATGAGAGAGGACATCAGCAGACTTGCAAATATGTGGTGAGACAGGGAATGAGTCTCATGGTCAGACGGGGGGGATAGACATGAGTACTGGGTTCATTCATATTTACTACATGTTGAAATTTCAGTGGGTGTCAGCAGACACTATTAATTATCTCAGTTCTTTTAGATGGTTGAATAGAAAATAACACATTTGAAAGTATTCTTCCTTTCATGAGACTAGTGAGAGAACAAATATTGCAAGCCTTTTGTACTTGAAGTTCTACGGTTAAAAGTTCAAGGGATACTGTGTCCATTTAGACTTTATTGTATGGATTTCACCAGCTGGACAATAAGCCTTTTTTAATTTGCCAAAGTTTAATCTAACTTACTAATTTTCAAATTACCTTTCAATTTGTAAATGAATACTGAAGGCAGGATTCAAACTAGAAAGCCTCCACAAGCAAGTTACATTGAAAGAACTACTACTTCAATTCAATCATAACAAATTATAAACAAAATAATAATGCCTTTAAAATCAAGCTACATAGGTATATCTTATAATTCAACAAGACGATAGTTACAAATAAGATGGGAAAAGATAAAGAATCTAAAGATGAATGATACTCCCATTATGATTATCCTCATCTAGCCAGATCTGGACTTGCTTCTTCCTACAGATGTCAAGGAGTGTATGAAGTGCCCTGAAGACCAATGGCCGACCAAGAGACAAGATGGATGCCAGAAGAAGACCATTGAATTTCTGTCCTATCTAGAACCCTTGGGCATGGTCCTGGCAATTATCTCTGTGCTTGGTGCCCTGATGCCAGCCGCTGTCCTTGTTATCTTCATCCAGAACCGTAACACACCAGTTGTGAAAGCAAACAACCGTGAACTCAGCTACCTCCTATTATTAGCCCTCATACTGTCCTTCGAGTGCTCTTTAGTGTTCATAGGCCACCCCACGACACTCACATGCATGTTGCAACAGATGACATTTGGAATTGTATTCGCCATCTGCATCTCTTGCCTGCTAGCCAAGACTATTATGGTGGTCATAGCCTTCAAGGCCACCAAGCCAACGAGCAACCTAAAGTTTTTGGTGGGACCACGACTGTCCAATGCCCTGGTATTAGCCTGCAGTCTCGTCCAGGTCCTCATCTGTGTCACTTGGCTGATCATGGCTCCCCCATTTTACCAAATGAACATGAAATACCAGATGGGAAAGATAGTCCTTGAATGCAATGAAGGGTCATTGGCTGCATTCTGCTGCATGCTGGGATACATGGGCTTTTTGTCTATTATCTGCTTCATTGTAGCCTTTTTCGCTAGAAGGTTGCCCGACAGTTTTAATGAGGCTAAGTTCATCACCTTTAGCATGATTATATTCATTGCTGTCTGGCTCTCTTTCATTCCTGCTTATCTAAGCACAACAGGGAAATACACAGTGGCTGTAGAAATATTTGCAATTTTGACCTCCAGTGTTGGGTTGTTGGGTTGTATATTCTTCCCCAAATGTTATATCATCCTATTTAGACCAGACATGAACACCAAGGAATTCCTAATGGGGAAAGCCACAAGGAGCCTCAAGAAAACAACGTAATTGTATTGTAGCATATTGATTAATAAATATCTCAGTTTACATGATACAATCTTTTTTTCTGAATATACTTTTCCTTGAAGCAGCGGCCTTAGTAAATAAAAAAATAACTTTGCTCATAGCTGATCTAAAAAAATCACCCTCAGTGAACTTGAACATTGGAATGTAGAAATAAAGTCTTCTCTGCCAATCTGGTACTACCAGATATTGTAAACACTTCACTTAAAATTTATAAAGCATGGTGGCTTCTCTGATAGATCATACGATCATAAAAACATAAGGACATGCCATACTGGGTCAGACCAAGCGTCCATCAAACACAGCTTCCTGTTTCCAATAGAGGCCAATCCAGGCCATAAGAACCTGGCAAGTACCCAAAACTAATTCTAGTCCATGTTACTGTTGCTAGTATTAGCAGTCAACTTAAGTCAACTTAATTAATAGCAGTTAATGGGCTTCTCCAAGAACTTATTCAATCCTTTTTTAAACAGAGCTATACTAACTGCACTAACCACATCCTCTGGCAAAAAATATTCCAGAGTTTAATTGTGCATTGAGTGAAAAAGAACTTTCTCCGATTAGTTTTAAATGTGCCACATGCTAACTTCATGGAGTGCCCCCTAGTCTTTCTACTATCCGAAAGAGTAAATAACCGATTCCCATCTACCCGTTCTAGACCTCTCATGATTTTAAACACCTCTATCATATCCCAAGCTGGAGAAGAGATGGCTGAGGGGGGATATGATAGAAGTGTTTAAAATCATGAGAGGTCTAGAACGGGTAGATGTGAATCAGTTATTTACTCTTTCAGATAATAGATTATAGTGATATGGCAAAATCTGATAATTTTGTTACCAGGAAGGGAAAGAATTTGTGATCATACTGCTTTGGGGCATAGATGGATGACAAAAGCACAGGCTTCCCAAATAAGTTTCCCTTCACCATCACAATTCTTCCTTTATTGTCTTTCCATTTCTGTTCTAATGAAAAAGAGACTCACTTGTGAATTAAAATTGCTGTCCCACATCTTTTAGTCGTGCCTGATGAGAAAAAGATCTGATTGAAACCGCACTTGTTTTATAGTTTTGCATGCTCTTTGTCATTCATATGGGTCTCTTGTAAGGAGACAATCTCTTCTTTTAGCCTATTAAGATGAGATAATACTTTTTTTCTCTTGATTGGTGAGCCTAAGCCCACCACATTCCAAGTTATCACCTTAATCAATGGACCCATAATTACATAACTGAAAAAATATGGCTTAGCACATAGTTTACAGCAATCCAGATACAAAGGACGGCTAAGTACCAAATATTAGGAATACGTACTCTCCCCAAGTGTTCGCATGATGGTTTGTATTGTCCTAAATTTAAACATAATATCACCACTAACATAAAAAGAAAGTTCACCATTAAAATTACCATGGTCTTGGAAACTCATGTAAACAGTATAACATTCTAAAGGAAATGTACCAGCTGCCAATCCCTTTTTAAACCAAAATACACAGAGAACATTATCCCATTCCTCCCTTCCCCCTCCATCCATCCACTGCCCCTTTGCTCCCTATTCCCCATAGTTAGAATACTTGTCAAGAATTTACTCCCTTATTAGAGAGTTGGAGACACTTATGTGAGTGATCTGGTGCCATCTCCCATAACGCGAAAAGATCAATTGCAAAGGCTAATAATCGAACCAGGAACCAATTTCAGAACTCGTAGTTCAGCTTGTATTTGAGTTCAAGGTTATATTCACGTTCAGAAGAAAAAATGTCAGACACATGCAACAAAGCACATGTGTCTTCAGGAATGTCACCAATAGCCAATTTTCATTTCAGGTCTTCTATAAATTTCTTGGCCTCTTGTAGATCATTGAAAACTCGCTGGTCACCATTGCTCCAGATTCTCAGCCTCGCCGGGAATTGTAATGCAAATTTTGTTTAGCAGCCAACGAAACACAAAGCGGACTAAATTATTTTCTTTTTGTGGCTACCTTGAGATGCTTGCCAGATTAAATGTTTATGGTGAAAATCTAGAAAATGAGCAATCACGATCCGTAGTCTTCGGTCTCCATTTTTTTTAGGGCCAAGATGGTGCGCTCTTTCTATAATCATGGAGGACAGCTGCTCCATCTGGCCCAACTCTGTTGGAATCCAAGTTGTCAACAAATCTGCCAGCTTGTGCTCTTCTATCGATTCCTCGAACCCAACAAACCATAAGTTATTTCTGCGGGAACAGTTGTATAACTCATCCAGCTTTTCTTCTTCTGCTGCAGCCATCTTTAGCAAAGCCTGTATTTTGCGAGCCGCCGACATTGTGTCATCTTCTACAATCATCATGTGGTTTCCAGGGCTTCAACTCTTGGGTGAAAGTCCATGATTGCCGACTTAAGATATGAGAGTTGCTCCGTAATTGTTGTGAAGTGATCCAAAATTTCAGCCTTGACGGTCACTGTATTTGCCTGCATAATTGCATTGTTAATTAAACAGGCTGTTATGCAGTCAGTATTAGTGATAGCAGCGGCCATTTTCTTCTCACCTGTTTTCAGCTTTTCTTTGTCTTTTCTTACCAGCTTTAGAGGCATTCCCGAAGGTGACTTTTGCATATAGCGATCAATACTCATAAGCACTAATGATCGCTGAAAAAATGATCCACAGTTGTGCTTGAACACCTTCGTAGTATCTTAAATTAGGAGATGGCACCAGGAGCCAGTGGCAGACACGTCCATTCTGGTTCAGCACATCACGTGACACCTATACTCAGGTTTTATTTTTATATTTTATTTTCCAGGCTTTGTTCCCATTGTGAATTGTTTTTCCGGCTGAGATCTGCTAAGTAATTTTGGTGATTTGGGGTTTACTTAATGCAAACTCAAACTGGCTCAACATACTTTTTCTTCTATAGCTTTCCTGGGAAATCCCCTCCCTATTCAAAATCGGCATTGTTTTACCTACAGAAAATCAGCATTTTCTCATATTAAATAACGCGCTTTGCCACCTCAGTTAAATTGACCATCGTATGAGTGCAAGTCTTCTTTCAGGTTTGCCTCTGAATACTTTTTTTATTGGACCTTTCGTACCTATCCTCCTCTAGTTCTTTTCAGGTCAGAAGAGTGACTAGTTGGGGCGGAGTCCAAGATGGCAGCTTGTTGAGAAGTTAGAGAAGGACACTCCTCTTGAAATTATATTTCCTCGTAAAATAATATTACAAATGCTGCATACTAAACGGAAGGCACGGCTCCGTGAGAGCCAGGCCTCAGTGGAGACACCTGAATCATGACAGAGTGTTATCACTACCTTCTTCTCCTCGACGCCGAACCAGCGAGGAGCGAGTGCCGCGCTGGAGAGGGACGTGGAGCGAGCGTCCCTCTCTATGGCAGAAGAAATCTCGCTAAGTCCCGGAGCGCCTGAGATGCCATCCCCACCCCAGCAAAATGGTGAGAAGTGGGAGATAACACCAGAAAGTTTGTCGATGAGCCACAAGCCGGAGAGAGGCTTGAATATGGCTGCAGCAGGAGGAACTGATCCGCTAGGAGGTTATGTACCACCGTTGCTGAAAGACATCGACCTCGATACACCAATGCTTGAAATTGAAAGGGACACTGAGACTGGTGCTACAGAAAAGGGTGAGTCAGCACAAGTATTAAAACCCTTTCTTGTAAAACCTGCAATGATTAGGATGGAAGCTCTGTGGGAAGCCATGGCTGCCATTGAAGCAGCTGTTGTGAATCTATCAAAAGTTTGCATTGGAGTAAATACATGAAGCATAGAGAACCAGAAAAGATTGGATGTTCAGGATGATAAAATTCGTGAGATGGGAGAGAAAATGAAAGCTGTTGAAAGTGAATGTCATCATGTATGTCAATAAGAGACTGTACTAAGAAAAAAAGTTGAAAATATTGAAAACAATCTCCGTAGTTTAAACTTAAGGGTTCTTAACTTCCCGGTCATTCCCCAGATGCCTCCAATTGATTTATTTAAGAAATACTTAACGGACATATTGAATATGCCTCCAGATGCTTTGCCTTTAATTTTAAAAGCCTATTTTCTTCCTCAAAAGAAACGGGAAGATGGCCAGGAGGCGGATGAACCCCAGGTACAGATGAACATTACAGATTTTTTAGAACTATCAACTGAGGATACAATTTCAGTGAGGGCAACTTTATTTGTGTCCTTTGCGTTCATTACAGAAAAGAGTACAGTGATGAGATTGTTTTTTCGCAAGAGAACTGAAAAATACTATGGTTATACAATTAGAATGTTTCCTGATGGGGAGGAAGTGACGTCACGCTCCATGCACGCAGCCTAAACCTTAGGCTCCGTGCCCCGCGGTCCCTGCAAAGCCGGCAAATAGCGACGGGAGCCTCGAAAAATCAAAATAATTAGCTTACCGGCAATCGGAAGTTGGGCTGCAGCTTATTATAATGACGGCCAAGAAAAAAATACCGGACCTGCGGCGCTTCTCATATCTGCAGGAGCCGGAGGAGGAAGCCACCAAAATGGCGTCTGAGGTGGAGGTAGAGGAAACGGAGGGGGCTGTGCACGCGGCGCGGGAACAGGACTGTGACTGCCCTTCCAGGGCTGAGATGCGCGGGTGGTTTGTGGAACTGCGGCAAGACTTAAAAAATTACAAAATGGAGGTTACTGAGATGATTGCAGATCTCAGAGAGGAGACTGCAGAGCAGGGGAGGCGCCTGGAAGAGCTGGATGTGCGTTTGGATACGCAGGGGGAGAGCTGGCTGCAACTTAAGAAAGATCAGGAAAATCTACAGCTACAATCCCAAGCCCTGGTGGACAAACTAGAGGACATAGAAAATAGAAGTCGCCGCTCGAACATCCGCATACGGGGAGTGCCGGAGACGGAGGATTATAGTGACTGCATGGCTGTTGTGGAGCGGCTCTCCAATTTCTTTTTGGATCAGGATGCCACGACCAGCGAGGAAGAAAGACCTACGGTGCAGATAGACAGAGCGCATAGATCGCTGGGGCCTAAGCTGGCTAACAGACCTCGGGATATAGTGGTCTGCTATCATCAATTTGCACAGAAGGATCGAATCTTCACGATTGCCAGGAAGCAGCGCTCGTGGCAATGGGAGGGCCACGAGATCGGGGGTCTTTGCGGATTTGGCGGCACTGACGCTGAAGAAGAGACAGGAGTTTCGATGCGTCACTACTAAGCTTATAGCAGCTAATGTACGGTATCGCTGGCTTTTTCCTGGGGGCATCTCCTTTCAACTACAGGGGGTGACCCATAGAGCTATTACTGTCTCTGAAGCGGCAGGGATCCTGAGAGACAACGGCATGCCAGTAGATTTGCCAGCTACGGAGGTTCGTACAGCGCATCCTGTGAAGCCAGCTACCTACCTGCCTACCCGGTGGCAGAGGGTCCAGAACGGGAAGAGGAGGTTGCAGCGAAGCTCCGCGGGACGAGATCGGATAGAGCCGCCAGCTTGAAGCTTCTCCGGAGTGAAGAAGGATTGCAGTTGGACACTTCAAGATCGGTTTTGTTATGCACTGTCGTTGGATTTCTACAGTGAAACTTTCTTGTTATAAAAGTTCCCGGTTCCGTTCTAAAGTTCAGGTTGGAACTGCTAGCTGGCATTTAATGTGACATTTTGATATTCGACCGCAGGGGCAGAGGTGGGGGTGACTATGCTTCCTCCTGATTTAATTCTTGGGATGAGGGCTTTATCCCTGGCAACTGGAGTTGGGGGGGGGGGAGGGGAAAATGTCTTTACACACACTGCTTCTTTGTTGTGGGGGGCAGGGGGGCATGCAGGGGCCGGTTCTGGCAGCCACAGCCCACCGTCGCAGGATCTACGTCTTTGGAGGCTTGATTTTTGGGGCTTTAAAATGGTATACTATCTTCATGAATGGCTCGAAAGGTTGGCGAGGGCGATCAGAGTCACTTGGACTGTGCTGTTTGGGTATGGGACGGAGAGGTGGGTGTATAGATGGCGACGCTTAAGTTTCTATCCCTGAATGTAAAGGGACTTAACACACCCCGCAAGAGACAGCTACTATTTAAGGAATTAGGGCGCCTTCACACAGATGTGAAATTCTTACAGGAGACACATCTGAGAAAACACCATCAGCGATTGCTAAAGTCTAACAAATATCCACATCAATATTGGGCGGCGGCTACCCCCACTCTGAAATACACAGGGGTAGGAATCCTGTTACACAAGGATGTGCCTTTCGAATTCCTCCTATCTAGGTCGGACCCAGAGGGGAGATACGTAGTGGTTAAGGTACGAGTGGGTGGGGAAATATTTTCCTTAGTTTCGATTTATGGACCCACGGTGCATAAAGATACCTTTTATACTGACCTGAATGAAACCCTATCCGCTGTTTTGGAAGGCCAGACGGTGATAGGAGGGGATTTTAATATCACGGTGAATCCTAGATTGGACACGTCTAAGGGCCAGAGTACAGATCCCAAATCGGCTAGAATAGCATTGAAAACCTTCATTAAGGATCAGGGGCTGGTGGATATATGGAGGCATAGAAATCCAACTGATAGAAACTACACCTTTTATTCGACACCTCACGAGAGCTACTCCAGATTGGATATGATTCTGAGTTCTAGAGCCACCTATAATAGGGTGGATGGGGCAGACATAGAACCTATAGTGTGGTCAGATCATGCCCCCATCTGGGTATCCATACGCCTCTGCGATGAGGATAAGGGTCATAGATTCTGGAGGTTTAACGATTCCATCCTTCATGATGAGCAGTTTGTTTCCCAAATCCAAGAGGAGATAGGGGATTACTTAACTATTAATGACAATGGGGAGGTGAATGCGATCACTGTTTGGGAATGCTTAAAGGCGGTCCTTAGGGGGCGTTTTATAGCACGGGCGGCTTTCCTCAAGAAAAAGAGGGAACAAACACGTGCTACACTCATTCTCCAACTCAAAGGGATGGAACGCCTCCATAAGGGTACGGGTCCTCGACGGGTGTCTTATTCACAGATTGCCACCCTTAAGAGTCAAATAGCAGCTATCGACAATGCGACCCTGGCTCATCAATTGGAGTTTATGCAACAAAAATATTTTGAAGGGGGCAATAAGGCGGGGAGGCTGTTAGCTCATGCACTCAAGAAGAGACAGGCTCAATCGATCATAACTAAGGTCAAGCTGGAGAATGGTTCCATGGTAGGGGACAACAAAGCTATTAGACAACGGTTTTTACAATTTTATGCTGAACTATATGCACAGGACGATACTATCAATTCAGAGGGCATTTTGGGGTATCTGGCCTCAGTTCCTTTACCGGAATTAACGGCCGCACAACAATTTATACTGGATAAGGAGGTTTACGAGATTGAAATTTTAGCCGCTATTAAAGCTTTAAAATTAGGGAAATCACCGGGACTTGACGGTTATACGGGGCGCTTTTATAAGGTTTTCGCACAACAATTGGCGCCAATCTTGGTCAATTATTATAAGGCGTTGCGGCATGAGGGGGTTCTTTCCTCGGCAGCTAACACTGCGGGGATTACGGTGCTACTTAAGCCAGGGCGAGATCCCACACTTTGTAGTTCCTACCGGCCCATTTCTTTAATTAATTTGGATCTCAAAATATTGGCTAAAATCCTGGCCATCAGACTGAACGGTTTTATAGCAGACTTGATCCATCCCGATCAGGCGGGATTCATCCCAGGGAGGCAGGCCAGTGATAATATCCAAAAGATCATGGATGCTATATGGTGGGTGAAAAAGCAGGGCTCTGCGGCTCTGGCGTTATCTGTCGACGCAGAGAAAGCCTTTGACAGGGTCCACTGGCCCTATCTTTTTTCTGTATTGCGGAAAATGAAATTTGGGGAACCTTTTCTGCGGTGGATAGAGCAATTTTATACGCAGCCTTGTGCTCGTATTAAAGTTAATGGCGGCTATACGGCTGCTTTCTCGGTAAGGAGAGGTACGCGACAGGGTTGTCCATTGTCCCCCCTATTATTTGCTATTTTCCTTGAACCGTTGGCTATTAAGATACGGGGTACCGCTCATATTAAAGGGGTAGATGTGGGCCAGCTATCAGCCAAAATGTCTCTCTATGCTGACGATATTCTGTTCACTATCACTGACCCGGAGTCGTCACTACCTCCTTTGATTGATGAGATGGAAGCCTTTGGACGGGTATCAGGTTTTCGGATGAATTGGGATAAATCCGAGATTCTGAATATTAATGTGGAGCCCTCATTAGCGACCAAGCTCCGCAGACAGTATAAATTCAAGTGGGCACAACAAAAAATAAAATACTTGGGTATATATTTAAGTGTAGACATGAATATGTTTCAATTAAATTATGAGGCGTTATGGGCTCAAATATCTCTTGATCTGGAGGAGTGGAACAGATACCGGATCTCATGGCTGGGACGCATTGCGGCAGTTAAAATGATGGCGTTACCTAGGCTATTGTACTTATTCCAATCTCTACCTATTCCAGTACCGAAACAGTTTCTCCTTAAATGGCAAAATCGGATCTTGAAATATATATGGGGAGGTCGGAGACCGAGGGTTGCAAGGTCCACCCTATATCGGTTTAGGGGACAAGGAGGGTTGGGAGTTCCCCATCTGGAACGATATTATTAAGCGGCTAAGTTTAAACTGATTGTAGACTGGCATAGAACACAAGAAATAAAACCTTGGATACAACTTAGTCAGCAACTTTTAGCTGATATTCCCCTCACTAGCTTTATATGGCAACCATCCACCACATGGCGGCTGCGCCCGGGAGAGGTGTTACCGCCCTCCATGAGACTTCTGTTGCAGGTATGGGAAGCTAATCGACACTTATTAGTGGGTACCAAGGCTTATCACCAGAGAACCTATTTATATGCGAATAGTACGTTCCCAGCTGGATTTACCAACCCAGCATTTAGGGAGTGGAGACAGAAGGGAATTCTTACTTGGAGTTCCTTATGGGGTGGAAGGGCTTTTTTATCCTTCTCAGAGTTGCAGACTAACTTTGGTTTACCATCGGAGGGTATCTTTCCATACCTACAATTGCGACACTTCGCACTAACTCATATGTTACCGGCTGTGTTTCTCCAAGGTAAATCAGCTTTTGAAGAATTGTGTGTACAAGCGGACAACGCTCCGCATTTGATGTCTCAGATTTATTCCTTATTGGGTACTCAGCCGTTCAGCAAAACAAAACAAATGCTGGCTTGGGAAACTGATCTCCAATACCCACTTACGCAGAAGGAATGGGAGGGGATTTTTGGGAGATTAGGTAAGGGGTTAATAGCAGCCTCCATGAGGGAAAATGCTGTTAAGTTATTATATCGCTGGCACTATTGTCCGGTACAATTACATAAGATGAAACGTCTACCCTCTGATATATGTTGGAGAGGGTGCCAGCAGAGGGGTGATTATTTGCACATGTGGTGGACCTGTCCGAGGATTGTCGATTACTGGCGAGAAGTTGAGGAGTGGCTAGGGAAGCTTTTCTCGGTGCCGATACGATTGACCCCAGGCCAAGCGCTTTTGGGGCAGGAGGCGTGGATACTGGGTGGTTATGACAATCGCCTGCTCTCCTTCATTTTAACTGCAGCTAGATTACATCTTGCACAATTGTGGAGGGCAGAGCACCTTCCCACGCTTCGGGGAGTACAAGACAAACTACAAAAAATATATACCCTAGCTGAAATAACGGCGTTTATACACAAAACATATGGGACATTCCTACGAATATGGCGTAACTACAGGCGGTGGCAATTATTTACCTAGAATACCATAGTACGGGTGGCTATCTAGACATTTGCTCAACAGAGAACTTTATGGGTCACAACGATGGAGTGGTGTGGGGACAGGGGGGATATCATGGTAAGGGGGGGGGGACGGAAGTGGGGGGAGGGGAGGGAACAGATCAGTAAAGAGACGCATAGCTGGTGTTAAAAAGTTTTATTGATTGTTTACTTTCGCGTACAACTTACAAAAGTCTGAATTGTATGTATGATTACACCTACTGTTGTCATTTTTCAAGCATTGCTCTGTTAATATATCATATATACAATAAAAATTTAAATTAAAAAAAAAAAAAAAAAGAATGTTTCCTGATATCACCCGGTCGACACAGGAAAGAAGGAAAAAGTTTATTGAGATGAGGACCGAAGCATTAGCTATTTGTTCTAAATTTGTACTTCGGTACCCTTGCAAATGTGTTGTAAGATACCTTGATTTGGTTTATGTTTTCTTTGAACCTTCACAACTTCACTTTTTTATTGACTCACATTCTAATGCAGCGTTAACAGTCCAGAAGGCTTAAGTAGGCATCTCAAAGCCGCCGTCGTTTCTTTTTTTTGTTTTTTCCTAATATTGTGTCGCTCAAAATCTGTTTAAGCATCCGCCCTATTGAATTCTTATTGTAAAGATGGAGTTCACA
Organism: Rhinatrema bivittatum; assembly: GCF_901001135.1. Taxonomy (NCBI): domain Eukaryota; kingdom Metazoa; phylum Chordata; class Amphibia; order Gymnophiona; family Rhinatrematidae; genus Rhinatrema; species Rhinatrema bivittatum. The sequence continues at coordinate 13,724,626 of NC_042633.1, forward strand.
TCTTATTGTATTTCTGATTGAAGATGACACCTTGAGTTTATTTTTGAATGTGATACATCTGTTTCTTTCCTATCACAAATGTTATTTTGTATAATTATGTTAAAATGCAATAAAGAGAAAATAAAAATAAAATAAAAAAAGAATAGTGACTAGTTCCTTCATTAATCTTCATTTTTAGATCTCTGTCAGGTCGTAGATTTACTTACAGCATTGTAGCCTCGATTACATTGAATTCCATCCTGATTGGTTGTTTTCCCTGTCCATGGCCATTTGCAACTGATCCATGTTTTGGCGCCATTTTTCGGTGTTTCTTTAAAAATATCCAGAAATGAATCTTCTCCGAGTGAACTCCTCTACTAATTAAAAGGAAGATGCTGTGAATTAGGTATGATTTATAATCATTTTCTAGTTATGTACTTCATTTAACTTTAATTCCTGTGTATTTGTTTCTTTGTTCATCCTAACTTAATTTTTTATTATATTATAGTGTGTAGCCTATTTGAATTGCACTTAATGGTCCCTCCTGATGCAGCCCGTGGGGTGAAACATGGTGACCATGTTGGGGGACACTACCTCTGTCTAAGTGGACCTTTTTAATTTAACAAGACTGTGGAGTTCTAATAAAATTCAATGATTTTTGTTACCACACTTTGTAAGGACTCCTTTAATTTCTTTTTTTATATTCACAATTTTTTATTGAATGTAAACAAAGTAACAGACATAGGACAAATGAAAACTCATGGCTAAATTGTTATACATCAAAGTTTTGTAAGAATGTAAGATTCCCCAAACCCTGATGCCCCCATCCACCCACCTACCCAGTACCCCAATCAACCAGCTTGCATTGCAACATTCATTGGAACTGATAATTATAAACAGATTCAGTAACCTCATAATACATGACATAATTAATTCCACATTGTGGAAGAGGGGTGAACTAAACATACAAATATAAATACAAAGGTAGTAAAGATACCTTGATAATGATATTGATCAGGAAGCTAATAAACAGAGGATCATTTTATGCTCAAATTTCTTATGCCCCCTACATAATAACTAGACTCCGCTTCACTCTTCTTCCATAATCATCAACATTGGAAAAAACAAATAACTTAATTTTATTTTAGACACTGGCAAAAGGGTTCCCAGACTTTCATGAACAATGGCAAATGGGTGCATTTTATGGCAGTTAAGTGGGCAAGCTTATTGTTATGGGAAAATCGTGTTAAGACACAATGAAACGTCAGAACCTCAGCTCGATCCATAACAGAGACAGTTCACAACGCGCAGCAATATAGGCTTGCTGGCAGAAATGCTGCTGATATTTGGAGGCATTATCTAATAGGGATGTGCAATGAAATTTCCTAATTCGTCCTGGTTCGGAGATCCCGAAAGCCAAACCAAAATTTCCCAAAATTTCGGGAAAATTTGATTTTCGGGTTAGTGTGCACTAATGGGAGTTAGTGTGCACTAATGGGTGTTAATACGCGCTAGCTCCCCATTAGTGTGCACTAACTCCCATTAATGCGCACTAACATTAAAATGTTAGAACCCACTAGAGGTGTGAATCGTGTGCCTTATTGTCTTAACGATCGGGTTCGGCTAGAGGGGGGGAAAAATCTGATCGAGGGTGATGTGGGTGATGTGAATCGGAATTGGTTCCGATTCACATCGTTATTTTTTTTTTTAGTGAGGCCCGACCCTTTAAAATTAACCCCTTACCTTCCCCCACCCTCCCGAACCCCCCCCCTGCCCAAAGCTTTTTACGAGTACCTGGTGGTCCAGTGGGGGCGCGGGGGGACCGATCTCCCGCTCTCGGTCCATTGGCGCCATTTTGGCTGCCACTCAAAAATGGCGCCGATGGCCCAATAAAAAAAAACCCCACCCGATCCTTTAAAAACGACCCCTTAGCTTTCCCCACCCTCCCGAGCCCCTCAAAACATTTTAAATTTACCTGGTAGTCTAGTGGTGGTCCCAGGAGTGATCTCCTATTCTCGGGCTGTCGGCTGCCACTCATAAAGATGGCGCCTATGGCCCTTTGCCCTTACCATGTGACAGGGTATCCGTGCCATTGGCCGGCTCCTGTCACATGGTAGGAGCACTGGATGTCCGGCGCATCAGACTCAAGCAAAAGTACGCTGGATTTTAGTAGATACGCGCGGAGCCGCGCGTATCCACTAAAATCCTGGATCGGCGCGCGCAAGGCTATCGATTTTGTATAGCCTGCGCGCGCCGAGCCGCGCTGCCTCCCCCCGTTCCCTCCAAGGCCGCTCCGAAATCGGAGCGGCCTCGGAGGGAACTTTCCTTTGCCCTCCCCTCACCTTACCCTCCCTTCCCCTACCTAACCCACCCACCCGGCCCTGTCTACACCCCCCCCTTACCTTTGTCGGGGGATTTACGCCTCCCGGAGGGAGACGTAAATCCCCGCGCGCCAGCGGGCCTGCTGCGCGCCGGGCCGCGACCTGGGGGCGGGTACGGAGGGCGCGGCCACGCCCCCGGACCGCCCCGGGCCGTAGCCACGCCCCCGTACCCGCCCCCAAAACGCTGACGACACGCCCCCGAAACGCCGCGACGACCAGGCCCGCCCCGACACGCCCCCCCGAAAACCCCGGGACGTACGCGAGTCCCGGGGTCTGCGCGCGCCGGTAGGCCTATGTAAAATAGGCTTACCGGCGCGCAGGGCCCTGCTCGCGTAAATCCGCCCGGTTTTGGGCGGATTTACGCGAGCAGGGCTCTGAAAATCCGCCCCTGTATTATTAACAAAGAAAAATGTGGAGGACATAGAAACTGAAAATAAAATAGTGAAAAATAAATTAATGAAAGTAAAGGAAGAAATAGGAAAGTCCCGGGAGGTACAAACTATGATGATGAAGACAAATCTGCTATTACAGCTCAAAATAGAAAAGTTGGAGAATGCAGCTAGGGTAAGGAATATACGGTGTATACATTTCCCTAAATCATCTACGTTGACCCCCATTGTTTTTATGGAGAAAATATTTAATGGAAAATTTAAATATCCCAGAAGCAACTTTACCCATAATATCTAAGCTGTTTTATTTACCTCCAATGAAAAAATCAACTTTGTTAGAGATATCGGTAATTTAAAAATAGAGGAATTAATTCGTAAGGCTCCTCTTCAAGATAAAGATTTAAACGTTTCAGAATTACTTGAGCAAACAGATATAGAATCAGTAGTGCCATCAACATTAATAATATCTTTCATGTTAGAGTCCAATAAAGATTGGATTTTCAAAAAATTTCTTTTAAATAGATTCAAGGAATTTATGGGGTGCAAGGTGCAATTATTCCCTGACTGAGCGCCAACAACACAGAGACGTAGAAAACAGTTTCTTGTGCTGAAGTCTCAAATATTACAAATGGGAATGTTTTTCATTTTGAAATATCCTTGCAAATGCCTGATAAAGTGTGAAGGCAATACTTATGTATTCCTACAACCATATCAGTTAACACAATTTATCCAAAGTAAAATGAAGTCCGCCACCAGCTCTACCCCAAAAACCATCTAACACAGTCTTATGTGATATGAAGTGATCTCCCTCAGTTTAAATATGTGTAATCCCAGTTAGTTGAGTAATCAGTTTAAAAAATAGATAATGTTTGGGTATTGTGTACCTTGGATTCAACTGTGGGCTAAGCACAGGTAAATAGAATTAATAAAACAAAATTAATTGGATTGGATTTTAATATAAATTAAGGAATATGTAATCTTGATTTAATAATTGTTAAATTTAAAAAAATTGTTCAAACTGCTTGCTGAAAGTAATATATGGAATAAGAAAAATTGGTATATTTGATTAGGTGAAAAAGGAAAGTAATACTTTGTCTTTAACTAAAGATTTAATGTTCCTTATAGTGTATTCTTTAATATAAATTCCGTAACCTGTGATAAATTTAAGAAAATTATGCTTAAATTGTATTGTAAATGAAGAAAGATATATAAAAAAAGTCAGCAAAATAACAGAGAAAATAAACAAAACCCCAAACCACAATACTCAGCTAAACATCAAAGATATCACGCCATGGGCCAATTTCGACACAATATGAACCACTGAAACGGAGAAACTAATTAAATAATTAAACCCAGAATGTCATGAACTCGACATAATACCTACACGATTCCTAAAAGAAATATCTCAAACCATCACTACAGCCATCACGGCAATCATAAATAAATCACTAGAAGAAGGGGAACTTCCAAACAAATTAAAAATTGCCTCCATAAAACCAGTCATAAAAAAAAAGAATCTCAATCCTAATGATCCCAACAACTACCACAAACTATTAATTCTCAAACACCTCAAACCACTATTAAACCAACCAGATTTCAGAGCCATTCTGCAATCCCTGATATTTTCAAGCATCGATTATTGTAACTCACTCATGATAGGGCTACCACACATTAAGAAAGGTGGAAAGAAGGCAAAACGATTACTGGCATGGTTAAAAGGGGAGGTGAAAGAAGCTGTTTTAGCCAAAAGATCTTCATTCAAAAATTGGAAGAAGAATCCAACAAAAGAAAATAGGATAAAGCACAAACATTGGCAAGTTAAATGTAAGACATTGATAAGACAGGCTAAGAGAGAATTTGAAAAGAAGTTGGCTGTAGAGGAAAAACTCACAGTAAAATTTTTTTAAATATATCCGAAGCAGAAAGCCGGTGAGGGAGTCAGTTGGACCGTTAGATGATCGAGGGGTTAAAGGGGCACTTAGAGAAGATAAGGCCATCGCAGAAAGATTAAATGATTTCTTTGCTTCGGTGTTTACTGAGGAGGATGTTGGGGAGATACCCGTATTGGAGAAGGTTTTCATGGGTAATGATTCAGATGGACTGAATCAAATCACGGTGAACCTAGAAGATGTGGTAGGCCTGATTGACAAACTGAAGAGTAGTAAATCACCTGGACCAGATGGTATACACACCAGAGTTCTGAAGGAACTAAAAAAAAGAAATCTCAGACCTATTAGTAAAAATTTGTAACCTATCATTAAAATCATCCATTGTACCTGAAGACTGGAGGATAGCAAATGTAACCCCAATATTTAAAGAGGGCTCCAGGGGCGATCCGGGAAACTACAGACCGATTAGCCTGACTTCAGTGCCAGGAAAAATAGTGGAAAGTGTTCTAAACATCAAAATCACAGAACATATAGAAAGACATGGTTTAATGGAACAAAGTCAGCATGGCTTTACCCAGGGCAAGTCTTGCCTCACAAATCTGCTTCACTTTTTTAAAGGATTTAATAAACATGTGGATAAAGGTGAACCGGTAGATGTAGTATACTTGGATTTTCAGAAGGCGTTTGACAAAGTTCCTCATGAGAGGCTTCTAGGAAAAGTAAAAAGTCATGGGATAGGTGGCGATGTCCTTTCGTGGATTGCAAACTGGCTAAAAGACAGGAAACAGAGAGTAGGATTAAATGGACAATTTTCTCAGTGGAAGGGAGTGGACAGTGGAGTGCCTCAGGGATCTGTATTGGGACCCTTACTTTCAAATATATTTATAAATGATCTGGAAAGAAATACGATGAGTGAGATAATCAAATTTGCAGATGACACAAAATTGTTCAGAGTAGTTAAATCACAAGCAGATTGTGATAAATTGCAGGAAGACCTTGTGAGACTGGAAAATTGGGCATCAAAATGGCAGATGAAATTTAATGTGGATAAGTGCAAGGTGATGCATATAGAGAAAAATAATCCATGCTATAATTACACAATGTTGGGTTCCATATTAGGTGCTACAACCCAAGAAAGAGATCTAGGCGTAATAGTGGATAACACATTGAAATCGTCGGTTCAGTGTGCTGCGGCAGTCAAAAAAGCAGACAGAATGTTGGGAATTATTAGAAAGGGAATGGTGAATAAAACGGAAAATGTCATAATGCCTCTGTATTGCTATATGGTGAGACCTCACCTTGAATACTGTGTACAATTCTGGTCGCCGCATCTCAAAAAAGATATAATTGCAATGGAGAAGGTACAGAGAAGGGCTAACAAAATGATAAGGGGAATGGAATAGCTCCCCTATGAGGAAAGACTAAAGAGGTTAGGACTTTTCAGCTTGGAGAAGAGACGGCTGAGGGGGGATATGATAGAGATGTTTAAAATCATGAGAGGTCTAGAACGGGTAGATGTGAATCAGTTATTTACTCTTTCGGATAGTAGAAAGACTAGGGGCCACTCCATGAAGTTAGCATGGGGCACATTTAAAACTAATCGGAGAAAGTTCTTTTTTACTCAACGCACAATTAAACTCTGGAATTTGTTGCCAGAGGATGTGGTTAGTGCAGTTAGTATAGCTGTGTTTAAAAAAGGATTGGATAAGTTCTTGGAGGAGAAGTCCATTACCTGCTATTAAGTTCACTTAGAGAATAGCCACTGCCATTAGTAATGGTTACATGGAAAAGACTTAGTTTTTCGGTACTTGCCAGGTTCTTATGGCCTGGACTGGCCACTGTTGGAAACAGGATGCTGGGCTTGATGGACCCTTGGTCTGACCCAGTATGGCATTTTCTTATGTTCTTATGTTCTTAAGCCCTGAGATAGGGAGAGTAGGCCCTTGAGGAGCGAGTACCAGATCCCTGGGAGCAGAGAGACTCATTGGCAAAGTAAACACACAGCGGTTCCACATTGAGATGGCACTGGCGCTGAAATGTAGGCAGGCCCTCGAGGAGCGATTACCTGGTTCCAGGGAAACAGCTCTGAGGAGTAGATGATAGTACTCACTGATGGTGTCTGTAGTGGATTCTTCCAAGTAGAAGAGGAGATAGATGCAGGCAGCGAGTCATGGAACATGGGCCCTCGAGGAGCGAGTACCGGTTACCTGATAGCGACCTGAAAGAAGGAAAAGAGGCCCCCGAGTAGCGGGTACCCCGTTAGAAAAAGTCCAATAGAAGTTGGAGAGGCAGAGTAGCTGGGTACGGAGAACAAATCTCATCCGTAAGAACACCCTTGCTAACTCAACGGCTAGCAATAAACTGTAGGCTTAAATATCCGGGCAGCATGATGTCATCACATGGGGACACCCCTGAGGACGCGCCAAACAGGAAATAAGAATGAGGGCCATGCAGCGCATGCGCCCTAAGGTACCTGGAGAGCATGGCGGGAGGCCGCGCCCAAGCTGGTCCGGGGACGCCGGAGAGGATGGCAGGCAGATGCCGCGGCAGCCAGGCGTCTGTGAGGAGCAGGAGGAGCCGCAACAAAGGAAAGGTAGGCGGAGTGAAGCCGTTGGATAGCAACGGTTGCAACACACCTAAACCACCCCTGATCTGTGGTTGATATAGAACTGATCGCACTATTTGAGGCGGTCTACGTTTCCATATAAAATAAAAAATCTTCTTTTGCTACTGTCGGAGTATCTGATTTGTTAAATGAACATGAAGAGTGAGAAACAAATATAAAAAACATGGGAGCACATTCATTTTAATTATGTCTATACGGCCAATTCATGAAAAGTGTTCCCATGACCATCTGCCTAAGTCTCTATCTATCGTCTTGGCTAGAGGGGTATAGTTAACAGGAAAGAAGTCAGAAATAATAGGGCAAATGTTGGTATCCAAGTACTTTAAAGTATGTTTCGCTAACTTAAAGAGAAACTGTTGACGTTTCTCCATCAATGTGGAGTGCGGTAAACTGATGTTCAAAATTTCAGATTTAACATAATTTACCCTGAGCTCCGAAACTGAGTCAAATATCTTCAGCTCATTCACCACCCCCATATGTGAAATAATTAGGTTTGTGAGAGTAAACAAAATATCATCTGCGAATAAAGACAATTTGGAAGAAATCGCTCCTACTTCTACCCCATTAACTAATGTTGAGTGGTGGATCCTGTTTGTAAAGGGTTCTAAAAATAAGGCGAATAATAAAGGGGACTGTTGCAAAAACTTATAATCGCTACTAGAAAGGCTGTACAGACCTGGGGCTTTCCCAGACTTTAGATCTTTAAAAACCACTATTACTTCTGCAGTGCTTATAGGATTGTCTAGATATTGTCTCTGCTTCAGGGTAAGTCTAGGTAGTGTGACCCCATCTAAATATTTTCTATGGCTTCATGGGAGATGGATTTATCCCGGGCATATAGGGATTCATAAAAGCGAGAGAAGTACTTTCAAATTTCAGCAGACGTTTTAGCAGAATTTCAAAGACCCCTTTAGGTCTTTAATCTTAGCTATTAGGGGTGTGCATCGTGTGATCGATCGTCTTAACGATCGATTTTGGCTGGGGGGGGGAGGGAAATCTGATCGTCGTGTTTTGTTTTGTTTTTTTAAATTGTTAAAAATCGTAAATCGGGGAGGGCGGGAAAACCGGCACTCCAAAACAACCCTAACACCCACCCCGACCCTTTAAAACAAATCCCCCACCTTCCCGAACCCCCCCAAAATGTTTTAAATTACCTGGGGTCCAGTGGGGGGTCCAGGCGCGATCTCCCGCTCTCTGGCCACTGCTGCGTTAAGAGAAATGGCGTCCGTATGACATACAGGTCGATACAGTAAGGCCGCGGTAGAAACAGTGCGGCAGTGTCAGGCGCACCCTTCCTCCCCGCACGCACAGTTCTCTTCACTTAGTCCCCGATACTCTCTTCTAATTGCATGCAAATGCATGCCGCGGCTTTAAAGCGTTAGGGAAGGGTTATGCCCGCGTAACCCATTTTACTGTATAGGCGCTTAATACAGCGCCTATACAGTAACCTGGGTGCGCTGGTACCTGTCATTTCAAATGTCATTTCAAATGACATTTGAAATGACAGGCACCAGGAAGTGTAAAAAAAAAAAAAAAACCAAAAATATGTAAAAACCTGAGTGTTAAAAAAAAAAAATTTTTAAATACCTGTCACTTTCATGCAGTCATCCAGGCAGCGGCGTGGGTCCAGGCGGCCGGCGGGCGGCGGCGGGAGCCGGGTGTTCGATCGAGGCCAGCGGGCGGGTAGGCGCGTGTTCGATTGGGCGGGGCGCGGCAGCGGGATCCGGGGGGCGGGTGGGCGCGTGTTCAAACGAGGCCGGGTCGCACAGGGCGCGCATTAATTCAGGCGGAGGGAGCCGGCGGCGAAAGCGGCCTCCGGCAACCCCCACCGGCAGGCACGCATTCACGGCCGGTGGGGGTTGCCGGAGGCCGCTTTCGCCGCCAGCTCCCTCCGCCGGCTCCCTCCGCCTGAATTAATGCGCGCCTGTGCGACCCGGCCCGGTGGCCGTGCGACCCAGCCGGTGGCCGTGCATTCATCCAGGCAGAGGGAACCGTGGGCCGTTTTCGCCACCGGTTCCCTCTGCCTGGATGAATGGCCGTGCGAAATCGGGAGGAAGGGAGAAGGGACTGCCGTAGCAGGCCCGAGCCTTGCTACTTTTTCGTTTTTTGTTTTTTTTTGCTTCGGGAGGAGGGGACCGGACGGGCTGCAGGAGACCGGACTGGGGCTACACAGGAGACCGGACGGGCTGGACCGGAGACCGGACGGGACCAGGGCGGGTAAGCAATGTTTTTTACACTACACTACACTAACTCCTACTAGGGGGAGACGGTAAACTAACACGTTAAGGCCGCGGCAAAACAGCGGGTTACTGAGGAGATAGTATCAGCGCCCGTTACAGTATCGGAGGGGAATAGCTAATTCCTTCATTATACAGCTTTTTCGTTCATTTACATGCTGGATGCGGAAAGGGTTATGAGTCTATTTTAGGAAGTGCTAAGGACGCGTGAAACTGGAGACTGTATCGCTGGATCGCCTTACTCGTCTGTATTGTGCGCTCCCAGCACGTTACAGATGGGCAATCTTTAACTGCACGTTACTGAATCGACCTGATAGTGAGGGCAAAGGTAGTGCCGGCGCCATTTTGAATATTGTCAATACGGCCCGCGTGCAGGTCGCTCCCGGACCCCCGCTGGACTTTTGGGAAGTCTTGTGGGGGTCAGGAGGCCCCCCCCAAGCTGGCCAAATGTCCCTGGGGGTCCAGTGGGGGTCCGGGAGCGATCTCCTGCACGCGTGACATCGGGACCCAGGAACCAAAATGGCGCCGGCGCTACTTTTGCCCTGTCACATGATAAGGGCAAAGGGCCACCGGCGCCATTTCTCTTAACACAGCCGTGACCAGAGAGCGGGAGATCGCGCCGGGACCCCCCCACTGGACCCCAGGTAATTTAAAACATTTTGGGGGGGTTCGGGAGGGTGGGGGATTTGTTTTAAATGGTCGGAGTGGGTTTTAGGGTTGTTTTGGTGTGCCGGTTTTCCCGCCCTCCCCCGATTTACGATTTTTTGATGTTAAATCGGGGGAATTGTTATTGTATCGCGGCTCTAACGATTTTTGACAATTTAAAATATATCTGACGATTGTTTTAAATCGTCAAAAAACGATTCACGTCCCTATTAGCTATAAAGCTCTCCGATTGTCTTTGTTTTAACCAGCGAGCCAAGTATCACTTGTGCAGTTGCCATGCTCGAAATGCTCCTGCTTTAGGGATTGTAATTGAAGTAACACCTTACTATCATCTAATACTTTTAACTCTGATGTTCCCATGGATAGATGCTGGAAACATTTTGGGGGATTGAGATAACATATGGGCATGAGATAAAAATTCAATCTTGGCAAGTAATTGCAAGTGCTACAGCTCTGTTTCTTTTTACTTAAAGGTGGCAAAAGAAATCAAAATACCCCATGGTACACCTTTCAAGCACTCCCATGTTATATCCCCTTAGAAGATAATTTCCAGATGATACAAAATTATTCAGAGTAGTTAAATCACAAGCAGACTGTGATACTTTACAGGAGGACCTTGCAAGACTGGAAGATTGGGCATCCAAATGGCAGATGAAATTTAATGTGGACAAGTGCAAGGTGTTGCATATAGGAAAAAAATAACCCTTGCTGTAGTTACACGATGTTAGGTTCCATATTAGGAGCTACCACCCAGGAAAAAGATCTAGGTATCATAGTGGATAATACTTTAAAATCATCGGCTCAGTGTGCTGCAGCAGTCAAAAAAGCAAATAGAATGTTAGGAATTATTAGGAAGGGAATGGTTATTAGAACGGAAAATGTCATAATGCCTCTGTATTGCTCCATGGTGAGACCGCACCTTGAATACTGTGTACAATTCTGGTCGCTGCATCTCAAAAAAGATATAGTTGCGATGGAGAAGGTACAGAAAAGGGCAACCAAAATGATAAAGGGGATGGAACAGCTCCCCTATGAGGAAAGGCTGAAGAGGTTAGGGCTGTTCAGCTTGGAGAAGAGACTGCTGAGGGGGGATATGATAGAGGGTCTTTAAGATCATGAGAGGGTCTTGAACGAGTAGATGTGACTCGGTTATTTACACTTTCAAATAATAGAAGGACTAGGGGGCCTTCCATGAAGTTAGCAAGTAACACATTTAAGACTAATCGGAGAAAATTCTTTTTCACTCAACGCACAATAAAGCTCTGGAATTTGTTGCCCGAGGAGGTTGTTAGTGCAATTAGTGTAGCTGGGTTCAAAAAAAGGTTTGGATAAGTTCTTGGAGGAGAAGTCCATTAATGGCTATTAATCAATTATACTTAGGGAATAGCCACTGCTATTAATTGCATCAGTAGCATGGGTTCTTCTTAGTGTTTGGGTAATTGCCAGGTTCTTGTGGCCTGGTTTTGGCCTCTTTTGGAAACAGGATGCTGGGCTTGATGGACCCTTGGTCTGACCCAGCATGGCAATTTCTTATGTTTCTTATGTTCTTAAGTGAAAGTTTTGAGCCAAAAATATTCCCGTAAACTACAAACAAGCGATTTTGTAAAAGCAGCATCTCTCACCAAATTTTCATTCAGGCGGGTCTTCATCCAGGTCCTTCATCCAGACCTTCATCCAGGTCTTGAAGTAAAATATCTAATATGACTGGAGCATGATCCGACCAGGAAATGACCCCGATATCAGCTCTGCACCCTCTATTTTGTAATAATTTATCTGTAAGGAAATAATCAATACGAGAATATGACCCATGGGGGTGGAGAGAAAAAGGTATAAGACTGAGAATGTTGGAATAAATGCCGCCAACTGTCCACTCGGCCCCAATGAGATATCAGGGATTGTAATGAACGCCTGGCTCCTGAAATAGTAAACAGAGGTTGGTGAGAGTTATTCAGAGTGGGAGTATGGGTCAAATTAAAGTCTCCGCCTACAATTATTGAACCCTCTGCATGCGTTAATACAACTTATCAATGGACAGAAAAAAGAGGAGAGTAAAAATTTCCTTACCCACCCTCAATTTTAATAAAATATAATATCCCCCTGGATCCAATATCTGATGGAGGACCTCATGAGTAACAGATGACGAAATAAGTATGTCCACTCCCGTGTATCTGGAGCCTCTGGAGCTGGCAGCCAGATAGAAATTTGCAAACCCCTTAAGAGATAAAAGGTACTCATGCCACTTTCTTAAATTAGTTTCTTGAATGAAACATTGGCCTTATGTAAAGTAATCTCTGCCATCAATAATTGCTGCTTCCTGAAAGAATTTTGAACTTTGACATTTAAAGATAAGAATCTTGCAGCCATTTTGATAGAATAAATTTAAAGCTGGTACCTCTTTTATACACTGTGCACGCTCATAATAGGATAACTGAATCAACTCATGACATATATGATTCGCCCAATGAGACCTGAGCCAATATGAAAAGGCAAATTTTCTCTGCAACCAGGCTTGTGTCGGTGAACTCTGGCTCCTCTGGTACTCCCCGTATCCAGAGATTGGAGTGGTGTGGTTTTCAAGATCTTCCATTTTTTCTAGCAATTATTCTATGTCAGCATGAATGGTTTGTTGCTGAGTCTAAGGCGTCGAAAGAGTCTCATCATGATTATCCACTCTCATATCAATCTCGTCAACCCGGTTGTTTAACACTGTCCTCACAAAATTTCTTGCTATGGAAGCCAGCAGATCTTGTTTATTCTGGCACATGTCCTCCTTCCAACTCCTGGAACCAACCTCTTAACTTGGCGCGAGAGGATAAGTTTGAGATCTCCGATGCCGAGGAGGTGTCGGTGATTGAGCCAGTAGTCGGAGGTGTGTCCCCGCATTCCACGGCCTGCTCGTCGCTGTCAGACAATAATTCTTCCACATGTTTGGTAAATGCAAACTGCTTCAGGTCACTAGTTTTTCTTTTCGATGCCATCATGGATGTGTAAGGTAGTTCAGTAATCTGAAGTTGATCAGATTATGAGATTGCTATTAGTAGTGAAATTATGAGATTGCTATTAGTAGTGAAATTCAGCAATTTTGTGGATCAGGGGAGAGGAGCAATCCATTCAGGCATCCATCTTGGCCAGGTGCCTTATAGCATCCCTACTTTAATTTTTTCATTCTCTGTGCTTTTGGTAGTTCCTCCTTAACTCCAACATCTCTGCCTGTATATGGTGCAGGTGGACCCCATGCCTCCTCTCGATGCGGTCGATGGACCTCATGATCCAGTGCTGCTGATGCTGTTGCTGCTGTAGGTACTGAGGTTGGTGGTGGCTGTGGCGCTGTCTTTGGCTACAATGTTGGCAATGTCGGGCTGGTAGGCTGAGCTGGCTGAATGTCTGGTGCATTCCACTGGTCACATGGCATGCTGGAGGCAGGTGGGAACTGTCCAGGTTCCTCCCATAGCAGGAATGTTCCCTCTGTAAAGCTGGAAAGGTTTAGTCTTGTGTCAAAGTGTAGTGGTCATCCAAGCAGCTGTAGTAACTGGTGCTGTTCTGTTGGCTGCAGCTGCTGCTCCTCCTCTTCTTCACTCCACCGAGTCTGAGCATTGAGTTGCAAAACTGCTCTGAGACCTGGGGCTGCGCTGCTGGTGCCAAGGGTTTCATGGTTGGGACCAGGAGTTTTCTGGACGAGAGCTGTGGAAACAAAGAAGACATAAGTATGAATGCTAAGAAGTGCACATGCACTGTTTGTCATAAAATATGCACTTTGTATCAATCAAATATGTTGACATCTGTAGCAGACTTGACATTTACAGATAATGCTTACTTACTGATCCCAGCTTGCAAGGGGCTCCTCCTCTGGTCTGATGCAAATATCTGTTGTGGCTTGCCACCTTGTTTCTCAACTGTGCCTTGACATTCTGATATTGGTGAGCCACCTGCTCAATGGTCCTATTGATTCTGCTGTGCCGGGATATGGCCTGGGCAACAGTGCATTATATCTGTCCCTTGGCTACCCTGGACATTTTCACTACCCGGTTTCCAAACAGCAAGCTGTAATGAGAAGCTTGTTGTCTTCGATGCTGAACTTCTGTGTGTGAAGACGAGGCTGACCTGATGCCTGCCTGCCGGATGACTGAGTTGCCAATTCGATGTCCAGAGAGGAGTCACTTTCCTCACTCTCATTCTCCCCTAGTTCCCCTCACTTCCTCTCCCCTTCTACCAAATCTGTCTAAATTTATCCTGCCTTCCTCCTCCCACCAACCTCACCTGCCTATCTCCTTCCCCCCTCCCTCCTTTTCCTGTCCCTTCCCTCTTCCCTATCACTACTCCTTTCCCTAAACCTACTCATACTCATCCTACTCCAACCCCTCCTGCCTTCCTCCTCCCTCTTCCTTTCCTCCATCCTACCATCTTCCTCCCTCATCTTCTCTCTCCACTCCTAATTCCTCTCCTGTGCCTCCTCACTCCCCTTGCCTTTTTCAATCGATCCTCTCCAGCTCCACACTCCTCCTCACTTTTCCACTACTCCTTACTCCTCACTCCTTTGCCACTCCTCATGCCTCCATCGCTCTTCATCCCTACACTCCTCCATCAGCACACAAAAGGAAAAACTGATATACCAGAGAAACACATAAAAACTTCTATACACCCTGAAAGACAGGACACAAAGGTAAAGTAAAACAGAAGAAAACACAAAACAGGACAACTCACTCAGAAATTACTAAGAAACTCCTCCTAATCTCCAACCAACTAACAAAACTCCTCTCCTCTTTCTCTAATACCTGACACACCCTCAAAAAGGCAGCTGCAGGAAGCTGGTATATATAACAAAGAAAATAACGCGCCAGATGCAAACTGACGTGCAACACCATAGAGTATCGTGAGTTACAAAATTTATATATGAGGTGTGGTAAATCAGTAATTTCCCTAACCATGCCCGTTTTTTAATCACAGGATGCTAACATGCTATGTTTTTGCATTATTTATAGCATTTTTATAAATCCAGGCCTAAGTTTGTATCTGATGCAATGGACAATAAAGTGATTTACCCAAGATCACAAGGCACAGCAGTAGGATATGAATCCTTGTTTCCCTGGTTTTAAACCCGCTCCTCTAACTTCTAGGCTACTCCTCTACTCCAATCAGATACATATTGTTGAGTCTGAAAAAAACAAAAAAAGGTCAAAGTAAAAAAAAAAAATAACAGGGTCAAAAAGAAAAATTAATAATAAAAATAAAAAAATTACCTGTCTAATGAGGACTGAAGTGGTGCTGGTTTGGAGGCTGGCAGGGCTGGAGAGGCTGTCGTGGTCCATGGTGAATAATGCAGGGTTTGGATGGTGATGTGTGTTGCAGTGGCTGGCCACCACATTCCGCAGCCAACTCTACTCAGCCCCTGCAGAGGCCCTTTACCGCGTCCTGCGGACGTGGCCCAAGGAAGCCACCGTTGTCGCCCTCCTCTGCAGCAATCCAACGTCGACGCTGGCGCGCCTTCCCCCACAGGGTTCCTTAGGCATGTATGGCTTTCTCCAACCTTTAAAGGGGCCACAGGGGGAAACTCACCCATGGCCCCATCTGATGACATCAGCAGGAAGGCCTATATAAGGGCAGCTCTGCCTTCCCATAATCACCTCAGCAACGGCTCAGCTCTGCGCGGGTTGTGTGTTGCTCCAGCTCCTGCTTCCATTCCTGATCCAGCTCCTGCTTCAGTTCCTGATCCAGCTCCTGCTCCAGTTCCTGATCCAGCTCCTGCTTCAGTTCCTGATCCAACTCCAGCTTTAGTTCCTGATCCAGCCCTTACTCCAGTTTCTGATCCTGCTCCAGCTCCAGTCACCGTTCTAGCTCCCCGGACTCCTCTTCTGGCTTTGACGCTGGTACGTCTCTTGGATTCCTCTGCTCGCTTCTTGCCCTGACCTCGGCCTGTTTCCTGATTCGTCTGCTCACTGCCTGCCCCAACCTCATCTTGTCTTCTGGATTTGTCTGCTTTCTGCCTGCCTTGACCTCGGCTTGTCTCCTGGATTCATCTGTTTTCTGCCTGCCCTGGTTCTGGCCTGTCTGACTCTGCCTTCACTAGACATTCACCTGGAACTTTTGTACAGAGACCGGCACCTAAGTCCATCTGGCCCCTGCACCCAAGGGCTCAACCTGTGGGAAATGAGGGCTGATAGCGGTTAAGGTCAAGTAGGGTCTCCGCACCACCCTTGGCTGCCTGACAACCGCGGGGACCTATAGTGGGATTCATCCCCTGTAGGTAGCATCATCCCTGCCTTGTTCCAAGGGTCCACATTGCAACTGCTTGCTGAGGCCATGGACCTGGTGGATCTCTCAGGACTCCAGCCCATCCCAGGCCTGGCGCAGAAGCTCCAGCAGCAGAAACAGTTTCTTGAGATGCTGGCCTTGTCTCTAGACTAGATCAATGCCTGCCTTAATGCCA
Source organism: Rhinatrema bivittatum (assembly GCF_901001135.1). Classification (NCBI taxonomy): domain Eukaryota; kingdom Metazoa; phylum Chordata; class Amphibia; order Gymnophiona; family Rhinatrematidae; genus Rhinatrema; species Rhinatrema bivittatum. The sequence continues at coordinate 13,741,217 of NC_042633.1, forward strand.
CTGCTGCTCCCGCGGCACTTCCACCTATCCCGGTGGTCCCTTCTCCTTCCTCACTTTGCATCCTAGCTCCTCCTCTATACTCTGGGGACCCCAGGTCTGCCAAGTATTCCTTAATCAGTGCTTTATGCAATTCTCCTTGCAACCTTCGCAATTCCCCATGGATGTGATTAAGACTACATTCATTCTGTCTTGCCTCGACGGCAAGCCCCTGGCTTGGGCCTCCCCACTAAGGGAGCATGGGGACCAATTCCTACAGGATCTGCAACTCTTTATCTGGGCCTTTAAGCAGGCCTTTCATGATCCTGGTCAGCTGACTGCCACCAGATCTGATATCCTCCATCTCCATCAAGGAGCAAAGCCGCTCATAGACTATGCAATAGAGTTTCGTACCATGGCCACCAAACTCAACTGGCAGAAGGATTGCCTCAAGAGCATCTTACTGGAGGGTCTTTCACCTCACATTAAGGATGAGTTGACAGCCAGTGATCTCCTGAAGTCCCTCGATGACTTGATTGACCTAGCAGGAAGACTGGATTGCTGACTTCAGCAGAGGTCTTGGGAGCTCCGGCTACTGCGCCAGCCTGTTATCCTGGCACCTTCAATCTCTTGCCCTCTCTCCACCACAGCCACGGCTTCTACCCACTCTGATGAGCCTAAGCAGCTAGGACTAAGCCCCTTGACCACCGAAGAGAGACAATGGCGGTGTTGCATTCGTGCCTGCTCTTGCCCTTGCTCCACCCTCTCTACCTCTGAGGCGACTCCCTTCAGGTCTGATGGATAGTTGCTGCCGCAGCTTCTCCTTTCCATTTCTTCCCGGAGTCCCCGGGCTGGCCTGATGCTGCGGATCTGCCATGTTCCTGATGACGAAGGGCGCGCGCGCACCAAAGTTTGTACCAGCAAGGGCGTGAACCTCAGGGGCGTCCCCCCGTAGTGATGTCATCCACTTCCAACATAAAAGGTCTTTGCTTACGCTTACGAATCGAGCTTGCAAGGGATTGATGGCGGGGATCATCTCGACCCGCTTCATTCTCCGCTGCTCTGTCTCTTCGAACTTAGCAGGGCTACCCGCTCCTCGGGGGCCCGCTCTCTCCTCTTGTTTTCAGATTGCTAAGATGGGATCCGGTACTCGCTCCTTGAGGGCCTACGTCCCTGAACTATTGCCTGGAAGCGATCGCAGACGTGAACATTGTTTCTATTCCAGTTGCATATAGGATCCGGTACTCGCTCCTTGAGGGCCCATGTTCCTAGAACTCTGAAGATTCTCTTCTGTCTAAGACGCTATCGCAGGTGCTGAGATCGTGAGTTATTATTACAGATTGCAGATAGGAACCGGTACTCGCTCCTCGAGGGCCCATGTTCCTAAAACCCTCCGAATACTCTCTTCTATTTCAGAAGTTATTTCATATACAGATATTGTGAGTTCTTATTTCAGTTTGCATATAGGAACCAGTACTCGGCTAGATGCTCCTGTTCCTGAATATACTAACTATTCTCTATTGCCTAGAAACTATTACAGAGATAGATAACTGTGAGTTACCATCGCTGTCTCAGAGCTGTACCTGGAGCCTTCTTATTAATCTATGTGAGTGTATCATCTACTTCTGGTTATGTATCCAGCATATCCTGTCTACTCACTCTCTATGAGCCTCTCTTTACAGCTCAGCAAACCCGGAGATAGCAGTTCCAGGATCTGAGGGACTTCAGCCTGCCGGGCACATCTTCTCACTACTGCCACCTCTGGTGGTTCTACTACCTGTCTAATAAAGAACTATCTGTGTTTGTCTCCATACTCCAGCCTAGTCGGTGGTCCCTTTCATGATATCCTCCTGAGGGCGCTGTCATCTGCCATCGGCCCAAGGATTCACCATTCTACATTAGAGTGCTCATCTCTCACACTTCAAGAGCTGAGTACAACAAACTGCTACCTTGCAGTCTACCCTCAACCGTTGCTAACATCTCCTTCCTCAGGAACTGTATCATAACCAATTGCTACTTCTTAGCAGGAACCATACAGATAGCCAACACCTCCCTTCAGGGGAACTCTCGTATATCAGGTTGCCACTCTGTGCGGAAATCCATAACAGATACTAACTCCTCCTCTCTGGAAGAACAGATCCATAACAGTTTGCCAACAGATTACTAACCCTAGCAGAGTCGCTAACAGATTGCTAGCTCCTCCCCTCTGGGGGAGCAAAGCGCAACAGGATTGCTAACTCCTCCCCCTGGGAGGAGCAAACCCTAACAGACTGCCAACTCCTAGCAGAAATGATAACAGATTGCTAACTCCAGTGAATCTGGCTTTAAAATTTGGAGAAGTAATTCCGGTTTTAAAATTTGGAGACGTTAACTCCAGTGTATCCGGCTTTAAATTTTGGAGAAGCAGGTCTCCTGGGAACCCAGCTAAGTATTGGATGTCAGTAGCCCATGGACCCGGTTCACCTTTCTGCTTTGCAGTCTATTCCGGGCCTCGCTCAACGCATCTCAGAACAGCAAGAAACCTTGGAGAAACTTACTGCAGCCTTTCATCAGCTTCACACCCAGAAGATACAAGGCACAGCTTCTACACAAGAAAGTCAGTTACAGGAGGTAACTTTAAAGACAGCTGTTCCACTGGCGGCACCTATTCAATTCTCCGGAGAACACCAGAAGACTCGGGGCTTTTTGAACCAGTGCAGCTTGCATTTCACTTTACAACCTTCATTGTTTTCCACAGGCCTCTCTAAGACCAGCTACATTCTGTCATACTTGGATGGGAGAGCCTTGTCGTGGGCATCTACCTTGTGAGAACGCAAGGACCCTATTTTGCAGGTCATAGAAAGATTTATGGACTTATTTAAATCCGTTTTTGATGACCCTGCTCATATATCTGTGGCCAGGTTTGCTTTATTGGACTTGAAGCAAGGCAACAGATCCCTGTCTGAATTTGCTGTAGAATTTAAAACTCTTGCAGCGGAACTTCGCTGGGACCCCAGATGTCTGAAGACACACTTTTGCAGAGGCCTGGATACCCGCGTGAAGGACGAGCTCGCTGCTCGTCAGATACCTGACTCGCTGGAAGAATTGATTGCCTTAGCTACTCGGATTGACTTGCGGCTCCAAGACAAGGTGAAGGAACTCCGGCCTAAGGTGTTACCTGGGTTGAAACTAACCAGTGCTCCTGCACTACGAATGGGCCCAGCACTTCCTGCTGTGGAGAAAAAAGAACCAAAGGAACCTGGTCATGGTCACTTGACCTCTAAGGAGAGAAGATTTCGGAGGAAGAATGGCCTGTGCATGTACTGTGGTCAGCCAGGCTATGATGTTTCTGCTTGCCCTATTCGTCCGGGAAATGGACAAGCCTGAGTCCCACGGGAGGACTGTTCTTGGGCTCTACAGTGATATCTCCTCCACTCTCTCGTCCAGTTTTTGTGACCCCTGAACCAGTGACAGTTCAGACCTCTGCTCTGAAGGACTCAGGGGCAGGAGGCAACTTTATTCTTAGTCGTCTTGTAGAAGACCTGAGGAGTCCATTTAGCAAATTTGAAGATCCATTATTGCATCACAACTTGAGGTGGGCTTTGGACGATTCTTTACACCACCACTTCTTTTGAGGATCTTATCAACATCCTCAGCAATTCTACTACTACCTGCTGTTATTCACAGCGGTTGCTATGTTCGCCATAGCTATATGGCGCTCTACATCTTCACTATTTTCTTGGACTTCTATGTTGAGATATCTGCTACGACAAGTTTACTCAGAAGTCATACTGAAGGGCTACAGCACTGTTGATTCCGAAGAAGAAGATATCTCTAACTACCAGCCTGTCTGCTGGTGCTACCAGCAGTTCCGAAGAAGATGATATCTCTAGCCACCAGCTTTTACAATTGGTTCACTTGGAAGTCGTGCTGGAGGTTACAGCACTGTTGATTCCGAGGATGAAGATATCTCCATCCATAAGCCTGATCATTTTGCTGGTATTGCCATCATCTCCCTTCCAGCATTCTGTGGAAGAATTATCCAGAAGTGGACTTTGGACATTTTTCTACATCACCACTTCCACTGAAACTTCAGTGATGTCCACAGCAGCTTATCTCATTGCTGCTGATGTCATCATACACTCTGCAAAAAATCTCAACATCCATCTGTCATCGTGTATAAACTACAAAGTTGAACTCAAGATTAGAGATTCTGGATGTTCGTACAGAGGTTGAGTTTGGATTGCCTTCTGGTTGGAAAGGCTTTGGCCCCAATTTCATCGTTTGGGAGCCTCAGACCTACTTCTTGGATAGAGATGCTTCTGCAGTTCCACCTTGCGCATCCTTGATACCTAAACTGGTACCCAAAGAGGAGATCGCCCTTTGAAGGAGGGTACTGTTGCGTTCGTGCCTGCTCTTGCCCTCGCACCACCCTCTCTGCCTCTGAGGCGACTCCCTTCAGGTCTGATGAATTGATGTCTGGAGAATTGATGGAACAGAGGCAGCATGGATTCACCACGGGAAGATCCAGTCAGACAAATCTGATTGACATTTTTGACTGGGTAACCAAGGAATTGGATCAAGGAAGAGCACTCGATGTCATCTACTTGGATTTCTGCAAAGCTTTTGATACGGTCCCGCACAGGAGACTGGTGAATAAAATGAGAAGCTTAGGAGTGAGTGCCGAGGTGGTGGCCTGGATTGCAAACTGGTTGACAGACAGAAGACAATGTGTGATGATAAATGGAGCTCTCTCTGAAGAAAGGGAGGTTTTAAGCGGTGTACCACAAGGATCGGTGTTGGGACCGGTCCTGTTCAATATATTTGTGAGCGACATTGCGGACGGGATAGAAGGTAAGGTTTGTCTTTTTGCGGATGACACTAAGATCTGCAACAGAATGGACACGCCGGAAGGAGTGGAAAGAATGAGACGGGATTTAAGGAAGCTGCAAGAGTGGTCGAAGATATGGCAGCTGAGATTCAATGCCAAGAAGTGCAGAGTCATGCATATGGGGAGTGGAAATCTGAATGAACTGTATTCGATGGGGGGAGAAGGGCTGATGTGCACGGAGCAGGAGAGAGACCTTGGGGTGATTGTGTCTAATGATCTGAAGTCGGCGAAACAATGTGACAAGGCGATAGCTAAAGCCAGAAGAATGCTGGGCTGCATAGAGAGAGGAATATCGAGTAAGAAAAGGGAAGTGATCATCCCCTTGTACAGGGCCTTGGTGAGGCCTCACCTGGAATACTGTGTTCAGTTCTGGAGACTGTATCTCCGAAGAGACAGAGACAAGATTGAGGCGGTCCAGAGAAAGGCGACCAAAAAGGTGGAAGGTCTTCATCGAATGACTTATGAGGAGAGATTGAAGAATCTAAATATGTACACCCTGGAGGAAAGGAGGAGCAGAGGTGATATGATACAGACTTTCAGATACTTGAAAGGTTTTAATGATCCAAAGACAACGACAAACCTTTTCCGTCGGAAACAAATCAGCATAACCAGGGGTCACGATTTGAAGCTCCAGGGAGGAAGACTCAGAACCAACGTCAGGAAGTATTTCTTCACGGAGAGGGTGGTGGATGCCTGGAATGCCCTTCCGGAGGAAGTGGTGAAGACCAGAAGTGTGAAAGACTTCAAAGGGGCGTGGGATAAACACTGTGGATCCATAAAGTCTACAGGACGTAAATGAATGTGGGGAAAAAAAAAAAGATTTGCATTCACAAACAAGCAGGGAGTAGCTTGCTTTTTATGGCAGTTACTACCCCAAATCAAATAAGCATGATACTTCACTTTTAATGCATATCCAGCATAGCTCTCTGCTTCAACGGCAGGGGAGAAAGTCTTCAAGCTTATCCAGCATAGCTCTCTGATTCAACGGCAGGGGAGAAAGTCTTCAAGCATATCCAGCATAGCTCTCTGCTTCAACGGCAGGGGAGAAAGTCTGATACTTCAAGCATATCCAGCATAGCTCTCTGCTTCAACGGCAGGGGAGAATGTCGGACACTTCAAGCATATCCAGCATAGCTCTCTGCTTCAACGGCAGGGGAGAAAGTCTTCAAGCATATCCAGCATAGCTCTCTGCTTCAACATCAGGGGAGAAAGTCTTCAAGCATATCCAGCATAGCTCTCTGCTTCAATGGCAGGGGAGGAAGTCTGACACTTCAAGCATATCCAGCATAGCTCTCTGCTTCAACGGCAGGGGAGGAAGTCTTCAAGCATATCCAGCATAGCTCTGTGCTTCAACGGCAGGAGGGAGCCCAACACCCCATCACAGTCTATACTGACCACAAGAATTTAGAGCATCTTTGACAGGCCCAGCGACTGAACTCCCGCCAGGCACACTGGACCCTATTCTTCAATCGATTCAATTTTGTGGTGAAGTATCAACCACAACAAAGAATCTCAGGTCCGACACCCTCTCGAGGGCCTTCGAATGGGATGGCAAGCCAGATCCTCCTGGATACATGATCAACCCTGCTTGAATCCTGCTGGCTGCCTTGCACCCGTTCCCACAGGGAAGACTGTGGTACCCGCCAGGCTTCCCCAGTGAGTGCAAGAGCAGTCCCAGTGTAAACTGGTACCTACAACACCCTCTAGAAACCATTAAATTGCATTGTTTGATACTGAACATATACAAATGTGCCTTATTTATTCCCCCCCCCCCCCAGCCTACTTGACCTCAACATATCCCCACTAATTGAATACTTAACGGTAAACCTAAACACTTCCAAACCAACCATCTTGCTTGGAGATTTTAACCTTCACATGGACATGTACCCATTAACAAATACATGCCAGATACTAAACAATGTAATGACAGCATTAGTGTTCACTTTAATTACAGATAGACCTACACACAAAGCAGGACACTCACTTGACCTGACATACATCAACCATAGCTTACTTGAACACATAAACACTAAATATAATCAAATTCCAGATCATTTTCTAATTCAGTCCACTATTAAATGCATAAAGCCAAAAGAAATACAGAAAAATGAACCATTAGAGTTTAATTATCGTCCACCATTTAACACTGAAATACTAAAAAACAAATTAGAACAAACACTAATACACTTTGACCACAAAGACTGTGTAGCCGCAAAAGCAGCATGGCTGACTAGCACGAGTAAATTAGCAGATGATATAAACCCCACAAAAACAATGGAAATCCATAAACCTAAACAAAGAAACCCATGGTATAACAAGAAGATAAAGGAAGTCAAACAAAATCTGAGAAAAAAAGAAAAAAAGTGGATTAAGATAAATCAACAGAAAGTTTAACTAAATTTAGGAAACAACTAGCTTATTACAAAAAAGTAATTCTCGATGCAAAATAACTATTTTTTAGCTCAAAAATTGAAAAATTTGCAAACAACCCAAGAACACTATTTAACATAGGAAAAAATCTGACTAATGATAAAACAGAGGCGCACCAAACCCCACATGAGAATAAATGTAACGAAATAGCACACTATTTCTCAGACAAAATCACAAGCATTAAAATGAAGATTCCAATCTCAACTAAATAAGAAATTAAGATGCATAAAAGAGATGTGACACAATGGTCCACATTTGACGAGGTATCCCAGATCGAAGTGAAATCCATGCTAAAAAATTTGAATCCAGCCCCACATAAAATTGATACCATTCCCACCATGGACATAAAAAAACTAGCTGATATAACTTTCCACACAATAGCCAAAATAATGAACCTATCCCTGAGCGAAGGATTAATGCCAGACTTACTTAAAGGTGCAATAATTAAACCAATACTGAAGAAAAAAAACAGTGATCCAAATGTCATAAATAACTACAGACCTGTTTCAAACCTACCCATGCTTGCTAAATTAATAGAAAAAACGGTGCAAAAACAACTAGCTGAACATCTAGACAACAATATCATACTTTACCCCTCACAACACGGCTTCAGAAAACACTATAGCACTGAAACATTACTAATCTCTCTATCAGATAATGTACTAAGAGGATTTGACAGTGGAAAACACTACATTATGATATTATTAGACTTGTCAGCAGCATTTGACACAGGAAAACATAACATACTACTAAAAAGGCTAGAAGAAACAGGATTGCAAAACAAAACAATTGAATGGTTCAGATCCTACCTAAACAATAGATTTTTTCAAGTACAGATAAAAAACACAATATCAGACAAAATTGAGCTAAAAACAGGGGTACCCCAGGGTTCAGCACTATCGACGGCACTATTTAACATTTACATGCTGCCTCTATGCCACCTCTTGGCAGGACTAGGTATCATACATTACATATACGCTGACGACATCCAACTAATTTTACCAGTAGATGAAACAATTGAAAAAACATTAAATCTTGCAATGATGTACCTAGATATAATAAAACAACTACTAAACCAAATGGAGCTAGTAATTAACATTGAAAAAACAGAATTTATACACCTTGAACAAAAAAAATTGAATTAATTCAGAACCCCATCAAACTTAAAAATGATCAGAAAGTGGAGCTAGCTGAGAAAGCTCGGAACCTAGGAGTAATAATTGACACGGAACTGAACCTTAAGCAACACATATCACTGAAAGTTAGAGAAGGCTACGCCAAACTAATGGTCCTCAGGAGGCTAAAACTCTTATTAACCCAAGCACACTTCCGAACAGTTCTGCAAGCACTTATATTCGCTAGCACAGACTACTGTAACACACTATTCCTGGGATTACCGTATTCAACATTAAGACCACTACAAATCTTACAGAACTCTGCTGCCAGAATACTTACTGGAAAAAGCAAAAGAGATCACATCACTCAAACACTTGCCAAATTACACTGGCTGCCAATTGAACAAAGAGTGCAATTTAAAACACTATGCATAATTCACAAACTAATCAATGATGATCAGTGCTAAGCATAGCGCTACGATTACATGTCCCCCAGAGAAATCTCAGATCAGCCAATAAAGCTCTACTAACCATCCCCTCTGTAAAGTCAGCAAAACTGACCCAGGTTAGAGAGAGAGCACTATCCTTAGCTGGTCCAATATTATGGAACACAATGCCACTCGAAATAAGATTAATGAGAGATTTAAAACTCTTCAAAAAGAGTTTAAAAACATGGCTTTTCAAAAAAGCTTTTCACAGTGAGAACGGAGAATAAGAAGAACAAAAGAACATCTACACACAGCATAAAGTCACCCAAGAGCGTAATTGCTTATTTTATTATTTTTCCTCATAATTAAATATTAATATAAGAGAATTACAGTATGAAGTATAATACTTGTATGGTTATTTTATTAATCATATAAATGGAAAAATCCAAACCACTTACCATATAACTTATATTATTGAAACATGTAACCGAAATATTTATTGGCACTTTTTTAGACAAATTTTAAACCAAACTCATTTCTACGTGCCTATTTGTAAACTGGTGTGATGGTGCATTGCTAAACAACGGTATAGAAAAGTTTTTAAATAAATAAATAAATGACTCTTGAGTGGTGGGTCATCCGGGCCAGACCCGCACACACTCCCTGCTCAAACAATACTACTGGTGGTCACAAATGGACTGAGATATAAAGGTCTATGTGGACTCTTTCCACACATGCACTCATCAAAACCCATAGTGGGGCGACCTTGGGGGCTGTTACAGCTACTACCAGTCCCCAAGGAGCCCTGGACCCACCTATCTACGGATTTCATCATAGATCTTCCTCTCTCTAGTGGCAAACAGATTATTTGGGTCATCATAGACCACCTCTTCAAGATGGCTCATTTCGTTGCACTGCCCAGTCTTCCATCCACTCCTAAGTTGGCTCTCATCTTTTGTCTTCATGGACTACCATGTCATATCACCTTAGATCGCTGGGTAAAGTTCACCTCCAAATACTGGCACAGCCTCTGTCACAAACTATTCACAAGTAGCTAAAACCCATTCAAGTTGTGAGAGGAATTGCAAGAGGACTGTGCCAGACTGGGGAGATTACATTTAGTCAGCAAATAAAAAGTGATATAAATGGGAAGACGTAATCCTAACTATGCATACAAAGTGCTGGCATCATATTAGGAGTTGCCACCTGGGAAGAGGATCTTTGAGAGTGAGTGTGTACATATCATTGAAATATGTAGCTCAGTGCATGTTGACAGGCTTTGGTGGGGGGAGTGACATGAAACAGCTTTTCACAATTGAATTTGCCAGGAACTTTCTAACATCCTTAACCTGAGAAGAAGGTGCAGGTCTCCTTTGCACCCCACTCATGCTGATTCCAGACTATGGAAACTGGCAGGTCTCCTTTTAACACTGCACACTCATGAAACAGTAATGTCCCTTCAATCTACTTTCCAAAGTTTTCTTCATTTCTTTATCAGTTATTTCTTTATGAATTCATTACCCTTATTCAATAAACATTCTCACTGTCAATGCGACTCCAGTATTGCTCTATGCTTCAACGGCAAGAGGAAATGTGGTAAAAAGGATTTGCATTCACAAAAAAATGGGGAGTAGCTTGCTTGTTGCGGTGTTTAGCTTACTACCCCAAACCAAATAAGTCTGATACTTCACTTTCAATGCATATCCAGCATAGCTCTCTGCTTCAACGGCAGGGGGGGGGGGGGGAGAGAAAAAGAGGAGTTATATTCAGGCAACAACCAACAAGGACTGAATTACATAGTCTGGGTAAACAAATAAGTATGGGTGTAGCTTGCTTGTTATGGCGGTTACTACCCCAAATCAATTAAGCCTGATACTTCACTTGGAATACATACCCAGCACAACTCACTGCATCAACGACAGGGGGGAATAAAGAAAAGAGGAATTATATTCATACAACAACCAACAAGGACTGAATGGCACAGGCTGGGTAAACAAAAAAGCATGGGAGTAGCAACAGTTATTTATTTTATTTATTTATTTTTAACTTTTATATACTGATGTTCCTGTATAGGATACATATCGCACTGGTTTACATGAAATTGAACTGTCGCCGGTTGGCGGATACAATGAAACATGGGTGTAATGAACATGCGGAAACAATAACACATGTGAAACATTAGAAACATTAGAAATACACTATCATATAATAATGTAATGATAATAGTGATAAAATGATAAGGTAATAACAATATTAAAAATAATAACTTTAATAATAAAAAGGAAATGAAGGCCTATGCCTGGTGAGATATCGAGACGGGGAAGGGGGGAGTAATTGATGGGTAACAAGAAAGAACTAACTTAGCCAGCGGGAGAGTTAAGAGGAAAGAAATCCACAATGTGCATTAGGACGTTTAACTTGGAAGGATTCATAGAGGGAGAAGTGCAAGGGCGAGAAGATTATCTGTCTGAAAAAGCCTGGCTGAAGAGCCAGGTTTTCAGTTTCTTTTTGAAGACCAAAGGGTTCTTGGCGGAGGTCTGGCGGGAGCGAGTTCCAAAGTGGAGGCCCGGCTGTGGAAAGGGCGTGCTTCCTTAAAGAGGTTTTAGCAGGTGGGGTATATAGCATGTCTTTGTTTGCTCTTCTAATGGGTCTGTTTGATATGTGTGGCCTTAGTTCGAAGGTTAGATTGAGGGGGGAGATATTGTGCAAAGCCTTGTGGATCATCATGAGAGCTTTAAAGAGAATCCTGAATTTGATTGGTAACCAGTGCAGATTCTGAAGGATGGGAGAGATGTGTTTTCTTTTGTTGGCGTTTGTGAGGATCCTGGCTGTAGCGTTCTGGACCATCTGTAGTGGTTTGATTGAGTTGGCGGATATACCAGAAGGAGGGGAGTTGCAGTAATCCACTTCGGATAAGATGATAGATTGTAGCACCAGACGGAAGTCTCGGAGGAGTAGTAGTGGTTTTAGTTTTCTTAGTACCTGAAATTTGAAGAAGCATTCTTTAGTAGGGATGTGAATTGTTTTTTTATGATTTAAAATATCGTCCAATATATTTTAAATCTTCAAAAATCATTAGAGGCGATATATAATAGGAATTCCCCCGATTTATCGTCAAAAATCGTAAATCGGGGGAATGGGGAGGGGAAGGAGGAGGGCGGGAAAACCGGCACACTAAAACAACCCTAAAACCCACCCCGACCCTTTAAAATAAAACCCCCACCCTCCCGAACCTTAAATTACCTGGGGTCCAGTGGGGGGGTCCCGGTGTGATCTTCCACTCTCGGGCCACGGGTGCGTTGATAGAAATGGCGCCGGCGCTACCTTTGCCCTGACAGGGCAAAGGTAGCGCCGGCGCCATTTTGGTTCCTGTCCCCCGACGTCATGAGCATAGGAGATCGCTCCCGGACCCCCGCTGGACCCCCAGGGACTTTTGGCCAGCTTGGGGGGGGCCTCCTGACCCCACAAGACTTGCCAAAAGTCCAGCGGGGGTCCGGGACTGACCTCCTGCACTCGAATCGTGTTGCCGTAATGCAAAATGGCGCCGGCCGTGTGACCATATTGCCGTATTGCAAAATGGCACCGGCCGTCTGGCCGTATGGCCGGTGCCATTTTTCATTACGGCAACACGATTCGAGTGCAGGAGGTCGTTCCCGGACCCCCGCTGGACTTTTGGCAAGTCTTGTGGGGGTCAGGAGCCCCCCCCAAGCTGGCCAAAAGTCCCTGGGGGTCCAGCGGGGGTCCGGGAGCGATCTCCTACGCTCGTGATGTCGGGAGACAGGAACCAAAATGGCGCCGGCGCCATTTCTATCAACGCACCCGTGGCCCGAGAGTGGAAGATCACACCGGGACCCCCCCACTGGACCCCAGGTAATTTAAGACGTTTTGGGGGGGTTCGGGAGGGTGGGGGATTTATTTTAAAGGGTCGGGGTGGGTTTTAGGGTTGTTTTAGTGTGCCGGTTTTCCCGCCCTCCCCCGATTTACGATTTACACGATATTTAAAAAAACAAAACCACGACAATCCGATTCCCTCCCCCCCCCCCAGCCAAAATCAATCGTTAAGACAATCAATCACACGATTCACATTTCTATTCTTTAGTGCTGTTGCTTATGAATTTTTTAAGGTTAAGTTGATTGTCGAGCAGAACCCCCAGGTCTCTCACATGTGATGAATGATTAATTGTTGTTTTGGCTAGTTGTGAGAAACTTGAGGAGTTGATAAGGGTGTTGTTGTTGTCCTGAGCTATTAGAAGGATCTCAGTCTTGTTAGTATTGAGGACGAGATTGAGGCTAGTGAGAAGTCGGTTGATTGCTTGAAGGCAGCTATTCCAATGGGACCAGGTTTTGTGAAGAGACTCAGTGATAGGGATGAGGATCTGGATGTCGTCTGCATAAAGGAAGTGAGTTAATTTTAGGTTAGTGACTAAATGGCAAAGTGGGAGGAGGTAAATGTTGAATAGAGTAGGTGAGAGAGATGATCCTTGGGGAACACCCATGTTAGGTCTGACTGGGTGTGATTCTTTGTTGTTGATCTTCACCTTGTAAAACCTGTTTTCAAGGAAGGATTTGAACCAGTTGAATGCAGATCCTTTGATGCCAATATCTGCAAGTCGCTGTAATAAGATCGTATGGTTCACAGTGTCAAGAACCGCGGAGAGATCCAAAAGAGCGAGTAGGTATGGTTGTCCTTTTTCCAAGTTTAGGAGGATAGTGTCTGAGAGCGTAGATAGTAAAGATTCAGTGTTTAGTGCCTTGCGGAAGCCAAATTGTGTTGGGGCGAGAATATCATTTTCCTCCAGGTTTTCTGATAGTTGTTTGTTAACTACTTTTTCCATGAGTTTGGCAATCATAGGCAGGTTCGCTATGGGGCAGAAGTTGGCTGGGTCAGATGGGGAAAGGTTGGTTTTTTTTAATAGTGGTTTGAGCATTGCAAGCTTGAATTGGTCTGGTACATGACCCTGAGCTAGGGAGCAGTTTATAACGTCTGCTAAAGGCTTAGCAATGATATTCGGGATGGTACAGATCAAGCTGCATGGTATGTGGTCTGATGGGTGCGAAGAGAGTTTAGTTTTCTTGAGGATGTTTTCTATTTCTAGAGAAGACGTCGATTTGAAGGAGACTAGAGATGTGTTTCGTTGATGGCTGGTGGAGAGTGTGGGAGAGGACGGCAGGAGGGCTGCCGTGAGGGGCGCAATGAGACTGGAGATTTTTTTCTCAAAGTGCTCAGCCAATTCATTGGCTTTACTAGTGGCTTTGTCATCTGGAATGAGTGGTGTGGACGGTTTGGTGAGGGGTGATGCATAGGAGAACAATGCTCTAGAATCGAAAATGAAGTGATGGACCTTTTTTGAGAAGAATTCTTTCTTTGTTCTGTTGATAACATTCCTGTAAGCATTTAGGCAGGATTTGTAGGCAGCTAGGGTAGTTGTGGAGGGGTTTTTACGCCAACTATGTTCTTTACTTCTGAGGTCCTGTTTGAGGGACTTCAGTTCCGGTGTAAATCAAGGTTTCCTGTTGTCCCTCTCTGGATGGAGTGTTTTGGTGATCTTTGGGCAAGTTCGTTCAGCTACCTTGCTGGTGATGTTGATCCAAGACAAGGTCGCGGTGTTGGCATCTGAAAGATCGAGTTGATCTAGTTCATTGGAGAGCTGTGTGCTTAGGAGCTCTCTGGGACAAGGTTTCCTGAATGTTACCGTGGTTGTAGGGGCTGCCTGGTTTAAGGGTGTTCCTTAATCTTTAGTACCGTGGAGATGATTAGGTGGTCCGACCATGGGACTGGTGAGCAAGTTGGGTTGGCGGCTGGTGAGATGCCCTTATTTATAAAGATGAGGTCTAAAGTGTGGCCTGCTTTGTGGGTTGGATTATTGACAATTTGTCTGAATCCCATATGGCTGAATGTGGTGAGTGGTGTTTCGCAGTTTGCAGAGAGTGGCGAGGCGTCCACATGCAGGTTAAAGTCTCCCATCAGGATGGCTGGTTTGTCCGCGTTGAAGTGTTTCGCAATGATTTTGATAACAGGAGAAGGGTCGGATTCAAGAGATCCTGGCAGAGCGTAGATTAAGCCGATTTGAAGGAACTTTGATTTGAAGAAGGCAAATTCGATATTCGTTGTAGCATATGAGAGATGTAGGGTTAGGCCTAACCCTTTTTTTGCTGCTAAGAGCAGTCCTCCTCATCTTTTTTTGGGCCTGGGAATTGAGAGGAGGTCGTAAGTTTGGATGGGGAGCTGATTTATTAACACTGTGTCGGTGGGTTTCAACCAGGTTTCTGTTATTGCACAGATGTCTGGTTTGGTTTCTGAGAGGAGGTCATTGAGTATGTGAGTTTTTTTGGTGATGGATTGGGCGTTGAATAGCGTAAGTGAGAATAGAGCGAGGCCAAGTAATTGTGTGACTGGTGATATCATGATGGGAATGATCCTCTGTTGGCGGTTGGAAGGATGAGCGATAGATTTTGGTGGTCTAGCCAGGTGATTGTAGATTATGGGAATGAAGAAGGTGTGCATCCTAGAAGAGAGAGAGCGGTGATGCTCGGGCAGCAAGGAACTAGTGAGAGGAGAAGGAGGAGTAGGCGATGGTCGATGGAGGCCAAGAATGATTCGAGCTGATCCTAAGTGGTCAGTCTCCAAAGGAGCCTGGCTAGTCGTTAACTTCCGGAGGAGTGTGAATTGGGTGCTGTATGAAAGCTGGATCTGAATAATTGCAGGATGCGTGCTGAGGTAATTGAAAACTGAATGGGGGCTAGGAGGATAAAAACTGGGTGAGAACTGAGCTGAGTTTCTTATGTGATTGTTAGAGGTGGTGTCTGCAGCTGTGGTAGTAAGTTTGAAGAAGGTCTGAAGCGAATGCACTGTGATGGGATGAGAAGAGTTGTGATTGCAATTGCAGCGAAGGGATGGCTGTGGCTTCTCTCCGGGGCTGCACGAAGGGGTGCACAAAGGGGCCTTCCCCTTTGTCGCAATCCTTTGGCGCGCGGCGCTTGGCTGCCACGCTGTTTTAAAAGGCCAGTCGGGGATGTCCCCCGATTGGCTGAGCGTCGGAGGCTCTCCTAATAGGGTCAGGAGCGAAGAGGAGGAAGGCCCTGGTCCGGGCTGCCTCATGGTCGGCGCTGGCGGCTGCTGTGGGTGAGTGCGGAATTTAAATGGCCTACCCCTAACCAATTTAGCTAGATACTTCACTTAGATGCAGCACTGCTCTCTACATTAATGGTGGGGGTGGAAGATAACTAGAACCAAAAAGTTACTAATAAGGGCCTAGAGTAACAGTTAAGTATGAAAAAAAAAAGTGTGAAAGCTTGCTGGGCAGACTGGATGGGCCGTTTGGTCTTCTTCTGCCATCATTTCTATGTTTCTATGTTTCAATCCCATCTTCCCCTCCCAGGACCTGCAACAATCAGAAAACAATTAGCAATTATCCCATCATGCAAATTGTTCCTAGTGATGGGGGAATAAGTGAAAGTTATAAGAGGGTAGTCAGCAGCAGCAGCTGCATCAGACCCTGTGTGTGAGAGCTCCAGCTTTGCTCTGAAGGACGTCAGAAGGCAGTGAGTAAGATTTTAAAATATTTTAATAAGATAACGTTTGAGAGTCTCTCACTAAGTTGAATGATAGCGCAGAGCAGCAAACTGCATGATGGGATTTAGTTACTGGGCTCAGAAATAAGATACCTGGGGTAAAAGAAAACCATTGCGGGCAGAAGCCTCCCAGGGTGACTGCAGACTCAGTTTTGTAGATTTGTTTACCTTCCAAATGCTGCAATCATGAAACGGATAATTTCTTGGCTTTCTTTCTTATTTAAATCAGGTCCATAGCCTTTCAGGGGATGGGAAGAGCATTCCTTTTCTCCAGAGATTTCAAATGATTTTGAGATTTTCTAGGACATTCACCTTCCGGTGTCCGATATTCCTGCTTCCTCTCTCCCTGTCCCCCCTCTCTCTCTCCATCAGCAGTTTCTGTGTCTCCAGTTACTGCCCCTGCTTCACTCCTCTTGTCCCATCCTTGCCCCTCGCTACTCCTATATCACTGGTTATTGCCCCTGCTATTCCACTCCCTGCCCCTATCTCCCCTCAATGCTCCTATATCTCTGGATATTGCCAACATTATTCTGCTCTCTGCCCCTCTCTCTCCCCTCACTGCTTCTTTTATCTCTGGTTGTTGTTCCTGCTATTCGCCTTACTGCCCCTCTCTCTTAGAACATAAGAACATAAGAACATGTCATACTGGATCAGACCAAGAGTCCATCAAGCCCAACATCCTGTTTCCAACAGTGGCCAATCCAAGTCACAAGTACTTGGCAGGTATCCAAACATTAGCTAGATCACAAGCTACTATTGCTTATTAACAGTCATAGCAGTTTATGTATTAATCCTCTAGGAACGTTTCCAAACCTTTTTTAAACCCAGTTACACTATCTGCTGTAACCACATCCTCTGGCAATGAATTCCAGACCTTAATAGGTGACCTCAGAGAAACAGAGCCAGGCTGCATGGCTCGGCGCGCGCAAGTTGCACAATTGTGCATCCCCTTGTGCGCGCATGTTATAAAATTGGGTGTAGATTTGTAGGTTTTAAAATCTGCCCCAATATATCTGGTAGTGACCTACAAAGGAATGATCAAACTCTTGATAAGGTGTGGGGAATTTCTGAGTTTAAGTTAAAAAGCTTATTTTTTTTTTATTTTTTGTTAAAGTGTGAAAGTGACACCTGCCTATTAATTAAAGGATGAGCTAGGGGTCGGTTTGAGAGGGGTGGGAGGGTTGGGAAATACAAACTTCTGTTTGCTTCCTGCCTTTCTGACTACCTATTTAAAACAAAACACTCAAACATACTAAATAATATACCCCAATAGTATATTTCTTCCCATTACTTTAAAATTTTAAACATTTCTCCAAGCCATACTTACTGATCCTTTCCAAGCCACTAACAAGGTGAACCTCTCCTCTCAGTGTTCATTCCTCAGTAGTTCCTGTGTCTCTGGTTATTGCCCTTGTTTTTTCTCTCCCCCTCTCTCTCCCCTCAGTAGTTCCTGTGTCTCTGGTTATTGCCCTTGTTTTTTCTCTCCCTTCCCCTCTCTCTCCCCTCAGTAGTTCCTGTATCTCTGGTTATTGCCCCTGCTTTTCCCGTCCCTGCCCCTCTCTCTCCATCCAGTAGTTCCTGTATCTCTGGTTATTGCCCCTACTTTCCCCTCCCTGCCCCTCTCTCTACCCTCAGTAGTTCCTGTATCTCTGGATATTGCCCCTGCTTTTCCTGCCCTTCTTTCTCCCCTCAGGAGTTCCTGTATCTCTGGTAATTGCCCCTGCTTTTCCTGCCCTTCTTTCTCCCCTCAGTAGTTCCTGTATCTCTGGATATTGCCCCTGCTTTTCCTGCCCTTCTTTCTCCCCTCAGGAGTTCCTGTATCTCTGGTTATTGCCCCTGCTTTTTCTCTCCCTGCCCTTCTCTCTCCTCTCATTAGTTCCTGTATCTCTGGTTATTGCCCCTGCTTTTCCCATCCCTGCCCCTCTCTCTCCCTTCAGTAGTTCCTGTATCTCTGGTTATTGCCCTTGCTTTTCCTCCCCCTGCTCCTCTCACTCCCCAGAGTACTTCCTGTATCTCTTGTTATTGCCCCTACTTTCCCCTCCCTGCCCCTCTCTCTACCCTCAGTAGGTCCTGTATCTCTGGTTATTGTCCCTGATTTTTCTCTCCCTGCCCCTCTCTCCCCCCTCATCAGTTCCTGTATCTTTGGATACTGCCCCTGCTTTTCTCCCCCTGCCCCTCTCTCTCCCCCCTCAGTAGTTCCTGTATCTCTGGATATTGCCCCTGCTTTCCCTGCCCTTCTTTCTCCCCTCAGGAGTGTCCTGTATCTCCGGTTATTGCCCCTGCTTTTCCCCATCCTGCCGTTCTCTCTCCCCTCAGTAGTTCCTCTATCTCTAGTTATTGCCCCTGCTTTTCCTCTCCCTGTCTCTCTCTCTCCCCTCAGTAGTTCCTGTATCTCTGGTTATTGCCCCTGCTTTTCCTCTCCCTGCCTCTCTCTCTCCCCTCAGTAGTTCCTGTATCTCTGGTTATTGCCCCTGCTTTTCCTCTCCCTGCCCCTCTCACTCTGCAGAGTAGTTCCTCTATCGCTTGTTATTGCCCCATGCTTTTCCTGCCCCTGCTCTTCTCTCTCCCCTCAGTAGTTCCCTTATCTCTGGTAATTGCCCCTGCTTTTCCTCTCCCTGCCCCTCTCTCTCCCTTCAGTAGTTCCTGCATCTCTGGTTATTGCCCCTGCTTTCCCTCTCCCTGCCCCTCTCTCCCCTCAGTAGTTCCTGTATCTGGTTATTGCCCCTGTCTTTTCTCTCCCTGCCCCTCTCTCTCCCCTCAGTAGTTCCTGTATCTCTGGATATTGCCCCTGCTTTTCCTCTCCCTGCTCCTCTCTCCTTTGTTACCTGGCACGTCCCTTTGAAACCTCCTCTCTTGGTGAGGGGCAGATGTAAAACTCTCCACCTTAGGACAAAGTCCTTGCATTCTGTTCACCCATGGACTTTTATCCCGGCTCTCAAAGAGGAAGGATGTGTGTGGGCTTTCATGCTGAACCTTGCCCTCGTCTTACTGTCTTTTTGTAACTTATTTTCTGATCCTGCCCAAGACAAACCCCATGATCACCTCCTGTAAATGTCTCCAAATGAACACATGTACTTTCAGCTGGATTGAGAGAGGGTAGTTTCCATAGGGCCAGTTTACCTTGAAAAATTGCCAATTACCCTGTTAAATTGCTTTGAACCTTATCCCACCCAGGTTTGTAGTTTTTGTTGGATGATTTTTGAAAAGTAGTTGTGGGAATGGATTTAGTTCTTTTATTAGATTTTTCATGAAGTTTTGAAGAAATTTCATTCCTGTTTTTTAATCTTTGGGAGAAATGCTTTATAAATCAAGCCCCTCGGTAATGAAATCCTTCACAATAACAATGACAAGCCCTAACTGTAATCCTAGCCCTATCCCAAACCCTGACCCTAACCCTTACACTGATCTTTATCTTAACCCTAACCTTGACCCTAACCTTCACTTTAACCCTAATCTTATCCATTATCCCATCCCTAGCACTTTCACTGATCCTTTTCTTAACTCTAACCTTAACCCTAAAGTTCACACAAACCATAAATTTATTCTTATAATTCTCTCAAACCACATCCCAAAATCTAACCCTAACCCTTATGCTGACCCTTATCTTTACCCTAACCTTGATCTTAACCATCACTTTCACCCTAACCTTCTGTCTAATCCAAGCCCAAAATCTAACTTTCACCCTAACCCTGATCTTAATCATTACTCTCACCCTAACCTTCTGTCTAACCCAACCCCAAAATCTACCTTTAACCCTAACCTTGATTATGACCCTCACCCTAATGGTAACTTTAATCCTACCCCTACCCATAGCCCTTTACATTCACAAGTGATAATCTGGTTTATTTTCCAGTCCACCCAAGGTAAAAGCTAAAGGAAAGAGAGGTTGAGACCAGCACAGCTCGATGCAGGAAAATATGCTGATGACACTGACTCATTTCCTTATGCTGTCCGTACCTGTTAAAGATACTGCTAATGTCAACTGTCGATTGAGCAGTGTGAATGTGACAGGATATATAAAGCAGGGGGACATCATTATAGGGGGGATCATCCCTGTTCACAGTGCTAAAACCTACCTGCCCCTGATTCCCTTCACTGAGTCTCCCAGCATCCAGCCTTGCGACACGTAAGTGACAGGCTATTTCCCCTGTGCTTTTTATTTCTCATTTCCATGTTGTTCTATATTATTTAATTATAACATCATTGCACAGTTCTTATGGTTACCCCTCTATATCTCTACTCCGTTATTCATAAGAATTTAAGACACCCCATGCAGAGGCAGACCAATGGTCCATCGATGGTCTTGTCTTTAACAGTGGCCAGTCAGAGTCACCTGGAAAAACCCAAAAGATACAAATAGTAAATGCCATTCCCCTATCACTCATTCCCATAAGCATAAAGTGGAGCCACCTAGGTCTATCTGGCTAACATTTTTTTAAGGATATGTCCTCTAGAAATTTGGTAGCGATGTGCATTTGTTTACAGCCAACAACAGTGAAATGAATGGCAATCCCCCATGAATGAAACATATCATATTAGTTTCATTCGTTTGGTTCGCAGTGCTTTCCTAGCAGCCTTTTGAAATAGGAGAAGGTCATGTGGGAGTATCCATAGCAACCAGCCCTTTCCTATGAGTCATAAGTAAACTCACAGCCCTATCATAGTGTGGGTTGGACAGGTTGGCAAGGAGACCAGAATGCCAACATATCAGAGTGGAGCATTTTTTTAATTCAGCCAATCACTGCTCATCCTGGTGTTTTTCTACCTTCAGCAAGCATAACACAGTGCACTTTCTTCTTGGGTTCTATCTGAGAAGGTTGTTTTCTGATTGAGTTCTCTCAGAGTGTCTCAATTTATTGAATTGCTGAAAATAAGAGCTATTGCTAATTTGCTATTGCTGAAAAAATATTTTTTGTCCTTTTGTGCTGCTGTGCCAGGCAGCCAGGCTTTTTTTACTGCCCTTTTTTTTTTTTTTTTACTGCACTCAGACTTTTCGCTTTGTCTCACCCACGGAGATAAGCTGCCAACAGTGCATTTTGCTGCTGATCTTACCGCCTTGGGGTAGTTGCAGGCAGGTTTGGGTGGTGTGGATGGGAGATAGTTTGAGAGTTGCAGTGGCTGTCTGCAGTGGGTATTTTTCAACTACAAGCAGCATCATAGTGAGTACTGTAGGAACTGGGCTTGCAGCTCACAGTAGTAGTCCGTCAAGCTGAGGCTTCCAGTGTTTTATCTGAGTTTCAGTACGTTTTTGTAAACATAGAGCAGTCGTCAGTGATAGTGTACAGCAAGACACTGCACTGTGTGTTTGTGTAGTTTTCCACACTCACATATATTGGTACAGGTGGTGTTCAGTACAACCAATAAATAATATCATTTTAATCCAAATCCCCAGTAGGCAGTGACATTAAATCCATGATGTCAGGGGAAGGGACACGTCGAGCCTCTCTCTCGCCTTCTCGCCGCCCCCCGAGCCGAGCAACCAATCCGGGGCCCTGACGACGTCATCAGCTGCAGAGGGGCGGGGGATTTAAAATCAATACTGCTCCTCCCGGCGTCGCGCGCCGAAGGAGCGCGACAAAGGGGCCCGCCCCTTTGTGCGCCCTTAGTGCAGCCCCGCAGAGTAGCCCCCACCACTGTAACAGGATCAGGAGCTATTGACGGTGTCCTACCCCGCATTTAGCCCATAGCCTTGCTCCTTTCCTTGCTCCTTCCACAGGCTTAACCACAACTCTTCCACTTGACAACTATCCTGCCCAGGCAAGACCCACGCCGGCACCCCTACCCTCCAGACACCAACCACCACCACAGATACCATCAACCGAGAGACAACCTTCGACCTTTCACCTCTGCTATCTGCCTTCCAACATGCACGCCCTCTCAATTCCTATCATACATAATCACCTAAGGAGAGCTCCTAAGCCCCTCCCCTCCTCCACAACCGTCAAGTGAGGCTTAGGCCCATCATGCTAACACCCATCACCCAGCTACTCGGCCTGGCGCTTTTCTCGCTCACTTCTGTTCAACGCACAATCCATCACCAAGAAAACTCATATTCTTCAACGATTTCCTCACCGATTCAAAACCAGACATCTGTGCTATCACAGAAACCTGGCTAAAAGCCTCAGACACCGTCCTTATAAATCAGCTCCCCACCCAGGCCTACGATTTCCTCTCCATCCCGAGAACTTAAAAGAAGAGGAGGAGGGGCTCCTCGTTGCTGCCAAAAAGGGATTGGTATGACCCTGCAGGCCACTAACAACCTTGCCAACATAGAATTTGCTCTTTTCAACTCAAAACAACTGGCAATCGGACTAGTTTACGCTCCCCCAGGTTTATTGGAGGCAGACCCTTCCCCTATCATTGAGCTGGCAGCAAAACACCTTAACACCGGAAAACCATCCATATTAATGGGAGACTTCAACCTTCACGTGGATGTCCTCCCTCGCTCAACCAACTGCGAAACTCTACTCGCCTCCCTTAACCACATGGGTTTTAGACAAATCATCAACGAGCCCACCCACAAGGCAGGACACACATTAGACCTTATCTTCATTAACGAAGGAATATCACCACACTCCATCCCAACTTGCCTACCGGTACCCTTGGTCTGACCACCGAATCATCTCTGCTGTGATTGAGATCAAGGAACAACCCTCCACAAATAAACACTCAACTTTCCATATCCGTCGGGAAACCTTGCACAGGAGACGAGCTCAGTGCATACCTAACAACGGAATTAGTGCACCGGGACCTATCAGACGCCAACTCCTGCACCTCATCATGGATCAACCTCACTCACAAGGTAGCAGATCAAGCATGCCCCATGACGACAAAATCGCTAATCCAGACAAAGACACCAGGAAACCCTGGTTCACACCTGAGCTGAAATCGCGCAAACAGAGCTGAGAAGTAAGGAAACAAAATGGAGGAAAAGCCCATCGACGACAACCCTCCTCAACTACAAATCATGTCTAAATTCATATAGAATAGACATCAACAAAACCAAGAAAGATTCTTCGCCATAAAAATACACCACTTCATTTTCGACTCAAGAGCTCTATTCTCTTATGTTTCAGCCCTCACGAAACCACCATAGCCCATCATACCAGATGAACAAGCCTCAAATAAGCTAACGAACTAGCAGTCTTCTTTGACAAGAAAATCACCACATCTGGTACGTCCCCCCTCAAGGGAACATCAAACGCTTCCGAATTACTCAATCACCTCCAGCTCTCAATCAGCGCACACAACCACCCCAACAACTTAACACAACCCCAACAGCTCTGGATACCTTCGAGCCAACATCCACTCTAGAATAGAGGAACATCCTAAAGAAGATAAAACCATCGTCTCATCCATTAGATCACATCCCTTCCAATCTGCTGAGCTCCATCCCCAATATCATTGCTAAACCTGTCGCAGACATCATCAACTGCTCAATAGCTCAAGGCCATGTCCCCCAACCAACTCAAGGCTGCAATGCTCAAGCCTCTCCTCAAAAAAACCACCCTTTCCAACAACAGACCCAGCCAATTTCAGACCTATAGCAATCTTCCAATGATCGCCAAAGTGATGGAGAAATGTAATAGACAACTTCAGAATTCCTAGACGAAAACAACATCCTTACCACAAACCAATTTGGTTTCCGTAGACCCGGAACACCGAATCGCTATTAGCCTCACTGTCTGACACCATTCTCCTTAATCTGAAAAAGGCCAACTTGCTCCTCGCACTTCTGGATCTCTCATCAGCGTTCGACACCGTGAACCACTCATGCCCTTTTACAGCGTTTAGTCAACATTGCATAACAGGAACAGCATTTAAATGGTTCAAATCGTTTCTTGATAACAGGTTTTATAAGGTCAAAATAAATAACAAAGAGTCTCTCCCCATTGCATCCAAGATGGGCGTACCACAAAGGATCATCCCCTCCACCCACTCTTTTTAATATCTACCTGCTGCCTCTCTGTCACCTTCTCTCCAATCTCAAGCTCCACACACTTCCTTTACGCGGATGACATACAAATACTCATCCCCATAACAGAATCTATTCACAAAACCATGTCATACTGGAATAACTTCTTATCGTCAATAAACAATCTACTGGACAGCCTCAACCTGGTTCTAAACACAAACAAAACTGAAATCCTCCTTATCGCTCCTGAAAATTACGTCCCTCCTAACAATTCTACTTCTAGCCAATCCACTATCAACTCCAAAGACATCTCTTCGCCACAAGTAAGAGACCTTGGAGTACTCCTAGATAACAAACTCAGCCTCAACAAATTCATAAACAACACTACAAAGGAGTGCTTCTTTAAACTGCAAGTATTAAAAAAATTAAAACCACTACTACTCTACAAAGACTTCCGCCTGGTTCTACAAGCCATTATACTACCGAAATTGGACTACTGCAACTCACTCCTTCTTGGACTTCCCGGTAGCACCACTAAACCACTTCAGATGGTCATGAACGCTACAGCCAGAATTCTTACAAACACCAAAAAAAGGGATCATATCACCCCAATTCTACAGCACCTACATTGGCTACCAATCAAATACAGAATTCAATTTAAAACCATTATGATGATACATAAGGCACTACATAACATCTCTCCTCTCAATTTAACTCATCAACTTCAGCCACACACTTCTAAGAGACCGACTAGAAATGCATACAGAAATATGCTACGCACCCAGCCGGCGAAAACCTCCTTGAGAAAACGCGCACTATCCACAGCCGGCCCCACTCTCTGGAACACGCTCCCTCCAGACCTTCGCCTCGAACCCTGCCACATAACATTCAAAAAGAAGCTAAAGACTTGGTTTTTCGCTCTAGCTTTCCCAGAGAGCTAAGAACCAGTATAACACAATAACTGCGTAGACTCAGACAGACCATTACCTCATGTAAATAGTTATTGTCTATTTATTTATTTATTCCATATCACTATGTAACTAGATAAGTTTTTAACCACTGTAACCTCCTCCTTTTCCCCTGCCCCTTTGGTTATGCTGTTAAAAATGTTAAAAATGTTTCGATGTAAACTGCCTCTCCGAAGCATCAGTTTTATTTCCATGTAAACCGGTGTGATATGTATATTATACAGGAACATCGGTATATAAAAACTAAAAATAAATAAATAAATAAATAACAGAGGAGGCACTAGCAGAGGAGGCACTTCAAGAGGCAGTCCCCCATTAAAGTTAAAAAGGGACCTGTTTCAATCCAAAACCTCTGGAGGGGCAGGCAGTTCCAGCCAGAAAAAAATTAAATGTAAAGATGATGCACCACCACCACCTGTTTCTGACCCTGTTTTGGAGGAGAGGGAAGGGGAGGCTGAGTCATTCAAGGCAGTTGGGGTAGTGGAGAAAGCAAAAGAGCGAGACTCAAAAGCAGCAGAGCGACAGCAGGCTCTAATTAGTGCTGACGATGTAGCACAGTCACTGTTTGCTTCTGATTCCGATGAAGAATCATCTTGTATGTGATTCCCTTAATTAGAAATGGAAGCCGTAATAGCTGAAAAAGGTTTAGGAGGATTAATTAGTCCTGTCTTAGCCTTCACTTCAGTCCTGGAGGAGAGAGAGGAAACTGGTGATGATGATGGGGAAGAGCAGTCAGCGCAGGCAGAGAGTGTGAATGATGCCCCTGGCATTGCTTGTTAGGATTCACCCAATACCTCAACTCCAGTGCTAGTGTCCACCCCGAAGGCTATAGAGAAGGGATCACGAAAGAAATGTGTGATCTGGAGCCACTTTAAAGTGATGGAGGACCCGTGTTTTGCTCAGTGTAATTACTGTGCCAGGGCTATTAGCAGAGGCAAGCAAATGGGGTATCTGTCTAATTTTGGCATGATGCATCATATGAAGAGGCAACACCCAACAACAGTACTGACATCTGGGGATGGTGGCAGTACCAGTCAGGGGACCCCTTTTTCCAGGCAGCGTTAAGTGGTTGAAAAGGAGCAGAGTCATCCCATGCCCTCAGTCCCTTCCAGCAGTCAGGTTGCAGGCCAGCAGCCCCCTGCCATGTGTCAGAAGCGACTCCCACCATGGAGGAAATGGGGTGGTGGTTCAGTACGCTATCCCGGGGAAGGAGGCAGGCAGCCTCAAAAGTTGTAACCAGGACCATTGGGGAAATGATTGCCCTTGATGACCAGCCCTTGCAGTTAGTAGAGAATGTGGGTTTCAAGCGTTTGCCACAGGTCTTAGCTCCAAATTAGAAAGTCCCCTCCAGAACCACATTTAGCAGAAGGTCATCCCCAGCCTGTACAACCAGTGTCACAGTCGAATCCAGGCACTGCTAGCTAAGGAAGAGGGGAGTGTGCATTTCACCTGCGATATCTGAAACTCCATGAATGCTGCACACTCTTACCTCTCCCTGACAGCACACTGGTGGGACCTGGCTAAGGCAGGCACAGGCAGCCTCTCTATTAGTGAACAAGTATCAGGTTGGAGGTGGGCTTTACTGCACACCCACCTGACAGACGATGCCCATACCTCAGCTAATATTCTATCATGCATCAGAGACAGGCTGGAGGGCTGGAAACTACACCAGCGAGATAGGAATCCTCAGGCAGGGTTCTTTGTCACAGACAATGGTGCAAACATGGTAATGGCAATATCCGAAGAGGGCTATCAGAACATCCGATGTTTTGCACACACTCTGCACCTGGTAGTGAAGTCAGCTCTGGGGTTGGAGTCCAAGCACCAAGACAATGAATACCTGCAGGAGTTATTACAGAAGTGCAGGAACATAGCAGGGTACGTCCACAGAAGTGTGAAGGCGGGGCAGGTTCTCCATCAAAAGCAGACTGATTTGGGGATGCCTCACAAACGTCTCATTCAAGACATTTGCACCTGTTGGAATTCCACCTATATGATGCTGCAGAGGTTAGTGGAGCAGCAGACACCCCTTCATGACCTTTCTCTGGAAATGGAGATAGGTGTGCATAGTCCCCTAGGGCACCATGACATGGGAAGTCATGAGTCAGCTGGTAAAAATCCTGAAGCCCTTCAAGGATGCCATGGAGGAGCTGAGTTCCAGAAGTACCACCTTGGGTGATATCCCTATAGTTAATATTCTGGAGGAGAATTTGGAGGGCTTTAAACAGGAAAAGGGAATGACAGCAGAGGTGCTGTGTTGTCTGGATGTTTTGCAGAAGCAGGTGCAAGAGAGATTAGGACCTTTAACAAAAGACGACAGATACATGCTTGCAACAGTGTGTGATCCCATTGTGAAAGGAAAACTCGCCCTACAGTTTGATTGCCTCATATTTGTGAAGGACCTGCTGTTAGTAAAAGTCCGTGAACAGGAGCGCCATAGGCAGAAAGCAAAAGGGGTGTTTCCCATGCAGTGGGGAAACGTCGTATGACGTGATGTTATCACAAATACATTTTCCACAAATCATGAAAACATTGCAGCACACAAAGTTTCCCCACTGGAGAGAGAGAGAGAGAGTGAGAGTGAGAGAGAGAGAGAGAGACTTGCTATAATATTTCTTCCCTAGACAGCTATTTGTATCCCTATGAGAGGCTCACCTAGTAACTCGAGGTGGGGATTAGGTATGAGTGTAGGGGGTTGGGGGCCACTTTCACATTCAACATGAGACGTACGAAGAGAACAGTACAGTGGTCTCTTGTGAAGATTTGATGGCCTTCGGAGTGAGGAAACTCACTCAAAGATGAGATTTGGGCAATGTTCTCTCAAACTAGCTTGATGGACACTTTACCTGGGCAACAACATAGCTACATAAACAACATAGCTACATAAACAATCTTTCATGTAGTAAAACGTAGTAAACAAAATCCTAAAAATAACACAAATTTTTCTTAATTAGAAAGACATCATATAAAATTAGAGAAAATAAAAATAATAATAAATCCAAGGGTATATATAATTATACATATATATATAAAAAAAAAAGTATAGATTATATCTGCTTGTGAATACTCCTTAGCTAGTTAATTATCCAGTATTATTTTTTACAGTTTAGAAAATAAATAAAAAAGAGAGACATAAAAATGGTTTAAAATGCTTATACCATGCTTTGTAATTAAATAAAACATTTTCTTATTAATTACCTTAGTTATATAGACGACTCACACTGCTTCAGAGAACGAAGTGTGTTAGTCCAGCTATTGAATTATTTATGTCCCAAATTGAAAAACATGACTGATTCATCGTTTTGAAAAACAAATAGGAAAGATGGAGATGTATAAAAAACATTGTACAAAATCGATCAAGATAAATGCAATAGTGTAAATAATTATGGTACTTAATTATTGTTGTCAGTACTCAAATAACTTAATCCATTATAATATTACTGTAACTCAAAAACTATTTTTATCAAAAAATTAATATTTCCACCAGCCAGTTCATGGTAACAATATATACAGACCCACAGCGTTTTTAGAGAGCCACGTGTATGGTTTAATGACGTCAAATCCTCTCGCAAGTGTCAGTCGAATCTACACAACTTATTCTATAAAATCAGACATGTACTGAATGATAAACAACACTTTGCAAAGAACACATAAAACAAAAAGCGATCCAGCATATTATTTAAACGCAACCCATTAAGGTGAAGCGGACATCCTTACTTTCAAACAGCAAACGATTCTCAATATAAACTCCTGTCAATAAAGGATGCTATACATCTGTTTCGATATTTTACTGGAGCTCATATTTTGACATTTATTCTCATTCTAGTTCTCTAGTGTTGCCACTATCATACACATTCTAGATACACTTATAAGGATGCAGATATATGAGCGCCATTATTACGGCACTCACCAACACTATTATATTGAAGTCGTTTAAGTACTACTATCGTTTTCAATAATTAATATCGCTATCCGACCATGTATTATTCATCATCATAAAAATCAGCTGTATAACAACAACTACTCACCAAAATTTACCCTAGAATTCAAAATTCCGCAAACCAAATCACTAGTGCAATGTTAAAAGACTTACAGCTTCTTAGGCTGTGTTTATATCGGAAAAAAACCGTACGTGTGCTCTAATGACGTCACATCCTCCCGTAAATGTCAATCAAAAATTGTATCGCTGTTCTATAAAGAATACACTCACTACCGCAGCAATAAAAAAAGATAGAGGGAGCTACTTCTTATTTCAGTATCTAGCATCCTTGGCATAATAGGAGCAGGGAGTTTTTTAAGCTTTAAGACAATATCACCACCTGTTATGTTCGCAACCCTTAAATAATTGTGTTACTATGGTTTGGACTCATATTTTTATTATTCTCTGGTTACTCTAAAGTTGTCACTGTCAGACATGATCAAATATTATATACTACAGCTAAAAATAATTTTTTTAAGCACGTATCTCACAACTTAATCCTCGCTCCATAAAAATGCTATACATTATTGTACAACCATCTCCAATCCAAAATTAAAATATTCAAGTAAATATTTAAGAGTACCACCAATCATAACATCGCTCTAAAACTCAATGACATACAATTATTTTTATTAAAATTAACAAAAATTATTATATCAAAAAGAATTTTTTAAGAATATTCCTTCAAAAATAACTATAAAAAGATGTTTTATTAACATGGCAGATATAAAAGACATCCTTAAAGGTAATAAATTAATCCATAATATATCATAGAAAAACAGAATAATCTATTTCTTGGTTCAGGCCATCTGGTTCCATCGTATTAAATTTAAAAATAAACTTTTGTTCTATTCTTAGTAATATTTTATCTAAGTCCCCTCCTCTCCAGTTTAGCTTTGGTTTACATAATATGCAAAGGGGCAGATTTTAAAAAGTTGCGCGAGCGCGTACTTTTGTTCGCGCAGCAGGCGCGAACAAAAGTACGTCTGATTTTATAAGATACGTGCGTAGCCGCACGTATCTTATAAAATCTGGTGTCGGCGCATGCAAGGCTGCGCAAAATCGGCAGCCTGCGCGCGCCAAGCCGCGCAGCCTGCCTCCGTTCCCTCCAAGGCCGCTCCGATTTCAGAGCGGCCTCGGAGGGAACTTTCCTTCGCCCCCCCCCCCGCACCTTCCCCTCCCTTCCCCTACCTAACCCACCCCCACGGCCCTATCTAACCCCCCCCTTAACTTTGTCGGCAAAGTTACGCCTGCTGGAAACAGGCGTAACTTTGCGCGCGTCGGCCGGCAGCCCCGCTCTGTCCTTCGGTCCCGGGGGCTGGTCCAGAGGCCTTGACCACGCCCCCGGGCCGGCGCCACGCCCCTGGGCCCGCCCCCAAAAAGCCACGGCCCGCCCCCGAAACGCCACATCAGTAGGCCCCGCCCCCAACACGCCCCCCCGACACGCCCCCTTACAAAAGCCCCGGGACTTACGCGCGTCCCGGGGCTTTACGCGTGCCGGCGCGCGAGGGCCCTGCGCGCATAAATCCGGAAGGATTTACGTGCGCGGGCCTTTGAAAATCTGCCCCAAAATGTATAGTCTTCAAACTTGTGGTTAGCTGCAACAGAATGTTCAACCATCAGTTTTCCTTTAATTCTCCTATTTATTGCACTTCTGTGCTCAATCAAACGTTTATTTAAAGGACGAATGGTTTTACCAATATATTTTTTACAGGAGCAGTATGCTACATATATACAGTTTGTGTATTGTGTTAACATAGATGGTTTAGATTAATTATTAAATATGATCTGTTTAGCCTTACAATTTACTGAACAAACCGAACATGAATCACACGGGTAATGGCCCTGTGGTCTTGTGTCTTTAGCTTGTTTATGAGGGAGTGCAGAGGGAACTAAAAGATCTTTCAGATTATGTTCTCGTCTATTAGCAATAACCAGTCTGTGTTTTTCAAAACATTCTAAATTCTGAAGGATATGCCAATGTTTCTTTATGATTTTAATAATTTTTTGCGACATATGATTATATGTTAGAGGAAAAGCTATAATATCTGTTTTCTCTTTTTTATTAGATTTTAGTGATATTTGTCTGTCTTGTATTTGTACTCTTATAAAACCTGCATTAATATGTGTCATTGGATAATTTTTTTGTCTAAACTTTACTTTTAATTCTTTCGCCCTTTCTTGAAATACTTCCTCTTTGGTACACAATCGTCATATTCTTAAGAATTGAGAATATGGTAAATTATTTTTCATTGCTCTATTATGACAACTTGTATAATCTAAATACTTATTAGTGTCTGTAGGTTTTTTATAAAGATCCATACTGAATTTACCATTTTGAACTGAGATTTGAATGTCCAGATATGGAATTGTCTCTTTTGAGTATGACATAGTAAATCTTAAATTGTTATCTATATTATTTAACCAAATTAAAAACAGGTCCAGTTCACTGATATCGCCTTTCCATAACATAAAAACATCATCTATATATATACGCCAAAGCATAACATTTTGCATATATTGTTGTTCCTGTTTCATTTTATCCTCAAATTTATTGACATAAATTCACAATAGACGGCGCCATGGCAGCACCCATTGCTACCCCTTTACATTGAAGGTAATAATCATTTTCAAATTTAAAAAAATTATCCGAGCTAATTCCAAAATAATCCAAGATGGAATGCGTTTATATTCCTCTCGAGTATGTAAAAGTTCCTCTATAATAGTTAGTGCTTCCAATTGGGGTATGTTTGTATACAAAGATTCGATATCCAAACAAACTAATGTAATATTATTATCTTCTATGTCAAAGTTTTCTCTCATTATAATGTCACTTGAATCTTTGACATACGAAGCAATTTTAGGAACATAAGGTCTTAAAAATTTGTCAACAAATTTAGAAATAGGTTCCAGTAAGGACCCTACAGCAGAGACAATTGGTCTACCAGGAGGCGTAGTTATTGATTTATGTATCTTAGGAAGCACGTATATAGTTGGCATTACTGGTTTAGACACTGTAAGAAACTCTATTTCTTTAGTAAGACAATTGATTGATTGTGCTATGTCCAAGATATTATCGATCTCTTTTTTGATGGATTCTGTAGGATTCTTTTCTAATTTTTCATAGAAGGATGTGCCTGATAATTGTCTTCTAATTTCAGAAATGTATTTATCACGATCCATGATAACAATATTTCCTCTTTAGTCTGCAGGTTTTATAACAATCTTATCATTCTTCTATAAATTCTCAATGGCTTGTCTTTCTTCTTTTATTATATTATAAGTTACATAATGATGTTTTTGTTCCATCTTTTCTAGATCTTTTACTACTAATGTTTGATAGGTCGATATCAATGGGTTTACTGGTCCAGTAGGAATCCACCTACTAGGTTTCTTTACAATGGATTGATTTACATAACAAGGTTTATTTGCAAATGTTTCCATTGAGGTAGATTTTAAAAACATACGCTGGATTTTATAAGATACGCGCGTAGCCGCGCATATCTTATAAAATCCGGGGTCGGCGCGCGCAAGGGGGGTGCACATTTGTGCAACTTGCGTGCGCTGAGCCCAGCGCGCGCTGCCCGTTGCCTCTGAGGCCACTCCGAAATCTGAGCGGCCTCGGAGGGAACTTTCTTTCTAACCCCTTGCACCTTCCCTTCCCTTCCCCTACCTAACCCATCCCCCTGGCCCTATCTAGACCCCCCCCCCTACCTTTATTGGAGAAGTTACTACTGCCTCCGGGCAGTAGTAACTTACGCGCGTCAGCGCGGCAGGCCCCGACACAGGCCGCTGTGTCGGGGCACTCGGCCATGCCCTCGGATTGCACACACGGCCCCGGACATGCCCCCGATCCCTAACCGTGCCCCCTGGCCATGCCCCAGACCGCCCCTTTTTGCAAGCCCCGGGACTTACGCGCATCCCGGGGCTTGTGCGCGCCGCCGAGCCTATTTAAAATAGGCTCAGCGCGCGCAGGGGGGGTTTGGGGTAGGTTTTCGGGGGGTACACACGTACCCTTTTGAAAATCTACCCCATTATTTTTAATTTACGTACAAATTTAAAAAGATCAATACGAGTCCGAAAGGCGTTATCTTTTGGTGTAGGCACGAACGAAAGACCTCTATTAAGTACTGAGACTTCATGTTTACTCAAATTGTATTCTGAAATATTAATAATCCTATTATCTTTTATTGCCATAGGTTTTGATATTGTTGGTTGTAATAAGTTTTCCCTCTCCCTCTCCCTCTCTACATCTCCCTTCCTCTCCCTCTGTGATTCCCTCTGTAATTCATCGGTTCCCATTCGTTGATCTTCTGATCTTGTGTCCAAGAGTCTCTTCTCCATATCTTTTCCAGATGTTGAATTTGATCGTTTTTTGAAGCTGAACTAGGTTTTCGATGTACATGTGGTGATTGCGTTTGTGTTACTCGTGTTGGGGAAAATAATTGTAGAGATGGCTCAGGAGTTTGTCCTGAAATTTTTCTCATTTATTTTGTGTTTCTTTCCATAACAGGACTACGTTCCTGTGATTGATCTTTGTCGTCCCTGGCTCTATTTTGTCTAAGTTTAAAAATTGGTTGGTGATCATTACTATACTTTGGACCAGTTTTCAACTGATGTGTCCAAGTGTATATGTTGTTTTTCTTAGTCTATCTCATCTCTTTTAAACTTTTCTAATTTTTTCTTTTTTAAATCATTTGTAAATTTTTCAAGATTTTCTTTATAACCTGCATAAATCATTTCAAAACATAAATCATTCTGCTTCAAATATTCTAAATCTTTATCTAGTTCATCTTTAATTTTTTTCTTCTCATTGTTTTGATGTCTTGATTATTAGGATAATAAGATCTAATGAACACTTATTTAAAATAGCCTCCCAGGATCTCATAAAGGCTTGGTCGTCTGTAAACATTGTTGCTGCCTTATTGATACATAATCCTCTAGGGATTCTTTTATACCGACAATATTCCAGTAAGGTGGATGCATGTAGATGACTTCTCACACAACCTTTACTTCGATTAATGGTATCCTCCCATTTCTTTAAGAAGTCCTCAAAGACTTCATTTTCCTTGAAGAATGGTTCAGAAGGTATTAGTTCATTAATTTGCGCTTCACCATAACTCAAAATATCTTTCCACAGTGAAAACGACATTGTCCGAGCAAGGGAAGGTCCAATAAAACAAATTGGAAGGCGGTCCCATGTAGCCAAGGCAAAAAACAACAAGGGGACAACCTTATGTCGTAGAAGGATTTTATTGTTAAATTTTATTTTCTAGAGCCCGACTCCAGCCGAGTTTCGCCAGCTAAGGCTGCATCAGGGGCTAAAAACATAAAAACAATTTTAAGTTTTATACAGTTAAATAGTAAAAATCATTAAAAATTAAAAATTAATAATTATTAAAATGTATGTACAATCTCATTACCTCATATTGCTTCAGATGGTTATATAGCTACATAAACAAATCTTTCATGTAGTAAAAAAGTAGTAAACAAAATCCTAAAAATAACACAAATTTTTCATAATTAGAAAGACATCTTATAAAATTAGAGAAAATAAAAATAATAATAAATCCAAGGGTATATATAATTATACATATATAAAAGTATAGATTAGATCTGCCATGTGAATACTCCTTAGCTAGTTAATTATCCAGTATTATTTTTTACAGTTTAGAAAATAAATAAAAAAGAGAGACATAAAAATGTTTTAAAATGCTTATACCATGCTTTATAATTAAATTAAAAAAAAATTATTAATTACCTTAGTTATATAGATGACTCACACTGCTTCAGAGAACGAAGTGTGTTAGTCCAGCTATTCAATTATTTATGTCCCAAATTGAAAAACATGACTGATTCATCGTTTTGAAAAACAAATAGGAAAGATGGAGATGTATAAAAAACATTGTACAAAATCGATCAAGATAAATGCAATAGTGTAAATAATTATGGTACTTAATTATTGTTGTCAGTACTCAAATAACTTAATCCATTATAATATTACTGTAACTCAAAAACTATTTTTATCAAAAAATTAATATTTCCACCAGCCAGTTCATGGTAACAATATTTACAGACCCACGGTGTTTTTAGAGAGCCGCGCGTATGGTTTAATGATGTCAGTCTAATCTACACACCTTATTCTATAAAATGAGACATGTACTGAATGATAAACAACACTTTGGGCCTCATTTTCCAATATCGCAGTGGTAACGCATGAGGGGGCGTGTCCTATGCAAATAAGGCATTTTTCGTGCAGTGGGGAAACATCGCCGCACGCGATGTTTTCGCCATTCGCGGAACTGGAGTCGCAAATCGCGAAAACATCGTGCACCACAATAAAACAACCAATGAATCATCGCAGTACACAAAAGTGTCCAGCTAGGACAACAACGTTGCCCTACCTGGGCAACATTCTCTCAACCTAGCTTGATGGACACTCTACCTGGGCAACAACAAGCTAGGTTGAGAGAATGTTGCACAGGTAGAGTGTCCATTAAGCTAGGTTGAGAGAACGTTGCCCAAATCTTTTCTTGGAGTGAGTGTCCTCACTCCGACGGCCAGCAAATCTTCACTAGAGACCACTGTTCTTTCCGTAGGTCTCATGTTGAATGTGAAAGTGGCCCACAACCCCCTATGCTCATACCTAATCCCCACCTCGAGTTACTAGGTGGCCCTCCCATAGGGATACAAATACCTGTCTAGGGCATAAGCACTATAGGAAGTCTCTCTCTCTCTCTCTCTCTCTCTCTCTCTCTCTCTCTCTCTCTCTCTCTCTCTCTCTCTCTCTCTCTCTCTCTCTCTCTCTCTCTCTCTCTCTCTCTCTCTCTCTCTCTCCCCCCCCCACTGCGGCCGTTTCGCCACACACAATAACTTTACATAAACTCCACCCCCTGAATACTAAATTAAGAATTTGCAAATTGTGTTAACAGCTGTTAGCATGATTTGTGAATGTAACTCCTTAGAAAATGACCCCCTTTGCAAAGAACAAAATGTGATCCAGCATATTATTTAAACGCAACCCATTAAGGTGAAGTGGACATCCTTACTTTCAAACAGCAAACGATTCTCAATATAAACTCCTGTCAATAAAGGATGCTATACAGCTGTTTCAATATTTTACTGGAGCTCATATTTTGACATTTATTCTCATTCTAGTTCTCTAGTGTTGCCACTATCATACACATTCTAGATACACTTATAAGGATGCAGATAAATGAGCGCCATTATTACAGCACTCACCAACACTATTATATTGAAGTCGTTTAAGTACTACTATCGTTTACAATAATTAATATCACTATCCGACCATGTATTATTCATCATCATAAAAATCAGCTGTATAACAACAATTACTCACCAAAATTTATCCTAGAATTCAAAATTCCGCAAACCAAATCGCTAGTGCAATGTTAAAAGACTTACAGCTTCTTAGGCTGTGTTTATATAGGGAAAAAAACCCCTATCAACACCAGAGGGACCTGATTATACCTCCACTATCCCTGCCTGTCTTGCCCCTATCAACACCAGAGGGACATGACTATACCTCCACTGTGCCTGCCAGTCTTGCCCCTATCAACACCAGAGGGACCTGACTATACCTCCACTGTGCCTGCCTGTCTTGCCCCTATCATTAAATCACATTTAATGATGTTTTCAAATGCGATTCTGTATTTGGTGCTGGCAACGCTGGTGATATAGTATGAAGATGCTGCAGATTTGGATGTCTTTATTTATATATACGACTCACTGATTTTTCATATAGAACATTTTCTGCCCTGCAACAGCACTTCAAATCAAAGGAGGAACTGAGGGAAAACTGGAGCTGGATTTACCCGCCGGTTTTTCAATAAGAGTAGGACTTCATGGAGGACCGTTCACTTTCGATTTTTAAATTAACCCGATGTGTCGCCTTATGTTTGGACATTTTGGTATGTGTAAATGAGTGGTGTGACATTTCATTTCCCAGCCTTGGCCAGTTTGATATCTATATTTATTTATTTATTTATTTATTTATTTATTTAAAGTTTTTCTATACCGGCATTCACGATGAATATCACATCATGCCGGTTTACAATTAACAAGTGGCGAAGGAACAAAATAATAATAAATAATAATAATAATAAACATAATAAACATTTAAACAAGTGAAGACAAAAAGATTGCAGTTACAATAAAACAAGGGAGTTACACAACTTGGAACAGAGAGAGAAGCTAGGATTTTAAACATAGAGAACAAATATGCCAATTACGGCATTTGTAACATTAGTGGATTACCCTATTGAAGTGGAGTTAATTATTGCTATGTTGATGAAAAGTCTAGGCAAATTGGTTAATGGTGTATTAAGGTTCAATTTAGGTCTGGAAAGGCTTTAATGAATAGCCATGTTCTAAGTCTTTTCCTAAAAGTAGGAAGGCAGGGTTCCTGTCGCAAATCTGATGGGATAGAGTTCCATAGTGCTGGTCCTACTTGGTATATATTTAGTACTGGTATATATTTAGCAGCGTGAGCCGTGGGAGGACGTGATAGAGACCTTCTTCCGAGCTCTCCCGGAAGAGGAGGTAACAAGTTGGTTTTTCCGGAAGAGGGGTATAAAAGAGTTCCGGGTGTTCGCCATTGTCAAATTGAGGCGGGTTAAATTTCAGCCCGCATTTGGAAAAGAAGTTGCACAGATGGAATCGCCGCGTTTGATAGTATTGAGCTGAGCCAGAGAAGGATTGTTGAATCGGTTTCCATGATTTCCCCTGAAGCAGGACTCCGGTCCGAAACATGGCCATGTCGGGACATTTGGGACCTTTTCACCGTGGATAAGTATCCATCATTTTTTGTGCGATATTATGATTAGTTGGGAGTTCCCTATAATTTTCGTGTAGACATTTTAAGAAAATTGAAAAAATCAAGCAAACAAAAGATACGCAGGATTTATTATTAAAGTAATTCAGACCCCTATGACAAACGAGATGGTAGTATATATGCCTGCTCGTGAATAGAGGGTCTTACATAAGTATATCGGTGACAGTGTGCTGTATAAAAAAAGAGACCAATACATAATTTGTTGGTATTGCCCCTGTCAATACCAGAGGGACCTGACTACTTCCACTGTGCCTGCCTGTCATGCCACTATCAACACCAGAAGGGACCTGACTATACCTCCACTGTGCCTGCCTGTTTTGCCCCTATCAACACCAGAGGGACGTGACCACTTCCACTGTGCCTGCCTGTCTTGCCCCTATCAACACCAGAGGGACCTGACTATACCTCCACTGTGCCTGCCCATGGCGGATGCAACATGGGTATTGTTTGATAATTCGGCCCATGGAAGGAGATCAACCCAGTTGTCTTGCTGGTCATTAACATAGGACCGGAGG
Organism: Rhinatrema bivittatum; assembly: GCF_901001135.1. Taxonomy (NCBI): domain Eukaryota; kingdom Metazoa; phylum Chordata; class Amphibia; order Gymnophiona; family Rhinatrematidae; genus Rhinatrema; species Rhinatrema bivittatum. The sequence goes on from NC_042633.1 coordinate 13,779,839, forward strand.
AAGGCCTTCAGGGAGCGGTTGGTTCTATCGGCCTGGCCGTTGGCCTGGTGGATGGTAGGCGGAGTCAGGTTCCGAGTAATGTTGAATTTCCTGCAGAGGAATCTCCAATACATTGCAGCAAACTGAGGGCCATGGTCGAAGAAGATCACCTGCGGCAGTCCGTGGATACAGAAGACGTGATTCAGGAAGAGGCGTGCGAGTTCAAGAGCAGATGGCAGGCCAGATAGAGGCACAGAGGCACAACATGGGCCACTTTGGAAAAAACGGTCAGATTCAGACGGTCAGATTCAGATTCAGACTTTCAGATACTTGAAAAACTTTAATGATCCAAAGACAACGACAATCCTTTTCCGTCGGAAAAACATCAGCAGAACCAGAGGTCACGAGCTGAGGCTCCAGGGAGGAAGACTAAGAATCAATGTCAGGAAGTATTTCTTCACGGAAAGGGTGGTGGATGCCTGGAATGCCCTTCCGGAGGAAGTGGTGAAGTCTAAAACTGTGAACGACTTCAAAGGGGCGTGGGATAAAAACTGTGGATCCATCAAGTCTAGAGGGCGTGAATAAAGAGGAGGCATTCAAACACTGCACGGAGCGGCAGTAGCCACAGAGGCATTCAAACACTGCCCGGAGCGGCAGTAGCCACAGAGGCATTCACGGAGCGGGATGCCAGTGGCCAGTAGTTGGTGTTCCACCTTCACAGAGCGGAAGGATGGAGGGCTGCTATCTCAAAAAATAAAAAAATAAAAACAGGGGTGGGTAAGAGTATGGGGTAAGGGTGTGGCCTGCTTGTTACAGCGGTTGCTATCCCTAATTGAGCTGGACGTTCACTTGGATGCAGATACGGCGCTGCTCTCTAAATTGGTGGTGGGGTGGAGGGGAATTAGGGCTGGAGGGTACTGGAAGCCAATAGTAACAGGTGGGAGAGAAAAAAAGGGGAAAAAATGGATAAAGTGCGTAGCTTGCTGGGCAGACTAGATGGGCCTGGAATGCCCTTCCGGAGGAAGTGGTGGTCTAAAACTGTGAAAGTCTTCAAAAGGGCATGGGATAAACACTGTGGATCCATCAAGTCTAGAGGGCGTGAATAAAGAGGAGGATTTCAAACACTGCACGGAGAGGCAGTAGCCACTGAGGCATTCAAACACTGCACGGAGCGGCAGTAGCCACAGAGGCATTCACGGAGCGGGATGCCAGTGGCCAGTAGTTGGTGTTCCACCTTCACGGAGCGGAAGGATGGAGGGCTGCTATCTCAAAAAAATAAAAAAATAAAAACAGGGGTGGGTAAGAGTATGGGGTAAGGGTGTGGTCTGCTTGTTACAGCGGTTGCTACCCCTAATTGAGCTGGACGTTCACTTGAATGCAGATACGGCGCTGCTCTCTAAATTGGTGGTGGGGTGGAGGGGAATTAGGGCTGGAGGGTACTGGAAGCCAATAGTAACAGGTGGGAGAGAAAAAAAAAGGGGGAAAAATGGATAAAGTGCGTAGCTTGCTAGGCAGACTAGATGGGCCATTTGGTCTTCTTCTGCTGTCATTTCTATGTTTCTATGTTTCTATGACCCAGATCATGGTGTGCCCCTTGGAAGGGGGTAGATCCACAATGAAGTCTGTGGATAGACTGGTCCAGGGTTCAGTGGGTGCAGGAAGGGCTGAAGAAGCCCCCATGGATGTACAGTAGGTGGTTTTTGTTGGGTGCAGACAGGGCAAGAGTCTCCGTAGGCTCGAGAGTCTTTAACCATACTGGCCCACCAGTAGTGTCTACCAAGCATCTCGATGGTTTGGGCCTGGTCGGAATGACCGGCGAGTCGGGAATCGTGCGCCCAATGTAGTACTTGCTCTCGGAGGTGGCGAGGCACCATCGTCTTACCAGCAGGCACAGTAGTGGTGACTGTGATGGAGATATAGGCAGGAACTATAATATGCGCTGGAGTTTCGGGGGTACCCTCCGGCTCTACAGAGCATGAGAATGCATCAGCGTGGAGATTCCTCTCAGTCGGACGGTATCGGAGTTCAAAATTAAACCGTGCAAAGAAGAGTGCCCAGCAGGCCTGTCTTGCATTCAGTAGCTGGGCTTCTTTCAGGTGTTCCAAAATTTTTGTGGTCCATGTAGACAGTAAACTTGTGCTGCGCTCCCTCAAGCCAGGGGCGCCACTCCTGGAGGGCGAGCTTCATGGCCAGGAGTTTACAGTTCCTGATGGTAGTTGCGTTTGGCAGGAGAAAATTTGTGGGAGTAAAACGAACACAGAACTAAGGCTCCCTTAGTGGAGTACAGGCTGAGGACCGCCCCGGCGCCAATGGCAGATGCGTCCACCTTTACAATGAAGGGGAAGTTCGGGTCTTGATGCCAGAGGCATGGGCCAATGCGGAAGGCCTGGATTGCAGACTGGGCTTTGGAACTCCACTCCCGAAGGTCACATCCCTTCCTGGTCATGGTGGTGAGTAGAGCGGCCTACGTGGATTAGTCTGCGATAAAAGTGACAGTATTAGTTTGTGAAGCCCAAGAACCTTTGTAGGGCCCATAGACCAACTGCCTGGGGCCAGTCACGAATACCTTGGAGCTTATCAGGATCCATGGTGAATCCTTGGCTAGAGATGATGTAACCCAGAAATGGAAGACTAGATTGTTCAAAAAGACATTTTTCAAGTTTGGTGTAGAGGTGGTGGTCCCTCAGTCGCTGGAGAATGGTCTGCACATGAGAGTGATGGGATTCCAGGTCTTTGGAAAAGATCAATATGTCATCCGGATAAACTACGACGAAAGAGTATAGGCGGTCTCGGAAGATCTCATTCATCATCCTCTGAAAGATGGCCGGGGCGTTGCAAAGCCCGAAGGGCATTACTACGTTTTTGTAGTGTCTGTCTCGCGTATTAAACATGGTTTTCCATATATCCTCAGGTTGAATGCGGAACAAATTATAGGCCCCACGTATTTCCAGCTTGGTAAAAATTTGGGCTCCCTGGAGCCGGTAAAATAGTTTGCTGATAAGCGGCAGTGGGTACTGGTCTTTGCGGGTGACAGCATTCAGGCCTTGATAGTCAATACACGGCCTTAAGGTACCGTCCTTCTTCTTTACAAAAAAGAAGCCGGCACCCGCAGGGGAAGTAGAGGGCCTATTAAACCCATTGGCTAGATTTTCCTTGATGTAGGTAGACATTGCCTGGGTCTCTGGAAGTGAGAGAGGGTAAGTTCTGCCCTTGGGAGGAGTGGCACCGGGCAATAACTCAATCGGGCAGTTGAACTTCCGGAGAGGGAGCAAGATGTTGACATGTTGCATGGAGAAGACATCTTGGTAGTCAGTGTAGGGAGTAGGAAGCCCAGGAAGAGTCGTGGAAGTGAGTACTGAAATGGAGGGGGACACCCGCCGTAGACAATGGGTTTGGCACCGGAGGCCTCACTGGGTCAACTGGAGCGACTCCCAATCGAAATGTGGAGAGTGCAATTGTAGCCATGGTTGGCCGAGGACGATGGGGTGTATTGACCATTTCAGGATCAAGATGGTAATCTCTTCTTCATGGTCCCTACGGTCAGTTGGATGGCTAGTGTGCAATGGGTGATGCGATCTGGTAAGGGTTCCCCATGGATGGAGGCAATTCATAAAGGGACCTCAAGGGGTTGAGTAGGAATTTGGAGCAGAGTGACTACTTCCTCAAGGATAAAGTTCCCACCAGCCCCAATATCTACGAGGGCGGTGGTGGTGAAGGTGTGTGCCTCCCTTAAGAGGGAGATTGGCAGCAGAAATTGAGGGCCAGTAACTGTAGTGCCCAAGCTCCGGACCCCCACCAGGCTTAGGCTTTGGATTTTCCTGGATGCACCAGACAGGTCTGGATAAAGTGGCCAGGACCGCCACAGTAAAGGCAGAGACCGGACTTCCGCCTTCGGAGGCGTTCCTCGGGAGTAAGACGACCGCACTTAATCTGCATCGGTTCTTCTTTTGGCGGAGAAACCGCCGGTGGTGCCCTTGATCGGGGACTCACAGACCGAGGAGGTTCCAGAGCTGTTCGTCGGATGGCTTTCACTTCCCGGTGTTGTTCCTGGAGGCGGTGGTCAATCCGCCCAACCAACGAGATGAGGTCCTCCAACAGAGTAGGAATCTCTCGGGCTACCAGATAGTCTTTCAGAGTGGGTGACAGTCCTTCGAGATAGAGTGCCCACAGGCAGTCTCCCTGCCATCCCAATTCCATTGCCAGGGTTCGGAACACCACGGTGTATTCAGAGAGGGAGTGAGACCCCAGGTGGAGATGGAGGAGATGGTGTCCAGCAACCGCCTGTCGGCCTGGGTCATCGAAGGTGCGTCGGAATGTGGATATGAATTGAGGGAGCTGTTGTAGTACAGAGTCAGAACGCTCCCAGAGCAGGGAGGCCCATGCCAGGGCTTTCCCCTCCAAGCATGATAGAATGAACATGATCTTCGTCACTTCATCAGGGAATAGTGTAGGTTGTAATGCAAATTGTATGTAACACTGGTTGATAAAACCTCTGCAGAGATGAGGATCCCATTGAAACGGGGAGGAGCTGGGAGGGCCAGCAGTGCCCGTGAGGACGAAGAAGCGCTATTGGAAAGAGCCCCTGAGTTGGCCATGGCGGACTCTTCAAGATGTGACCATAGTTTATCTACCAAGGTAGCCAATGACTCGAGGAATTGCTGCTGCTCCCGGACATGTGTAACCAGGCCCGGAATGGCCCGTAAGGCGGGGAACTCCACCGAGTCCATGGCCTTGGCAACCTGTTGTGCTGGAGGTGGACCCTTGGCCTGGCATAGGATTGATACAGCTCTTTGGGGGGTCCCAGAGGGCGCCTTCTGCCAGGAGGCGGAGCACACGAGGAGAAAGAGGCTAGAAGGAACTTCACCAATAACAGTCCGGGGCTTCTGCGGGTTGAGCCCTTGTTTACCCAGACTGCCTGGGCTTAGGTGGGCCTCGAAGGGTCTCCTGGAGGGGTAGCGGAGAGGTGTGCCCACCAAGAGCAAGAGTGCACGGCTGTCGTTGAACAGTTGAGCTAGTCTGGAACATAAGAATATGTCATACTGGGTCAGACCAAGGGTCCATCAAGCCCAGCATCCTATTTCCAACAGTGGCCAATCCAGGCCATAAGAACCTGGCAAGTACCCAAAAACTAAGTCTATTCCATGTTACCGTTGCTAATAATAGCGGTGGTTATTATATAAGTCAACTTTATTAATAGCAGGTAATGGACTTCTCTTCCAAGAACTTATCCAATCCATTTTTAAACACAGCTATACTAACTGCACTAACCACATCCTCTGGCAACAAATTCCAGAGTTTAATTGTGCGTTGAGTGAAAAAGAACTTTCTCCGATTAGTTTTAAATGTGCCACATGCTAACTTCATGGAGTGCCCCCTAGTCTTTCTATTATCCGAAAGAATAAAAAACCTATTCACATCTACCCGTTCTAGACCTCTCATGATTTTAAACACCTCTATCATATCCCCCCTCAGCCGTCTTTTCTCCAAGCTGAACAGTCCTAACCTCTTTAGTCTTTCCTCATAGGGGAGCTGTTCCATTCCCTTTATCATTTTGGTAGCCCTTCTCTGTACCTTCTCCATCACAATTATATCTTTTTTGAGATGCGGCGACCAGAATTGTACACAATATTCAAGGTTCCCAACATTCTGTTTGCTTTTTTGACTGCCGCAGCACACTGAACCGATGATTTCAATGTGTTATCCACTATGTAATTTCCAACTTTGGTTCTATGTAAACCAACGCGGTATGTACTAGTACATGAACATCAGTATATAAAAGCCTTTAAATAAATAAATAAAATAAATAAATAAATGATGCCTAGATCTCTTTCTTGGGTAGTAGTACCTAATATGGAACCTATTTTGTGTCATCTGCAAATTTGATTACCTCACTTGTCGTATTTCTTTCCAAATCATTTATAAATATATTGAAAAGTAAGGGTCCCAGTACAGATCCCTGAGGCACTCCACTGCCCACTCCCTTCCACTGAGAAAATTGTCCATTTAATCCTACTCTCTGTTTCCTGTCTTTTAGCCAAGGAGTGCCGGAGGCCACGGGTACAGAGCAGGAGCAGATGGTCCTCCGGACAGGATGGGCAGTGCCCAGAGGTCCAGTCCATAGTAGGCTGTGAGCAGCGTCAGAGTTGGTAGGACTGGTGGTCATGGGAGAAGCGAAGAGAGTGTCCGAATGGAGCGCAAGGGTCAAAGCAAGGGTATCCATCCAAGAATGGTCAGCCAAAGCAAAGGTCAGTTCCAGGTATCCGTCTGAGCGTGGTCAGTGATGAGCAGAGGTCAGTTTCAGGCAGCGGTCCAAACGTGGTCAATGGCAAGCAGAGGTCAGTTCCGGGTATCAGTCCGACCGTGGTCAGGCAAGCAGAGGTCAGTACCGAGTATCAGTCTGAGAAGGTACTACATGAGTAGTGGAACGTGGATCAGGAGTCAGGAACAGACGCTGGGACACAGGAAGGACCATAGGAGCACTGGAATAAACAGAGGGACACAGGAATGCAGGAACACTGGAACAAGCACAGGAACACTGGAACAAGCACAGGAATGCAGGAACACTGGAACAAGCACAGGATCAAGGAAGCAGGAACACAGGATGGCAACAAGCTACACACAGAGGTGTCGACTAGAATGCCAAGGCGAGGAACTGAGGGCAGGACCTTGCCTCCTATACTCCTGCTAGGTGACATCATCGGGAGGCATCCTGGCCAAGGTTCCTGCCCTCGGGGCTTTAAATGTGGAGACATCAGACGCGCGCATGCCTAGGGGCTGAGGATGCTGAAGATGAGGAGCCCCTACGGGAGCTCCACTGAGAGGCCTGCGGCATGGAAGAAGCTGGAGAGGCCCAAGGAGAGCATCTGTGACATCGGGAGCTGGCAGCCACGGCAAGGGAAGAGGAACCAGAGCTCGTGGAGGGGAGCCCAAGGTGAGCAGGGCTGGCCGTAGCACCAGCGCGGCCAGGACGTGCAACAAGTCTTATGTTCTAATCTAAAATTTAAATACAAACTAAAAACTTGTAGCTTGGTCACAATAATACAAGTGATTCTCATAGACAGAAATTAACACAATGTCTATTATTCAGTGTAACAACTGTAGTGCCTTCATCTGTCTGTAATGAAAAAGAATTTGACTCACCTGATAGATGAAGTCTTAATGCTTTAAAATAACTCTCAAACTTTTAGCATCTAGTATATGTGCCCCTAGTCTCAGAGAGGATTCAGAAATCCAGGAATAAATCTTCCCCGGTTGCTATAAAATCTAAAACCCTATTACTTGCACCATCCACTCATCCACACTTTGGATCTCCGCCTGCCTTTGGGGTTCTTGTGGGTAACTGGAACAATTCTGAGAATAATTGCCTGGAGGTTCTTGATTTTAATCTTGTTCCTTAAAGCATTAGTTTAGTTTTCAAAACCACTTTTCTGCACCTTCCTATTTCTTTGGTATCCACTTGTACTTTGACGAATGGTGTCTACCCAACACTCCCTAAAATAATTTCCAGATGACACATGAGTTCTGCTACCTTAACTCAAGGCAGATAAATTGCCAAGTGATCTTGTCTACCAGCCAACCATTTAACTACATTCCTAATGATTGATTCTCCAATAATAATGGCAGTCCCAATCCTTCCTACCTGTGCAGTCACCTATAGAGTCACATCCGCAATGTGAGAGGATATCTCATCATGTGGAGAGTAGATCCTAGCTAAAGGATACATTTCTGCCATACCAAGGTAATGATCTTTTTATTGGTGACATTGCTATGTCTGAGAAGCAAAGAGGCTGCCAGACTGGATATCCCCCATCCAGCTACAGGACTGATGTCTGCATCATTTTTCCTTAATTATCTTAAACAAGTTGTAATTCCTAAGATGTCTTTGATTCATTTTTGTTTGCTCTGCCAATGACCCATTAAAGGCCCTCGGGATCTTACATTTTTGTCAGGGTTAATTTTTCATTTTGTGGGAGACACCATTTGCATAGAATTGCCTTCCAGTTAATGTGGTTGAGGTAAAAACATTTCAAGAAACTATGGGAGAAGACCAGAGATCAACTGGGGCTCTGTGGATGGGCCTTATCTTCCATTATATTTTGTTTTTCTAGGTACAAAATGGGGAAAGTTTTAAAAGACTTCTGTTTCTTTTACATGGTTAAACATAGAGGTATCCCACATAAATCGCCAATAACCTCCAGAAGGTCTGCACTTAGTAGCATAATGAATGTACATTCCTAGAAAAGAGGCATTCATCGTGTGTTTTGGCGGCTTCTTCCAAATCTATGTGCATACACTGAATTTTCTAACCATTCAAGTGTATGTGCATAATTTTATCTAAAGAAAAAGATATTTAAACTCAGTGTATGCGAGTATCTTGTGTTTGTAAATCAGCTGAGTTTGTGCATTGCAAGCTGAGTGACTTATTGAAAATGAGTCCTATGGAGATAATTTTATAAAAGATTTACATATATAAAAGGCTGTTGAAAATTGCTACTTTTACATTTGTATCTCCTTTGAAAATGCACTCCATAGGGCTGAATTTTCGAAAGGTTTCACACACTCTCATATATGCTACTTTTACCTGTTTAACTCCTTTGAGAATTCACTCCTCAGTGTACATTTGCTTATCTTCTGTGGATATTTTATGTTATCTCCTAGACTGCAATTAAGATTTTACCAACATGTGAATATCATGGCATTTGCTTTGAAAGAAATTAACAAAAACAGCCACCTACTGCCCAACATCACTTTGGGGCTCTGGATATACGACTCCTGCAATGCTCAGTCCAGGTCCCTGCAAGGTACAATGTGGCAACTCACCGGAAACAAAGACCCCATTCCAAATTATGCATGCAGGGGATCATCTCCATTAGCTGCAGTGATTGGAGATAATCAGTCTCGGATGTCCATAACCATAGCTCAGCTACTGGGAGTCTACAAACAGACACAGGTAAGGATCAGTTATAAGAAATTCTGGATTATGATGATGCATTATTTGGTATCCTTCAAAAACCAGACTGAAGGTGAAAATGTATGGGAAGTCATTATCATTGCTATCACTGTTGCGGCCCCGGTCGTGGCACTCGCGACCTGGACCTTACCTTGATGTTCTGGGTTTGGGACTCGGGCTCGCTGCAGGGGTCTGCCGGGTCCCGGGCCTGTTTTTCGGCCTCGTTCCCGCAGGGGCGACACCGCCGGGACGCCAAAGCCAGGCGCCCTTCTCTTAGGCGCACGCGCGTGCAAAGAGCCCGAACTTGTAGGCCCTTTCCCGCCACTCGATGCTCCGTCCGCCTCAGGGACATCAGATGCCGGCGGGTATGTAAGACCGGTGCCTGCCTCGGTTAGATGCCTTGCAACGAGGTTACCTTGGGGTTCCTAGTTGCTGTGTGCCTCGGAGTTCGCTAACGTCTGTTAGTATCCTGCTTCAGTTCCAGCCTGGTTCCTGCTTCTGTGCCTTGCTTCAGTTCCAGCCAGGTTCCAGCCTCAGTATCCTGCTTCAGTTCCAGCCTGGTTCCTGCTTCTGTGCCTTGCTTCAGTTCCAGCCAGGTTCCAGCCTCAGTATCCTGCTTCAGTTCCAGCCTGGTTCCTGCTTCTGTGCCTTGCTTCAGTTCCAGCCAGGTTCCAGCCTCAGCTCCCTGCTTCCGTTCCAGCCTGGTGCTAGCCTTAGTACCTTGCTCAGTACCAGCCAGGTCCCTGTATCAGTATCCTGCTTCAGTTCCAGCCTGGTGTCTGCCTTGATCCCGGATCATCTTCTCTGCGTCCCCGCTTGCCTAAGCCCCAGCGGCCGGGCTCCTATGGGCTCCTCCCCGGGGAGTCTTGGCTTCCAGGGTGAAGACATCTTCACTGATCTCATAAGTCCCAGCGGCCGGACTCCTATGGGCCCCTCCTGGGGGAGTCTCGGCTTCCAGGGTGAAGACATCCTCCTTGTTCTCCTGGGTCCCAGCAGCCGGACTCCCACTGGCCCCTCCTGGGGAGTGCGGGTTTCCAGGGTGAAGGCCTACTCCTTCACCCGGTCCAGTGTCTGCCTCCCTGCCTGCACCTCTCTCCACGGAGACAGTGGTCCACCTTTCCCAGTCTCCGCCAGGCCGGCCCAAGAGTCCACTAAACACTCACAACAGATTGCAAGGCCATGGACTCGGCGGACATGTCGGGCCTTCGGGCCATTCCCGGAATGGCTCAACGAATGCAACAACAGCATTGCCTTGATGTGCTTGCAGTTACAGTGGAGCAACTGGCTGCTCGCCTGGACACGATGCCTATTGACCCTCCGCCTGCTGCTTCACCTGCCTCTGTGGTGAACACTAGTTCTGTTACCCAGTTAACCGCACCTTCACGCTACGCTGGGGAGGCTAAGACCTGTCAAGGGTTTTTGAATCAATGCTTCATACGGTTCTCCCTGCTTCCCCAGCAGTTTCCTACGGATGCGGTCAAGGTTGCTTATATTCTATCCTTGCTGGATGGGAAGGCGCTAGTATGGGACTCCCCGCTCTGGGAACATAATGATCCCTCACTTGAGGACCTGTCACGGTTTATTTCCAACTTCAAACGAGCTTTCGACGAGCCGGCTCGGCTAGCCACCGCCACGTCTGAACTGTTACAGTTACGCCAGGGAGGACGCTCTCTGGCAGACTACGCCATGGATTTTCACACGCTTGCCCAAGAGGCGGGATGGCAGGATGACAGCCTCCGAGCAATCTTCCTGGAGGGCCTGGCCGGACGTATCAAGGATGAGATAGCCACTCGCGACCTCCCAGAGGACCTCAACGGTCTTATAGAAATGGCGGGGCGAATCGACCGTCGCCTCCAGCAGAGGGCCAAAGAGCAATGACCTGTCAGAAGGACACCCTCATTGGCTCCTGAGTTCTCCAAACCATTATCCTCTTCCAAGACAATTTGACTGGAGGTCACGACCAGTGAACCTATGCAAGTGGGGCGTACCCCACTCTCCATTGAGGAGAGACAATGTCACCATGCCTTAGGCCTCTGCCTTTATTGCGGCCAGAAAGGCCATTTCCTGGCGCGCTGCCAAGAGCGTTCGGAAAATGCCAGAACCTAGGAGGTCGTGAGGAGCTCCTCCTAGGTTGTGCAGCTGCTCCTCAATGTATTGTACCCATTACCCTGGAGTATCCGGGTGGGTCCCTGGAAACTCTCGCCTTCCTGGACTCCGGAGCAGGGGGTAACTTCATCCTGAAGGATTTAGTACACCAGTTACAGATCCCCTTGCAGTCTCGAGAGATGCCTCTGCATATTACCTCCATCCAGGGAACACTTCTTCCAGGCCGCATCACAGCCTCCACAACACCCATAACCGTACGCACCGGGGTGATCCATTCGGAGGAGATAGCCTTCCTGGTATTGGAGAAGGCCGACCACCCCCGTGGTGCTAGGGTTGCCGTGGCTACAGAAACACTCTCCCACCATCCAATGGGATACCCTGCAGATTACCAAGTGGAGCCCGTACTGCTTGAACGTTCCAAAGGCTCCAGGTCTTTCTCTTCTGCACTCTGCCATCGATCTTCCCGTGCCCTACGAAGACTTTACCGATGTGTTCTCCAAATCTAAGGCGGAGATTCTACCCCAGCATCACCCTTTCAATTGTGCCATTGAGCTATTACCCGGGACAACGCCTCCTCGGGGTAGAGTGTACCCCTTGTCCTTACCAGAGACCTGGGCCATGTCAGAATACATCTCTGAGAATCTGGCAAAGGGCTTTATCCGTCTGTCCAAATCACCCGCTGGGGCGGGTTTCTTTTTCGTTAGGAAAAAGGACGGCTCATTGAGATCATGTATTGACTATTGAGGCCTCAATGTGATCACGAAGCGGGATCGTTATCCACTTCCGTTAATTCCCGAGCTCCTGGATAGGTTGCAGGGGTCTAAAGTGTTCACAAAACTAGATTTATGAGGTGCCTATAACTTAGTGCGGATCCGTCCTGGGGACGAATGGAAGACCGCCTTTAACACCCGGGATGGGCACTATGAGTATCTCGTTATGCCCTTTGGACTATGCAACACCCCGGCAGTGATAGAGTCTTCCGGAGATGGAGTCAGTGTGATACCATCATGAGGCATCCAGCCCATATCATCCGAGGAATTTTTCAAATGGAGTTACTCAGATCCTTTAAAAGTTGGTCGAACAGCAGCAATTTACATCCCTGAGGAAAGACAATACGTCTGAAACATGGATCGTTCGTGTCGGGACCACCGTCAGATATTGGACAGCACATACCAACATCTAATGGGGAAGCCTGAATTTTACTCCTTGTAGTTTATATTAGAGACTTACAGTCCTTTAAAATTATGTGCCGTTTTGTACACAAAATTGACTGACGTTCACATCACGGAAGACTTTCAGGTTCACAGAGGTGAAAGAATCTTCACATAAATAACAAAAAACTAAAGGAGGAGGAGGACAGTTAATGATTATAATACCACAAAGCAGTGGTGTGGAGACATCTACTTGTTTATATGAAGCTTTCCTCCAATTCCATTACCATAATTTCATTATAGTGCAATATAAATTCATATTTCACACAAAGCGTTCCACAGCGTAGGTGTCGATAAAATTTTTTTTTCAAAAACATTTAAAAAAAAACTTTAAAATCGCATAAACATCCATAAAAGTATTTCATTCCAGCGATTGAGTTTTATCTCATGATTGTTGATTATTATAGTTTTAATCGCTGAAGCAGTGGTGTATTTCATTGATATTTTCTGGTTTGTCACATCCCTTGTTTGCTTCAGTTCTAGCCTGGTTCCTGCTTCTGTGCTTTGCTTCAGTTCCAGCCAGGTTCCAGCCTCAGCACCCTGCTTCCGATCCAGCCTGGTGCTAGCCTTAGTACCTTGCTCAGTACCAGCCAGGTCTCTGTCTCAGTATCCTGCTTCAGTTCCAGCCTGGTGTCTGCCTTGATCCCGGATCATCTTCTCTGCATCCCCGCTCGCCTAAGCCTCAGCGGCCGGACTCCTATGGGCCCCTCCCGGGGGAGTTTCGGCTTCCAGGGTGAAGACATCCTCCTTGTTCTCCTGGGTCCCAGCAGCCTGACTCCCACTGGCCCTTCCTGGGGAGTGTGGGTTTCCAGGGTGAAGGCCTACTCCTTCACCCAGTCCAGTGTCCGACTCCTGGCCTGCACCTCTCTCCATGGAGACAGTGGTCCACCTTTCCCAGTCTCCGCCAGGCTGGCCCAAGAGTTCACTAAACACTCACAACAATCACTTACTGTAAAGAAGGAGAATGGATGGGTGTATATAACAAGGTTATTTTAGATTTCATCTAAAAGACATGGTTAAGGCAGGAAAAGGTTTAGTATGTTTTGAAATATCCAGTAAGAAAAGAGAAAAACATATTTTTTTTATCACTGTCAGAAAAGTGATCAAGGTTCAGAAAAACTAATTAATGTTGTTGGTGAATTTCTTCTAGATCAGCTATGCCTCAACTGTAGCCACTCTTAGTGATAAAACTCAATTTCCCTCTTTCCTCCGCACTGTTCCAAGTGATGATTTACAGTCTCTGGTCATTGCCAGGTTAATCACCTACTTTGGTTGGACATGGGTTGGAATCCTCGCTGAGAACAATGACTATGGACTGATTGGGAGTCAGATGCTAAAAGAAGAGCTGGACAAGGCTGGGGTCTGCATAGCCTTCTATGAAATCATCCCCCTGTTTTACTCAAAAGAGAAGACACGGCGCATTGTAGAGGTGGTGAAGAAGATGACAGCCAGGGTCATTGTGGTCTTTTTCACTGATCATAATCTCTATCAGGTGATGCTGGCAATTTCAAAGAGTGACATATCTGGGAAAGTCTGGATTGCGTCAGATGGCTGGGCACCTTTTCCATTATTTAATGAAAAGGATTTCTTTAAACTTCTAAAAGGAACAATTGGAATCTCTGTTCCTGCAGGCAACATTCCAATGTTCAAAGAATACCTTTATAATCTTCATCCTCTCAGAACTACAGAAGACATCTTTGTTGGGCAATTTTGGGAAGAAGCCTTTGGCTGCAGGTGGGCTGACCCCAACATGGACCAGGCCACTCTTCCAGAACTAAGCAGAGAAAGGAAACCCTGCACAGGAAAGGAAGACTTGAGGACCCTTAATATCAGTTTCTCTGATATACCAAGCCTAAAGTCCGTTTATAACAATTATATTGCTGTGTACATGGTGGCCCATGCCCTACATGCCATGTATACCTGTGAACCTGGAAAAGGACCTTTCTTCAATGGGACGTGTGGGGACATCAAACACTTTGAGCCTTGGCAGGTATGGGCCAATTTTTGCTTGTGATATGTGATTATAGGTATGCATGACCTGTAGAGTTCACTAAATTTCAATTGCAGGCAGTATGAAGTAAATTTTTAAAAGGGCATCAAACCGCAGAATAATGTGTACTATAGACTTTTCAGCCTACAGAAAATTGACTGGTCTTAAAACACCAGCCACTTGTATATATTAATGAATAGATATGTATTATGTATTTATTAAAATGTATTAATCAGTTTGCAGATCCAGTCTCGATCACCCAAGTAGACGGAAAAAAAAGTATAAATCATAAAACAATATAATACAATACCCAGCCATTACACAATATATGAATAAAACATTTATTTTTGATTTGCTAAGTGGCTAAAAATTTCTGCGGATTCTTAAGTGGAATTAAAAAATTATCTATATTAATAATTAATGTTTTTATATACTGCCATGTCAAACTGGTGCTCTGTGCAGTTTACAGCATGTATAAAATAATTCTCATGTGCTCTTTTCAATTTGCCGCATGTATAAAATGCTATAAAATATATACTTAAACTCCCCTATCCCCCCCCCCCCCCCCATGACTATCGTAGCCTCTGGAAAAGTTCATGGGTTCATGATGTGGGGCACAAGATAACCTATTGGTTTCCAAGGAATTTAAAAAATGTAGTCCACACAACTTGCCATTCCATAGAGGAAAGAATTTATTGCAAAAGGACAAAATATTGAAAATGTAAGCAATGAAGAGTCCACAATTCATGAGATAGTTCAAAAGTGAAAATCAGTTACTCATTTTCTCACGTCACTTGAGTAAAATCCAAATGAAGAGTTTTCCCTCTTTTTTTAGGCCCCAGTGAAGAAGAGAAAACTTTTCCTCCTTCACCACACAACTCACTGAGATGGAAGACGATGTATTAGGGGATCCACGCCTTCCAGTAGGTCTTTACTCTTTAGCTCATACCAGGGAGAGACACTTGTATTCTATCCAGTAGATTGAAATTCTCCTTGCAACATCTCTGATCCCCCTCAGAACCAGATTCAGGTTCTAACACTTCAGAAATCCTCTTAATAACTCCCCTCTATGAGACATGGAACCATCTTATATAGCACTTCTAAAATCTATCACCTTTAGGGGAAGGATCCACCTTTCACTCTGTATCTCCTTCACACCTCCCTTGAACTTCCCATTGCTGGAAGGTTCCTAATGATGAAGCGTAGCACCATATCTTGTGATACATAGGCAGTGCATACATTTTTTCAAATAAATAAATAAAATCAGACATGACAGTAGTCATATATAGGTTAAAACAGAGTATATAAATCTAACCAGGTATACAGCAAGGATCAAATAAATATGCTGCCTCCATAAATAGGTGAGCAATAAGCAGTAAATATCAACACAAGAATAGGTAAGAGATAGGTGCATAGGGCAGGTGTTCTGTCCATTCCAGGGAACTCTCTGGATTTGGCCAGGAGACTGCAGGCCCCAGAATTGAAAGTTACCAGGTACATGCAGGGAGGAGAAGAGAAGGAGTGTGGGACTCGGGCCATATGGCTGAAAAAGAAGGAGCATCAGCTTTCAAGCAGAAGAAGAGACCTGATCAGCCAGGACCGCATGTGGGAGAGAGAAAGTGAAAAAGAACCATCGGCCCCTGCACTGGGGAAGAAGAAACAGGACCAGGCTGGGCCTTAAATGGGGAAGGAAAGTGAAAGATAATCATCAGCCCCTTTGGGGTGGAAAATGCAGAAGGAGATCTGTTCCCCCCAACACACACACTCACACGACAGCAGAAGAAGCAGAAGGAGATCTGTTCTGCCCCCAACACACACTCACACCACATCAGAAGAAGCAGAAGGAGATCTGTGGGCTTGGGGAAGAGGCTGTTTTTCCTCGTGGGTTCAGAATGAGAAGAGAGAATGAATGTGCATGTGTGAGAATCTGTGTGTGTGTGTGAGAGTGCTCATTTATGTGCTCATTTATTTAGTTTTGGACAGTTTGGGGCCCAGGCAGTAGATGGTCCTGTTATTAGTTTTGGTTGGCATAGCCTTAGATGTGTATGGGAAGATGAATGGAGAGTTTTATCAGGGTTATATAGACTCAGCTGATCCCTAAAATGTGTGCATGCTGGCAGCATGCCTGCTATGCCATACATACATTTATTTATTTGGGGTTTTTTATATACCGAAGTATAGCGTTTTGCCTTCACTCCGGTTTACAGGATAACAACGTAATACATACAAATATCTTATAACTATATTTAACATTCAAAGAGTAGAACCTTATTTAACATATTAAATGAGAAAATTATATACAGGAGATAATCTATACGAAGATATAATATATGATATTCATTAGCTATTATGTGGAACAAATAGCAATCTGAGCAGGGGAGGGTTAATGTATGAAATGGGTCTGGGTAGGAGCTCGGGGTATGTTAGGTGATTTCAGGTAAAGACTTGATAAGGTTGTATGAGGGACGAGGGTGATGAAAGGGGAGGTGAGAGGGAAAGAAGCGGGTAGGGGGGGAGGGGAGGGGAGAAAGTGTTTAATAGAAGGGGATCGTCGAAGGAATGGGAGCGTCAATGTGTAATGGTTCGAAAGGGGGTGGATTTCTTATCCCACGCCATCTCTAAAAGTTTGACTGAATAACCATGTCTTTAGTTTTTTTTTGAATGCTTTGATGTCATGAATTGAGCTTAAATGTTGTGGAATGTTGTTCCATAAGTTTGGGCCTGCTATGGAGAAAGCTCTGTTCCTGGTGTTGGTGAGTTTGGCTTGAGGAAGTGATGGGATTTCAAGTTGAAGTTTATTGGTATGTATTGACATACATACATTTTTTTTAAATTAAATATACAAGTAGAGTTTCCAAATACACTTCCAAAATGCTCCATATAATGGTGCTTTACTATGCTACTAAAAGGATCCATGTGGTGAAAAGTTTGTGCATGCTTTTGGGTAAATAAAAATCCACTTATGCAGACTCAGCAAATCCACCCCAAGGTCTATGCAGAGATCCTGACTATCTTTCTGAAAATGCACGCAGTTATTTATTTATTTATTTAAAAACTTTTATATACCGGTATTAGTATGCATACATCATACCGGTTTACAATGTAACTTTAAAGGTAGAAATTACAATGAACAGGGAGGGCGAACAAGGAGGAGTATACAAAGAGCAGGAGGTGGAGGAATTAAAGCAATAAATAAAAACTGCAACGGACTATTTACAGGAATATACAAGGCGTAGGCAAGATACTTGCAGAAGTCGGTGTACTTAATCAGGGTAGGCTTGTCGGAAGAGCCATGTTTTAAGTTTTTTTCTGAACTTGGCGTAACATGGCTCTAGCCTGAGAGTGGTAGGGAGGGCGTTCC
This sequence comes from Rhinatrema bivittatum, assembly GCF_901001135.1. NCBI lineage: Eukaryota > Metazoa > Chordata > Amphibia > Gymnophiona > Rhinatrematidae > Rhinatrema > Rhinatrema bivittatum. The sequence continues at coordinate 13,797,436 of NC_042633.1, forward strand.
ATTGTTTAGGGCCTGCAATGGATAGTGCACGGTCCCTAGTAGAGGAGAGGTGGGCTTTTTTCAAAGGGGGAATGGAGAGGGTGCCTTTGTTGACAGTGCGAGTGGGTTGTTCAGTGCGTATAGGACGAAAGGGTTCATCCAACCAATTGGAATTGTGCGAGTGGATGGACTTGTGCACTATGGTTAGAATTTTGAAGAGAATTCGGGATGCGATGGGGAGCCAGTGGAGTTCTTTGAGTATTGGGGTAATGTGATCAGCTTTCCTTGAGTTGGTGATGACCCTGGCGATGGCATTCTGGAGCATTTGTAAGGGCTTGGTGGTGGAGGAGGGTAGGCCAAGGAAGAGGGCATTACAGTAGTCCAGCTTTGAGGAAAGGGTGGCTTGGATGACGGTGCGGAAGTCATGATAGTGGAGGAGGGGTCTGAGTTTCTTCAGGATGTGAAGCTTGAAGAAACCTTCTTTGAGGATGGAGTTGATCTGTTTTTTGAGATTGAGTTGTTGATCTATGATAACCCCAAGGTCTCTTACTGTGGGTTGGGGTGTTATGACGTTGAAAGCTGGATCGTTGGAGATCGGTGGTTTGGGAGGGAGGTGAGGAGAGATAAGGAGCAGCTCTGTTTTGGAGGAGTTTAGAGCGAGGTGGATGTTGGTGAGGAAGTCATTGATGTTGGCAAGACATGTGTTCCAGAAGGCAAGGGCATCTGAGAGAGAGTTGTGAATGGGAATGACGATTTGAACGTCATCTGCATAGAGGTAGAATTTGAGGCCGAGGTCTGTGAGGAGCTGACATAGAGGTGTGAGATAAATGTTGAAAAGGGTGGAGGAGAGGGAGGAGCCTTGTGGGACACCTTGAGACAAGGGATAGAGTGTGGAGTTGGCGTTTCCTATCTTGACGGAGAACTTTCTATTAGATAAGTAGGATTTAAACCATAGTAGGGCTAGGCCTGAAATGCCTATTTCGGATAGCCGGTTGATGAGGAGGTTATGGTTGATGGTATCAAAGGCAGCTGAGATGTCGAGTAGGGCGAGGAGGTAACAGTTGCCTCGGTCCATGCCTATGAGTAAGTGGTCCGTGAGGGAGAGCAGGAGGGTTTCTGTATTGAGGTATTTACGGAAGCCGAATTGGGCTGGATGCAGAATGTTGTTGCTTTCTAAATATTCTGTAAGTTGGATGTTTACAATCTTTTCCATAATTTTGGATAGGAAGGGCAGGTTAGAGATAGGGCGGAAGTTAGCGGGGTCTTTAGGGTCTAGTGTTGGTTTTTTTAGGAGGGGCTTGACAATAGCTTGTTTAAGAGCATCTGGGACAGAGCCTGAAGAGAGGGAGGAGTTTATGATGTCTGCGATGGGTTTGGATATAGTGTTCGGGATGGAGAGGAGGGATTTTGTGGGAATGGTGTCTGAAGGGTGGGAAGCTGGTTTGAGTTTTCTGAGAATAGATTCCACTTCTTTAGCAGAAGTCAGGTCAAGGGTTTGGAGGGTGGGTGATGTGGGGGAAGGTTGGAGGGAGGGGGAAGGGGAGGTGGATGGAGAAGGGTGTTGAAATCTGCGGAGGATGTTGGTGATTTTTGTGAGGAAATACTGGGCGATTTCTTCGCTCTTAGTGGAGGCATCATTCTCAGGGATAGTGGGCTGAGAGGATTTGGTGAGGTTGGCAACATAATTGAAAAGGGCTTTCGGGTTGTACATGTATTGGTGGATCTTAGCTGAAAAGTAGTCTCTTTTTGTTTTGAGGGTGGTTATTCTATATTGGTGAAGGGTAGTTTTGAAACTTGAGGCGAGTTGGGGTGAGGGGGCTTTACGCCAGTTTCTCTCACGCTGCCTGAGGGTATTTTTTAGGGATCTTAGTTCAGTCGTGTACCAGGGTTGATGATTTTTTGTGGGTTGGGTAATGTTACGTCTGGAGATGGGGCATAGTTTGTCAGCAATTTCAAGAGTCATGCTGAGCCAGGATTTGATGGCAGTCTCTGGACTGGAGCAGTCAAGGCTAGTGGATGTGTTGGAAATGGCAAGAGCCAGTTCATCTCCAGAGCAGGGTTTCCTGAAGGTGAAGGTGGTGTTGTTTGAGGGAGTGGGGGTAGTAGGGAAGTTAAGGGGGAGGAGGGCTTTTATGAGGAAGTGGTCGGACCAAGGTACAGGGGAGCAGGTGGGGGGGTGGGATGGTAGGAAGCAGTGGTTGATGAATATAAGGTCAAGGGAGTGACCAGCTTATGTTTTCCAAAACTTTTGTTTCTTTGTGTTTTAATAAAGCACTAACTTTTAAGAAAATTCTAGGATCCACTCTTTCTTTGCATGTTGTGATAAACTTTCCTATGTAAATATAAAGTTTATTAAAAGAGATTATTATACATAAGCTTTAGAGATAGAACAACTTTTTCCAGACAATCTGACAAAAGGCATCACAACCTACAAAGAACCTAGTTTGTCCAGAATAGAGATATGAATCGTGTGCCAGATCGTCTTAACGATCAGATTCGGCTGGGGGTGGGGGGGGGGAAATCTGATCGTTAATTTTTTTTTTAGGGAGGCCCGCGCCGCTAAAAAAAACAACCCACCCGACCCTTTAAATCGACCCCACCCTCCCGACCCCCCCAAAACCTTTTAAAATTACCTGGTGGTCCAGGGGGGCCTCGGGGAGAGATCCAGGGGGGCCTCGGGGAGAGGAGAGATCCAGGGGGGCCTCGGGGACAGATTTCCCGTTCCCAGGCATCAGCTGTTCTAAAAAAAAATGGTGCCGATGCCCCTTTGCCCTTACCATGTGACAGGGTATCCGTGCCATTGGCCGGCCCCTGTCACATGGTGGGAGCACTGGATGGCCATCTTTACTCATCAGCCCCTATAATAGGGTCGGGAGGGTGGGGGAGGTCGATTTAAAGGGTCGGTGGGGTTTGTTTTTTTTATCGGGCCATCGGCGCCATTTTAATTAGTGGCAGCCAAAATGGCGCCGATGGCCCGAGAGTGAGAGATCGCGCCGGGACCCCCCCCCCCCCACTGGACCACCAGGTAATTTAACATTTTGGGGGGGTGAGGGAGGGTGAGGGAGGGTAAGGAATTGGTTTTAAAGGGTCGGGGTGGGTTTAGGGGTTGTTTTGGTGTGCCGGTTTTCCCGCCCTCCCCCAAATAATTCCCGTGCCCTATTTAATGATACAATACAAATGCCCCTGACGATAAATCGGGGGCATTTGTATTGTATCGTGCACTCTAACGATTTAGGACAATTTTAATCGTTCAAAAATGATTCACATCTCTAGTCCAGAACATATGAGATGACTTAGACTCTATGCAAAGTTATCTGCAAAGAAGCAATTGGAGAATCCTACACTACAGAGCTGTTTACAGATTTCTACTGACATTTTAGTGATCTGTGGTGTGTTTCAAGAAAAAAAAACACAATTAGAATGAGCAATCAATGAGAAACACCATTACAAATCTACTTCTGTCCAATCATCCCCTTGCCCCTTTCCCAAAGATGAGCCTACTTTGTCTTGTGAACCACAGATTTGGCCAAGAAGGTAAGACAGAGCTCCCTTGGAATGATATCAGCTGCTTTACCTTGGATGGTTGTAGTCCCTGTTTTTAGCGGTTGGTTTCCTGGACAGCCCCATATCTGCTGATCGAGTCCAGGTTTTACCACATTATATGAGAAGATCTATTCTTATTTCTATAAGAAAATCACAGATACCAGGGGCCCAAACATAGAAAGAGAGTAAGACAAAGACTGGACCATGTTGAGCAGCAGAAACTGAAAAAATTGAAAAGCTTATCTGCAATGCAAAGGATATTATTATGGTCAAAAAAGTGTGTGTGTGTATATATATATATATATATACTAACTGTACCCGGCCACACGTTGCTGTGGCTCAATCTGGTTAAATGGAAAAGAAAGAAAGAAAAAAGAAAGCACATGTTTCTAATATCTTTAATTTCACAATGCTTGTGGGTATACAATATTTTTTGTTGTTCCATTGTCTGTGTAGATATAGAGATTGTCTGGTTTGCTGACTCTAGAACACGCAAAATATAATTGTCCATGTGAGAAGCAATCCATGTCTTGATGTGAACCGCATAATTCTAGAAATGAAAAAGAATGAAAAAAGAAAAAAAATAAACTATACTCAGTAAATGAACGGTATGGTAAACGACACAGCTCAGTTCCAACGCAATGTCACAAGAAATAATTAAATCAAAATGAAAATAAATTGAAATCTATGAAAATTCAATTTAACAATGCAATCAGAAACATTGAAATGGAATCGTAAAATATGTAGTCCAAGCCATTAAGCCCGTTAAAACGGGCAAACGTTTTGTCCCCTCTCCTCCTACGTCTTTGCTCTGCTCCTTTCCTCCCCGCCAGCACCACGAAGAGCCAGAGGCGGCAGCGGTGGTAGGAGCTGCAGCGGTGGCCGAGGGGGATTTTGCGAGGTGTAATGGTCTTGCCATCCCAACTACCTCCCCTTTCCCCGGTGGCGGAGAGACAGGCTCAGACCCCTTTCACTCTATCCTTACAGGCCCCAACTCCTTTGCTCTCCCATTCATCTCTACACTGAACCCCTTCCACTGTAACCTATAAGTGGAGAGATGGGGGGGTAGAGAATCTCTCTATCATACAGCCCCCTACATAGGCTTCCTCTCTCTCTCTCTCTCTTGCACATACACTCTCCCTCTGTCCCTCACACATGCACGCCCAATTCCTCTCACACACATACACAATCCCTCACGTAGTCTCCCTCTCTCTCTGGCACTCACACTTGCCTTCAGCGCACATTACCACACTTCTCTCTCACACAGTTAAAATGGGCTATATTTTTGTCCCCTCTCCACCTAAGTCTTTGCTCTGCACTCACAAGAGCTTGCAAAGTTCCCACGCCAGTTGTGTCTGGGAGACTGAGGAAAACACTCCGCCCCCCCCCCCCCTCGCAAAGGGCAGGCGGCAGGCACTGCAACAGATTTGGGACACGTTGCCTAGCTTACTTTGCTCTTTCTGGGAGACCTGTGCCTTTAAGAAATCCGATCGGGGGCTTGAGAGGGAGGAGGGAGCAGGGCTCTGGCTTTCACTTTCATCACGGTGCTTTGCTGGGAGTGGGGATGGAGCGATGCCCATGTAAACTCTTCCCCTGGTGGCTGAGACCCACGGGCGGGTTGACAGCACTGCCTTCCCCCTCCCCCCCCCCCCCGCAGTTGCGGGATATTTACTTGGTGTCTCCTTATCTGCGGGACTCGGGGCGGGGGAGGAGGGCGAGCTGTTCTCTGTTCAGCTCTTTGCGCTTTAGCTGCTGCAGGCTGCAGCTTCTTGTGATCTCTTCACAGCCGCTTTCTATTGCATTTGCTCTGCTCTGGCCGTCCCAACTCCCACCCCCCCTTCCCCGGCGGTGGACGGACTGGATCGGCGACTCTTCTACCCTGTCCTCCTCCTGTGTGTAACTGTCCGGCAGTCCCTACTCCCTCTCCCCTTCCCCAGTAGGAGAGGAACGGGCAGAGCCGTTTCTCTGAGCGGCGACTCATCTGCCCTTTCCTCCTCCCCTCTGTGACACCCAGCACATAGCGCAGAGCTCAATGGTCCGCACATGCGCGGTAGAGCAGCTCTCTACTGCGCATTTGTGGGCCGTCGGTCAGAGCCCATTTATATTGTAGATAGCGTGTGTTGCTTGTACGTCCAACAGATGGCACTGTTTTTCCAAAAAGCATGTTTTTACCTGTCACAGGTGTGACATCTATATAATCTAGGTATATAAAAACACGCGTGTATTGGAATGCAACGTTGTGTCAAAATGTCAAAGCAATCGGTGAAGAACTTTTGGAGATTTAAGATTTTGAACAAACGAACATTTACATTTTTATTTTTATAGATATGTGTGTGTGTGTATGTGTGTGTGCCAGAGAATGTATATATAGTGATTATAACCAACAAAAGGCAAACACTAATGTGCAAAGAAATATATGTGACATTAGAAAAAAAATTACTTTATTAAATTTTATACAAAAAAGTACATTTTAATAATTTTTTCAAAAGATTTTTAAACTTCTTACAATACCAAAACACATAATTATAAGACATGTATGTATATGGTGGTACAGTCTTTAAATTATCAGTCCATATCCTTATGTTTTAAAAAACTCCTACAAATCATGAAAGTTGCAAGTTAAATGATCCAAGCAGATGATCCACAAAAGAATCCTAGGAACAACTTCTCATCATCTTATAAAGTTCCAATTCTTCGTATACACAATGGCTGTTATCTTAATGACTCCCTTTGACAAATGTCCCCTTGTTTTGCCCCACATTAGTGTTTGCTTTTTTTTGTTATATTCAGTTTATTTAGTGTGAGCACTTGAATTTTTTCTAACTGATTCATCTCTATTACACACACATATATATATATATATATATAATTTATTTTAATTTCAACTGATTATTAGCCTTTCAGGGAACTCAGCAGCCTGGATCAATAGCCTAGTTAGCTCAGAATGAAGTGGGATAAATATAGCCAGTGTTACTGAAGTGATATTTTAAGCCACATTCTAGGAGTGTCGAATTCAGTGATTGTCAGGATATTTTATACTTGGTTAATAACCCTTATTTATGAGATAGAAATGCATTACAAATTCTGGATATAGCTGAAAGGCTGAGGTACAGCTCTATACTCATGAAATCAGGCTGTCACTGTATAAAATCAATGCAAGCATGTCTCCTTTTCTCTGCACAGCTCCTGCATTATGTATGGAAGGTGCATTTCCAGAACACCATGGGACGGGAGATTTTCTTTGACCAAAATGGCAACCCGCCGGCTGCTTATGACATTAATAACTGGTACCTGACTTCAAGTGGCTCCTTTGCCAAAGTAAAAATTGGCCATTATGAATCTGGAGCTACTGGCAGCTGGGATATCAAAATCAACACCAGTGCCATTACGTGGAGTGAAAACTATGCACAGGTTAGATGACCCCCCTGCCTTCATAGAAAACTGATTGACAAGATGCTCAGAAGTAGTGATGGGAGGAAATTTCTTTGATCTGAATGAAGTCCAATTTCAGAAACATTAATAATTGATTTGGATCGTTTCAATCAATCAAATTCAGCTTCAGATTACTTTGAATCTGACTCTGATTTATTTTTCATGAATTAGAAGAGTCTGGGACCTTTAGCTCAGTAGTAGAGTCTCCACCCCAGAATCCAGGGTTCACCAGTCTGTATCTTGGAAGCTTTCTATGGGAGAAACATTGTACCAGTCAGAACTAATTTACATTACTTTATTTTCCTTCTTTCATTATATTTTAGAGTGGATTACTTTTAGATATTATGGATTTTTCCCTCACCCCAAAGGGCATACAATCTAAGAAAGTCATTTACTAAGCCATGGGAAAAATACTGCTGCATTACTTGGCCCCAAAATTTCACACAAAACTGGCCTCAAGTATTTGGAAGGGGAAGATCAGATCAGACTAGCATGCCCCCCAAGAGTGTAAAAGGCTCTGAGAATCTGTTTACACCCACTGACACCTAAAAAGGCAGCCAATAAGTAATTAAATACATATTTAAAGTTTAAACCTCTGGGGGCAGCCATGTAACAACCTTACCACTTTGTTATAAAAATACTCTCCCCCCCGGAGACCGGTTCTCCATCCTAGCCCATAATCCAGATCCTTCCTGGACTTATGATAGAAATGCTGGTTGTGTATTAGTGGTCCAGAGTAGCAGCTAAGGTCTGGGACCAGCAGTGGACTTTTTTTCATATGGTGCCGGATGCAGGCATGAACACCGAAGTGTGGCCATGTTAGGTTTTTTCCAGACTATGTACATTTCTGTTTTTGTGCCTATCACCTACCTATTGAAGATTTGGAACAGCAGCCTCTGCAGTCGTCAGTCTCTTATAAATTCATGGGGTATATATTTACCTTAGATACATTTTAATGTATATGATTTTGTAATAAACATGTATATTTTTATGATTTTATTGGTTCAGTGTACAAAATATTTTAGACTCCTAGAATTATGGGTTATTTATAGTGTATTCCAAACAATCTGTCTGCTGGTTTTTGGATATTTCCCTCTTGTGGTAGATTGCCTCTCTTTATTGTGCTCTAATGTTCCATAAACGTATCTAACCCAGGGGAATGTGGAGATCCTCATCAAGCCACTTCCTCTGAAATCTTTGCAATAACTGCTCTGGGGCAGGGTTGGAAGAGTGTTGTCTGGTTAGAATAGTGGTTTTGTTTAACCGAAGAAAACTCTCTAAATAAGGTTAATGCATTTCTTTTCTCTGCAAACTCAACTGTTCTGTGCTTTTTTAAAGAAAGGACGTATTAATCTAGAAGCAATTTATTGGGTATCCATTTGTTTCTTAGTACCTCTGAGCCATCATTCTCAGAAGCAGAGCACTCTTCCTTATATAGTGATGGGCAACCTCAGAGATGGCTTGGGTGCTCTAGATGTTGTTTAAAGCAGCTTGGGCTACAGGGAATTATTTTGATCAATGAAAAAATGCATCTATTTTATTTATTTAACTAAAAAGCTTGTATACCTCAAATCTCCATTTCTAAGTGGTCTGACAAAAAGCATTCATAAAATCATAAATAACAATATAAACATAGACAATACACAAGTACAATAAATATTGGTGATTTTTAAGAATCCTAGAGAGAAACTATAAATAACAGATGTAGCCTGGTAAGTCCTGATTTTTACTCAACGCCTTCAAGGATGCTGTTATGCTTCCGGGGTGTGAACCCTTGGTCCAGCGCAGAACGAATGTTCAGTCGCTGATTGGCGAAACCTCGACTCAAACTATCACGAAGATCTGGATGCAGGCACCTCCAGCAGGACGAGGTCTCAAAGGTGGATGTCCTTAGCAGGTCGTGGAAAGTAAGGCTGAGCTGGCGCCTCCAGCAGGTCGTGGACTCGAAGGTGGATGTCCTCAGCAGGTCGTGGAAAGTAACGCTGTACTGGCGCCTCCAGCAGGTCGTGGACTCAATAGGTAAAATAGTTCAGGGAATGAGAGTTTGAGGGAGTTCCACAGCCAGTCCAAGGGTCGAGAGCCAAAGAGTACCTCGCAGCCGGTCCAGGGGTCAGATGCCAGAGAATACGCCAAAGCCAATCCAGAGGTCGGAAGCCAGAGAAGATGCCGCAGCCGGTCCAGGGGTCAGATGCCAGGGAATACGCCAAAGCCGATCCAGGAATCAGGAACCAAAGAATACGTCACAGCCGGTCCAGGGGTCAGGAGCCAGAGAAGAAGCCACAGCCAGTCAGAAGTCACTACCGAAGATCAGGAACCACAACAGGAACAAGCCAGGAGCCGAGATGAAGTCAAGGCAAAGTCTGAGGTGCAGGATCTGCCTTTAAATAGCTCCCACCAGCTGGCACACCAGGGGAGAGCCAATCCCGATGCAGGAGGCATCCTGCAGCAAATCAGAGGCAGTGATGTAAGCCCCTGAAAGGGGGGCGGAGCCAGCAACCTGGAAGAGGAGCTGAAACGCCGCGGCCATGTTGTGCTGCGGTCCGCGGCCCCGGACCCAAGACCCAGCACATCTTCAAGGTAAACGCGGCGGTCTGCCGCGCTGGTAAGCGGCAGTTTCCGGTCGCGGCTTGCCGCGAGCGCGGCTCCTAACAGATGCTACTAGAAAACTATTTGATTACCTCCTAATTTATTTATTTATTTATTTATTTATTTAAGGTCTCTTTTATACCGACATCCGTTGACATATCGCATCGGTTTACAAAAAACAAAAACATTTGGGCAGAGCCCTTACATATAACAGCGGAACAAGATTAACTTTTGGGCGGGGCCCTTACATATAACCAATAGAGTACATTAAACAGGGGGGTGAAAACTAGCTATAAATATAACTCAATATGAGTAAACCAACTATATACACAGATAGGAGAGTTCAAAGTACAAATGAATTTGTACTTTGAATTTAAATGCCTTGACACAAGACAAATGAATTTGTACTAATGAATTTAAATGCCTTGACACAAGACATGACACAAGACTTGTGTCTTGTGTCATGACATGACACAAGACATGACACAAGACTTGTGTCTTGTGACACAAGACACAAGACACAAGACAAATGAATTTGTACTAATGAATTTAAATGCCTTGACACAAGACATGTAGATTGAGGACAGATAACTTCTCCCCGTCTGGCCCATTGTGAACCGTGATAAAGCTCAGAGCCCCTATAAAAGAAGTGACCGTTCACCTCGACCATTACACATACATGCAGACCGGTATGATGCAGACAGCATGTCTAACTGCATGAAGAGAAACTTGTCCCTTTTGAAATTTTTAGTTCAGGCCTCACCGTGACCAAGAAAAGCCATTGCAGAAATCGCTCTTAACACACTGAAGGCAACATACCTTTGTCACAACATCAGATAAGTGATGGTGAGGTAGATGGGTGGGTTTTTTGGGTCCTTGTTGAGTTTGGCTTCCCTCTTATTATGGGTTTTCTTGGCAATGAGGTACACTTAAAAAATGTACTTGGTCCCAAGCAACAACTCAAATATTTCAATTCCCCCACAGAAAATATTAGAGCCGAAGCCGCACACAGGATGGTCAAAGAAATAAAAGACATTCTTCACAGTTCCATCATAACCAAATATGAAAAGGCCGAACGTTATTGCACCATGCAACAGTGTTACCATTTGTTTAACAGGCAAGGAGAAATAGAAAAATCAGAATTAAACTTGTATTTACCAGATCAAAATGATATGGTTACAGCACAACCAGAAAAATTAAGGCACTCAGACCCCATCCTTTAAGAGGTGCACATCAGTGTTGGCTCAAGCTATTGGAAAAATGCATAAGTGTTGCTTATGTCTTGGCACAAGAACATGGCATCCTGGTGGGGTAATGGAAGTTGTATGTAGGTCACTATCAAATTAATTAGTGAATACTGTTGCGACCGTCACTTCCCGTCGGCTTCACTCCACCTACCTTTCCTTTTTGGCAACCCCTCCTGCTCCTCACGGATGCCTGGCTGCCGCAGCGTCTGCCTGCCATCCTCTCCGGCATCCCCGGATTGGCTTGGGTGCTGCCTCCCGCCATGTTCTTCAGGTACCTTAGGGCGCACGCGCCGCGCGGCCCTCATTCTTATTTCCTCATTGGTGCGTTCCTCAGGGGCGTGCCCCTGTGATGACATCACACTGCCCGGATATTTAAGCCTACAGTTTATTGCTAGCCGTTGAGTTAGCAAGGGTATTCTTATGGATGGGATCCACTCTCCATACCCAGCTACTCTGCCTTCCAACTTCCATTGGACTCTTTCTGCTGACGGGGTACCCGCTCCTCTGGGGCCTCTTTGCTTCTTTCAGGTCACTGTCAGGTAACCGGTACTTGCTCCTCGAGGGCCCATGTTCCCTGACCCGCTGCCTGCACCTATCTCCTCTTCTACTTGGAAGAATTCGCTACAGACACCATCAGTGAGTACTACTATCATCCACTCCTCAGAGCTGTCTCCCTGGAACCAGGTACTCGCTCCTCGAGGGCCTGCCCCCGTTCCAGTGCCAGTGCCATCTCTTACGTGGAACCGCTGTGTGAGTACTTTACCAACAAGTCTCTCTGCTCCCAGGGATCTGGTACTCGCTCCTCGAGGGCCAGCTCTCCCTATCTTGGGCTCCTTCATACTTGGGACTCTGTGAATGTTCTATTGTACTCACTTTCTCAGTTCTCTCCACTACAGCACTGCTATCATAGGAACCTCTGTTCCAGCGCCCTGGGGAATCCTAGCCCAGCCGGGCTACATCTTCTGCTCACTACTGCCACCTCTGGTCGCTTCTCAAAATGTCTAAATAAAGAAATATCTGTGTTTGTGTGCCCAGAGCTGAGCCTGACCTGAGGCCCCTCACGGGACTTCCCCCCGTGGGCGTGGTCAGTTGCTACAGTGTCCAAGGGTCCACCCAAACCTCACTAGCTATAACAAATACACCTATAAATTTGAGGACTCTAATTCAAACTCCCTTAGCAATCTAAACAACTAAGAACTGAACAAAATTAAGATGAAGACAGCAGTCCAGCAGCGGGAGAGTAGGGGCTTTCCAGTCTTTTGCATAGAGTGTCACATGTATGATTTTTTACCCGCTAGTTAGAGATTTTATGTGTGCACCCAGTGCAAAGAGCTCCTGGCTCTCAGAGAATAAGTCTGATCTCTGGAGGCTAGAGTGACAGACCTGGAGGAGCTGAGACAGACAGTGGAACATTGATGAGACCATCAGAGATAGTAGCCATGCCCCAAATCCAGTCTGGCAGCACTGGTGCTTCCTTGGATCAGAAAGGTCTCCTGGATGGAAAACATCACCCTGTTGTAGCAGGAAGTAATCCTGTGGGAAGGACCTGCTCTCCAGGTGATGCATTGTCCTCTCACACTGAGGACAAGTCTCCCAAGGCTTCCAACCCTAACCCTTCCCTACCTAGGAGGGAAGGGTTAGGTTGGCTGTCATAGTTGGTGAATGAATTAATAGAAATGTAGATAGCTGTGTGGCTGGTGGATGTAAGGACCACCTGGTAACTTGGCTGCCTGGTGTGAAAGTAGTGGACCTCACGCATCACCTAAATAGGATTATAGACACTGCTGGGGAGGAGCCATCTGTCGTGATACATGTGGGCACCAACGACATAGGAAAATGTGGGAGGGAGGCTCTGACAGCCAAATATCAGATTTTAGGTAGAAAGTTTAAATCCAAAACCTCCAGCGTACCATTCTCTGACATGCTCCCTGATCCACATGCAGGTCCCCAGAGGCAGGCAGAGCTCTGGAGTCTAAATGTGTGGATGAGACAGTGGTGCAGGGGATTCAATTTTGTAAGGAACTGGACAACCTGTTGCGGTCCCGACCGCCCCTCTCCTGATTGGGCTCAGGCCCGCCTACCTCCGCTCCGATGGTCGCCGGATTCCGTCTGGTCCAGGTCCCGGTGGGCTCTCTGGCCGCGTGCCTCCCACGTGGCGGATGCCATTATGGCCCTGTTCCTCTCCGGCCTCGTGCGCGCAGCTCCCGGAAGCCCGGCTTCGCCCTCTCGGCTGACGTCACGCTTGGCTTCCGATATAACCGGCGTTCAGACTTACCCTAAACGCCTTGCAACGAGGTTCCCAGCTATCTAGTTGCTTCCAGTTGCGTTCCTGTTGTCTTGGTACCTGCCTTGACTCCGGTTTGCTTCTGACTCCGCTACAGCTCGCTGCCTGCCTTGACTCCGGTTTGCTTCTGACTCCGCTACAGCTCGCTACCTGCCTTGACTCCGGTTTGCTTCTGACTCTGCTACAGCTCGCTGCCCGCCTCGACTCCGGTTTGCCTTTGACTCCGCTCCAGCTCGCAGCCTGCTCGTCCCCGGTTTGCTTCTGACGTCGCCGCAGCCTGCGGCCTGCCCTGCCTCCACTCTACCTCGCTGCAGCCTGCCGTCAACCCTACCCGGGTTTCCAAGAACTCATATCCCTGCCTGCCTGCGCTGGTTCCAGCATACCTTCTGGGCCAGTCCCCTGACCTGGTCTTTCTCTGACTCTCTCTGGCAACACGTGAACCATCTCTGCTGCTGATAGGCCTCCTGCCTTCTCTCCGTATCAGCCTTTCTGGACTTTCATAGCAGCGCCAAGTCCCAAGGGCCCGGGCCCCTACGGGCTCCTCCCGGGGGGGTCCCAGGCTCCGGGTGAAGCCTTGCTAGATCGTGTCTCCGCCTCCCGGCCTGCCCTATCATCTTCAGTAGGCCGGCTCAAGGGTCCACCATCTACTCTTGCAGCGTCAAGCCGCAACACAACCTTTTGGGGAAGGGGGAGACTTTTCTGAAAGGACAGGCTCTACCATAACCAGAGTGGAGCCAGGCTGCTGGTTAACTTTTAAAAAGGAGATAGAGCAACTTTTAAACTAGCACAAGGGGGAAAGCCAACAGTTGCTCAGCAGTGCATGGTCCGGAGGAATGCATCTTCGAAGGATACTAATGAAAAAGGAGAGTTAGGGCATCCAAACAGAGAGGTTCCAATAAAAGCAAAAATAGTCCATGTGCCTATAAGTAAAGAATCACTTGAGCTATAGGATTCCAAAATATCCCTAGCAGGTTGTTAATTCAAACAAAAACCACACTTTGAAATGTCTGTATGCCAATGCCAGAAGTCTAAGAAGTAAGCTGGGAGAATTAGAGTGTATAGCAGTGAATGATGAGATAGACATAACTGGCATCTCAGAGACCTGGTAGAAGGAGGATAACATAGAAACATAGAAACATAGAAATGACGGCAGAAGAAGACCAAATGGCCCATCCAGTCTGCCCAGCAAGCTTCACACATTTTTTTTCTCTCATACTTATCTGTTTCTCTTAGCTTGTGGTTCTATTTCCCTTCCACCCCCACCATTAATGTAGAGAGCAGTGATGGAGCTGCATCCAAGTGAAATATCTAGCTTGATTAGTTAGGGGTAGTAGGGGTAGTAACCGCCGCAATAAGCAAGCTACACCCATGCTTATTTGTTTTACCCAGACTATGTTGTACAGCCCTTGTTGGTTGTTTTTTCTTCTCCCCTGCCGTTGAAGCAGGGAGCTATGCTGGATATGCATGAAGTATCAGTTTTTCTTCTCTCCTGCCATTGAAGCAGAGAGCCATGCTGGATATGCATTGAAAGTGAAGTATCAGGCACATTTGGTTTGGGGTAGTAACCGCCGTAACAAGCCAGCTACTCCCCGCTTTGTGATTGCGAATCCTTTTTTCTTCTCCCCTGCCGTTGAAGCTATGCTGGATATGCGTGAAGCATCAGTTTTTTTTTTCCCCTGCTGTAGAAGCAGAGAGCTATGCTGGAAATGCGTGATGTATCAGTCTTTCTCCCATGCCGTTGAAGCAAAGAGCCATGCTGGATATGCATGGAAAGTGAAGTATCAGGCACATTTGGTTAGGGGTAGTAACCGCCGTAACAAGCCAGCTACTCCCCGCTTTGTGAGTGCGAACCCTTTTTTCTTCTCCCCTGCCGTTGAAGCAGAGAGCTCTGCTGGATGTGTGAAGTATCAGTTATTCTTCTCCCCTGCCGTTGAAGCAGAGAGCTATGCTGTATATGCATTGAACGTGAAGTATCAGGCATATTTGGTTTGGGGTAGTAACCGCCGTAACAAGCCAGCTACTCCCCTCTTTGTAAGTGCAAATCCTTTTTTCACATTTCCTCTTGCTGTTGAAGCTTAGAGCGATGTTGGAGTCACAGTAAGCATGTGTATATTTATTGAATAAGGGTATTGTGTCCAGGCAGTAGCCATCATTCTGGCGAGTCACCCACTCTTCATTGGCGGCCTCTTGACTTTATGGATCCACAGTGTTTATCCCACGCCCCTTGAAGTCCTTCACAGTTCTGGTCTTCACCACTTCCTCCGGAAGGGCATTCCAGGCATCCACCACCCTCTCCGTGAAGAAATACTTCCTGACATTGGTTCTGAATCTTCCTCCCTGGAGCCTCAAATCATGACCCCTGGTTCTGCTGATTTTTTTCCTACGGAAAAGGTTTGTCGTTGTCTTTGGATTACTAAAACCTTTCAAGTATCTGAAAGTCTGTATCATATCACCTCTGCTCCTCCTTTCCTCCAGGGTGTACATATTTAGATTCTTCAATCTCTCCTCGTACGTCATCCGATGAAGATCCTCCACCTTCCTGGTCACCCTTCTCTGTACCGCTTCCAGCTTGTCTTTGTCTTTTTGTAGATACGGTCTCCAGAACTGAACACAGTACTCCAGGTGAGGCCTCACCAAGGACCTGTACAAGGGAATAATCACTTCCCTTTTCTTACTCGATATTCCTCTCTCTATGCAGCCCAGCATTCTTCTGGCTTTTGCTATCGCCTTGTCGCATTGTTTCGCAGACTTCATATCATTAGACACTATCACCCCAAGGTCCCTCTCCTGCTCCGTGCACATCAGTCTTTCCCCCCCCATCGAATACAGTTCATTTGGATTTCCACTCCCCATATGCATGACTTTGCACTTCTTGGCATTGAATCTCAGCTGCCATATCTTCGACCACTCTTCCAGTTTCCTTAGATCCCATCTCATTCTCTCCACTCCTTCCGGCGTGTCCACTCTGTTGCAGATCTTAGTGTCATCCGCAAAAAGACAAACCTTACCTTCTATCCCGTCCGCAATGTCGCTCACAAAGATATTGAACAGGACCGGTCCCAACACCGATCCTTGCGGTACACCACTTAAAACCGCTCTCTCTTCAGAGAAGGTTCCATTTACCATCACACATTGTCTTCTGTCCGTCAACCAATTTGCAATCCAGGTCACCACCTCGGCACTCACTCCCAAGCTTCTCGTTTTATTCACCAGTCTCCTGTGCGGAACCGTATCAAAAGCTTTGCTGAAATCCAAGTATATGATATTGAGTGCTCTTCCTTGATCCAATTCCTTGGTTACCCAGTCAAAAAAGTCAATCAGATTTGTCTGACATGATCTTTCCCTGGTGAATCCATGCTGCCTCTGGTCCATCAATTCTCCAGACTGTAGATAGTTCACTATTCTCTCTTTCAGCAGTGACTCCATTACTTTTCCCACCACCGAAGTGAGGCTAACTGGTCTGTAGTTGCCAGCCTCCTCCCTGTTCCCACTCTTGTGAAGCGGGACCACCACCGCTCTTCTCCAATCACTCGGCACCACTCCCGTTTCTAGGGATCTATTGAACAGGTCACACATCGGACCCGCCAGAATATCTCTGAGCTCCCTCAATATCCTTGGATGAATCCCATCAGGCCCCATGGCTTTGTCCACTTTCAGGTTCTTTAGCTCTTCCCACACATTTTCTACTGTAAAAGGATTTTCATCTATTCCACTTCCCTCCAGTTTCTTGTTGTGTAGACATGGTCCTTCTCCAGGGTCTTCTTTAGTGAACACAGAGCTGAAGTATTCGTTTAATATTTCTGCCATTTCTTCGTCTCTCTCCACACATTGATCATTACCACCTTTCAATTTCACTATACCACTTTGGACCTTTCTCTTTTCGCTGATGTATCTGAAAAATGTTTTGTCACCATTTTTTATCTCCTTGGCAATCCTCTCTTCCGCTTGACTTTTTGCCAACTTGATTAATTTATTTGTCTCCCTCAGTTGATACAAATATTCTTCTTTGTGCTCCTCCCTTTGGGATCCTTTATATTTCTTGAATGCTGTTCTTTTAGCTTTAATTTTGTCAGCCACCTCCTTTGAGAACCAGATAGGTTTCAATTTTCTTTTGCTTTTCTTTACATTTCTAACATATAGAGCAGTTGCCTTGGTGATTGCTCCTTTTAGATTGGTCCACTGCTGATCCACATCTCTCTCGTTCTCCCATCCTTTAAGTTCTTCCTCCAGGTAGTTCCCCATTTCCTCAAAGTCTGTGTTTTTGAACTGTAAAACTCGGGTCTTTGTGGTTCTTTTCCCTATTCTTTTAGTGATATTAAACCATACCGTTTGATGATCACTGCTGCTGAGGTGGGCGCCCACCTGGACATCTGAGACATTATCTGCATTAGTGAGCACTAAGTCGAGTATAGCTCCTTCTCTCGTGGTTTCCAACACCATTTGTTTGAACAAAGATACTTGCATGGCATCCACTATCGCTCTACTATTTTTAGTTTCTGCAGATGGGATTTTCCAGTCTACATCTGGCATATTAAAGTCACCCACGATCACCACTTCTCCCTTCTTACCTATCTTATGGATGTCTTCAACCAGATCTCTGTCCAGCTCTTCATTTTGGTTTGGAGGCCTGTAAACCACTCCAATATAAATGGACGCTCCGTCATCTTTTTTTAGGTCGACCCATAGAGCTTCTTCATTACCCCAACTTCCTTGTAGCTCAGATGCTTGGATGTTGTTTCTGACATAAAGAGCCACACCTCCCCTTTTTCTATCCTCTCTGTCCTTCCTTAACAAGTTGTAGCCTGGTATTGTTGTATCCCATTCATGAGATTCTGTGAACCATGTTTCTGTGATAGCAACAATGTCCAATTCTGCCTCAGCCATTAGGGCCTGCAGATCTGGGATTTTATTTCCCAAACTATGAGCATTTGTGGTCATAGCCTTCCAGGTACTCTCTTTAAGGTTATTGCATTTCCTGGACTCCTTATGAGATATTAGTTGAGATTTGTTATTCACTTCACTATTTCTTTTTGTAGTTGTGCCACTGTTGACAGAGTTATCCATCTCAATTAGATCTTTCTTTTGGTTATGGATCTTGAAATACTGCATGCATTGTGTTTTCTCTCTCTTTTCTGGTAATACTGCAATGCTTTTCTCAAGAACTTCTTCAGTTTTTAATATAGAGAAGGCTTTTTGTTCTTTTTGCATTTGGTACATTGTGTGTCTCCTCATCACAGGTATAATTCTACCAGAGCCCACTGTATTCCTGGATTTTAAAGAATTTCTTAATGACCTGTTTGAGTGGCTGCTCATCTGTCAAGAATGGGTGACTGTGGGTCCTACCTGAGCCTAATGAATCTCCTTTTCTTTGCTCCTGGTTTATTTGTGATATTGGGGAATTATTTTCTGAGTAATGCAATGTGGGTGTAATACTTTTAATTGAAGCTAATTGATCTTTAATCTCAGTCAGCTCCATTTTCAAGGAAGAGAGTTGTGCACAAATTGGGCAAGCTCTAAGTTTCCCTCAGAATAAAGGCTCCACAGCAGTTACATTGGATAGTCCTCATCTTGGTAATTTGTGATTTATATTTCCATGACTGTAACCAATGTACTGATTTATTCCGCTGCCAATGGTAATTTAGGCAGTCTTTATTAGAAAACAAGCCCCAGGGGTGGGTGGGTAGAGGGGGAGGGTGGGAGGGAGTCAAACATTTTAGCCTGGGACAAGCTGGGTAAAGCAGGGCACTTCTGGACAGTTGTCTTTGCTTTTTTGGTCAATTCTTTTAAAAAACAGTCTTTATGCCCCAATTTTTAGTTTGAACAGATTATTTTTGCCAGCTAACCCCAAAATAGAGAGATTTTACCAGTTTAAAAGCTGGAAAGTTTTGTTTGGGTTTTTTTTTTTCTTTTCTAACTTTATGCAGCAAACAGCAAAATAATTTACTAGAATAATATCTTACTATAAAGAAATGAAACAGACTATAAAGAAAATTAAAACACGGACAGGAAATAATCACAGAAGCTTTCTACACAACTTCAAATCAATAAGCAAAAATACTTAGCCACAATGTAGATTTCACAATGCAATAAACACTTCCACCAAGAGAAATCCCTCCAGCATGTGCACAGGACCACAATGGGACAGTGCTATATCAGGGTAGAAACTTTATTGCAATGATAGGGAGGATCATCTTGATGGGAGTGTGGCACTTTATGTTTGGGAGGGTATAGTGTCCAACAGGATAAAGATCATACAAGAGACTAAATTCTCAGTAGAATCTATATGGGTAGAAATCTCATCTATTTTGGGAAAGAGTATAGTGATTGGAGTAATCTGCTGTCCACCTGGCCAAAATGATCAGACAGATGATGAAATGCTAAGAGAAATCAGGGAAGCTAACCAATTTGTCAGTGCAGTAATAATGGGAGATTTAAATTACAAACAGCAACAAGAGCAAGACCTGCACTTAAGCAAGTAATATCCACAAAACAGTGCAAGTGAATGTAGTAATTCCAAAGAAGTTCATCAAAAGTTTTATTGTATTATCACATTGTTATGCGGCAACTCCACTAACTTCAAACAACAAACTTTACAGATTTAAATTACCCCAATATTGACTGGCTAAATGTAAAATCAGGACATGCTAGAGACATAAGGTTCCTGGATGTAATAAATGATTGCTTCATGGAGAAATTGGTTCAGGAACCAATGAGAGAGGGAGCCATCTTAAATTTAATTCAGGATTTGGTGAGAGAGGTAACGGTGGTGCGGCAACTTGGCAATAGTGATCATAACATGATCAAATTTGTACTAATGACTGGAAGGTGGCAATATGTAAACTTACTGCTCTAATACCAAATTTTCAAAAGAAGAACTTTGATAAAATGAGGAAAATAGGAAAAACTGAAAGATGCAGCTACAAATGTTAAATGTGTACAACAGGTATAGATATTGTTTAAAAATTTAATCTTAGAAGTGCAATACAGATGTATGCCAAGCATTAAGAAAGGTGGAAAGAAGACAAAATGATTACTGGCATGGTTAAAAGGTGAGGTGAATAAGGCTATTTTAACCAAAAAAAATCCTTCAAACATTTAAGCCTGGCAGGCCATCCCTGGTCTGGCAACTCGTGTCCGAGAGCAACAATAGGTCATAGAAGCGTTGGCTTCCTCCGTGGAAAAGATGCATTTTCAATTGGAGGAATCCAACATGTCCAACCCAGAGGATCTTGCCCACACCTTGCCCTCACAGGCACCTCTGGCCCTCCCAGCTCCACCCTGTTTCAATGGGGATCCACGCCTCTGTTGAGGTTTCATAAACCAATGTTATATGCAGTTCTTACTGCAACCCTCGTTATTTCCTGATGAGGCAACTAAAATCACATTCATCCTCTCGCGTCTTGAGGGGAAGGCCCTGGCATGGGCTTTCTCACTCTGGGAGCGTTCTGATGCAATCCTTCACCAGCTTCCTCAGTTCATCTCTGTCTTTCGATGCACCTTCAAGGACCCAGGTCAACAGGCGGTCGCTGGCCACCACCTACTCCACCTCCATCAAGGCTTGCACTTGCTTGTTGAATATTTCTTGGAGTTTAGAACTCTAGCTACTGAGCTAGGTTGGCAAGAAGACTGCCTGCGGGCACTATACCTTGAGGGAGTGTCTCCTGCCCTTAAGGATGAACTGGCCACTCGCAAGATCCCCATATCTCTGGAAGACTTGATCTCCTTGGTCGGTTCAATCGACTACCGCCTTCGACAACGGCATCAGGAGGTAAGGGTCCTTCGACCTCCTGCCTTACGATCGCCCCATCCGGCGAGTCCTCAGTTGAAGGCCTTACCAGTGGCTCCTCAACCACCTGAGGAGCCTATGCAACTTAATTGCGGCCGCCTGACCCCAGAGGATGCAAAAAATCAGGCCTCTGTCTATATTGTGCTGGTTCTGGACACCTTCTCCAAACATGCCCTGTGCGTCCGGGAAACTCCAAAGCCTGAGCCTGGCGGGGGTCCCGAGCTTGGGCGCTACAGTCTCGCCCTCATCTGTTGCTGCCTATCTCCCTCCTTACGAAGTCACATTCATTCACCTCCACCACCCTCGTGGACACTGGGGCGAGTGGAAACTTTATTATAGAAAAGATCGACAGTTTCTTCAGATACTAGTCCAGCCTCTGGTGATACCACTCTGTATCACCTCAATTCAAGGAGAACATCTTCCCAATCATATCACTCACCATACCATGGCTATTCGCCTCACCGTTGGGACACTCCATGACTAGGATATCTCCCTCCTGATCTTGAAACGATCAACACACCCCGTAGTCCTTGGACTTCCTTGGCTCCAGTTACATGTGCCCCACTTCAACTGGCAATCCCTGCAACTCACCCAGTGGGGTCCTCGATGTCAAACCCACTGTTTACGGCAAGTGTCTCCATCTGTGACAGTTCTAAGCTCTACAACCCTTCTTGGGTTACCTGCCCCATATTTGGAATTCAAAGATGTGTTCACTAACCAAAACACCGATATCCTGGCTCCATTCTGAGAGTTTAACTGCCCCATAGAACTCCTACCTGGAACCATGCCTCCAAAGGGCAGAACCTATCCCCTTTCACTCCCAGAAACCCAAGCGATGTCAACATACATCAAGGAAAACTTTGCCAAAGTGTTCATCAGAACCTCTAATTCTCCGGCAGGCGCCGGGTTCTTCATTGTGAAAAAAAAGATGGGAGCCTAAGACCCTGCATAGACTACAGAGGTTTCAAAGCAGTAACCCATAAGGACCGGTACCCACTACCACTGATTAGTGAGCTGTTCGACCGCCTACAAGATGCTCAAATTTTTACCAAATTGGATCTCCGGGGAGCATATAACCTAATACGCATTCAACCGGAAGACATCTGGAAAACCACCTTCATTCAACACAAGAGACGGTCACTACGAGTATGTAGTAATGCCCTTCGGACTTTACAACACTCCTGCAGTCTTCCAGCGGCTGATGAACGAGATTTTCCAGGACCTTTTGTACTCATTCGTCGAAGTATATCTAGACGATATACTAATCTTTTTCAAGGACCTGAAGTCTCATTGCTCCCATGTTCAAACAGTCCTCCAACTTCTCAAAGACCATCTCTATGCTAAATTGGAGAAGTGTATTTTTAAACAGCCCAATCTCCCATTCTTATTTATTTATTTAAAGGCTTTTTCTATGCCGACATTCGTAAGGCACATCATGCCGGCTTACATTGAACTGATAAAAGGAAATACAAAGAACAAAAAAACCAAATCGTAGTCAAAACGTAACAAGGAGGTAATTCAAAAATGGAAATAAATACACAGGGGTATTATACAACAGATATTTGCAGGGCTAGGAGAGCAAAAGGGGCAGAGATGTGGGGGTAGAGAGAACTTTATACAGTCGATACACTGATATCTTAACTAAGAATTTGCGGGTCGTGGAGTACCAAACTGGATTCAGGGAAGGGAAAGTAGCATACCAGAGAAACAGGGAAAGGAGAGGTGGGGAGGTGCTGGAGGTGGAACGGTGCGGAGGGGGGGGGGGGGGGGGCTGGCTGTCGGGGATCAGTAAAGAGAACTGTTTAGGCTAAAGGTCTATGTTATGTTTGTATCGGGGTAGGCTTGCTTGAAGAGCCAAGTTTTGACTCCTTTTTTGAATTTGGTGATAGACGGCTCTAAACGGAGGGGGGCGGGGAGGGAGTTCCAGAGGGAGGTACCAGCTATGGAGATAGCCCTTTCTCTGGTGAGTGACAGATGCGCAACCTTGAGGAAAGGGGTGTGTAGGGTGCCAGCATGGGTACTTCTTGTGGGGCGGTTTGATGTGCGGAAGTGGGGCATTTCTTTGAGCCAGGTGTGATTGAATTTGTGTAGTGAGCAGTGAAGAATGGCCAAGGCTTTGTATTGAGATCGGAAGGCGATAGGTAGCCAGTGCAGTTCCTTTAAAATAGGGGTGATGTGTTCCGTCTTGCGAGTATTTGTTATAATTCTGGCCATGGAGTTTTGGAGGATCTGGAGTGGCCTGATGGTGGAGGCCGGGAGGCCGAGTAGCAGGGAGTTGCAGTAGTCCAGTTTTGCAAGCATATCTTATGCCACATCATCTCCAACTGTGGCTTCACCATGGACCCCGACAAACTCCAGGATATTCGAGATTGGCCTCAACCATTGGGCCTCCAAGCCCACAAAGATTCCTCGGATTCACAAATTACTATCAAAACTTCATCGCCAATTACTCCACTCTGGCCGCTCCACTCACTGCCATAACTAGGAAGGGATGTGACCTTCGAGTGTGGAGTCCCAAGGCCCAATCAGCTTTCTACACCTTAAAGGAGGCCTTCTATACTAGCCCTTGTCTATGTTACCCAGACCCTAACCACCCTTTCATCGTCAAAGTCAACGTGTCCGCCATTGGAGCAGGAGCGGTCTTGAGCCAATACTTGACCAAGTACCGTGTTCCTTCTATTCGCATAAATTTTCCTCCAAGGAACAAAATTATACCATTGGGGACCGTGAATTCCTAGCAGTGAAACTCGCCCTCCAGGAATGGCGTCCCTGGCTTGAAGGGGCGCAACACAAATTCACAATATTTACTGACCATAAAAATCTGGAACACCTAAAGGAGGCCCAGTTACCTAACCCAAGACAAGCCCGCTGGGCCCTGTACTTCGAGCGATTCAATTTCGAGCTCCATTATCACCCAGTGACGAAGAATCTCCATGCGGATGTGCTCTCTCACTCCGTCGAGCCAGAAGATACACCCGAGATTCCCAGGCACATTATTGATCCAGCTGACATATCTATTGCAGTCACCACTATGGTACCAGCCAGAAAGACGGTGGTCCCTCGCCACCTCCGTGAGCACGTGCTCCGTTGGGCTACCGACTCCAAGCTGGCCGGCCACCCCAGCTGAGCCCAGACTCTCGAGATGCTCCAAAGGCACTATTGGTGGCCTAGTATGATAAAGGACTCCCGTGAATATGTAGACTCCTGTCTGGTATGCGCACAGCAAAAACCCCCGACTGGCCATCCATGGGGGCTTCTCCAACCACTTCCTGTGCCCAGCGAGCCCTGGTCAAGTCTCTCCACAGATTTCATTGTGGATCTGCCTCCTTCAAAAAAAAAAAACATTAATCTGGGTCATCATTGACCGCTTCTCAAAAATGGCCCACTTTGTCCCCTAAGAAAACAGAGAAGTAGGCGATCTATGATAGCCGTCAGGTAAACAAAACAAAATAGATGCCTCGAACGTTTTCAAAATTTTATTCATGCAGAGACGTATTCATAAAAATGCCCGACTCAGGCCGAGTTTCGCAGCTCAAAAGCCGCTGCCTCAGGGGCTCATTCACTCCAATCATGAGTGAAAGGAGTGATGTTGTTTCCTCCAGCGAACAACAAATGTATATCAGCAGTACAAGAACAACATGACTTTAAACAGTTTATCTCACGAACCAACTTTCCAACTGCAGTCTCTGCTCTTATCAGTCACTTTGTCCCCTTACATGGGCTTCCATTGGCTCCAGAGCTAGCTCGACTCTTCCTAACCCATGTATTTCGTTTACATGGACTACCACAAGAAAATGTCTCTGATCGTGGGCCTCAATTTGCTGCTAAATATTGGAGGTCTCTCTGAAAAAAGTTCAATATTACGTTGAATTTAACATCAGCCTATCACCCGCAAGCAAATGGCCAAGCCGAAAGGACTAACCACTCTTTGAAAACCTTCCTGAGATCATATGTCAACGACTAGCAATATAACTGTGCTGACCTCCTGCCATGGGCAGAACTATCCCATAACACCTATATCGCCTCTGCCATGGAAGTTTCACATTTTGTGGTAGTCTTTGGCCGTCAACCATGCCTACCCCTGCCGGTTCCACTCAGTGTACCCTCACCTGCAGCCCATTCTATAGCACAAACTATATGCTGACTCTGAAACCAAGTAAAGGAAAGACTCTGCCACGCGGCTGACAGGGCCAAACACTTCACAGATACCCATCGTCGTACCACACCTCTATTCTGGCCTGGACAGAAAGTCTGGCTTAGTACTAAGCACATCTGGCTACAATTGCCATCCCAATGGCTAGCCCCCAAATGTATTGGTCCGTTTCCAATCCTTCAATGCATAGGAGCAGTCACCTACCAACTCCAACTTTCTGCGTCCATGGGCATTCATAACATGTTCCACATGTCACTTCTTAAACCCTTGGTCTTATCTTGGCCTTCTCAAAAACCTCCACCTCCTACGCAACATTCGGCGGAGCCTGAAAACACATTGAAAGTTAAAGAGGTACTGGATGTCCTGCGTCGACGAGGCCATTGGGAGTAGCTTCTATCGTGGGAGTGCTTCAGACCAGAGGAAAACTCTTGGGAGTCCTCCCACCACATTCTCGATAATTCTCTGTTCCAGGACTTCCACCGAGACCACCCTGAAAGACCCAGGCCAGTAAGGGGGAGGCCTAGAAGGGGGGTACTGTCCACACTAGGCCTGCACCCGGGCCTGCTCACCTTGTTCCTGTGATAACGGGACCCAGGCTGTCCTCTCTTGCTGCCACTGCAAGTACCTCCTGTTCATGGTGCTCCGCGACGGCGTCTCCCAGACCCTCCGGTTCGGGCCTAGCTCCACGCCGGGGCGCAGTGTCCTCTCCAGCCCTTCTCCCTAGTGCGCGCGGATCACCTGGCCCTTTAAAGGGCCAAGGGTGGGAACAAGCTCCGCGGCGCAGGCCGATGACATCACTTAGCTGCACTATAAATAGCGAGGCCCTGTCCCCAGGACCTCGCCTTGGCAATCGGGTCGACACCGTGGTGTTCTTAGTTTGCCTAACCCTTGTTCCAGTGTTCCTTGTTCCAGCGTCTCCTTATTATTTATTTATTTATTTTATTTAAAAGCTTTTTTATACAGGTATTTGGAGACCGTCATATCGGTTTACATTAGTTAACAATTATTTAAAATAATAAGATACATCAAATAAAACAGACAGTATACAACAACGTCACTATTACATTATTAAAATTGGTTACAATTTACATTATAGTCCTTAAACATATCACACATACAGACAATTATGACAATGACAGTTGTGTGCCCTTCATTCACGGAATGTTCTTTTTTTTTTGCTTTCATTACTTGCCTGAGGACAAATTGTTATTACACATCATACATGTTATGCCCTGTTTGTTCCAGCATCCCCTTGTTCCAGCGTCTCCTTGTTCTAGCATCTCCCAGTTCCTGAGTCTCCGTGTGTTCCTGCATCCCAACCCAGGTAGTACCTCTCTGGACTGACCTTTGGTACTGACCTCTGCCTGCCTGACCATTCTCTTGTCTGCCTCCTGGAACTGACCCTCGCTTGCCTTGACTACGCTCAGACTGACCTTGGTATTGACCTCTGCTTTGGCTGACCAGTTCTGGACAGATACTCTGGCTCTGACCCTTGCGCTTCACTCAGACACTCTCTTCTGGACTACTGTGACTATCAGACCAACCTGCTTGGAATCCAACCTGCTTGGAATCCAGGCCTTTATCTGTCTAGAACTGCGGGCGCTGCCTGCCTTGCCCGGGATTCCTTCTTGAACTGTTACCACCCTGAGGTCTCCAGAGCTTCCAGTTCGGGTCTGGTCCATCCACTCTGCATCAGCCGCAAACTCTTGCTCATAGTGGGCACACCCCTCCGCTACCTCTCCAGGAGATCCTGTGAGGCCCACCTAAGTCCAGGAAGTCCAGGTACCCAAGGGCTCAACCTGCGGAAACCCCGTATTGTTATCGGCAAAGCTCCAGCTAACCTATGTCTCCTTCTGTGCTCCGCCTCCTGGTGGCAGGTGCTCTCTGGGTCTGACCACAGGGCCATACCAATCCTGCACCAGGCCAAGGGTCTACCTCCAGCGCAACAGGATCCACCTGAAGAAAACAGGAGAAAATATACACTTTGTCAAGTTAAGTGTAAAACATTGATAAGACAGGTTAAGAGAGAATTTTAAATTAAGTTGGCTGTAAAGGCAAAAACTCATAATAAAAACTTCTAAAAATATATCCAAAGCAGGAAACCTGTGAGGGAGTTGGTTAAAACTTTAGTTGACCAAGGGGTTAAAGGGCCTCTTAGGGAAGATAAGGCCATTGCAGAAAGACTAATTAAATTCTTTGCTTCTATGTTTACTAATGAGGATGTTGGGGAGATACCAGTTCCGGAGATGGATTTCAAGGGTGATGAGTCAGATGAACTGAACCAAATCATTGTGAACCTGGAAGACGTAGTAGGTCAGACTGACAAACTAAAGAGTAGCAAATCACCTGAAACAGATGGTATGCACCCTAGGTTTCTAATCTAACTCAAAAATGAAATTTCAGATCAATTAGTTAAAATGTGTAACCTATCATTAAAATCATCCGTTGTACCTGAGGACTGGAGGGTGGTCAATGCAACACCAATATTTTAAAAGAACTCTAGGGGTGTTCCAGGAAACTATAGATTAGTAAGCTTGACTTCAGTGCCAGGAAAAATAGTGGAAACTATTCTAAAGATCATAATCACAAGGCATAAATGTTGCATATGTGGACCCTTGAGTCGAGACGAGGTTGATGCTGCCACCAGAAGAGGGCCCCTAGCGGTCCTCGTAGTTGGGAGGTGGTGCAGGCTGAGAAGACCCAACTGGAGCTTCACCTTTATCAGCCCACATTCCCCGCAGGTTGAACCTTTGGGTGCCGGGGCTGGCAGGATTTATTTTAGGTGCGGGTCTCTCACGTCATGGAATCCAGATGAGAAGGATAAGCGGCATTGGGCAAGCAGATGTCGAGGTAGTCGGCAGACAGTCATAACCAGGAGCAGGCTAAAGGTCAGGACGCACAGCAGAAAGGCAAAGACAAGGAAATAGGCTGGAGGTCATGGCCGGTGGAGGTCAAGCGAACTTGGAATATCAGGTGGGGGTCAGGCAAGCAGAGATCAAGCAGAGTCGGATTACCAGGCAGAGGTCCAAAACCAGGAAGTCAGTCCAAAGGATAGAGCAGGAACAGAGACTGAGGCAGGAATGCAGGATCAGGTGTCAGGACCGGAATTCAGGATCAGGAGTCAGGACAGGAACACAGGATCAGAAGGCTAGGCTGAAACACAGGATCAGGAAAAATGCAGACTACGCACTCTAAAAGCAGAGCAGGATCTGTTGCTGAGACAAAGTGCTGGAGTCAGGGCCGGGTATATATATCCGCCGTGGGTGATGTCATCTCCTCGGGCTGCGGCGAAGTTTCCCATCATGGGTCCTTTAAATCACCGGCGATGGTGCGCACGCCTAAAGGGGCGGATGCCGAGCCCGAGCCAGCATCATGTCGCGCTGAATGGGCAGGCCGCACCAACGGGGCTCAGCGCTTGGCCGCAGCGAGGGGGAGAGCCAGGACTGGCCACCTCCTGGGGCAGGTAAGGAGGCCCAGCCATGGGTGGCCATGGCTGAGAATCCTACCAATAAATAATAGAGATGTGAATTGGCTGAACCTTTTGGTTCAGCCTTCGTTATCGGCCCACCACGGGAAATTTCGTTTCCCGCAGTTCAGGCCAATTTTTTTTCAGCTGTCCCGAACCAAACCCCCCCCCCTCCCCAACCCTTCAGATATAATTATTTACAATCTCCCACCCTCCCAACCCCCCAAAAAACTTGCCTAAAACCCTGGTGTTCCAGCAGGGGTCCCGGGAGCAATCTCACGCTCTTGGGCCGTCGGTTGCCAGTAAACAAAATGGTGCCGGTAGCCCTTTGCCATTACCATGTGGCAGGGGCTATCGGTGCCATTGGCCAGCCTCTGTCACATGGTAGGAGCAATGGATGGCCGGCGCCATCTTAAAAAATGGATTTACCCAAGGGAAGTCTTGCCTCACAGATCTTCATTTTCTTGGATAATATAAATATGGATAAAGATGAACTGATAGATGTAGTGTATTTTGATTTTTAGAAGGCATTTGACAAAGTCCCTCATGAGCCTGTTTATTAGAGACAAGAGACAACACAACAGAAAAGAAAGAACAATGAAAGTATAAAAAGCAAAGATGCTTACCCAGAAATACTTCTGAAGGAGGAGTACTTATTCACACATGATCTAAAGAAACATAAAAGAGAAAGAAAACACAAGAAACAAAAGTTACAATTGCAAAGAAAGACACTTACTTGACTGTGTTTCTTAGCATAACCCTGGGCTCTGGAGTTCTTTGCTCCATGTAAGAAAGTTATAGAATTTTTTTCTTCTATATACACTAAATGTGATTAGAAAAAAGTATAGTTTGCTGAAAGAAAGAAAAAACAGAAGTACTTTTGTAAAACACATAATTTATTTGAAAGATTCATTAATAATTGACTCTCGGAGGACCTCAGCTGGAGAAACCTCTCTGTGGAGAGGAGAGGAAAGGCTATAAGGGACAGAGTCTGAGGCTTTTTTCTTACCATCTGGAAGCCTGTAACATTGGGACTGACCTGAAGCCACGCCCTCCCTGGTGACATCATCAACCAGGGTCGAAACGCTGAATAAATTTGGGGGAGGTGCGGCGCGCAGCCAAAGCCATGCGCCAAAGGGGTGCAACCCTTGGTAAAAATTTTCCTTTTTTCCTTTTCGAATCTATATGGGTAGAAAAAGGAAAACTAAACTTTGGATATCATCTCCGGCTGTTCAAGCAGTTAGGGGTCCCATGGATTCTCATGTTATGAGGCGGGTAAGTCAATCAGTCCGCAACTCAATACCCGATATATCTTTTTCTTCTGGAGCCTCTGAAAGTCCCAGCCAAGAGCAGCAACCTCAATTTCTAATGAAATTACCTGGCCACATACCCCAAAGTATGATACAAATAGTTGTGGAAACAACTAATATTGATATTTCACAACCCACAGATAGTGGGGAAGTAGAAGAATTGGGGACTTCGGTGGACCCTGGACTTCAGATTTCAGTTCCAGAGCCCATAGACCCCCAAAACATAACTCTGGGTGATATGTGGAGGGCTATTACTGAACTTCAGAAAGTTATGTCTAATTCTATAATTCAGAGTAACAAAACATCTATAGAAATTAAAAATGTAATAGAAACACATACTAATCGATTAAGACAATTAGAAGAGTTGGGTAAAACAACAACAGCACAAGTTTCGACTTTACAGGCTGTTAGCAGCTCTTAGATTAAGGATAGTTTGGGATCCATAGGCAGTTGGAGAATCTGGAAAATGAACATAGGGTCAGGAATTTAAGATTTTTAAATGTTCCTGTTACCAGAATACTATCTGCAACGAGTTGTTAAAAAAATGTTTGTTAGATGTTTTGTCAATTCCGATGATAGATGATAAGAGCGTATAAAAAATGTATTATGCGTCAAACTCCAGATTAAGGAGCCAGGTGGGTGAGTACGGAATGGACCTGGTCCAGCAGGAATCCCCTAACTTAACTTCCTTTTTGGAGTCCTCTGTGGTTGACATCCCCCAAAGAGCAACTCTCTTGGTTACTTTTTGCAGAGAAAACAGATAAAAGTTTCATAATGCAGAAGTACTTTAAGAATAAGGACTTCCTGTTCTGTGGACAAAGGGTCCAGATATTTCCTGCCATGTCACAGAGCTTGCAATTAAGGAGAAAACAGTTTATGATTTTGAAGCCAAGAGTTTTGACTCGTGGAGCAACGTTCTTTTTAAAATTCCTTTGCAAACGTGTGGTTGTTCTCCAAAAGAATAAATTTATTATCCAGGATCCTTCCCACCTGGAATCCTTTCTGGAAGATAACGAAAGAGATTGAGGTATAGGCTGCAAAATAAAAAAAAGTATCTCCAGGATTAGTAAATTTATATTTACAGATTTCTTTATGTTTTCATTTTGCCTCGATAAATATCCTCCCATGATGTGGACTAGGACTTTTGATGAAATTTGATAATGTTAAAAAAAGTGGTTAAATGATTTCCTGGCATACAAAATGTGTTCTTTGATTTTTACAATGTATTTTGTTTAAAATCTTAATAAAGTATAAATATAAAAAAATAACAAAAAAATAATAATTGACTCTAACGCATTAAATGTTAAATATTATTTGCACAACACTTGTGTTCTCATTCGATTACTTCCTCTTAAATGTCTCCCATCCCCCTCTACCCCTGAGAGATGTACAGGTGGATTTTAACCCTTTAGTCCTGGTTAGGTGCCCTGACTGGGAGGAGAGTATTCCTCTTAACTGATCCCCACTCTTTGGTACCTGAGTACCTAAAACATCAAATTGTCATACTCAGCCACTGAAAGAGGGAGGGTTGCCACACACAAAGGGGGGCATTAAACTTGAAGTTATTTTTCTATGCAAGATTTCACCACACTGTACTATTGAAGCCTGACACATATTTGATGTTTCTATCATATCTTCACATTCCCCTCTTTCCTACAGCAAATTCATTTTGTGTGCCTTAAGATCCTCTTTTCGGAGTTTCTGTTTCAGGCCTTTTATCATTTTAGTAGCCCTATTCTCAACTGCTTCCATCCCCTCAGATCACTTTTCCAGTCTTTTTATTTTCACCCTTTCCAGTGTGTGTCTTACCTTATACACTACTCTTATCTGAAATAAAGAGCCTCTTGGTCCATTATTAATAGACAAATTTGCTCTGTTCCCCTCCACATTTCTCTCCATTAAGGCTCCTGTCTCTGTCTGCAGTGAGAGCTGTGGTCCTGGGTTCCGGAAGGCCATTCTAGAAGGGCAACCTGCCTGCTGCTTTGACTGCATCCCATGCTCCAAAGAAGAGTTTAGTAACCAAACCGGTGAGTGCTATGACATCCACTCAGTAGTGAGCATATTTAGAAGGATGGAAGGTTGGTATTAGAGGATACAGTGGTTCTGTCTAGGTCAGTTTAATGGACAAAAGCATTGCAGGGTATGCAGTTACAGTTCCGAACAAATGATTATGACCAACATGTTCCAGCATATTTATTAGAATCTTAAAAAGTAGATTTTCTAGTGAAGAACTGCCTTGTGTTTTATTTATTTATTTAAAAAAAACATTTACATTTGCAATCCAACATACTCAATGGGATACAAGAAACATACATAATAAAAAGAAAAAGATAACTTCTAACTGCTTTCAATAAATGGAAAGATTGTATCACATACCAAACTTTGGCCTAAGTTAGTTCAAGCACCAACTTAGTAGAAGCATAGACAACATTGTCAAAAGTAACCATGTCTACAAACCCCGAAGTTAAAAGGAAGACTGCAGGAAGGTGTTATTCCTTAGTTACAAACAGGAAATGAATCCCTTTTCATCACCAAAAGCTTGCCTAAAAAATAAAGTTTACACCATCTTAGTGAATGTTTGAATGCACTAAAACATACTTATATCTCCTGTGATGTTTTCTTGAGTTGAAGTACTTCAGTGGTTTGTAGATCCTAAGTAATTAATGGTGTGATACCTTCAAGAAGAGACCTATGAAGGACTAGAAGGTAACAATCTATATCTATCATATGTATTTATTTATTTATTTATTTAAAGTCTTTTCTATACCGTCACTAAGTTATATACCATCGCAACGGTTTACACGTAGGCACATAAGTAAGTTTGGAGTAAGCGTACTATAGTACATTCTAACCGGTGCCATTAAGTATGGTGTTATCTGTCTTTTGGAGGGCTATGATTTGGATACACGAATAGCCAGAAGGGAGTGATCGTCATCATCTGATGCGCATACTATGCAAACCTACACATCCCTGGAAAATGTTGGAATCTGTGGGAGGGAGCGCTCCCGATTCCGGGGGTATGTGTGCCCTTGGATCACGACGCAACTGCAGAGAGGAGCTCTGTGGAAGCACCGCAGCAGTCAAGATGTGCCCCAGCATGGGAGGAGCAGGCTGACCACTGCCCTAACCTCTGCCGAACCTTCAAACACCGGTAGAGAACCAGTAACGCAATGCTGGTCTCTGAGGTAGCCCTCCGGCCACTCGATAGCCCTTTTGGACCTGCCACTATGTAGCGGCAGATGAGGCAGGATGGACAGAGGTTGAGGACAAACGATGGTACTGGAGCTTGTAGTAAGATGGGTCCTCGGCCTTGGACTAGGCTGGTGGCTTGAAGAATATGAGGTAACTCGGAGGCTCAGATGAAATGAAGACAGGTGGAGCTTGGGATTCAGACAAGACAGGACTCTTGAAGACTCAGACAAGACGAGGACGCTTGGTACTTGGGAGCTCAGACGAGACGAAGACGTGAGGTGACTTGAAACTCAGATGCAAGATGTAGGTGGAGATCAGAAGTGGATTCAGAGAGTCAGGCGAGGATTCCAGATACTCCGATGAGGATTTGGAACTGGGGAAGACTCAGACGAGGATAAGGACTCAGGATACTCAGATGAAGACAGAGGCTTAGGAACTATGAGGAATCTGGGCAGTGCTCAACAACAGATCCTGCTGGAAGAGGGCTCCAGCCACCAATCTCAGATACCGGATAGAAATGGATTTACTCCCAGTGCTCTTTGCACTGACAAGAGGGGAGACGATTCGAGTTGATCTGTAGAAGACGTATGCGGAACCATCAGTGAATAGGAACCGACAGATAGTTAAGCATTACCCATTACACATAAGATATGTCCATACTGCGGATGGCAATTTGAATTCCATTGCAAATTTTTCAGTGTGTTCAAATTTAAGCCCCTGAGGCAGCCACTGGTATGTGGCGAAACTTGGCCTGAGTCGGGCAATTTTAACTTATTTTATACGTCTCAATCTATTAAAGAATTGGCAAAGACGTTCTTGGGCATCTACTCTTTTGTTGTTTACTCCCAGGAAGGTCAGCTAAAGACGAGGTCCAGGGTGAGCAAGCTGAACCTGTAACTTAAGGACTGATGGTACTTCAAAATTGGAGCCTGACAAAGGACATCAGAAGCTAGACTTGGAACATCAGGGTTGGAATGTAGGACATCGGATATGAATGGACACCAGTACCTCGGGACATCAGGAGATCAATGGCATCTGGACATCAGGGGACTTCTATAGAGGAGGACCACAGGGACAACTGGAACATGACGACGAAGACATTAGAAGACTGGGACGTCTGGACATCCGAAGACAAGGAAACATCAGCACATCCGGAGATAGGGAGACGTCAGGAAGCCTGAAGACAGGAAGACAGTTGGAGACATGGTGACATCAGGACATCTGAAGACATGGAGACATCGGGACATCTGAAGACATGGAGACACCGGGACATCTGAAGACAAGAGGATGGGATCTGACGAGAGACCAGAACATGGATAGAAGAAGACGACAGAGGTTCAAGAACCATGGACAAAGACAAAGAGAACCAATGAAGAACAGAGTGCCTTGAAGAAGTGAAGAAGGATCACAGAGGACTCCTGAAATGAAGAACTAAAACTGAAGATCCAGGTGAGGTCCGACTCCATGACCAACTCCTTGTGAAGGCAAAGACTAACTGAAGGCTGAGCCCTTTTGTAGGGCTGAAGATGAAACACCTTGATGACATCATGAGGCGGAGCCAGGAGGACTGGCCCTTTAAATCCTGTGAAGAGCCATGGCCCCACGCCTAAGGAAGGAGGCAGGACCAGGGACAGCAATCATGCTGAGAAGAGGAAATGGAAGCAAGAGAAGCAGGCCCGAGGCATCAGAGGCGGCAACTGCTGCGAAGAGAGAAGACTGCCGGCAGAGGCTCCCCACGCAGAGGAGGAGATGACGTCAGTGGTCTCCAGGCCGTGAAGAGGAGCTTCAGGGTGGCCCACACTGCAAAAGAAAACAAAGAATGTCAGCGGCCTCCGGGTGGCATGGAGGCACGGCGGCAAGGCCCACCATGCAGCAGCGGAACGTGGGTGGTCTCCGGACTGCGAGCACCAGCAGCGGCCTCCTGCCACGAAGGCTGAAGGGCAGCAGCTTCAGCTGCACAGGGCAGCATCGGTGACCCCTGCTGCAAGGAGAGCGAGCAGCAGTGGAATATAGCTGCGGCCTCCAGGCCGCGAGGATGGACGGGGCTGCGGTCATGCCACAAGAGAGGTAAGAGCCTCCTCGCGGCTATGCCCGCGGACAGCATTGCAACAGAAAACACAGTGGCAATGACTGATAGGGGTGTACATTCGGTCCCTATATATTGGCAATCCGCAACGGATATGGCCATATTCGTTGTATTCGTGGGGAAGCAAAACATATCGCGATTCCCCACGAATACACGAATCTTCACCGAATTATTTGGCCGCCTAAAGAAACCAATTTAAACAAACCCCTCACCCTCCTGACCCCCCCCCCCCCCCCCCAAGACTTACCAAAACTCCCTGGTGGTCCAGTGGGGGGTCCGGGAGCCATCCCCTGCACTCACACCCTCGGTGCTGGTTTCAAAATGGCGCCGATAGCCTTTGACCTACTATGTCGCAGGGTCTACCGGTGCCATTGGTCAGCCCCTGTCACATTGCCATCGGCACCATCTTGTGCTCCTACCATGAGACAGGGGCTGACCAATGGCACCGGTAGCCCCTGTGACATAGTATGGGCAAAGGCTATCGGCACAATTTTGATTACTGGCAGCCGACGGTCCGAGTGCAGGAGGTCACTCCCGGACCCCCGCTGGACCACCAGGGACTTTTGGCATGTCTTGGGGGACCCTCCTGACCCCCACAAGACTTGCCAAAAGTCCAGCGGGGGTCCAGGAGCGACCTCCTGCATTCCAGCCGTCGGATGCCAGTAATCAAAATGGTGCCGATAGCCTTTGCCCATACTATGTCACAGGAGCTACTGGTGCCATTGGTCAGACCCTGTCACATGGTAGGAGCACAAGATGGCACCGATGGCCATGTGACAGGGGCTGACCAATGGCACCGGTAGACCCTGTGACATAGTAGGTCAAAGGCTATTGGCGCCATTTTGAAACCAGCACCGATGGTGTGAGTGCAGGGGATGGCTCCCGGACCCCCCGCTGGACCACCAGGGAGTTTTGGTAAGTCTTCAGGGGGGTCAGGAGGGTGGGGGGTTGTAGTTAATTTAATTTTAGTGGGGGAACGAATCGAAATGGACGTATTAACGGATCGGGGCACCATATGGCCGAATGCAACGTATCCGCCCCCCGATGAATCCGAATCCCAAATGCAACATATGGCATCCCTCTGCACATCCCTAATGACTGATAGAGTAAAGGCGTCTGTAGACTAAATGAGAGAGGACATCAGCAGACTTGAACATATGTGGTGAGACAGGGAATGAGTTTAAGGGTCAGACAGGGGGGATAGACACAACTACTGGATTCATTCGTATTTATTACCTGTTGAAGTTTCAGTGGGTGTCAGCAGATAATATTAATTATCTCAGTTCTTTTGGATGGTTGAATAGAAAATAACACATTTGAAAGAATTCTGCCTTTCATGAGACTAGTGAGGGAACAAATATTGCAAACCTTATTTACATGAAGTGCTATGGTAAGAAGTATCATGTTCAAGGGACAATGTGTCCATTTAGACTTTATTGAATGGATTTCAACAGCCTGGACAATAAGCCTTTTTTAATTTGCCAAAGTTTAAACTAATTTATTGATTTACAAATTACTTTTCAATTTGTAAATGAATACTGAAGGCAGGATTCAAAATAGAAAGCCTCCACAAGCAAGTTACAGGGGAAAACTACAACTTCAACACAATCAGAACAAATTATAAACACAATAATAATGCCTCCACAATCAGGCTACATAGATATATCTTATAATTCAACAAGACGATAGATACAAAGAAGATGGGAAAAGATATAGAATATCTAAAGATGAATGATACTCACATTATGATTATTCTCATCATAGCCAGACCTGGAATTGCTTCTTCCCACAGATGCCAAGGAGTGTATGAAGTGCCCTGAAGACCAATGGCCGACCATGAGACAAGATGGATGCCAGAAGAAGACCATTGAATTTCTGTCCTATCTAGAACCCTTGGGCATGGTCCTGGCAGTTATCTCTGTGCTTGGTGCCCTGATGCCAGCCACTATCCTTGTTATCTTCATCCAGAATCGCAACACACCAGTTGTGAAAGCAAACAACCGTGAACTCAGCTACCTCCTGTTATTAGCCCTCATCCTGTCCTTCGGATGCTCATTAGTATTCATAGGCCACCCCACAACAATGACATGCACGGTGCAACAGATGACATTTGGAATTGTATTCGCCATCTGCATCTCTTGCCTGCTTGCCAAGACCATCATGGTGGTCATAGCCTTCAATGCCACCAAGCCAACCAGCAACCTAAAGTTATTGGTGGGACCACGACTGTCCAATGCCCTGGTATTAACCTGCAGCCTGATCCAGGTCCTCATCTGTATCATTTGGCTGGTCGTGGCTCCCCCATTTTACCAAATGAACATGAAATCCCAGATGGGAAAGATAGTCCTTGAATGCAATGAAGGGTCATTGACTGCATTCTGGTGCATGCTGGGATACATGGGCTTGTTGTCTACTATAAGCTTCATTGTAGCGTTTTTATCTAGAAGGTTACCAGACAGCTTTAATGAGGCTAAGTTCATCACCTTCAGCATGCTTATATTCATTGCCGTCTGGCTTTCTTTCATTCCTGCTTTTCTAAGCACAACAGGGAAATACACAGTGGCTGTGGAAATATTTGCAATTTTGTCCTCCAGTGCTGGGTTGTTGGGTTGTATATTCTTCCCCAAATGTTATATCATCCTAATCAGACCAGACATGAACACCAAGGAATTCCTAATGGGAAAAGCCCCAGGGAGCCTCAAGAAATCAAAGTAATTTCATTGTAGCATATTGATTAATAAATATCTCAGTTCACATGATGTAATCTTTTTTTTGAAAATACGTTTTCTTGTAGCAGTAGCACTAGTAAATTGAAAAAGAACTTTGCTCATAGCTGATATAAAAAAAAAAATCTCCTCTGTGAAATTGAACATTGGAACGTAGAAATAATATCATCTCTGCCAATCTGGTGCTACCAGAGATTGTAAACACTTCCCTTAAAATTTATAAAGCATGGTGGAATGTCTGACAGATAAATCGCTATCCAAAGTTTGTGTGACCCAGACTACATCCTTACGTTCACTTCATCCATTTTCACAGCCATTTTCTCTCTCTCTCATTCTGTAAACAGGGATTTACCTGTTACACTCGATGGCCCGCAAGCTCATTCAGTGGCCCGTGGCCTGCACCTGTCGGCTAGCCCTGGCCGCATGGTCTTCCAATGCCGCATCACCCCGGCTGCTTCTGATTGCCCCCGCATGGCTTCATTCTGACAGCACGGGAGGAAGCCATGCCGCGCTGCTCCAGCCATCCTCTCCTCGATGCAGCAGGATGCTGGGGGAACATCAGGGCTGAGCTACCCTCCCAGTACCCATCTCCTCCTCCTCTCTATGGGGTAGATTTTCAAAGCAGAGCGTATGCGTCCATGTGTGTGCGGTTCCTAGAGCGAGCACATGGATGAGCATGTTATAAAATCGGATAACCACGTGCTCATGCGTGCCGGATTTTAAAATCTGCGTGTGCATGTGTGGGCGATGCATGCGGGGGGGGGGGGCAATTTTCATTAAACACATGCAGCGATGCAATCGGACCTTCCCCAGTTCCCTAACCCCCTACCTACACTTCCTATTTCTTCCCCTATCCTCCCCACGCCCTAAATCTAACCTTCCTTTCCCTACATTTTTTATTTTATTTATTTATTTATTTATTTATTTATAGATTCTTTTATACCGCGGTACGTATACTTACTGCTCTTCCAGAGCAGAAGTAAGTTGCCGGCCAGCGTGCACTTCCCCAAAACAGCGGCTAATAGCTGCTATCTCGGCCAGCCTCTGCACTTGCAGGGCTCCTCCCTGCTTGTTGTGCCAACTCCACTTCATCCTAAGGGTCCACATTTCCAATATTGCCATACCTGTCATGGTGACCCTACACTTGTGGTTTCAAAATATCCACAATGAATGTGTATGCGACAAATCTGTATATGCTGGGTCTGCAAAGTATGTAAATGTATCCCATTTGCATTCATTGTAAGTACCACACATATTTTAACAGTTTTTTTTTTTTATACCGACCTTCATAGTAAATAACCATATCGGATCGGTTTACAGTTTAACAAAGGGAAAACTAGAGTAATAATTCAAGTAAACGAAAGATAACAATAGGTAGGAATAAGTCAAAGTTACAATCAACAGGGGGAGAGAACTTGGAAGCTTACAACAAGCTGGAAAGAAGAAAGGCCGGTAAAGTGTTGTTACCATAGAATGAACAAATTAAAAAAAAAAAAAAAAAAAAACTTAAACAGTGCTATAACCTGAACGTCTCAGAGTCCATTTTATACGAGAAGACAGAGTGCCAGACCGGGTAGGAATGAATGCCAACTAGTAATTGACTGGTGGTTCAGGGAAGGCTTGGTGAAAGAGCCAGGTTTTAAGTCTTTTTCTAAAAGTTATGTCAACCATAATGTCAACCATAATGTCAACCATAATGTCAACCAACGTATGATGCTGTTATTATAATGCATTATTCTCTTTCATAGTTATAGCAATTTACCAAACAGGGTTTATTAAGACTTTTTTCACCTACTGAGATTTGTTTTGAGACAACTCAACAATCCACCTATAGTTATCAAGCATCACTGTTGTATTACTCACTTCTAGACATTAACCATGAGTTAGACTATTTAAAACTCAGGAAGAACTTTAGAGCTTGTTTTTTCTATCAATTATTGTCTCAATAATAAGGTAAGCTTTAATCAAATCTTTATGGGTAGAAAATAAATCCATTGTGTGTTGGGGGAAGAGTATAGTGATCGGAATATACTACTGTCCACCTGGTCAAGATAGTGAGACAAACAGTGAAATGCTAAAAGAAATTAGGGAAGCTAACTAAATTGGTAGTGCAATAATAATGGGGGATTTCAATTACCACAAAGTCAATAGTGCAAGTAAGAGAGTGAAGTCCCATTCACTAATATCCAAATTTTATTAAACAGAAGTTCATGCTTTATAAATCATTCATATAATACGGCAACTCCATACGGATAACAGCAGAAAATTTAAAGTCCCCCGACACGGTCCCGTGTTTCGCGGAGGCTGCATCGGGAGGGACCAGAGAACCGTGTTATTCACATCTGCAATACAATATACAGTAGTAAGGAATGGAACAAGCACTGCCATAGGATTTATACAGATTCAGTCTGTATAAATCCTATGGCAGTGCTTGTTCTATTCCTTACTACTGTATATTGTATTGCAGATGTGAATAACACGGTTCTCTGGTCCCTCCCGATGCAGCCTCCGCGAAACACGGGACCGTGTCGGGGGACTTTAAATTTTCTGCTGTTATCCGTATGGAGTTGCCGTATTATATGAATGATTTATAAAGCATGAACTTCTGTTTAATAAAATTCGGATATTAGTGAATGGGACTTCACTCTCTTACTTGCACTATTGACTTTGTGGATTTGCTTATGTGCAAGGTTGCTTCTGTATATTTTCGGATTTCAATTACCCCCATATTGACTGGGTAAATGTATCATCGGGACATGCTAGAGAGAAAGATCCTGGAGGAAAAAAATGACAGTTTTATGGAGCAATTGGTTCAGGAACCAATGAGAGAGGGAGCAATTTTAGATCTAATTCTCAGTGGAGCTCAAGATTTGGTTAGAGAGATAATGGTGTTGGGGCCGCTTGGCAATTGTGATTATAATATGATCAAATTTGAATTAATGACTGGAAGGGGGACAGTAAGTAAATCCATGGCTCTAGTGCTAAACTTTCAAAAGGGAAACTTTGATAAAATTAGAAAAATAGAAAACAAATTAAAGGAACAGCAGCAAAGGTAAAAAGTGTGGAAGAGGCATGGACATTGACAAAAAATACCATCCTAAAAGCACAGTCCAGATGTATTCCACACATTAAGAAAGGTGGAAGGAAGGCAAAACGATTACTGGCATGGTTAAAAGGGGAGGTGAAAGAGACTATTTTAGCCAAAAGATCTTCATTCAAAAATTGGAAGAAGGATCCAACAGAAGAAAATAGGATAAAGCATAAATGTTGGCAAGTTAAATGTAAGACATTGATAAGAGAGGCTAAGAGAGAATTTGACAAGAAGTTGGCCGTAGAG
Source organism: Rhinatrema bivittatum (assembly GCF_901001135.1). Lineage (NCBI taxonomy): Eukaryota > Metazoa > Chordata > Amphibia > Gymnophiona > Rhinatrematidae > Rhinatrema > Rhinatrema bivittatum. Next base: position 13,838,563 of record NC_042633.1, read on the forward strand.
GCAAAAACTCACAATAAAAACTTTTTTAAAAATATCCAAAGCAGAAAGCCTAAGAGGGAGTCAGTTGGACTGTTAGATGATCAAGGGGTTAAAGGGGTTCTTAGAGAAGATAAGGCCATCATGTAAAGATTAAACAATTTCTTTGCTTCGGTGTTTACTGAAGAGGATGTTGGGGAGATACCCGTTCCGGAGAAGGTTTTCATGGGTAATGATTCAGATGGACTGAGCCAAATCACGGTGAACCTAGAAGGTGTGGTAGGCCTGATTGACAAACTGAAGAGTAGTAAATCAGCTGGACCAGATGATATACACCCCAGGGTTCTGAAGGAACTAAAAAATGAAATTTCAGATCTATTAGTAAAAATTTGTAACTTATCATTAAAATCATCCATTGTACCTAAAGACTGGAGGGTGGCTAATGTAACCCCGAAATTTAAAAAGGGCTTCAAGGACAATATGGGAAACTACAGACCAGTTAGCCTGACTTCAGTGCCTGGAAGAATAGTGGAAAGTTTTCTAAATATCAAAATCACAGAACATATAGAAAGACACGGTTTAATGGAACAAAGTCAGTATGGTTTTACCCACGGCAAGTCTTGCCTCACAAATCTTCTTCACTTTTTTGAAGGAGTTAATAAACATGTAGATAAAGGTGAATTGGTAGTTCCCTGTACGTACCAGGATCAGTCCAGACGGTGGGTTATGTCCCCTGTCCAGCAGATGGAGTCAGAACAAAAACTCGAGGGGGGAGGTCCTATATGACCTCACACCTGAAGCTAGAATCCTCAGTATCTTCTGACTCCAGCAGATGTGAGCAGGGGACTGGCTAGTCCCCAGCACAGGTTATTAGGTTTAGGCCTTCCTGTCTCTGAGGAATCAAGAAAATTAAAAAAAAAAAAAAAAAAAAAAGAAGTTTTATTATTATTTAAATTTTAGACAGAGAATTTTCTCTCACAAAAACAGGTGACAGCTACTTCTGTGGCTGTTCTGCAAGGGGAGGGACTTGCTTTCAGTCTTCTCTCTCCTCCTTTCTGTTTCTCTTATTGAGGGTCCTTTTTGGGGGTAAGTGTTACTTTTTCTCACAGGACAAGCAGGATGGTAGTCCTCACAAATGGGTGACATCGAGGATGGAGCCCTGTACGGAAAACTTTTCTGTCAAAGTTTCAACAAGCTTTGACTGACACTGGCACACTGGGTGCACTGAGCATGCCCAGCCTGCAATTATCCCTGTGAGCCACAGGTGTCTCCCTCAGTCTTCTTTTTTCCGCTCTGCAGTCAGCATAGCGGTTGGAGCTCTGTGAGGATTTTTTAACTAATTACCTCATGGAAACACTTAACTTTTCACTTCAAAAAACACTTTTCCCTGCACAGGTCTCCCTCCGCGTACGTTTTTACGACGCTCGGTGAGTACTAATTCTTATTTTTCGGTCGGTTCCTGTCACTATCTTAAGGCTGTTAACTGACTGAAGCCTTCCCTTCCCCCATTTTTCAGTTAGCTTTAAACAGCTTGCGAGTATCTCTGTGACACTCTGCTTGCTTATGCTAGTGGGGTAGGGATTTTTTCCTTAACTTTAGGACTTCTGTAGCTTCAAGTCCTTCGTTCCCTGGTACCCTCACGCAGTCGATACCCTATCGCTACACCGGGACCCTCCTAAACCGCCCTGGGCTTTTATATGTCATCAGCGCCCCTCCCCCCACGGTGCCTTGATGCCTTTATCCATGTTTTTTGCTTTTCAGTGCTACCAGGCTTTTTCCTCCTACGCACTGTTTTTTTCCTTGGGCTTCCTCGGTGCCGTCCCTACCCGGATGCATGCCATTGACGCACACGCTGTTAGTCACTGCCATGCATACTCGGGTCGCCGCCACCGCTGCCCGAGACACTTTTTAACGATCCCAGGGTCACTTCATCGATGCCACCCCCCCTTTTGGGGATGCCATCGATGCCCCATCCTCCCCACCGATGTCCAGCCCTTTTCCATCGGTGGGCATCGGTGCCACATCGATTCGTCGGTGGGCATCGATGCCGGATGGTCCCCATCAGTGGACATCGGTGCCGGATGGTCCCCATCGATGGACATCGGTGCCGGATGGCTTGTCCGTCGATGGCATTGGTGCCGGATGGCCGTCCGTCGATGGCATCGGTGCCGGGTCCTTTTGCATCGATGGACACCGATGCCCAGGTGTTTCATCCATGGGCATCTATGTTAGAATGCATCCATCGAGGGCAGTCGATGCCAGGCTGCTCCCATCGGTGAAATTCGATGCCCAGGTGGGTCCCATCGGTGGGTATCCATGCCTTATGGCTGGCATCGATGCCCATACCGATTCCAGGACTGGCGTTGATGCCGGGATGGAATTCATCGACTGGGAGATCCATGCCATCGATTCCATACGTGTCCATATCGATGCCACCGACACACGTGTCTGGGGCACCGATGCCATGTACACTTGGAAATCTGAGTCTGTCCAAATCGATACCGTCAACGTCTGTGGCCCTATAGTTGATGCCCGTGGCCATGCCACAAACGGCATAAATGCCCGCCTCCATGCATCGATGCCCTCGACACCTCCGTTTTCCTTCGGTGTCCTTGACGCCCTATTGATTCGACTTTGACTCAGTCGATGCCGGTATCTTTTTCAATAACGGCAATGTTTTTCGATTATTCGATTCCACATCGTTTCAAAGATACCTATGCCACTGCTGTCAGTGCCCGTCACTGTCATCATTCTCCTGGCCAGTCATCGACGATTTTTCATACCCATTTTGATGATATCCTCGAAGCCCCTTAGGTTGCCTTCAATATCGTCAATACCGACATAGCACCGCCACATAATACCCTCGCCTCCTCACATTGCTCCACGCTTTGGGTTCTTTTTTAAGCCCCGTATTAGCTTAAGACACTCCATTGTGTCAGGAGCAGAGCAGGCGTGCTGACAGTTCGTCATCGATCGCCTTCCAGGACGACGAGGGCTTCCATCTCGGCGCTGGGGAAAGACCGGGCCGAGCACCGTGGCACCCATCATCGCCGACATCGTGATCGTCCGCCGCTGACGCCATCCAGCACATCGGTGCCATCCTTCTCCAGGCTGGACAACGCTCGGGCAGAGCGACATCACCACTGCCATCAGCACTGTTCCTACAGTTTTGGCAGTCCTTGGTGATCCAGAACTTCCGGATCCAGGTCCGACAGCTTCTGCATTGGCGTCACGACACATCGAGCCGCTGTGACGAGGGAAGGGAACATGAGTTCCGTTAGGGCTCCTCTGTTCCTGGCGTGCCCCACCGTCAAGTGGTGTGGGACTATGGCCATCTGTTACACTTAGCAGTCTAAACGCCACTCACGCCTGGCCTGTCTCCTCTGTACCTGTGCCACCATACCGGGTTTCAGAGCGAGATGGACGTTTACGTCCCCGGCCTTACCCTCGAGGACTCCGGAGACCGTCGGGGTCAACAATCTTCACCGGCTCGTCTTGCGGCGATCCACGTCGGATGGTAAGTACCCGCTTCGGCGGCATTCCCATAGAGTTGTGTTCTCCCATTCGGACCGTGGTTCGAAAAGTTCTGGGTCATGTGCCTTTTAGAACTGTATTAGTGTCACATATCACTATGTTAGCTATGTTAGCCACAATATCAGGAGAACCCCTCTATCTTCTTGGGATTGCAGCAGGGCTTCTTCTCTTGTCAGTAACAAGTCCCTGTGCCGACCAATGCTCTGACTCTTGGTTCCCTCCCAACCAAGGTCCAGCTGCATTGGCTGATCTGCTAAACATGAGATTCAGCAACCATTGCCCCATGTACAAGTCCACCTTGAGGCCTGGCCACAGGTCTCAGTGTCTCCTTGTACAGCATACAGAAATGCGGGTACCACTTACCGCTCACACACCTGCAGGAGCCTACATGATATCCTCCATTGGGACACCTCCTGGTCTCCCATCTGGTCAGATATCAGAGCGGCCACCCCACCTTGTACCAAAGTCCCGGTACACTCCCCCAGGCGCTACGAAGTGCAGAGGGGAGAAGGGAGGGGGGTTGGGGAGTTTTAATTGCACTATTCTTTCTTTTAACAGAAAATAGTTACTCTCCGCACATCCTGGACCTAAGAAAATCCAACTTTCTTTAGACGTCACAGGTACAATGGTATCTTTGGTTACCATCACTCCATACTGCAGTAAGTACATTATTTTAATGTTTCTATGTGCTTTATGGTGAGTCAACATTACAACCCCAAGCTCTGCCGCCGGCACCAGCTTCGGTAAGTGAACTGTCTCTTGCATCACTGTTGGTGAATGCTGTTTTCTCTGCGGAGTGTAACATCATTCACTTTCCTTTCAGTACATGCAAGGAGCTCTCACTTTTTTCAGGACTCACTATACATTTACTAACTGGGATTACTGTCACTGCCATAAATCCCTTCTGTAACACTTCTGGACACCACAGTCTTAAGACCCTCTTGTCCAGCATGCGCACAGACATTCTGATACATTGTTATATGTCCCTGCGCATATTTTCCATAACCTCAACCTTTCAACTTTTCATGGTTGGGCTATGGGGTTTCTTCCCACTATGCATTTTTCTCATAATTCAAAACTGCTATGGGTTATATTCAGTGACATTCTATACTCAATGGACCTAAGTGGTTTCATTGCTTTCGTCCCTGATTCTTATCCCAGTTCGAACTAGGACCTAGTCTCCTTCGACTCATGCTCGCAATTCCTTAGGGTTATAAAGTTTCTCCTGAAAGCTGTCAACCCATTATGCATCTATTGCACTCCAGCATAGTTTCTCATAAACTTCCTGGACGTTGCACCCATGAGTTATGCCCTTATGCCTTCCAATACTGCTTTTGCAACAATTCTTTGTGCATACAGACAGACAGCATAGGGACAATGTGCTTTCCAACTCATAAGCACGCACAACCTCTTAGCTGCTCTGCTAGACAGCTGCGCAGCTCTACCCTTGGCCCTTGTTCACTTCATGCGTCCTTGGGCCACATATCTAAGAGATTTAATGAACGCTCTATCTGACCTCCACGTAGGTTCTATCCTCTCGAATGGTCTCAATTACATGTGTACAGGGCAAATCTTTTAACGCTGAGTTTAACTAAACTTTCCTCTGCGTCTGCATCATTCCATACGATGCACAGGTTCTGCTCCCTGCACATGTTTCCTATGCGTTCCCTTAGATGCCTTTTCTTCCATCAAAGGCCTCTTCAATATATCTCTTCTGCTGCCTCTCGTAGCCAGCATTCTTCTAATGTTGAACTGGGATGGGGTTCAGTATTCTTTTCCCCACTCCCTGACTGAGATCAGTATGCTTCCCATACTTCTCAATCCATCATATCAGTAACCTTTTATTCCCTCACCAGTCAGTCCCAAATCATAGACTTACTGATGTTCTTAGGTTCTGGTAGCGTCACAAAACCTTCTAAACATAAATCTTGCCGTTTAATATGGCAGGCTTTACCTCCTGACGCTAAAAAAAAAAAAAAAAAAAAAAAGAGGTATTACCCCTTTTACTTTTCCACCATTTTTTCTTACTCCCTCGGATTCTGTTCTCCAGACATCCTCCACATAGATACACCTTTCTCTTAGGAGGTGTATCGTTTTGGGAGTTGGGTTCCCGTTTTCGGTAATCCTCTCTGAGTCGGCTTACCATGGATTATCCACTGATCAAGCCGCCTCTATTTCTCTAATCACGGAATGAACATATATATTCTCCTTATAAGTCTCATACATTCTACGTTTGAGCCTTTCCATTCCTCTCTTCCACAGTTTGGCAAGGGAACTTCTTTCCCTCTTAATGTCATTCCTGCCAGCAGGGTCCGTGAGTTATGCACTCTTTCCATACTCACCTGACTCCGTTCCTCTGCCACTGAGTAGTTCTACGCATTCAACTTTCTATCCTTTTCAGGTAGATGTTGTATCTCCTTTCCTCAGGAAATACTCTATTAATTTTTCCTAACCTCTCTCTCTCGCCCTAGGGAGAGACTGGGTTTTCCACATTCCTGGACAGTAATGCTGCGCTTACATTCTATCTACATTGCACTGCATTCCATGTGAATTCCACTTGACTCTTTCCTTCATGCAAGGGTCAAGCTGCTACTTCCAGTGGCCACACAGACCTAATCCTTCTGATTAAGTGGTCTATATTTCCTTTCCTACCAACAAGCAGACATTTCACTACAACACTGTGGGTATCCACATACTGTTGTGTCCGTCTTAGCCTTAACAGCTTCCCTTTGGTTACTGCTGCTTGTACTTTTTTATCAGGTTGCAGCCTGGAGTCCTCTCCATACCTTCGCAGCCTATTATTGCTTACATTTGACTAGCCGGCATGCTCCATGTTTGGCCAGTCCGCCTACTCTTACTTTTTTCAATTCACTACCCAACATCCTTCCACGAACCCATTATGGTGTTGCGGATGCCCTCCGTTCCCATTTCCACCTCAGTCGTTACGCCTTTGCGCATCTGCGGTGTATCTGGTGCATTCCCGGGCATCCTCAGCTCGGTACTCACCCATTTGTGAGGACTACCATCCTGCTTGTCCTGTGAGAAAGCAAATGTTGCTTACCTGATGTAACAGGTGTTCTCACAGGACAGCAGGATGTTAGTCCTCACGAAACCCGCCCGCCACCCCGCGGAGTTGGGTCTGTATACTTTTATTTTAGTTTCGCTTGCGCTTTTTAGCTATAAGACGAGACTGAGGGAGACACCTGTGGCTCACAGGGATAATTGCAGGCTGGGCATGCTCAGTGCACCCAGTGTGCCAGTGTCAGTCAAAGCTTGTTGAAACTTTGACAGAAAAGTTTTCCGTACAGGGCTCCATCCTCGATGTCACCCATTTGTGAGGACTAACATCCTGCTGTCCTGTGAGAACACCTGTTACATCAGGTAAGCAACATTTGCTTTCTCCTACAAATTTTTTATTTCAGGACCTCACCTCTTGCCGTTTTTCTTACTGGCACTGGAGGGCAGCGTTCATTTTTCTCTGGGTTGACAGTCAGTGTTACTGATAGAGTTCCCCTCCCCCCCTCCCCCCTCCGCTCTCGTGTATCTCGACCCTGCGGCCCCGCGAAGTCCATTCCCCGGGGCTGCTAGCTGCCGGGAGGTTCTTTCCCTGGTAGCTCCTTCGGTTTACAGGGAGCCGGGGAGTACTTACGACGCTTATTTCTGCAGGGGGATTGTTTTTTCATCTTTTGGCGCGCCGCTTGTTCCTGCCTCCCCTCACAGCTGCCATGCCGCGCGCCTCGACCTGTTCCTCATGCGGGCGACAAACGAGTCGCCTCTCTGAGGGACTTTGTTCCTCCTGTATTCCGCTGGAGGGAGCCGAAGTGCAAGTTGGGGATGGCACAGGAACTCTCTCTGAGGAGAGTACTTTTCAGCAGCGGCAAGCCCCGTTCCCGCTGAGCGCGGGAACGGCGGCCATTTTATTTTCAGATGAAGAAGCCGACGTTTCCGAGGATGATGCAGGGGCCTCGCGTTTACCGCCTCCCCCCGTTTTGGCTTCCAATTCTGAGAGGAATGACATTCAGTCGACTGCAACTGTTCCGGGAGGTTTTCCCCCGGGACTCCCCGGTTTCTCTCCGGAATTTGTGGTGCTTATGCACCGAGCTTTCCTTCAAAGCAGTCAGCCCCTGGGTCCTCTCCTGGCTCCTACCCCAGCTAAACTTCCACGTTTGGATGTTTCCTTAGGAGGACCTTCGTCACTGGGACCACTTCAACAGTCAGGGGCGTCACAGGCACCCGCTAGGACTCCCGCGGGACCTTCCAGCGTTTCTAATTTAAGCCCTCAAGTGGACCCCTCTCAAGACCCAACTGGGAATGATCCCAGTGTGTCGGTCCAAATGGAGGGCGACGATCCTCGAGTCCTTAGGATATTTCAGGCTGAGGAGTTGGAGGGACTCATTCCTCATATTCTTCACGAGATGGACATTGATCCTCCTCCGGACCCTTCTATTCCGGATCCTAAGGTTAAACAGGGGGATCCCCTTCTGGCAGGCCTTCGCCCTTTGGCCAAGGCTTTTCCCACACATCCCAGTTTCTTACAGTTGATTTCTAGGGAGTGGGATGCTCCGGAGGCTTCTCTCAAGGTAAGCAGAGCTATGGATAAGCTCTATCCTCTCCCTACGGATTTTCTTGAATTGCTTAAGGTCCCAGCGGTGGATTCGGCGGTTTCAGCAGTAACTAAGAGTACTACCATTCCAGTTACAGGCGGTACGGCCTTGAAGGATTTTCAAGACAGGAAGCTCGAGGTTTATCTAAAAAGGATCTTCGAAGTTTCTGCACTCGGGGTCAGAGCGGCTATTTGCACTGCCTTAGCTCAGAGAGCAGGACTGCGTTGGGTTCAACAACTACTCACCTCGCAGGATCTCCCGGATTCCGAGGCTCAACAGGCGGACAGGTTAGAGTCGGTGCTGGCTTATGGGGCAGATGCCCTATATGATCTTCTCCGGGTCTTGTCTCGCTCAATGGTGGCTGCGGTCTCGGCTCGGCGTCTTCTGTGGCTCCGCAACTGGTCGGCTGATTCTTCTTCCAAAGCGCGACTGGGATCCCTGCCTTTCAAAGGCAAATTCCTCTTTGGGGAAGATTTGGACCAAATCATTAAGTCTCTTAATGAAAACGCGGTGCATAAACTTCCAGAGGACAGACCTCGCTCTACCAGATCCTTCAGCTTCTCTAGAAATCGGACTCGTACCCAGCGTCGAGCAAGAACTTCTAGACAACAGCAAACTCCTCGGTATCCCTCCTCTCGTTCTCAGACTTGGAACCGGTCCTTTCGTGGGCGCAGATCCGGTAAGGAACCGGCTGGACCTCGCTCTTCCACCAAACCAGCCCAATGATGCCAGATGGACCCACGAGACGATCCCGAGAGTAGGGGGTCGTCTCTCTCTTTTCTACAAGGAGTGGGTCCACATCACATCGGATCAGTGGGTTCTCGACATTCTAAAGAACGGTTACGCATTGGATTTTGTCCACGTTCCCAGGGACAGGTTCCTCTTCTCTCCATGCGGGTCTTCCCACAAACAAGAAGCTGTTCGGCAGACCCTCGATCGGCTGCTAGCCTTAGGAGCAATAAAGCCAGTATCCGCCTCCAATCTGGGACGAGGTCATTACTCAATATATTTCGTAGTGCCCAAAAAGGAGGGCAATTTCCGTCCCATTTTGGATCTCAAGACCATCAACAGGGCGCTACGGGTTCCGCGTTTTCGCATGGAAACCTTACGCTCGGTTCTAGCTGCGGTTCATCAAGGGGAATTCCTTGCATCCCTGGATTTGATGGAGGCTTATCTTCATATTCCTATTCATCCAGATTTCCAGAAGTATTTACGCTTCAAGATTCTAGGTCAGCACTTTCAGTTCCGAGCTTTACCTTTTGGCCTTTCCACGGCACCACGTGTCTTCACGAAGGTGATGGTGGTAGTCGCTGCGGCCCTACGCAGGGAAGGGATCTTAGTTCACCCGTATCTGGACGACTGGCTAATTCGGTCAAAGTCTCAACTGCAGGGTGTACAAGCCGTGAACCGCGTGGTTTCTCTTCTACGATCACTAGGCTGGGTCATCAATCTCGACAAGAGTCATCTCACACCCTCGCAGACGCTGAATTTTCTGGGAGCTCACTTCAACACAAAGGTCGGCAAGGTGTTTCTGAAACCGGAACGGGCACAGACGTTGCGTGCACAGATTCGGCGTTTCTCATCCCTTCCAGAACCCACAGCCTGGGATTATCTTCAGGTGCTGGGAACTATCGCGTCCACAATCGACCTGGTTCCGTGGGCCTTCGCTCATCTTCGTCCTCTTCAGTGGGCCTTGCTGTCTCGTTGGAAGCCGGCTTCAGGGGACTACCAAACAATTCTTCCAATCCCGGCGGTGACTCGTCTCAGTTTCCATTGGTGGTTAGACCCTCGACACTTAGCTCGGGGAGTGTCCCTGGAGACTCCGGACTGGGTAGTAATCACCACGGACGCCAGCCTCACCGGATGGGGGGCGGTCTGCCACTTGAGTTCCATCCAAGGAACTTGGACAGAGGAACAAAGGAAGTGGTCCATCAATCGTCTGGAGACCAGGGCAGTTCGTCTTGCTCTCCAGGGTTTCTTCCCGATGGTTCGTCAAAAGGCGGTCCGGATTCTGTCAGACAATGCAACAACGGTGTCTTACATCAATCGCCAGGGAGGCACGAGGAGTCGCCTTGTAGCGTGGGAAGCGGAGAAGTTGATGCGTTGGGCAGAGCTCAACTTACTCCGCATATCAGCCTCTCACATAGCAGGCGTCGACAACGTACAGGCAGACTTTCTCAGCCGTCAGCGACTGGATCCCGGGGAGTGGGAACTCTCCATGGCTGCGATGTCTCTGATAGAACATCGTTGGGGCAAGCCTCGCATGGATCTCATGGCCACAGCGGTAAACACAAAGGCAACACGCTTCTTCAGTCGCAGAAGAGAACACGGCGCAGAAGGGGTCAATGCGCTAGTCCTGCCATGGCCACACCGGATTCTTCTGTATGTCTTCCCACCGTGGCCTCTGGTGGGGAAGGTGTTAAGGCGGATAGAGTCTCATCCGGGTCTGGTGATCCTGGTAGCTCCGGAATGGCCTCGTCGTCCTTGGTTCGGGGATCTTCTACACCTCGCTCACGACGGTCCGATCCGGCTCGGTCATCTTCCACGACTTCTCAGGCAGGGGCCCATATTTTTTGAAGCGGCGGATCGCTTCTGTCTTGCGGCCTGGCTTTTGAGAGGCGTAGATTCAGGCGTCGGGGATACCCGGAGGCTGTGATTTCCACTCTTCTACGAGCTCGTAAGTCTTCTACTTCGGTTACTTATGTAAGAGTCTGGAAAGTTTTTGAGGATTGGTGCGTTTCACGCTCTCTTATTCCGTGTAACGCTTCGGTCGCTCAGATTCTTGATTTTTTGCAGTCAGGTTTGGAGATGGGTCTCGCCTACAACTCCATTCGAGTTCAGGTGGCTGCCTTGGGAGCGCTTCTCCATAATGGAAAGGACTCGCTTCTCTCGGCGCATCCGGATGTTGTACGCTTCCTCCAGGGAGTACGACAGTTGAAGCCTCCGATCAGACCACTCTGTCCTTCATGGAGTCTCAACTTGGTTCTCAAGGTACTGGGGGATCCACCATTCGAACCTCTACGGACGTCCACCATAAAGGATCTTACGCTTAAGTCTATTTTCCTGGTGGCCATTACTTCAGCGCGTCGCATTTCAGAACTTCAGGCGCTGTCCTGTAGGGAACCGTATCTCCGTTTCACGGACTGCGGGGTATCTTTACGCACGGTGCCTTCTTTTCTACCAAAGGTAGTCTCTCCTTTTCATCTCAACCAGTCGGTTGAATTGCCTTCCTTCTCGTCGGAGGATTCTAGACATCTGCGTTCCTTGGATGTCAAGCGGTGTCTTTTGCAGTATCTAGCATCTACAAATGATTTTCGACTCTCAGACCACTTGTTTGTCCTTTGGTCAGGACCTAGTAAGGGTTGTATGGCTTCCAAGGCTACTATCGCCCGTTGGTTGAAGGGTGCGATAGTCTCGGCGTATATAACGGCTGGAAGACAACCACCGTTGGCTGTTAAGGCTCATTCTGTAAGGGCTCAAGCGGCCTCTTGGGCGGAGAGTATGTCAGTATCTGCCCAAGAGATCTGTAGGGCGGCTACCTGGAAGTCACTGCATACCTTTTCCAAGCACTATCGTCTGGACTTACGTGCTCCCGTGTTCGGATCTTTCGGAGATAGTGTCATTCGAGCAGGGCTTTCCAAGGCCCACCCGTAGTAGGGAAGCTTTGGTACATCCCACCGTCTGGACTGATCCTGGTACGTACAGGGAAAAGAAAATTATTCCTCACCTGCTAATTTTCGTTCCTGTAGTACCAAGGATCAGTCCAGACACCCTCCCTAATTTTTGGGGGGAATTCTTGTTTTGGGAACGCCTCTGCTCGTCATTGCTACTCTTTTCTGTCTCTACCTTTGTCATTCCCTAGTTCTCTAGGAAATGATCTAGTTTTGTGTGTTTGTTAGTTGCAAGTTCCATTGTTGCAATTGTTTTTTAAAACAGTTCAATTGTTATTTACACTTTTCTGAACAGTTGTGTTTCTTGATTCCTCCATTTTTCCTCTTTTTGGCTCTGAAAGTCTTATTACTGAGGATTCTAGCTTCAGGTGTGAGGTCATATAGGACCTCCCCCCTCGAGTTTTTGTTCTGACTCCATCTGCTGGACAGGGGACATAACCCACCGTCTGGACTGATCCTTGGTACTACAGGAACGAAAATTAGCAGGTGAGGAATAATTTTCTGATGTAGTATATTTGGATTTTCAGAAGACATTTGACAAAGTTCCTCATGAGAGGCTTCTAGGAAAAGTAAAAAGTCATGGGATAAGTGGCAATGTACTTTTGTGGATTACAAACAGGCTAAAAGACAGGAAACAGAGTATAGGATTAAATGGACAATTTTCTCAGTGGAGGGGAGTAGGCAGTGGAGTGCCTCAGGAATCTGTACTGGGACCTGTGCTTTTCAATATACCATATTTTCCGGCGTATAAGACGACTGGGCCTATAAGACAACCCCCCCTTTTTATACACATTTTTAAGAAAAAAAATAATTTTACACTCAAACAGGAGCAACCCTATCTATGAAAGGGCAACACTACAAATACCGTATATCAGGCCCTAAAAACCAATACACCTCTTATTAGGAAAACAGAACTAGCAAGCAGCTAGATATCCCCACACAGAAATAATTGTAAAACTATACTAATAAGCAGAATAAATGTTTTAAAACAGCTATGAACAGAATAACATCCAACAATTAAAAACTCATAAAAACTATTAAACATTCTCCAAACACCAATAAAATATTTCAAAAAAGCAGACACATCACATAATATTAAATAATTAAAATGGCAGTCAATCAAGAAAAATAAACTTAAAAAGCCACCTTTACTTACCCCCTCCAGCAGCTCTCCTATTCCTCTTCCTTAGGGCCCATGTCTCTCACACACACACCATACCAGTCATGTCCCCATGACCAGTTTCTGTCTCTCACACACCAATCATTTCCCAAACAGTCTTTGACACACACACCAGACACCTTCCTGAACAGTTTCTCTCATGCCATACACACACACAGGCTTCCCACTCCCGTGTTCTGCTTACCGTACATATACGGGCTTCTCACTCTCATAATCACTTTCTCTGTCTCACTCACACACACACACACACACACACACACACACACACACACACACACCAGTCTCTCTCTCATTTCCATGCTCGCTCTCCACGTGCACAGGCTTCTAATTCCCTGAATCACATTCTTTCTCTCACATTCACACACACCAGTCTTTCTCTCACACACACCGTCGCCTTATCAACCAGTCTCTCTCTCATGCACGCACACACACACAGCCCTCCCACTCCCATGCTCTCTCTCACATAATCAGGCTTCTTACTCCCATGCTTTCTCACATACCCAGATTTCTCACTTCCATGCTTTTTCTCTCTCTCACACTCACATACACATCAGTCATCTCTCTGAGCAGTCACTTTCATTGTCTCTCACATATACACACACATGAGCTCTCTAACCAGTTTCTCTCAATCACACACATGCTCTCAATCAAATGCATTTTCTCACTTACACACAGGCAGGCAGGCTGGCTGCTGCTCTCTCTCTCTCTCTCACTCACTTCCTCTCCCCGCCCCCCGAGCACAAATGGTAGCTGCTGCAGTCTCCTCCTCCAGCCCCCGCAGGCCAAGAAAGAAGAATCTCATCGGCCGCGGGAGGCTCATGGTGCTGTCTCCTTTCCCTATTATCAGCTGCTTCGATTGCTCGGGGGCCGATGCTGCTGTCGCCACTGCTATTTATCATGCGGCATGGCTCTTTCTCCTTCCTGCGCACCGCGTATCACTTTCTGCTCCGGGTCGGGGGGGGTGGGGGGAGAAGAAAAGGCCAGCCGTGGATGCCACGGCTTTTTTTTTTTTTTTTTGCACCGCTGCCGTTCCCGCTGGGCTTGAACGTGCTGATAGCCCAGCGGCAACGGCAACGGCAGCAGGGAAGGAAGAGCAGCGGGAGAGACCGGGAGCATGCGACACACCAGCCGGTGCTTGGCGACACACCGGTGAGAAGCGCTGCCCTATAAGACGATACCCAGCGTATAAGACGACCCCCGACTTCTGAGAAGATTTTCAGGGGTTAAAAAGTCGTCTTATACGCCAGAAAATACGGTATTTATAAATGATCTGGAAAGGAATAGAGTGAGGTAATCACATTTGCAGATGATACAAAATTATTCAGAGTAGTTAAATAGGAAATGGATTGTGATAAATTGCAGGAAGACCTTGGCAGACTGGAAAATTGGGCATCCAAATGCCAGATGAAATTTAATTTGGACAAGTTCAAGGTGATGCATATAGGAAAAAATAACCCATGCTATAATTACACAATTAAATGTTGGGTCCCATATTATGAGCTGCCACCCAAGAAAGAGATCTAGTCGTCATAGTGGATAACGCATTGAAATCATCGGTTCAGTGTGCTGTGGCAGTCAAAAAAGGAAACAGAATGTTGGGAATTATTAGGAAGGGAATGGTGAATAAAACGGAAAATGTCATAATGCCTCTGTATCGCTCCATGGTGAGACCGCACCTTGAATACTGTGTACAATTCTGGTCGCCGCATCTCAAAAAAGATATAATTGCGATGGAGAAGGTACAGAGAAGGGCGACCAAAATGATAAAGAGAATGGAACAGCTCCCCTATAGGAAAGCCTAAAGAGGTTAGGTCTGTTCAACTTGGAGAAGAGACGGCTGAGGGGGGATATGATAGAGGTGTTTAAAATCAAGAGAGGTCTAGAAAGGGTAAATGTGAATCGGTTATTTACTCTTTTGGATAATAGAAAGACTAGGGGGCACTCCATGAAGTTAGCATGTGGCACATTTAAAACTAATCGGAGAAAGTTCCTTTTCACTCAACGCACAATTAAACCCTGGAATTTGTTGCCAGGGGATGTGGTTAGTGCAGTTAGTATAGCTGTGTTTAAAAAAGGATTGGATAAGTTCTTGAAGGAGAAGTCCATTACCTGCTATTAATTAAGTTGACTTAGAAAATAGCCACTGCTATAACTAGAAACAGTAGCATGGGATAGACTTAGTTTTTGGGAACTTGCTATGGTCTTATGGCCTGGATTGGCCACTGTTGGAAACAGGATGCTGGGCTTGATGGACCCTTGGTCTGACTCAGTATGGCATTTTCTTATGTTCTTAAACTGACATGTGAACGCTGTTTGGGGTGTGTGTGACCGCGCGCACATGCATGTCAGATTTTAAAATGCGCGCATGCTTGTGCGGTTGGCACATGCAGGTGGGGTAAATTTTCATAAAACTCGCGGCCTTCTCCAGTTCCCTACCCACATAACTACACTTCCTATCTCTTCCCCTCTCCTCCTCACCCCCTTAACCCAACCTTCCTTTCCCTAAATGTTGTATTATATTACTTACTGCTCCTCCAGAGCAGAAGTAATTTGCCAGCCGGCGTGCACTTCCCCAAAAAAGCGGCTAATGACCGCTGTCCCCGCCAGACTCTGCACTTACAAGGCTCCTCCATGCAGGTTGTGCCAACTCCACCTCGGCCTAAGAGTCCACAATTCCAACATTGCCATACCTATCATGGTGACCCTACACCTGTTGTGGTTTCAAAATATCCACAATGAATATGCAGGAAACAAATCTGTGTATGCTGGGTCTACAATGTATGTAGATGTATCTCATTTGCATTCATTGTGAGTATCGCACACAGGTCAATCAACATATGTTTCTGATCTTATAATGCATTATTCTCTTTTATAGTTATTGCATTCTACTAAACAGGGTTTATTAAGACTGTTTTCACCTATTGATATTTGTTTTAAGACCACTCAACAATCCGCTTTCAGTTATCAAGCATCACTGTTGTATTACTCACTTCTCCTAGACATTAACCTTGAGTTAGATTATTTAAAACTCAGGAAGAATTTGAGGAATTGTTTTTTCTATCAATTATTGAAATAATTGGGTGCTTTGCGCCTGTGCTTCTCAATAATAAGAAGGTAAGTGTCAAACTGACATGTGGGCTCTCCTTGGGGTATGTGCATCATCATGCACCAGATACGCATCCATTTTATAACTTGTACATGTATATGAGTGAATGTTATAAAATAGCCTCATTGCATGCATATGTGTAGCCAGTTTTTAACTGGGCAGGAGCCTAGGCGCATAGATCTCTCTTCTACCATTTAAGTTGGGGAATTTTAAAAGGGGAACACATCCACAGCATTGCCAGGTTCACCAGTTCATCCACGTTCGCCAAGTTAATAGGTGCCCCAAACCCCAGGACCCCCGGCTTGGTGGTCTGCACACCACTCAGTTACCGCAGAACTTTTAAACTCCTGAGAAATGGTTCTTTCTGTTTTTTTTTTAAACTTAAACCTCATCCCTAACAGACGTAAACTTACGCACCACTGGAACTATTTATTTATTTATTTATTTAGAGATTCTTATATACTGCGGCACGTATAGATATACATCACCTCGGTTTACAGTAAACAATAAATTAGCAACAGGCTTTACATACAACAGGTTATACAGGATGTAAACAAATGACAGCAACAGGCTTTACATAAATAATGGATTTCAGGAGTACATAATATAACTCCTTTAACTATAAGGAACAAATGCATATTCTATTTCAATAACGAAGCAGGAGAGAAAATATGCAATTAACCTGTTAAAGGCCTAATACAACGTCAAGTTAATGTCAAGTCACAAATATTGCACATAGGGAGAGGAGGCGTAAAGGGAGAGCAGATAAATTAGCAGATTGAAACAAACATAGGGGAGAGAAAAGGAACAGGGAGCTGGTGAAAAGTAAACAAGAAAACTGCATTTCAGATTAATCGATGATCATTGAGTGATCATCGATTAATCTGTATATCTATACGTGCCGCGGTATATAAGAATCTAGATGTACACCCAGATGTCAAAGTATATATGTCCGCATCTCATGGCCATACCCCAAACCACCACACCTCACTAAGACCATGCCCACTCCCTGCCTCTTTTAGAGAATTTTTCACATGTCTGCACAGTAGGAGACAAACAGAAGCAAGACAGATCAGTCACCTTAGCTTGAAGATATTTATTGGCAGATATTTTCAAATATATTTAAATATCTTCAAGCTAAGGTGACTGGTCTGCCTTGCTTCTGTTTGCCATCTTCTGGTCTGCTTTGTGGGATGCTCAGTGGGAGATACAAGCACATCTGGGTGGCTTTTAAAATTTGGTAGTCGTGCACCTCCATGACACGGGGGGCGTGTCATGGACGGCGCATTCTCGGGGGCGTTCCGGGGGCAGGGGCTGTGGGCGTGGTTCCAGCCCAGGAGCGTTCCGGGGGCGTGGCTGCGGCCTCCGGACCAGCCCCCGGACTGGAACATGGCACGCCGGCATCTGGCTGGCGCGCACAATTTACGCCTGCCATGGGCAGGCGTAACGTGAAATAAAGGTGGGGGGGGAATTAGTTAGGGCTGGGGGTGGGTTAGATAGGGGAAGGGAGGGAAAGGTGGTGGTGGGGCGCCGGAAAGAATGGAGGATGGCTGCGTGGCTCGGCGCACGCAGGCTGCCGGTTTTGTGCAGCCTTGCGCACGCTGATCCTGTATTTCATAACATGCACGTGGTAGCGCGCGCATGTTATAAAATCGGGAGTAGATTTGTTTGCATCGGGTTGCACGAACAAATCTACTCCTGCGCGCACCTTTTAAAATCTACTCCACAGATTGCATCTCTCAACCAATCAGAAACTTAAGACAGATTTAGCAAATAGAGGAAGGGGAGGGGCTAGACCAAAGAAATGGAGGGATCTGGGTTCATTGTTTCTATGGAAATTCATATGACCAATACCTGGAATGGTAGAGGGACAAAAAATGAAGAAGGGGAAATCAGCTAGCACAGAATGGCACTACTGCCTAGAAATGGAAAAGGGATGACATGTGGTTTTATTTCCCATTTAAATGCAAAACTCAAGGAGAAGTGACCTCCTGCAGGCAGTCAAGTTTCTAGAGCTGAAAACTGGGAGACTTCCTTAGCTCAGAGATAGGACCAAGAGTGATGACCAAAGCAAGAGTAGCATAGGCAAAGCAACAGGACAGTATGGCTCCCTAAATGGCGTTATCTGCTGCCATCTCCCAGCTACCAATGTGTATTTCTGATGTCAGTGACTCATTTTTAAACATGGTTGCGCACCAGAATGTATCAGAGTTGCTCCTAAAGGCCTTCAAGACATGGCTACAATTGAGTGATAGTTCATGACATGGGATATGTTCTTTTGAAATGCTAAATTAATAATAAAGAATCACCTTCTACAAATTCCTCACTTGGTGTACCGCAAGGATCCTCCTTATCTCCCACCCTCTTCAACATTTACCTCCTCCCCCTCTGCCAACTGCTAACAGATCTTAAACTTATACACTACCTCTACGCAGACGATGTGCAGATTCTGATTCCTATAACAGAATCCATCTCAAAAGCTCTCACTCACTGGAATAACTGCCTACAATCCATCACTAGCCTACTCAACAGTCTAAACCTGGTCCTTAATACTACGAAGACCGAACTCCTCCTCATCTCCTCCAACCAGGATAACTCCCTCCCACAGTCCCTCCACAACTCCCATCTCACCCATACGCATGTAAGAGATCTAGGGGTAATTCTCGACAATCGCCTAAGCCTAAAGAAAATGATCAACATCACAACTAAAGATTGCTTCTACAGACTCCAGTTTCTAAAAAGACTCAAACCCCTCCTATTCTTCCACGACATCAGGACAGTTCTCCAATCCTTGATATTTGCCAAAATAGACTTCTGCAGCGCTCTCCTCCTAGGTCTACCCATCTCTACCACCAAGCCACTGCAGATGATTCAGAATGCCGCAGCCAGAATTCTGACTAACACCAACTGTGGAGAACACATTTCACCTATCCTCAGAAACCTACACTGGTTACCAGTTAACTTCAGAATCCTACACAAATCACTCACCTTAATCCACAAATCCATCCACAATCAACTTCAACTCGACCTCGAAATCCCCCTCAAACTCCATACCTCCAACAGACCGATTAGAGAAATCCACAAAGGAACTCTGCAAGCTCCTCCAACTAAAGCCACGTGCCTCACCTCGACCAAAGACCGAGCGTTCTCGACAGCAGGACCAACTATTTGGAATAACATCCCTTCAGACCTCAGGCTGGAACCATGTCTCCCTACATTTAGGAAAAAACTTAAGACATGGCTTTTCCGCCAAGCCTTCTCAGATCCCCCGGATACACACTAGATGAGCTAATTCCCTTCATGAACAATGGAACCTTGTACCTCCAAGTTCATTAAGCGCTAGCCCGCTCACCTTATTGTATTATTGTACTAGTCTCTGCCATCCTAGGCCTCTCTTTCCAGCTGATTAAGCCTCCAAGTTCACCCTCCTTGTTGTATGTAACTTTGCCGCCTCCGTTCATATGTTTATTTTTTGTTTCAGTTTTTACCCTGTTCGATGTAAACCGATCTGATATGGTCATTACCATGAAGGTCGGTATAGAAAAGTGTTAAATAAATAAATAAATAAATATATTCAGAGCTGTAACCAGGTGATTTGCTGCCTGTGGCTAAGTAAAAAGCTGCATCCTCACCCTTTACACAAAAAATGACACTGTGAGTTAGGAGACTCTGTCAAATGTTTGTACAGAAATGCCCAAGGTTGGTACAATGGTTTTAGGTATCCCAGGCAAATTTTATAGCCTTGTACCCCCATCCCACCCTGTCACTTCCTCTCTACACACAATTAAAAAATATAGATATCTAATAACAGATTTTACATGAAAAATTATATTCAAAGTACAGTCTTCTGAGATAAAATATCACACTATGTACATTATATTTACATGCACTGCTCTGGTGCAACCAGAAAGCCCTGCAAAAAAGCAAACAGACACTTGGAACCCATATGGAATGAGGCCTACTGTAATACACCATGGGCATGGGCTTGGCTCTCTGAAAGTCACAAGAAAACAGAATTACTAAACAATAAAATGTCTATATCAAACCAGAACTAACTGAGAATTCTAGCAGCAACAACCCTACATATGAAAAGGTAACAATCCAGACATTATAATAGGCCCTAAAACACCAGTACACCTCCTATTAGGAAAACATAACAAGCCAAGCTGCTATAGGTCTCTACACAGAAACTATACACTAGCAGAATACCTCACCTCAGTTACACATATAGAACTCAGACAAACCCTCACCAAATACAGAATAAAGAGACCATAAAATATAAATGGAAAAGTGCAGACAAAAACTGAATTGGAAATCGCAAGAAGCCAAACTCTGTATTCAGTGTAACAATGGAAAAAAATAAACATTCCAAGAATACAAAAGGAATCTGCTAGTCTTATATTTGCTAAGCTGTTCACCAAACCCAATTAGTTGTAGAATTTATGAAATAATATATTATATACGTTGAAACCGCATCAGCAAGCCTGACGATGTGCTTTAATGTAGTCAAAGCCGTCCAGACCTTTCAATCATTTGCGGTTATGGAGAACACAGCAGTGTTTCAAAATAGATTAACAAAAGGATGTTTTAAATAATCTGTCTGTCTGTAAATTTCTTGTAGTTGACCCAATTTACTTATGGGTACAAACAGATTATTTAAAACATCCTTTTGTTAATCTATTTTGAAACACTGTTGTGTTCTCCATAACCGCAAATGATTGAAAGGTCCGGACGGCTTTGGCTACATCAAAGCACGTCGTGAGGCTTGTTGATGCGGTTTCAACATATATTGCATATTATTTCATAAATTCTACAAATAATTGGGTTTGGTGAACAATTTAGCAAATATCAGACTGGCAGATTCCTTTTGTATTCTGGGCATTTTGCACGCAGGATCGACTTTGGATCTTTGTGTTTATTTTGTGTATAAAAAACAAACATTAACATTCCTCGTAAAACAATAAAATAAAAAATATAAATATCATCAATAGTAGTAAAATCACATGAAAAAGAGTATTATTCAAATAGCTAACAAATAGAATAACAACCAATAATAAAAAATCATATAAATATTTTCTGAACACCAATAAAATGTTTCAAAACAGACACATCAAACAACACCCAATAATTAAAACACATAAGGATTTTTAAAAATCCCCTGCTTTCCATACCTGGGAACTTTTGATTTACAGATGTCCTGAGATTGTCATGGATTAGCAGGAAGAGAGGATGGAAGTTTGTTGCACACAAGTTTTCTGTTTTCTCACATACATACGCTCTTTATCTCTTTCTTTCTCACACACACACACACATACACACAAACAAATATGCTCTCTCACACTCACTCACACACACGTATATTCTCCATCACTCTTTCTCTAACAAACTCTTTCTCACACATACTCACACATACACAAACATGCTCTCATTCTCTCACGGATACACACACATGGTCTCTCTCATTCTCTCTCACTCTCAGACATACAGAAATGATCTCTCCCTCTCTCCCTCACACACACATACACACATGCTAACCTTCTCACTCTCTTACTCACACACACATGCAGACTGTTATCTCCCTCCCCCCCCCCTTATTGAAATATCATCAGCAGTTTATTTTTCATTCCTTGCAGCCAACAGCACTTCTTCTGGGGGTCGACCCAGCTCTGTTATGAGCTCCTTCCTGCAGAACAGGTCACACCAATCCTCTTCTTCTTAAGGCCACGACTGCACTTCTGGCAGGGTCGCAGCATTGCTCCTCTTCCCCAGGCCCTATTGGCAATTTCGACATGGGCCACAGTGTTGCTCATTAGGGATGTGAATTGTTTTTCTGACAATTGAAAATATTGTACGATATTTTCAAAGTCATCAGAAATCGGGGGCTCCAGAAACCGATAGGAAAACCCCACAAAATTGTTCGTGGGGTTCTCTTATCATTTTGGGGAAAGGCGGGAAAAACAGCACACAAAAACAACCCCTAAACCCACCCCAACCCTTTAAAACAGCTCCCTTAGCTTCCCCCACCCTCCCGACCCCCCCAAAAAACGTTTTAAAATTACCTGGTGGTCCAGTGGGGGTAGGAGTAATGGACGGCCGGCGCCATCTTTAAAAATGGCACGGGCCATCCAGTGTTCCTACCATGTGACAGGCGCCGGCCAATGGCATGGATACCTTGTCACATGGTAAGGGCAAAAGGCCATCGGTGCCATTTTTATTAGTGGCAGCCGACGGCCCGAGAGTGGGAGATGGCTCCTGGGACCCCCACTGGACCACCAGATCATTTTATAATGTTTTGGGGGGGGGGGGGTCGGGAGGGTGGGGGAAGCTAAGGGAGCTGTATTAAAGGGTCGGGATGGGATTTTTGTTTATCGGCTCGGGCGCAGCCGATAAAAAAAAAAACCCGATCGGGCCGCACAAAAAAAAATTCATGATGTGAATCAGAACCGGAATCGGAACCGATTCCAGTTCCGATTCACATCTCTATTGCTCATCCTCTTCAGGCCCTGTCAGCGATTCCAGAAGGGCCGTGGCATTGCTCCTCTTCCCCAGACCCTGCTGACAATTCTGGCAGGGCTGAAGCATTGCTCATCTTCTCCAGGCCCCACTGGCGATTCCAGCAGGGTCACAGTGTTGCTCTTCCTTAGGGCGAAATCAGCAAAAGCACTAAGGTGCCCTTCAGGTAGCAGCGCCTGTGTCCTAGGCCATATTAGCCATAGTCACGCTACAATTCCGGCTATATGCATAGCAAAATGAGTGTATGCTTTTCTATTAAATAATCTTCATAAATAGGCTGACTTTTTTTTTGTATTATGTTTTTTGGCACTTCAAAGTGGATTATATGTTTAGAAGTTATTTATTATTATTTTTTTTATATACTGACATTCAATCTCAATTGAGATATCACACTGGTTTACATTCAGGTACTGTAGGTATTTCTCTATCCCCAGAGGGCTTACAATCTAAGTTTTTGTACTTGAGGCAATGGAGGGTAAAGTGACTTACCCAAGGTCACAAGGAGCAACGGCATCACTTGAACCCTGGTCTCCTGGTTCATAGTCCACTGCTCTAACCACTAGGCTATTCCTCCTCCCATTTGAGAAGATGTGGACCCTTAGACCCAGTTGAGAAGATGTGGACCCTTAGACCGAGGAGGAGTTGGTGCTACCTGAGGAGACGGCTCCTCAGGTTCCCCCGTTGGATGGCGAGGCTGAATCAAAGCAGGAACCGGTTGGATCTTCGCCACTGGAAGCCCGCCACGGAGGAGCCCCCAGGAGGAGCCCCCAGGAGGAGCCCGTAGAGACCCGGACCGCTGGGACTTAGGTGGACCTTTGGGAGGTCGAAGGGTTGTGGAACAGAAGCAAGGACCAGCTGGATCTTCGCCACTAGAAGCCCGCAGTCCCCCCGGGAGGAGCCCGTAGGGACCCGGACCGCTGGGACTTAGGTGGACCCTTGACGATGGAAGCTCTGTCGAAGTTCAGTCTGAGGTCAAAAACCAGAGAATTGCCGCTTGCGAGTCTGAAGTCAACCACCAGAGAATCGCTGCTTGCCAGTCTGAAGTCAAACACCAGAGAATCGCCACTTGCCAGTCTGAAGTCAAACACCAGAGGTTCGTCCAGGAACGGCAGGAAAGGAGACAGGAGCCAAGATACCTGAGGCACCAGAAGACTCACCAAAGTGAGCAGACTCGTTGCCAAGTCAATGAGTGGGAAGAGGAAGTCTCCTTAAGTACTTCCCTGAGCCTGGCCCATCTGGAGCAGGTAAAACCAATTTAGAGGACAAGGCCCCTTTAAATAGCTTCAGGAGGTGTGGCCTCATGCCTAAGAGCAGGGCAGCCTGAGGACGTTCCCGGAAATGCTGCAGTGTGGCCCGACACCGCGAAGGGAAGGCCGGGGAGCGCCCCCTCCGCCGGAAGACATCGCAGGGGCTCAGCACACAGAGCGTGGCTCAGAGTTGGTGGCCGGTGCAGCGAAGAAGGAGAAGGCCAGGGGCTTGTGCTGTGGACGTCTCCCTACCAGCGCGCCAACGGCAGTCCAGGAGCTGAGCGGGGGAAGATAGGAGGGGCCAGCTGCGGCTGCCCATGGATGGAAGTTATAACATTATATACAGCTACTATGGATTTTGCCATATTCCCAGAGGAATTTACAATTTAACTGGGTCATTCATCAGCCTTTGTTAGGGCCTCATGGCACAATAAACGGGGGCTACCTCATGATAGATGTCCAATGTTTATCGCGTTGCTCATTAGTATGTAAATATTATAATAAGAATGTAAAAGCTAGAAAATTATGCAAATGAGGGACTCCTACCACATTTTGCGGAAAAATAAATACAATAACGCGGTATTTAACATGGAAAATAACAACACCTTTTTGATTTGTGGTAGAGTAGAAAAAATGTTTTATTATGCTACAGCAATCATTATCGTAAATCACTGCTATTATCACACATGGAAGGGCCAATAAAAACAGCTGTTCTTACTTGCCCTATCTTCCGAAAACTACAGTATTAGGGGAAGTGTATCAATAGTGAGAAAATGGCTGCATCAAGCTGCTCAATAACAACAACAACTACTACTACTACTACTACAACAAGCAAGGGAGGATCTGACACCATCCTAGGGTAATACCCGCACCAAAGCCAGACAGCAGTCCCTGCTAGTAGAGCACTCTGGCCCAAGTCAGGGCTTGCTATACAGGAGGAATTGCAGGTGGTACAGGGAGCACATCTTTCATCCATGCACCACATTGCTGGGGATGCCAGAGGACCATGCGGTTATGAGGTATCACCTCAACTCTCAAGCTATCATGGAATTATATTAAGAACTCAGATGGGATGTGGATCTGATCACAGAAAGGTGCCACAATATACCAAGCTTCACCAAACCAATGTGCATCTTGCATTTTATGGCATTATTTATTTTTTTATTTTTATATATCGATGTTCTTGTATGAAATACAAATCACTCCGGTTTACATAAAACAGTGAAATGCCCCAAAAAAGGGGCAGGGCTTTACATAAAACAATAGAACAAAGTACCAATTAAACAAAGTATAATATAGTATAAAAACAAGAAACGTTTGAACTCAAAATCATAGTACAGTTAAAAAATCATAATAGTGCAACTCAATGAGGTATCCCATAATTTGGGTTTATCATCGCATCTAGGCAGCATTAAGTGTCTGGGAAGGCTTGGCGGAAAAGCCAGGTTTTTAGCTTTTTTTTGAACTCCTGATCACATGGTTCAAGTCTTAGATCTGGGGGGAGCGCGTTCCATTGGTTGGGGCCTGCTGAGGATAGTGCTCGTTTGCTCAATGATGATTTTACCGGCGGAGCATGCAGTGAGCCTTTGTATGTGCTTCTAATTGGTCTGGAAGATGTATGAGGTTGAAGTTGTGTGCTTAACATGATAGGAGCAAGTTTGTGTATTGCTTTGTGAACGATTGTGAGCACTTTATAGAGGATCCTGTGTTTAATAGGAAGCCAATGAAGGTTGCGAAGGATTGGAGTGATATGTTCTCTTTTGTTCTCTTTTGTGAGGATTCTGGCGGCGGCGTTCTGTATCATCTGTAAGGGTTTGATAGTATTTGTGGGGAGACCAAGAAGAAGGGAGTTGCTATAATCGAGCTTAGATAATAGTTGAACCCACTCTCAACTTAAGCAACTAAGAACTCCCGTCAGAGTAATCAACAACCTTTGACATCTCAATAATGTTCTCTCTTTTTTAATGAGGCAGGTTTATTTACCTTGGTTCTATTTACCTTGGTCATTCTTTTGTTATCTCAGTGTTAATCTCTCTTTTGCCTTCTCTTCATTCCAAGTTACATTTTATCCCTGTTTTATTGTAACTGCGACCTTATTCTTCTATCACATGTTAATGTTTTTAAGTTATTAAGTATTTATTCTGTTGTCACACCTTGTTATTTGTAAACCGGCATGATGCGACTCCCATCGCGAATGCCGGTATATAATAAATTTAAATAAATAAATAAATAATATGATGGATTGGAGTACTAGCTGGAAGTCAGTGAAGTAAAGGAGGGGTTTTAGCTTTCTGAGGACTTGCAGTTTGTAAAAGCAGTCCTTTGTGGTAGTGTTTATAAACTTTTTTAGGTTTAGATTGTTGTCTAGCCAGGCTCCAAGATCTCTGAGGTCAGGTGAGAACATGGTATTTGAGTTTATTGATTGAGAGGAGCTTGATGAGATGGTGAAGGGGTCATGGGAGATACTGAGCATTTCAGTTTTATTGGCATTCAATACTAAGTTGAGGCTAGAGAGTAAGTCTTTAATTGGCTGAAGGCAGTCATTCCAGTAGGTGATAGTTTTTTGAAGGGATTCTGTAATCGGGAGAAGGATTTGTATGTCATCAGCATAGAGGTAGTGGGTAAGCTTGAGGTTTGTGAGTAGGTGGCAGAGAGGGAGGAGGTAGATATTGAAGAGGGTGGGTGAAAGTGAAGATCCTTGAGGGACTCCTTGATCTGTAAGGATTGGATGAGATTCCTTGTTGTTTATCCTGACTTTATAGAATCTGTTGCTCAAGAAGGATTGAAACCAGCTGAGAGCTGAGCCTTTGATGCCTATGTTGGCTAGTTGGTCTATAAGTATAGTGTGTTTTACCGTGTCAAAAGTTGCGGACAGATCTAGAAGAACAAGCAGGTAGGATTGTTTTTTCTCCAGGTTAATGAGGATGGTGTCCGTGAGTGATAGTAAGAGAGATTTGGTGTTTAGGAATTTACGGAAGCCATACTGAGCCGGGGACAGAATGTTATGATCTTCCAGATATTCTGACAGTTGCTTGTTGACAATTTTCTCCATCAATTTGGCAATGAGAGGTAAGTTTGCGATTGGTCGAAAGTTAGCTGGGTCCGATGGAGAGGCGTTTGTTTTTTTTTAGCAGCGGTTTGTGTATTGCCAATTTTAACTGATTAGGTACTAGGCTTGAGTGAGAGATGTGTTAATAATATCAGAAATTGGTTTTGAGATGGTGTTCGGGATAGCGATGAGCAGATTTGTTGGTAATGGGTCTGATGGGTGGGAGGATGATTTGAGTTTCTTGAGGATATTTTCTATCTCCAGTGAAGAGGTGGGCTCAAATGACTCGAGACTAGCGTTTTGTTGAGGCAGGGTTATGAGATGGTGTGTTGGGGGGAGGCTGTTGGTTGTGAGAGAGTAAGTAAGGTTGGTGATTTTTGTTTTGAAATATTGGCGAGTTCGTTGGCTTTGTTGAGTGCTTGGTGGTCTGGAATGGTGGGAGGAGATGGTTTGGTTAGTGAAGATACGTAGGAGAAAAGAGCCTTTGAGTCAAAAGTGAAGTTGTGGATTTTTTTTGCATAGAAGTCTTTCTTTGTTCTAAAGGATGGTGTTCCTGTAAGTATTGAGAAGGGATTTGTAAATAGCATGTGATGAAGTGGTTGGGTTTTTTCTCCAGCTTTGTTCTTTATTTCTTAGTGTTTGCTTGAGGGATTTAAGTTCGGGGTAAACCAAGGTTTTCTATTGTCCAATGCGGGTTGTATGGTTTTGGTTGAAGTTGGGCAGATTCGATCCGCAATTTTATTGTTGAGATTGATCCATGAGGTGGTTGCTGTGGTTGCGTCTGTGAGGTCTAGTTGATTTAGTGCCTCGGATATCTTTTCACTGAGTAGGTCTAGTGAACATGGTTTCCTGAAATGGATGGTGGATTTGGTAGAGACTTGAGGTGGTGGATTGTTGATCTTAAGGGTCGTATAGATGACCCTGTGGTCTGACCAGGGAACTGGAGAGCAGGTGGGATTGGAGTAGATGGTACAGCTATCATTAATGAAGATGAGGTCCAATGTATGGCCTGCCTTGTGGGTGGGGCTGTTGACAATTTGAGTGAAACCCAAGTGACTGAGTGAAGAGAGGACTGTACGCAGTTGATGGATTGTGGAGAAGTGTCCACATGCAGGTTAAAGTCTCCAAGGATTATTGCGGGTTTGTCGGCGTTAATGTGTTTGGCTATAAGCTCAATCAAAGGAGAGGGGTCTGATTCTAAGGTTCCTGGTGGGGCGTAGATGAGGGCTAATTGAAGTTGTTCGGATTTGAAGAGGGAGAATTCTAGTTTGGTGGAGGTGTTGGTATGTTGCAAAGTTATGCCTAGTCCTTTTTTTTGCTGCCAGAAGGAGCCCTCCACCTCTTTTTTTGGGTCTGGGGACTGAGAAGAGGTCGTAAGATTGTGTGGGAAGTTGGTTTGTTAGTACAGTATCAGTATGTTTTAACCATGTTTCTGTGATTACACAGATGTCAGGGTTGACTTCTATAAGATAATCATTGAGGATGTGTGTTTTTTTGGAGAGCGACTGAGCGTTGAATAGGGTTAGAGTAAACAGAGAGAGACCTAGGATTTGTGTAATTGGCGATATCATTATTGGGATTAGCCTTTGTTGTCGTGCAATGTGATGATATGCAGGTTTTGTGTGCGTTCTGAGTTTGTTCCAGATTGTGGGTATGCTGCAAAGGTGCATCTTTGTGGCGCAGTTGATGGGAAATATGTTGCCAGGGAGTAGAGATACTGCTGTAAGTGCTGGAGTGGCTGGATGAATGCTGGATGCTGGAGTGGTTGGACGAATGCTGGAGTGGCTGGACGAGTGCTGGGGTGGCTGGACGAATGCTGGAGTGGCTGGACGAGTGCTGGAGTGGCTGGACGAGAGCTGGAGTGGCTGGATGAATGCTGGAGTGGGTGGACGAATGCTTGGGGAGAGCTGATGTGGAGCGCTTAGGTTAGGAGAGGGTGGAATAACAAAAGGGGTTAGCGTGGGTGGCTTCTAGTACTATGCTCTGGTGCTCACGAAGGGGCGCACAAAGGGGCAGGCCCCTTTGTCGCGCTCCTTAGGAGTGCGACGCCTGGAGCCGTCTCAGCCCTTTAAAGGGCTCTGGGGAGCCGAAAATGACGTCGAGGTTTCCGGGGGCGGGCTTACCGGGCTGTGCGGCTTTGCAGCTCCCTTCCTGACTTTTTTTTTTTTATTTTTCAAGTTGCTCCAAAAGCCTTATTTCAAAAGCGCTTGATTTTTTCGGAGGAGCCGTCTCAGGGGCCTCGCGGGAGGCTTGTCCCGGGTCCACCTCTCCTGGGTCCACCTCCCCTGGCCCCGATGGGCCGACGCCGACCACGCGGGGAGGGCCGACCTGAGCCACAGGAGGAGCGCAGGCTCATTCCAAACAACAGTCAGGGTTGTTGGGGGGATTTCCCAAACACCTTTGTCCCAGGTCATAACAGCTGTAAATAGCCACATCAATCGTTACCTAAGACTCTTTCATGAAAGGCAGTCCTTGCTGGACTTGAAGAGAGGTTTTGATGCTATTGTGAACTTTCCAAATGTTCTGGAAGCTATTGACTGCATTGACATAGCAATTATCCTACCCTGTAGTAGGGAATAGATCTACCACAACATAAGTTCTTACATTGCTTCAATGTGCAAGTGGTCTGTGACGTTCGACTGTGCATCCTTGACATGGTTGCCAGGTACCCGGGAGCTGCGCATGATTCCTTTTTACTTAGGTAATCTAGTCTGTTTGAACAATTTGAAGACAGCCTCTACGCCGTCTATGGTGCTGTTACGTCGGCCGGCCGCAGAACTCGAGACCGTCCCTCTCCACTAGCCCGCCGCCCTGTCGGAGGCAGGCCCCGGCCTCTCCGCTGCTCCTTCAGGCCCAAGATGTGGCCGAGATGCCACTGACGGGCCGCACCGCAGCAGGGCCGCTGCCACTGTCGGCCTCTTCTCATCTGGGTTGCCAGACGCACACGCGCGCCTCTTTGATCAATTTAAAGGGCCCGCGGCACGCTAAGGCTGCCAGCCCTTCCTGCAAATGTTCCAGGACCTATTTAAGGCAAGCTCTGACAGTCAGAGCTTGCTTTTGCAACAGGTTCCTTCGCTCCATGTTACCTCCAGGCGATTCTTCAAATTCCTGTGTCCTTTTGCTTTCAGATTGCTTCCTTGAACTTCGACCTCTGCTTTGCCTGACCACGCCGTTGACTCTCTCCGAACTTTGACCTCTGCTTCACCTGACAACGGTAGTGCCTATTTCCAGACCCAGACCTCTGCTTTGCCTGACAATGGTATTGCCTATCTCCAGACCCAGACCTCTGATTCGCCTGACAACGCTAATTTATTTATTTATTTTATTTATTTTTAATTTTTATAGACCGAAGTTCTTGTAGGAACTACAAATCAATCCGGTTTACATACAACTTTTAAATGCCCAAAAAGAGTAGGGGGCTTTACATAGAACAATTGAACAATAAAACAGGTAACAATAGAACAATAACAATAATGATGGAACAAATAGAATAGATAACCAATTAAACATAGTAATATAGTAATAAATATTATATAGAAAATAAATATAAAAGGGATAGAGTAAATGAAGTGTGAATACCGTATAAATACAAAAGATGAAAGAGCTCAAGAATTAAGGTACAGTTGAAAAAATCTTAATAGCAAAAAACAGTGAGATAACCCATGATTTGGGTTAAAAGACTTGATTAGGTAGCATTAGATGTCTGGGAAGGCTTGACGGAAAAGCCATGTTTTTAGCTTTTTTTTGAACTCCTGATGACTTGGTTCTAGTCTTAGATCTGGGGGGAGCGCGTTCCATTGGTGGGGGCCTCCTGAAGATAGTGCTCTTTTGCTCAGTGATGATTTTACCTGTTGGGCTTGCAATGTGCCTTTGTATGCGCTTCTAATTGGTCTGGATGAAGTATGAGGTTGGAGTTGGGTGCTTAACATGATCGGAGCAAGATTGTATGTTGCTTTGTGAATAATTGTGAGCACTTTATAGAGGATCCTGTGGTTAATAGGAAGCCAATGTAGGTTACGAAGGATTGGAGTGATGTGATCTCTTTTATTAGAGTTTGTAAGTATTCTGGCAGCGGCGTTTTGAACCATTTGTAAGGGTTTGATGGTATTTGAGGGTAGACCGAGAAGGAGGGAGTTGCAATAATCGAGCTTAGATAGTATGATGGATTGAAGTACTAGCCGGAAGTCAGAGAAGTGAAGGAGGGGTTTTAGCTTTTTGAGGACTTGAAGTTATTATTATTATTATTTTATTATTTTATTTTATTTTAAGTTTGTAAAAGCAGTCCTTTGCTGTATTGTTTACAAACTTTTTTAGGTTTAGATTGTTGTCTAGCCAGGCTCCAAGATCCCTGATGTCTGGTGAGAACTTGCTAATTGAGTTTGGTTGAGAGGAGCTTGAAGAGATGGTGAGGGGATCTTGGGAGATAATGAGCATTTCGGTTTTGTTGGCATTCAATACTAAATTGAGGCTTGAGAGTAAGTCTTTAATTGGCTGTAGACAGTCATTCCAGTAGCTGATCGTTTTTTGAAGGGATTCTGAAATCGGGATAAGGATTTGGATGTCATCTGCGTAGAGGTAATGGATAAGCTTGAGGTTTGAGAGCAGGTGGCAAAGAGGGAGGAGATAGATATTGAAGAGGGTGGGTGAGAGTGAAGATCCTTGAGGGACTCCTTGATCTGAAAGAACTGGAAGCGATTCCTTGTTGTTTATCCTGACTTTATAGAATCTGTTGCTTAGGAAGGACTGAAACCAGCTGAGAGCTGAGCCTTTGATACCTATGTTGGCTAGTTGGTCTATAAGTATGGTGTGTTTTACCGTATCAAAGGCAGCGGATAGATCTAGAAGAATAAGGAGGTAGGATTGTTTTTTTTCTAGGTTGACGAGGATTGTGCCCGTAAGTGATAGTAAGAGAGATTCGGTGTTTAAGAGTTTTCGGAATCCGTATTGTGCCGGGGACAGAATGTTATGATCTTCCAGATAATCTGACAGTTGCTTGTTAACCGTTTTCTCCATCAATTTGGCTATGAGAGGTAGGTTTGCGATTGGTCGAAAGTTCGCTGGGTCTGATGGAGAGGCGTTTGGTTTTTTTAGTAGTGGTTTGAGGATGGCCAATTTTAACTGGTTGGGGACTTGGCCTTGAGAAAGTGATGTGTTAATTATATCAGAAATTGGTTTTGAGATTGTGTTCGGTATGGAGATGAGCAGATTTGTTGGTAATGGATCCGATGGGTGGGATGATGGTTTGATTTTCTTGAGGGTATTTTCTATCTCCAGTGAAGAGGTAGGTTCAAAAGAAACAAGACTAGCGTTTTGTTGAGGTAGGGATATGAGATGGTAGGTTGGGGGAATATTGTTGGTTGTGAGAGAGTAGGTGAGGTTGGTGATTTTTGTCTTGAAATAATTGGCAAGTTCGTTGGCTTTATTGAGTGCTTGGTAGTCAGGGATGGAGGGAGGAGATGGTTTAGTTAATGAGGAGACGTATGAGAAAAGTGCCTTTGAGTCAAAAATGAAGTTGTGAATTTTTTTTGCATAAAAGTCTTTCTTTGTCCTGAGTATAGCGTTCCTGTAAGTGTTGAGGAGGGATTTGTATATTGCGTGTGTCGACGTGGTCGGGTTTTTTCTCCAGCTTTGTTCTTTATTCCTTAGTGTTTGCTTGAGGGATTTAAGTTCCAGGGTAAACCAGGGTTTTCTGTTGTCTAATGTGGGATGTATGGTTTTGGTTGACGTTGGGCAAATTTGATCTGAAATTTTATTGTTGAGATTGATCCATGAGGTAGTTGCTGTGGTTGCGTCTGTGAAATCTAGTTGATTTAGTGATTCTGATATCTTTTCACTAAGGAGATCTAGTGAACATGGTTTCCTGAAATGGATGGTGGATTTGGTAGAGTCTTTAGGTGGTGGATTGTTGATCTCAAGTATCATGTAGATGACCCTATGGTCTGACCAGGGAACTGGCGAGCACGTGGGGTTAGAGTGGATGGTAAAGCTATTGTTAATGAAGATGAGGTCCAGTGTATGGCCTGCCTTGTGGGTGGGACTATTGACGATTTGAGTAAAACCCAGGTGACTGAGTGATGAGAGGACTGTTACGCAGTTGATGGATTGTGGGGAAGCGTCCACATGAAAATTAAAGTCTCCCAGGATTATAGCGGGTTTGTCAGCGTTAATGTGTTTGGCTACAAGCTCGATAAGGAGAGAGGGATCCGATTCCAAGTGCCCTGGTGGGGCGTAGACGAAAGCTACTTGGATTTGTTCTGATTTGAAGAGGGAGAATTCCAGTTTAGAGGATGTGTTTGTATATTGTAAAGATATGTTTAGACCCTTTTTTGCTGCCAGGAGGAGGAGGCTAATGACTATCTCGTGATCAGACCTCAGCCTTGCTTGCCACTGCCTCCGGATTTCCACCAGCCCTGACTCAAGCCTGTTCTTTGACGCCTCTCCAGTTTACTCCCTAGACGTGGTTTACTCAGGCTTCGGCCTGCTCTTGCTCGAGTGCCCCCTGTCTGCTTCCGTTCCATTGGCACACGAGTTTCCAGAACACTACCCTGTCCAGAGTAAGACTGTAGCATCTCTCACCTGCTGTCTCTGGGCTGAACTGATTCTTACTTTGACTACACACAGAGGCCCCGGCACCTAAAGGCTCAACCCGCGGGGAATGAGGGCTCCAGTGGCCTCTGCCTATCAGCCCACTCTGCCTGCCAAGAGTGGGGACCTGTAGGACCCTACCTTCGGGTTGCATCAACCCCACCTTGGCCCAAGGGTCCACCTCCAGCGCAACAGGTGACAGTTGGCTCATAAGTAAGAATGGTGCTTTTTTTTTTCATCCCTCTGCAGCTATGTGTTTTCAGCAAATGACAGTCACAGATGGTCTCTCAGGGATGTGACCACATCAGTTACATGACAAGTGGCTAGCACAGTTAGGTCAATAAACCATCGTACCAAGGCCCAGATTTCTTTCTCCATGCTATAGAGATTTACTATTGTTATGTGTCCCTATAAAGCGCTTTCCACTAATTTAAGTGTGTGACTGAGCACTACAGATTTTCAGCTTCTCAGCTGAAAACAAGTAACAGTACAAATCTTCTCGCTTGGAGTTGTTGAAAAGTCACTTGCCTACCCTGAATATGCTACTACTTTGCACTTACTATCAGGGTGATCCAGTACCGAGCGGTAGGAAGAGCTGCGTTAGTGCCTACGGCACCCGCGGTTACCGCCCGCACAGTGCAGCTCACCTACCGCTCGATCCTGAAGCCTAATTATATGTAAATGTAAGCCGGGTCCGAAAAGCCTTAGGCCCGCGCAACCAGGCTACTGGATAGAGCGCCTATACAGGATCCTGGGTGCGCGTCTTCAGCGGCCAATTGCACGCTTTCCCGTGCAGGCGGCCATCTTTGTCTTCATCGGGAGGAGCTACGATCGCATGTGTTCCTGATGATGGCTTCAGAAAAGTAAGTTGCTTCGCCGCTGTCAGTGTCCCCCCTCCTCTCGGAGCAAGGCGGCTTTTCGCGCCCTGCTCCGAGAGGAGGGGGGACACTGAAAAGTCGCTTCGCCGTTTCTCCGCCGCTGTCTTCTGGCTTCGCCGGTGTCCGGGCTGGGGGAAAGCTTCGTCGCTGTCAGTGTCCCCCCTCCTCCCAGAGCAAGGCGGCTTTTCGCGCCCTGCTCCGAGAGGAGGGGGGACACTGAAAAGTCGCTTCGCCGCTGTCTTCGCCGTTGCTTCGCCGCTGTCAGTGTCCCCCCTCCTTCCGGAGCAAGGCGGCTTTTCGCGCCCTGCTCCGAGAGGAGGGGGGACACTGAAAAGTCGCTTTGCCGTTGCAGTCTCCGTGGCAGCCCCAGTCCGGACATCGGAGGGGGGCTGCAACGTTTTTTTCGCTTTTTTTTTTTTTTTGGCTTCGGGAGCAGGGGAGAGGCCTGGGGCTGCCACGGGGACCGACACCCATGATCGCGGCGGGGGCAGGTGAGCGGGGGCTTGGGGAAAGCTTTCCACCTACCCTTACCCATGCCTCTACCGCCTGGGTCAGGGTAGGCGGTAAGTTTGCAGGTTAAACGCGCGACAAAACGGCAGGGAAAGGTAGCGTTAGTCGGGGCGCGGGTTACGGGATGCTAGGTGAATAGCTAATTCGCTCGTTTGCATGCAATATCGCGCTAATTCGCTCATTTGCATGCAATATGCATGCCGCGGGCAGAAGGGGTTGCCCAGGGAATTTAGGCCGCGGTAGGAGTAGGTTAAAGGGGATTCGGGATCGCAGGAAGGGCTAACGCGGCCGAAAACGAAGTTAAAAACGGCTTAGGAGCAGGGTAAACGCGGCCGCACTTTACAGGATAGGCCTGTATGAGAATTACTGAAAAGTGCTAACTCACATCTACAGGCAACAAATTAGGTATTGGAAAAAGACATTAGCCAGTTAAGGGCAGAGATGGATGATATTCAAAAATTTGCACTGCAAGAAGCAGATTGCAAGCTAATGGGAAAACAAAGTCTTGAGTTAACAGAAAAAATAAAAGCTTTAGAGATAAACCACCTCAATACTTTGACCAGCTCCAGGCATTGCAGAAAAGGGTTAGAGAGCAAGAAGAAACAGACACGGACTCTGAGAAGGTTTCTGATGATGAAACAAATAGGATTCAGGAATTAGAATCAGCTATTAAAATGAAGAAAGAACTGTCAGACAAAAAGATTAAGTCTTTAAAAAACCTATTTGTTGTGAATCTGCCTGCTTCACTTACCCCAAGCTGCTGTTTCCCTGATGCGGTAGGGACGCTGCCATCGGGCCGCACCCTCGTCTTCCCCACGCGGCCGGAGATGCCACCGAAGTTGGGCCTTCCTGTGCGGCTGGAGCCGCGGTCTTGCTCTTTCTCCCGCGGTCCGGGAGCCACCCCGGGTCAGCCTTCCCGGCAGGAAGCCGCGATGCCATCACGGGGGTCCTCGTGGGACAGCCTGGAGGCTGCCCCGAAGCTTGCCTGCCCGTTTTCTGGTCTCCGCGCTGAGATGCAGGAGAGTGCCGCTGTCCGCGGTTCTGTACTCTCCTGCTGCTTCTTCTAGGCGCCGGCGCATGCCTTTCTGCCTGATTAAAAGGGCCAGCCACAGGAAGTGTGGCTGACCCCATCTCTAATTGGACTTCCTGCTTCTGTCCTATAAAGGACTTCAACTTCAGTCTGTTCTTGGCCTTGCATTGGAGTGTCACCCTTCTGGAGGCTCCTGTCTGCCAGAGCTCCATCAGGCCTTCCTGTCTTCTCTATGGAGTTCCTGTTCAGTTCCTGTTTGGTTCCTGTTCATTCGTCTTGTCTTCGTGCCTGAGATTCCTGTCTACATCTTCGTCCAGATGTCCTGTCCAGATGTCCCGTTCAGATGTCCCGTCCAGGTATCCTGATGTACCTGCCCTGATCTTTGTCCTGATGTTCTGCCATGTTCCTCTACGACCTGATGTTTCTGCCTTCCCGGATGTTCTTCCCTGCATCTTCGTCTGTGCTCCTGGCCTTCTGACCTGTTGGGCCTAGGAGTGGCCAACAGGTAGGATTCGCCCCTGTGCTTGGAGCTTCTGTTCCCACCAGCCGTTGGGGCTTTGGATGCCATTGCTCCCGACATCGGAGTTCCTCCTTGCCTGGATCTTCCCTGCGCATGTCCCTCCTGGTCCGCAACCAGTCTTCGGGCAGTGTAGGGCGCGCAGTGGGACAGGGTGGTCCGCGACTCAGTCCTGCGGGTGGGCTGAGTAGGGCGCCCTGAGAGACTGTGCAACTGTCCTTCCGCCCAAGTGTCTTTTGTGATGTCTTCGTACCTGAGTCTTGCTACAGTTCCTGATGTCTTCGTACCTGAGTCTTGCTACAGTTCCTGCCTGGTTCCTGAACCCAGTTACCGTATATATTTACCATTGTCCTGTCTTCGTGTCAAGGTCCTCAACTGCCCTCTACCTCAGGCCAGGCCTGCTGCTCCATGCTGTTCGCAGCAGGTCCAAAAGGGCTTGGAATGGTCGGAGAACCATTCAACTTCCAACATCCTCGGATGTTGGTCTTGGGAGCCTGCAGGCCTGGCAGAGGGTCAGCCCACCAGCCACGCTGGAATACGTCGTCAACCCTCAGGCCGGTCCTGGGTTCACCTGGGGTCGGGCTGAGGCCCAAGGGCACACTAAAACAGCTCACTCACAACAGAATGCAAGGCCTGCCAAGGCCGCGCCCACAACAGAATGCTAGGCCTTCGAGGCCGTTCACAACACAATTGACAGAACTACAAATACAATTAGCTGGGATTAATAGTCAAAACAGGGGAAAGTATCAAAGAATCCAACAGCTTGAATTTCAGAATTTGTCTCTTCAGGAGACACATCTTCCTGAGGTTGAGTTGTTAAAAGCTGAAAGTAGAACATTAATCCAACAGCTTTCAGTGGATAATCAAAGTAAACACAATGCAGATCATCTTTACCAGCTATAGAAATAGAATTTAAAGTTGCAAGACTATAATTGAAAATTAGAGAAAGAAATTCAAGAATTGATATCTGATTTAAAATAATCTACATATCAATTACAGCTGACCCAATGTATGGTTCAATTATTGAAAGAAAAAACAGGTAATGGAAGACCAAGTGCTATCTTTTTGAAGCAGAGTATGCAGGCAGCAAAATATCCCTGCACAGCTCAGGAAATGCCCCTGTGCCCACACCTCCCTAAGGAGCAGTGGGCATGGAAAGAGGAAAGCATAACCCAGAGCTACAGACAGCCTTGTTTCCTAGACCAGGAGAAAATATTAGAACCATGGGAAAAGCTTAAGGCGTGGGGCAAAGCAGAGGTGTTAGCTTCTAAATACAGCCGTAGTCTCCAGCAAAACACACACACAGCTGCCCCTTCCTATACAGCCTGAGACGGAGAGAGGGAGCTGCTCCTCTCCTCCTCCCAGAAGGGGGGCTGGTATCAAAGCTCAACAACACCATGACAGGCTTACTACCAGCAGACACCAGAGGGAGCTTCAAATCTCACTAAACATATCAAGCTGCTTCGTACCATGATTATGCCATTTAAAAAGAATTCTGGTTTAGATATCTTGCAGTGCTGAAACAGGTTGCATGAAGTTTTTGAAATACATAGCTAGCATCCCAGCTGAGGTAAAACAATCCCTAGACACATTTGAGTTTGCCCTCAAAGAACACTTGGGAACTTAGGCCAACAGTGGTTTGGCACGGCAGGCTGCCTACAATCTAAGATGTGGCCCTGAAGAAAGTCCCCGTGCTTTTAGCTACCACTTAAAGCAAACATTATTTTATGAGGAGCCCTGTGCTGCTAAACTAGACAATTTTGCATTCAGAAACCTCTTTTTTGAGGCTCTTCCCCCTACTCTGTGAACTTCATTATATCTCCACAAGGAGGTGCCCTTAAGCTTTCTCGTAAAAGAAGCAGAAAAGCTATATGCCATTTGTCATAAAGGAAAGGCTGCCCCTAGGGAGCAAAATACAGATAAGAAGAAGGAGAGGAACCAAGTATCCACCATAAATCAGAGTCCAGAAATAAACTTTGAAACTAATTCCCTGTCTTCTAATCCTAAGTGTGACAGGCCCTGGACACCTCCTCGCCAGGAGCAATCCGATGGCACAGCAGCTAATCCAGAAAAGGGTGCAGGAGATTCACAGCCACCCAAAAGAAATCACAACAGGGGGCGGCAGCAAGAATATAACCAGAGACCTCCTCTGGAGAATCAGCTGGCCGAGCTGACAGCCGTCATCCAGAAGCTCATCGACCAAAACCACAGTGTGCCTGCTCTGCCAGAGAAAGTTCCTCAGAAAAAAGAGAAAAAGTCTGAGGAATCTAAGAATGGCACCAGGTCTAGCACACCAAAAGAAGGCCCCAGTACTTCTCAGTCCTGCCTGAGCACACAATGACTAACTGATAGGGATGTGAATCGTGTGCCCGATCGTTTTAACGATCGGGTTTGGCTAGTGGGAGAAAAAAAATCTGATCGGTAGAGATGTGAATCGGAATCGGTTCCGATTCCGATTCACATCGCTAATTTTTTTTAGTGAGGCCCAAGCCGATAAAAAAACAAAACACCCCGACCCTTTAAAATTGACCCCTTAGCTTTCCCCACCCTCCCGAACCCCCTCAAAACTTTTTACAAATACCTGGTGATCTAGCGGAAGTCCCGGGAGCGACCTCCCATTCTCGGGCCATCGGCTGTTACGATCCTCCCTGTTGCTGCGCTACAGGAGGTATCTTACCTTCCCTCCGGAGGCCGCTCCCAAGACAGGGCCTCGCCTATGCACCATCCAGGACTTGCTCCAGGGCCTGGGAGGCCTAGCTGTTCCTGAGGCCTGCCTGTGGCTTGCTTGGCTGCGTTTAGACTTCCTGGTCGGCCACGCCCTTCTCCCTAGGGGCCGGCCCGCAGCTCTCCACCTCAGTTATAGGGCCAGCAAGGGGCGGTTCTGGCAAACTCCTCCCAGGGAGTTGCCTACATCCTGCAGTATAAAAGGACTCTCATTTCACTTGCTACTTGCCTTTGGATTGGGTTCTACAGTTGCCTGTATCCTCTCCTGATCCAGGTCCTCCGTGGTCTTGCTTGCTTTGATGGCTCCTTGTCCTGTCTCTGCCTTGATGTCTGCTCCTGATGTTTCCTGATCCAGTTCCGGTTGTTCTGCCCTACGTCTTCGTCTGGCTCCTGAGCCTTCTGGCCTGTTGGTCCCTGGAGTGGCCAACAGCTGGGATTCGTCCCTGTGCTCTGGAGCTTCCCTTCCTGCCAGCCGATGGGGCTTCGGATGTCCTTGCTCCCGGCATCGGAGTTCCTGCTTGCCTGGATCTTCCCTGCGCTCTTCCGTTCTCAGCGTGGTCCGCGACCAGCCTTCCTGGGCTGTGTAGGGCGCGTATGGGACAGGGTGGTCCGCGACTCAGTCCTGCGGGTGGGCTGAGTAGGGCGCCCTGAGGGACAGTGCCCATGTCTCCTTCCAGCCCTTGCCTCTGATGTCTCTGCACCAGCCCTTGTCTCTGATGTCTCTGCACTAGCCTTCGTCTAAGATGTCTTCCGTGTACTAAGGACTCTGTCTGCCCTCGTCCTCTGTCCAGCCTGCCGCCCTTTGCCGTTACTCAGCGGCATGTCCGAAAGGGCTTGGAACAGTCGGAGGGCGTGCAGGTCCGGCTGAGGGTCAGACTCCGCTCCTTAACCTCTGCTTCGGTACACGCCTGGCTCACCATGCCAGCACCGGCTCACCTCCCACGGTGTGGCTGGGGCCCCTCCCTAGCTCTCGCCGTGGCCCAAGGGCTCACACCACCTGCTTTAGAGACGGCCGTGCTCCTCACGCCTACGATATGTACCCGAGGGCACCCAAACCCTCGGCCCGTCAGCGGCATGGCAGACGCGCCCGTAACATCGGCTGCGCTAATAAAAATGGCGCCGATGGCCCTTTGCCCTTACCATGTGACAGGGTGTCCGTGCCATTGGCCGGCCCCTGTCACATGGTAGGAGCACTGGATGGCCGGCGCCATTTTTAAAGATGGCGTTGGCCATCCAGTGCTCCTACCATGTGACAGGGGCCGGCCAATGGCACGGATACCCTGTCACATGGTAAGGGCTAAGGGCCATCGGTGCCATTTTTATTAGTGGCAGCCGACGGCCCAAGAATGGGAGATCGCTCCCGGGATCACCACTGGACCACCAGGTAATTTTAAAATGTTTTGGGGGGATCGGGAGGGTGGGGGAAGCTAAGGGGGTGCTTTTAAAGGGTCGGGTGGGTTTTTTTTTTTATCGGCGCCATTTTTATGAGTGGCAGCCGACGGCCCGAGAGCGGGAGATCGGTCCCGGAGCTTACACTGGACCATCAGGTACATGTAAAATGTTTTGGGGGGGGGTTTGGGAGGATGGGGGAAGGTAAGGGATTAGTTTTAAAGGGTCAGGTGGGTTTAGGGGTTGTTTTGGTGTGCTGGTTTTCCCACCCTCCCCCAAAATAACTCCCTTTAGTGGACACTATCCCGATTAACGATTTTTTCATGATAAATCATGGGAATTTCTATTGTATCGCACTCTTTAACAATTTTTGACGATTTAAAAAATATCGGACGATATTTTAAATCGTCAAAAAACGATTCACATCCCTACTAACTGATCCTGTTTTTCTTTCCCAGGTCTTTACCATAAGTGCCCAGGAGCCTTCCCTGTTTGAATAAAGAGATGCCCATATCTCTACAGTACCAGGTGATATCCAACCGCAGGAGAGTCCTGTGACCCTTCTGGATGTGGACTCTAGCAGGAAGCATAAGTATTTCTTAGGGAAATTAAAGCCTCAGGGACTCCGCTACATGATCCCGATCAGAATACAAAATGTATTCAATTTGGAGGGGCTTCTAGAAACAGGTTATGAGGTCACCTTAATTACAAAGAGCTGGTTTGATAGGCTCTTCTTCCTTAGAGAGTAAGTGCACTCCAAGAGTAGACCCGTGTGAAGTGGACTTGGAGGGAATATAGAGGGATGCCTATGGAGGTCAGAGGTAAGGCATGGCTCACCCTTCAGATAGGGAAGATGAAAGTAAAGCACCCAGTTCTGATCGCCAAGGCTCCTGGTAAGGAATTCCTAATAGGGAATGAACTCCTCATGATATTGTCAGGACCCTCTCCCTTATGGAAGAGTGGCTTAAAAGGTGAAGGAGGCCCATAGTTCCTGCTCCTTAGAGCAGAAAGAGACTACTCTCAAAATAAATTCCCAGAGATCAGCAGACCCCACCCTGCTGGTACTTCAGTACAGACAGCCCGAAGAAGGGGAAAATAATAATGACAATGTTATTCTCTTGAAAAAGGAGACCATACTCAGCATTGTCCTAGACACTGATCGAATGGAGATTTGCCTCAACCGAAACCCACCTTCAACTGACCAGAGCTGATCAGACTCAGACTCAGGAGCTCAGGAGGTAAGTCTACCTGTAACCAAAAACACACACCTGGTATACCCCAGGAAGCTGACCAGCATACACCTGAGTAGAGTTGCCTTTTCAATGTATGTCCAGCTAGCAGATACACCAAACATACATGTACCCTTGGTGTTCAGTAGCAAGCACTCCTTCATGGGTGAGTTTAAAGGTAAGATAGAACTGGAAGCAGTAAAACACAACAATATTTTGGTAGAGATATCTTTACATTAAACTAGGTTGCAAGTGGGAGCATTTAACTTATAGCTGAAGTTAGGTTGTAAGACTTTCAATCACAACTTCTCCATAATTAGAGGTCTATATTCACCAATGTATTTGGTCTCAGGCTGTGTCTTCAGAGTGGGAGCCTATGTAGACCTAGTAAATTATGTTATCTGGAGCGGTATATAAACTTTAAAAAAAATAAATATATAAATATATAAATAGATGATGTTGTCTGGAGCAGACTGGAAGGTGATCCGGTAAGAAGCCCCGGAATTCCCAAATCACTCAGGTCTGGCGAGGCAGACCCACAGGTATGTGAAGTAGTGAGTGCTGAGAAAGTATACAGACCTAGCAGTGTATAAAATTATCCTGTCAAAATCAGAATAACCAAAGGTTAACAAATGTTCAATAAATTGGCTTTCTTCTCACCAAACAACAGATTTTTAGAATCTGGATTGTCTATGGGAGCCACACCTTGTATGGAGGAGTCAGATACAGGACTGTATTTATTTATTTATTTAAAGGCTTTTATATTCCGTTATATTTGTTACTGGTGTGGACCCTTGGCCCGAGGTGGGGTTAGCACTACCTGTGAGTGTAGTCCCCCACAGGTCTCCACCGTCAGATGAGGCCAGATGGAAAGCAGAGGCAGACAGGATCTTCACCAATACCAGCCCTTGTTCCCCACAGGTTGAGCTTTTGGGTGCCGGGGCCATCTTGTCTTAGGTGGGCCTCTGCGTGGATGATCCCGGGGTCAGCCAGGCATGGAAGGAGACAAGGAATGGTGAGGATCCAGTCCAGGGGCCACAATAGGCAACAAC
This sequence comes from Rhinatrema bivittatum, assembly GCF_901001135.1. Lineage (NCBI taxonomy): Eukaryota > Metazoa > Chordata > Amphibia > Gymnophiona > Rhinatrematidae > Rhinatrema > Rhinatrema bivittatum. The sequence goes on from NC_042633.1 coordinate 13,881,357, forward strand.
AGAAGTCAGGTCTTGTCCAGGGGTCAGAGGCAGGCAGAAAACTCGTAGATGGGTCCGTTCCGAGGGTTAGAGGAAGGCGACAGACTCGTAGTCGGGTCGGGTCCAGCAGTCAAGCCAAAGTCAGTCCAAAGAGCAGGATGAAGGAACAAGGCAGGGCAAGAAAATGGAGAATGGAACTCAGGATCAGGAACAGGCAACTCAGGAACTACGCTCAGGACACACGAGGCAACCTCTGCCAGTCAGAGCTTGCCTTAGATATTCTGAGCCGCTGAAGTCATTTGTGGAGGCCGCAGGAGCTTTTTCTGCCATGACCACTTTAAATCTCAATGTGTGATGCTCATGCATGCATAGGAGCAGGATGTCAAGGAAGGCAGCAGCAGCAGCAGCATGGGCTGCATGGTGGCAGGCACCACCGGAGGCAAGGAGATGTGGGCCGACGGAGGGGAACTCCCCACCACGCCGGAGGAACCAGGGCTTGCAGCATTGGAACAGCTGCGAGGAGGGCTGCCTACTGCCGCGAGAGCAAGAGGGACTGAGCTTGGGACCCAGCATTGGAAGGTAGGAGGTCCTGGCCTGAGGCCTCCTTGGTCCAAATTCGTATCAAAATATGTGCTAAATGGCTCACAACATACCTGTTAGTGACAAATATCAGCCTGAGCTGAATTGCACTGTGAGATGAAGAACCCTGATGTTCCTTAATTGGTGAATCCTTCCATGATTTAGAGCTACATCTGCTGGTTATAGGTAAATTACCTGGGAACCCAGAGGTAGGCCCTGGAGAAATCCCCCTGAGTGGTGCAAAATGCTGCCTAAAGGCCTTATCAACTTACAGTTTATTTGTCCATTTGATGATCAAGCTTCCAAAGTTCAACTGAAAACATAGAAACATAGAAATAACGGCAGAAGAAGACCAAACGGCCCATCCAGTCTGCCCAGCAAGCTACGCACTTATCCATTTTTTTTCCCTTTTTCTCTCTCCCACATGTTACTATTGGCTTCCAGTACCCTCCAGCCCTAATTCCCCTCCACCCCACCACCAATTTAGAGAACAGCGCCGTATCTGCATCCAAGTGACATCTAGCTCAATTAGGGGTAGCAACCACTGTAACAAGCAGGCCACACCCTTGCCCCATACTCTTACCCACCCCTGTTTTTATTTTTTGTTTTGTTTTTTTATTTTTTATTTTTTGGAGATAGCAGCCCTCCATCCTTCCGCTCCGTGAAGGTGGAACACTAACTACTGGCCACTGGCATCCCGCTCCGTGAATGCCTCTGGCTACTGCTGCTCCGTGCAGTGTTTGAATGCCTCTGTGGCTACTGCCGCTCCATGCAGTGTTTGAATGCCTCTGTGGCTACTGCTGCTCCGTGCAGTGTTTTGCTGCCTCCACTTTATTCACGCCCTCTAGACTTGATGGATCCACAGTGTTTATCCCATGCCCCTTTGAAGTCGTTCACAGTTTTAGACTTCACCACTTCCTCCGGAAGGGCATTCCAGGCATCCACCACCCTTTCCGTGAAGAAATACTTCCTGACATTGGTTCTTAGTCTTCCTCCCTGGAGCCTCAGCTCGTGACCTCTGGTTCTACTGATTTTTTTTCAACGGAAAAGGTTTGTCGTTGTCTTTGGATCATTAAAGTTTTTCAAGTATCTGAAAGTCTGAATCATATCACCCCTGCTCCTCCTTTCCTCCAGGGAGTACATATTTAGATTGTTCCATCTCTCCTCGTATGTCATCCGATGAAGACCCTCCACCTTCCTGGTCGCCCTTCTCTGTACCGCTTCCATCTTGTCCTTGTCTCTTTGTAGATACGGTCTCCAGAACTGAACACAGTACTCCAGGTGAGGCCTCACCAAGGACCTGTACAAGGGGATAATCACTTCCCTTTTCTCACTCGATATTCCTCTCTCTATGCATCCCAGCATTCTTCTGGCTTTGCTATCGCCTTGTCGCATTGTTTCGCAGACTTCATATCATTAGACACTATCACCCCAAGGTCTCTCTCCTGCTCCGTGCACATCAGCCTTCCCCCCCCCCATCGAATACAGTTCATTCGGATTTCTACTCCCCATATGCATGACTCTGCACTTCTTGGCATTGAATCTCAGCTGCCATATCTTCGACCACTCTTCCAGTTTCCTTAAATCCCGTCTCATTCTCTCCACTCCTTCCGGCGTGTCCACTCTGTTGCAGATCTTAGTGTCATCCGCAAAAAGACAAACCTTACCTTCTATCCCGTCTGCAATGTCGCTCACAAAGATATTGAACAGGACCGGTCCCAACACCGATCCTTGCGGTACACCACTTAAAACCGCTCTCTCTTCGGAGAAAGTTCCATTTACCATCACACATTGTCTTCTGTCCGTCAACCAGTTTTCAATCCAGGTCACCACCTCGGCACTCACTCCTAAGCTTCTCGTTTTATTCACCAGTCTCCTGTGCGGAACCGTATCAAAAGCTTTGCTGAAATCCAAGAGGTTGACATCGAGCGCTCTTCCTCGATCCAATTCCTTGGTTACCCAGTCAAAAAAGTCAATCAGATTTGTCTGACAGGACCTTCCTCTGGTGAATCCATGCTGCCTCTGGTCCATCAATTCTCCGGACTGTAGATAGTTCACTATTCTCTCTTTCAACAATGACTCCATTACTTTTCCCACCACTGAAGTGAGGCTAACCGGTCTGTAGTTACCAGCCTCCTCTCTGTTCCCACTCTTGTGAAGCGGGACCACCACTGCTCTCCTCCAATCACTCGGCACCACTCCCGTTTCTAGGGATCTATTGAACAGGTCGCACAGCGGACCCACCAACACATCTCTGAGCTCCCTAAGTATCCTTGGATGAATCCCATCAGGCCCCATGGCTTTGTCCACTTTCAGATTCTTTAGCTCTTCCCATACATTTTCTATTGTAAAAGGATTTTCATCTATTCCACTTCCCTCCAGTTTCTTGTCTGCTCCGACTGTCAAGGAAACTTGAAGAAAGTAAGACAGACGAAGTCCAGGCTGAAGGAGTCCAAATAGTTAGCTGAGTTCAGACTCGCTACATCTCAGAGGAGATAGAAGAGCGATTGGAGATAGCTCAGAATGAACCCTTCCCCATTTTCAAGGAGACACTAAACAATAAGCTCATGGAAGCAGATGTTGTGGGAGCCCAGCAGAAAGACATAAGTTAAAGGAACTGCTATAAAAACAAAGATATATTTGCCATCGATGCCTGTGACTGAAGCCCGACTAACTTACATGTTTCTCAAGTGCCGACAGACCCCAAAAGCAAGCCGGTTTTCATACACCAATACAAGATACCGCTAGCTTCCTACGAGTCAGTGCAAGAAATCTTAAGCACCCTAGAAGAAAGAAGAATTATCAGACAATGTAACAGTCCCATATGGCCCATCTTGAAAAAGAATTGTCACATAAAGATTAGCTATAGACTACAGGAAACTGAACAAAATTGTGCCCCTGACCAGGTGGCCCATGGCCCACCTGAATCAGAATTTAACCAGAATTTAGGGAGCCAAATATTAAAACCAACTTTGATTTGGCCTCAGGGTTCTGGACAGTCCCTGTAGAACCTAAAGATCAATATAAATTAGTTTTTTTATTATGCGAAGAAGCAAAACTCCCTTTGGGTATCTAAACTCACCAGCAGACTTCAACATTTTCCTACACAAAGCATTACCTGATGCAGACGCAAGGGGCACCTCAATGTACATGGATGACATCAAAACTAAGAATACCAACTTCCAGGAGCACCTGAAAGAGACTGATCATGTTTTGGTCCAGCTACAGGCTCGGGAGCCAAACTGCCTCTAACAAAAGCACAGTAGTGTTGGAAGTCACTAAATTACCTAGGAAATTCATTCTCAGCAGAGGGATTATGTCCACAAAAGAAAAGAACAGAAGACTTACGAAAAATAAAAACACCCACCACTCTGAAAGAGTTATGTTCTTTACTGGGAGTATGTAATTACTCACAGCATTTCATAGACCAGTATGCCAAGATCACACAGCCTCTGGTAAAACTCCTGAAGAAGGATGAACCCTGGCATTGGGGATCTGAGCAACAAGCAGCCAAGGACGAGTTGAAGGGAATCCTGGGTAAAACTCCCTGTCTGACTTATCCAGAAAGTGGCAGGAGCTTCTTCCTAGAATTAGCCTTCATTCCCCAGTGCATGAGTGCTGTCTTGTACCAGAAATATGATACTGATCGGTGGGTCATCGCATATGCCAGTAAAGCACTGACAGAAGTGGAAAACAAATATTCAGAGTGTGAGAAATCCCTGCTAACCACAGTATGGGCGCTTCAACACTTGAGAAGCTACGTGCAAGGGGAGAAACTAATGGTAGAGACATGCCGTCAGTCCAGAGATTTTCTGGCCAGTGACTTAATCAAAGATGATCAGGTCTTCAGCAGCAAAATCGTTTCCTGGACACTCGCTCTTCATGGTTGGCCGTTTGAAGTGTGATATCCCCAAGGACATAAAAGCATTGGGGCAGATTTTAAAAGGTAGGCGCACAAATGTACACCTGATTTTATAACATTCACGCGGAGCCGCGTGCATGTTATAAAATTAGGGGTTGGCGCGCGCAAGGGGGTGCACACTAGTGCACTTTGCGCGCCGAGCACTCGGAGAGACCGGCTGGCTTTCCCCGTTCCCTCCTTCCCCCCACCTTCCCCAGCCCGAAAAAAAAAAAAACCCCGTACCTTTGTCTAACAAGTTACGCGCACCGGCTGACTGCTGGCACGCGATCCCCTGGCCAAGCAGTCTTGCAGAGGCCTCTGGCCATGACCCTGCCCCCGGACCACCCATTTTTTCAAGCCCCGGGTATTACACACATCCTGGGCTTTATGCGCGCCGCCAGACCTTTTGAAAATAGGCCTGGCACGCGTAACCCCCTATGCGCGTAAGTGGACAAAGCCATGGGGCCTGATGAGATTCATCCCAGGATACTGAGGGAGCTCAGAGATGTGCTGGCAGGTCCGCTGTGTGACCTGTTCAATACCTCCCTAGAAACAGGAGTGGTGCCGAGTAATTTGAGAAGAGCGATGCTGGTCCTGCTTCACAAGAGTGGGAGCAGAGAGGAGGCTGGTAACTACAGACCAGTTAGCCTCACCTCAGTGATGGGAAAAGTAATGGAGTCACTGCTGAAAGAAAGAATAGTGAACTAGCATGGATTCACCAGGGGAAGATCCTGTCAGAATAATCTGATTGACTTTTTTGACTGGGTGACTAGGGAATTGGATCGAGGAAGAGCACTCAATGTCATGTACTTGGATTTCAGCAAAGCTTTTGATATGGTTCTGCACAGGAGGCTGGTGACTAAAATAAGAAGCTTAGGAGTGAGTGCCAAGATGGTGGCCTGGATTGCAAACTGGTTGACAGACAGAAGACAATGTAAATGAACTTGCTCTGAAGAGAGAGTAGTGTTAAGCGGAGTGCCGCAAGGATCGATGTTGCGACCGGTTCTGTTCAATATCTTTGTGAGCGACATTACGGACGGGATAGAAGGAAAGGTTTGTCTTTTTGTGGATGACTCTAAGATTTGCAACAGAATGGACACGCCGGAAGGAGTGGAGAGAATGAGACAGGATTTAAGGAAGCTGGAAGAGTGGTTGAAGATATGGCAGCTGAGATTCAATGCCAAGAAGTGCAGAGTCATGCATATGGGGTGTGGAAATCCGAAAGAATTGTATTCGATGGTGGCTGAAGGGCTGATGTGCATGGAGCAGGAGAGAGACCTTGGGGTGATAGTGTCTAACGATCTGAAGTCGGAAAATCAATGTGACAAGGCAATAGCTAAAGTCAGAAGAATGCTGTGCTGCATAGAGAGAGGAATATTGAGTAAGAAAAGGGAAGTAATTATTCCCTTGTACAGGTCCTTGGTGAGACCTCACCTGGAGTACTGTGCTCAGTTCTGGAGACAGTATCTCCGAAGGGACAGAGACAGGATGGAGGCAGTCCAGAAAAGGGCGACCAAAATGGTGGATGGTCTTCATCAAATGACTTATGAGGAGAGTTTGAAGAATCTAAATATGTACACCCTGGAGGAAAGGAGGAGCAGAGGTGATATGATACAGACTTTCAGATACTTGAGAGGTTTTAATGAACCAAAGGCAACGACAAACCTTTTCTGTTGGAAAAAAAATCAGCAGAACCAGGGGTCACAATTTGAAGCTCCAGGGAGGAAGAACCAATGTCTCAGGAAGTATTTCTTCATGGAGAGGGTGGTGGATGCCTGGAACGCCCTTCCGGAGGAAGTGGTGAAGACCAAAACTGTGAAGGATTTCAAAGGGGTGTGGAATAAACAATGTGGATCCTTAAAGTCTAGATGATGTGAATGAAGAGAAAAGGCATGAGCGTGGCTTGCGGGAATGACAGCTACTACCTGGAAATTAATACCCTTATTCAATAAACATACACACGGTTAATGTGACTCCAACATTGCTCTATGCTCTATGCTTCAACAGCAAGAGGAAATGTGGAAAAAAGGATTTGCATTCAGAAAAAAAGCGTGGGAGTAGCTTGCTTGTTGCGGCGGTTACTACCCCAAACCAAATAAGACTGATACTTCACTTTCAATGCATATCCAGTATAGCTCTCTGCTTCAACGGCAGATGGGAATGAAGAAAAAAGGATTTATATTCAGACAACAACCAACAAGGACTGAATTGCATAGGCAGGGTAAACAAATAAGCATGGGAGTAGCTTGATTATTGCGGTGGTTACTACCCCTAACCAATTAAGCTAGAAACTTCACGTAGATGCAGCTCCAGCACTGCTCTCTACATCAATGGCGGGGGTGGAAGGTAACTAGAAACAAAAAGTTACTAATAAGGGCCAAGAGTAACAGATAAGTATGAGAAAAAAATAAGTGAGAAAGCTTGCTGGGCAGACTGGATGGGCCATTTGGTCTTCTTCTGCCGTAATTTCTATGTTTCTAAGAAACAATGTGAAGCTGAATAATGGTTGATATGTCAAGATAACTAGCAGGAGTTGGAGTTGTATTTCAAACAAGAGATAATTGTTCCCAAATTAATGACATGTGTCCCAAGCTGATGGTGTGCATCATGACACATCTGCCTAACTTGAAAGTGAATCAAATGTTCAATTCTAAAAAGAAACCCGTCAAACACCCAGAATTGATTCTAGCCTTAGATCAGTTAGTGCAAAAAAAAGAAATGACAGTCTACCTGAAAAAGGTAAAAGTTCATTCTAAAGTCACAGGTACCAACAAAACAGGCAATGACCTTGCAGACCAACTTGCCAAGGAGGGTGCCACACCAGATAGGCTTTGGCAAATGAAGGAATCTCCCACAGTAGGAATCAAGATAAACAGGCTGCTATCCCCACACCCCACTGGTATAGCGAAATGCCTGTCTTTGACTTAGTGAATGCCCAAAAAGGATATCCAACCATGGGAAAATTCTATGATTTCATTCAGCCTCCTGATGTGAATCCCCTCACCACAGCAGATTGTCAGATAGCTGAGGAGTTACATCTCCTCTATGCTTCCAGAAATCAGTTTCAGATAGTAAAAGACTTACTGATATAATGACCAGTAAGAAGGGAATCACACAGTGGGTAATCCTGCAGTCCCATAGAGTGATAATGCTACAGCATGCCCATGAAGAGCCATGTGCCGGACACCAAGGTGATCAGATCACTTATGATGCCCTGAAAAAAGTAGCATATTGGCCTCACATGTACCAGGAGGTAAAATCATACACAAGACGCTGTCTCACCTGCTGCAGGTTCCAGCCCACTTTACCCACACACAGATCACCCTTACGGACATGAGGTATTACCATGCCCTGGTCTGATATTCAAACAGATTGTATTGGGCCTGTTGTTAGATCCTCTAGAGGTAACAACTATATGCTCACTGTGACCTTGCCTATGCATTTGCTTAACAGAATGCTAATTTGGCGAGTGCTACAACTGCACGAGAATATGTTATCCATCTGCAAGAACATTTGCAAAACAATTTTGCCTTTCCCCCAAAACAATTGGAGACAAATTGCAGAGGTAGAAAAGCATATTATGATTTAAAAGCTCCCTCTAAAGAGTATAAAATTGGAGACAAGGTCTTTTACTATAATTATAGTAAAATGAAAGCCAAAGAAAGCCTCTGTAGTACTCTCTTAACATCCTCCTGATGAGTGGTCATGTCTTGAGAGAATATCAAGATGTTGTCCAAGTAAATAACAACACACTTATAGAGGAGGTCCTGGAAAATGTTGTTCATTAAATTTTGAAAGACGGCCGGAGCACTGCACAGGCCGAAGGGCATCACTAGATATTCAAAGTGGTCATCCCGCATGTTGAAGGCCGTCTTCCAGTCATCGCCAGCTCGAATGCGAAGTAAATTATAGGCTCCTTTCAAATCCAGGTTGGAAAAGATTTGAGCTCCTTGTAGTTTGTCGAATAACTCTGAGATCAAAGGCAAAGGATAGCGATCCTTTATTGTTATCTCATTAAAGCCCCTGTAATCTATATATGGGCGCAGTGTTCCGTCCTTTTTGCCCACAAAGAAAAAGCCTGCACCAGCAGGGGACTTGGATGGTGTTATGAAGCCCTTTTGGAGATTCTCCTGGATATATTTGGACATGGCTTTGTTTTCTGCCACAGACAGGGGGTACACTCTACCCTTAGATGGGTCCTTATTAGGCGTCAGATTAATAGCGCATTCATAGGGTCTGTGAGGCGGAAGGACATCTACAGCTTCTTTTGAAAAGACATCTTGGAAAGATGTGTATTGAGGCGGCAACCCCGGCATTACTGGAGTGGTAGGCATACAGGGTAATGGAACTACCTCCATCAGGCACTTCTTATGGCAGTCTGGACCCCATCTTGACAGTTCCAGTGTGGTCCAAATTGAATTGAGGCATATGCTGCAGTAGACAAGGTAATCTCAGTACTATAGGATGCATGGCATTCTCTAACACAAAGAAGGAGATAGTCTCCTTATGGAGGGCACCGGTTCGCAGACACACTGGTTCGGAATGTAGTGTTACTTCACCTGGTATGGGCTCTCCATGGATGGACGAAAGGAGTAGTGGAGGCTTCATAGTGGAAGTGGGGATCCGTAGATGCTCCACTACTCGTTGAAGAATGAAATTGCCTCCTGCCCCGGAATCCACTAGGGCAAGAGTCTGATACTAGAGATGTGAATCGTTTTCCATATCGTCTTAACGATAGAAATCGTGTGGCAGGGCAAGAAAATCGTGTTAGGCACGATTTTTTAGTTAAAAAATCGTTAAAAATCGTTTTTTTCCGATTAGTGCGCACTAACTCGAGTTAGCGCACTAACTCGAGTTAGTGCGCACTAACTGAAAATGATACAATTTGACACTTTTCAGGTCAGTTAATGTCAGTTTAGGAATGAATATGTATTCCTATTGGCTGCCCTCTTATTTATTCATGTTACCAAGCTTCCCACTGACAGTATATGGGGGATGGGAAATGGAAACAGTTGGTAGCTTGACAAAACAAGTAATGTGATCAGTCAACGTGACTAGAACTTGTGCCCTAACCCTGATACCAGGGGTATTGTGATCTTCCTGCACACAGTGCCCTATCCCTATTAATACCAGGAGTGTTGTGATCTTCCTGCACACAGTGCCCTAACCCTGGCACCATGGGTGTTGTGATCTTCCTGCACACAGTGCCCTATCCCTATTAATACCAGGAGTGTTGTGATCTTCCTGCACACAGTGCCCTAACCCTGACACCAGGGGTGTTGTGATCTTCCTGCACACAGTGCCCTATCCCTGGCACCAGGGGTGTTGTGATCTTCATGTACACAGTGCCCTATCCCTATTAATACCAGGAGTGTTGTGATCTTCCTGCACACAGTGCCCTATTCCTGATACCAGGAGTGTTGTGATCTTCCTGCACGCAGTGCCCTATTCCTGATACCGGGGGTGTTGGGATCTTCTTGCACACATCCCGGTATCAGGGATAGGGCACTGCATGCAGGAAGATCACAACACTCCTGGTATCAGGAATAGGGCACTGTGTGCAGGAAGATCACAACACCCCTGGTATTAGGGATAGGGCACTGCATGCAGGAAGATCACAACACCCCTGGTATCAGGGATAGGGCACTGTGTGCAGGAAGATCACAATACCCCGGAGGAGTGAGGGTCAGGCAGCTCCCCCCTGTCTGTGAAGCCAGCCTCTCACTAGTAATGCAGGGAGGGAGCTGTCTCAGACTTCACCATCCTCCCCCCCCCCCTCCCCCACACACCATTCACTAGCTGGGACATGGGGGAAGTCAGGAGTGAGGGTCAGGCAGCTCCCCCCTGTCTGTGAAGCCAGCCTCTCACTAGTAATGCAGGGAGGGAGCTGTCTCAGACTTCACCATCCTCCCCCCCCCTCACCCACACACCATTCACTAGCTGGGACATGGGGGAAGTCAGGAGTGAGGGTCAGGCAGCTCCACCCTGTCTGTGAAGCCAGCCTCTCACTAGTAATGCAGGGAGGGAGCTGTCTCAGACTTCACCATCCTCCCCCCCCCTCACCCACACACCATTCACTAGCTGGGACATGGGGGAAGTCAGGAGTGAGGGTCAGGCAGCTCCCCCCTGTCTGTGAAGCCAGCCTCTCACTAGTAATGCAGGGAGGGAGCTGTCTCAGACTTCACCATCCTCCCCCCCCCCCCTCACCCACACACCATTCACTAGCTGGGACATGGGGGAAGTCAGGAGTGAGGGTCAGGCAGCTCCCCCCTGTCTGTGAAAGCAGCCTCTCACTAGTAATGCAGGGAGGGAGCTGTCTCAGACTTCACCATCCTCCCCCCCCCCCTCACCCACACACCATTTACTAGCTGGGACATGGGGGAAGTCAGGAGTGAGGGTCAGGCAGCTCCCCCCTGTCTGTGAAGCCAGCCTCTCACTAGTAATGCAGGGAGGGAGCTGTCTCAGACTTCACCATCCTCCCCCCCCCCTCACCCACACACCATTCACTAGCTGGGACATGGGGGAAGTCAGGAGTGAGGGTCAGGCAGCTCCCCCCTGTCTGTGAAGCCAGCCTCTCACTAGTAATGCAGGGAGGGAGCTGTCTCAGACTTCACCATCCTCCCCCCCCCCCCCCTCACCCACACACCATTCACTAGCTGGGACATGGGGGAAGTCAGGAGTGAGGGTCAGGCAGCTCCCCCTGTCTGTGAAACCAGCCTATCACTAGTAATGCAGGGAGGGAGCTGTCTCAGACTTCACCATCCTCCCCCCCCCCTCACCCACACACCATTCACTAGCTGGGACATGGGGGAAGTCAGGAGTGAGGGTCAGGCAGCTCCCCCCTGTCTGTGAAGCCAGCCTCTCACTAGTAATGCAGGGAGGGAGCTGTCTCAGACTTCACCATCCTCCCCCCCCCCCCCCCCCTCACCCACACACCATTCACTAGCTGGGACATGGGGGAAGTCAGGAGTGAGGGTCAGGCAGCTCCCCCTGTCTGTGAAGCCAGCCTCTCACTAGTAATGCAGGGAGGGAGCTGTCTCAGACTTCACCATCCTCCCCCCCCCCCCCCTCACCCACCCACCATTCACTAGCTGGGACATGGGGGAAGTCAGGAGTGAGGGTCAGGCAGTTCCCCCCTGTCTGTGAAGCCAGCCTCTCACTAGTAATGCAGGGAGGGAGCTGTCTCAGACTGGTATCAGGGATAGGGCACTGAGTGCAGGAAGATCACAACACCCCTGGTATCAGGAATAGGGCACAGGTTCTAGTCATATTGACTGATCACATTACTTTTTTTGTCAACTACCAACAGTTTTCATTTCCCATCCCCCCAACCATCACCTCAGTTGGAACCTTGGTAACATCAATAGATAAGAGGGCAGCCAGCCAATAGGAACACATATTCATTCCTAACTGACCTTTACTGACCTGGAAAGTGTCAATTTGTATCATTTTCATTTAGTGCGCACTAACTCGGAGTTAGTGCGCACTAACTCCCGTTAGTGTGCACTAATACGATTTAACGATTTTTAACGATAAATCGTTAGAATTTCTATTGTATCGTGTTCTATAACGATTTAAGACGATATTAAAATTATCGGACGATAATTTTAATCGTTAAAAAACGATTCACATCCCTATCTGATACTCTAAAGTTCTGTAGATCAAGGATATAGGAAGAGAGAGTGGAGGAGGAGTGGTAATTCCTAAGAAGAGTCCTCCCGCAGGACTTAGGTCTGCCAGTTTCCTGGACATATAGGGCAATTTTGGACAGCATGGCCAGCTTGTCCACAGTACATACACAGCCCTAATTTCTTCCTCATTCTTCTCTCTTTCGAGGTTAGGTGGCTGCAGCCTAATTGCATAGGTTCCTCTTCATCGGCTGCTGAGACCGGAGGTACAGACCTGGGTACGGACCTGACTTGGACTTCACCCAGAAAAGATCTCTTGGGCATCATGGTCTCTTGGACTTTATCGCGAAGTCGGCGATCAATCCTAGTTGCCAATTTCACTAAGTCAGCCAAGGTCTCAGGCATCTCTGGAGCGGAGAGCTCGTCCTTCAAACGAGAGTTCAGTCCTTCAAAAAAGAGTGTCTTCAGACATCTCGGATACCAGGATAATTCAGATGCCAGTGTCTTACACTCTGGCGAAGTCAGCAAGCGGTTTATTCCCTTGCTTCAAATGAACCAGAGAAGATCCTGCAATGGTATACCAGGCAGGATCATCGAAAACTAATTTAAACAGTTTGAGAAATCCTCCAAGGTCATGAAGAATCGGATTCTTGTGTTCCCACAGCGAAGAGGCCCAAGACAAGGCTCGTCCATCTAGATACAACAGGATATAAGTAATCTTGGCGTAGGCTGTGAGGAAATGACCAGGTTGTAGTGCAAAGTGCATGCAGCACTGGCTAATGAAGTCTCTACATCTCCAAAGTTCTCCCAAGAAGCAGGTAGGAGCTGCTAGAAGTACGGTAGTCTTGACCATCACTTCAGACGGTTTATCTTCTTTACCTGAAGTGGAAGGCGAGTTCATCTGCTTGTGTAATAGATTAAATGCAGCAGTCATTCCCTCCAGCGCAGTCTGCTGTTCGGGGATCCGCTTAGCTAGGCCTGGAATGGCCTGCATCGCAGTGAGCTGAGCCGGATCCATGGAGTTAGTAATCTGTTATGGTTATGTGTGTTTTGGTGGATCCTTGGGTGCTGTAGAGATGACCACGCCCACGGGAAGGAGCCCCGTGAGGAGCCACAGCACTGGGCTAGACTCCTACTACACAAAAACACAGGAATAGTTATTTTATTAGACAGCTGGATGATAGCCACCAGGTGGCAGTAGTAAGGCAGGCTGGAGTTGCAGTCTCAGGGTCCTCGGCAGAGGGAGCCCTTCTCTCCGAGATGATGTCAGGAGGTTCCACACTAGGTCTCCCAGCGAGGAGATACTGTGGATGAGATAGACTGAGAGATTAGCGTACTCACTAGTATAGCTGTTGGTATGTGATTCCACCAGATAGTTGTAGAAGGTACAGGCACTGAGGCAGGGAGAGCAGGCCCTCGAGGAATGAGTACCTGATCCCTGAAAGGCACCTGAAATAAAGCAGAGGGCCCCCGAGGAGCGGGTACAAAGGTTAGTAGATACCCCAAAGGGGTAATATACTTCTGATCATGATGGGCTGGGACTGGGCTGGGACATCGCGATCAGAAGTCTATAGAATCGTGAGACTCCCCGGTCTATTAAAAGACACCTCTTTAGATTCTCCCATTGCGATGTTCACCCGTTGGTCAAACATGAGATTATTACTAAATTTATAAGCTACAACATCGGAAACCTTCAGGTCTGGTTTAAAGCTTCGCTGTAAGTTCACTTTTACCCCGCGATGGTCCCAGCATTGGCACTCTTCCGGTTTTGCAGATTCATTAATACATGAGAGAGTCTCTTTTGACTTTTCATTTTGAAGTGTTTTCAAGTCTTTCAACTCACTGGTGTTTGAGTCACTG